>NC_007194.1:3583075-4251027 GCF_000002655.1 Aspergillus fumigatus Af293
CAGGTTGGCTGATTAGGAACAGAACAGCCAGATCACTCTATGTGGGGGCTATGAGATAGGATTATGATAATGATACCATATGTGGGACTTGTAGAGAGGAATGGATATACTATTGCTACAGATAAAGACTATGAGTAAAGAGAAACAGAGGAACAACCATACAGCATCAATTCGCCAGGAGATCAATCAAGCCCAAATCCCCATCCTGTTGGGATAAATGAGATCAATACAATAAAATGTCACATTGGGTGACCGGCCTCGTGCCTTGTTTTAATTCAAAAAAGGACTTCTTCAACCCCTCGTCAGTTAATTTCTCAGACCCAGCAGCAGACTTGTGCTCTTTCCACCGTCCTTGCCTTCATTGCCAGGCAAGTACGTGACATTAGGATTATTGGCCAGCGTCTGAGCAATCTCCTTTGTGGCATCGATCCGACGAATCTCAATAAGACCACTACCGGCCTTCGCGACGGCCTTGCTGATGATCTCGGCACTCTCTGCTTCACCTTCCGCACGGATAACGTTCGCCTGACGTTCCTGCTCGGCTCTCTCAACGATGAACCGGGCACGCTCGGCGTCCTGCTGTGCGATCTGCTTCTGCTCGACGGCCCGTGTGAACTCCTTTCCGAAGGTCATGTGCGTAATGGAGACATCTTCCAAGGCGATGTTGAACTGTGCGGCACGCTTCAACAAGTCGGTGCGTATACGGTTCGAGACGGCCTCTCGTTGTGTGATGAGCTCTGCGGCGTCGAACTGGGCCACGATGGCTTTGAGGACTTCGTTTCCGATGGAGGGGAGAACACGCTCGTCGTAATCGGTACCGTAGGTCTATCCTACACGTAAGAGAGTGCCTCGATTCAAGCCTTGGAGCAATGTGGACTCACCTGGTAGATGACCGGGAGCTTCGGGACATCAGGGCGATGCAAGACTCGCAGGGTCAAGCTCACCATCTGCAAGTCCTTACTTCCCGTTGTAGTGGAGATGTTGCGAGGCTTGGTTCGAACATCATAGATAATCGCCTTCTGCAGCCAGGGGATCAGGAAATGTGTGCCCTCGTTGACGACCTTCTCCTGGACGCCGCTCAATCGGTCGAAGATGACCGCCCGTGTTCCACCGCGGACGTCGTAGATGGAAGCGTTGAAGATCATCGCACCCGTCGCCACGGGGATGGCAAGCCGGTAAATATTGTACAGACTGTTAGCCGCCATGATGGATGAAATAGAATGTGATGGGAAGGCAGTCGTCAACAGTAATAGAAGGTGGTCGTGTATTGCGGTCTCTCATTTGATGATGTCGGGCTTTTCGCAAGCTGACCCAATCGAGTCTAGCGCCGGATGCAGGGCCAAACCTCCCAACTTCGCCGTTTTGGCCCGAGTCAACCTCGTCTCTCTTTCTGCCGCTGCTCTCGACCTGTGCTGCACATCCACGCTTGTTTTCTCTGCAATTTTCGGTTCCTCCGGCAATATTAACAATGGGTGGTCATCTTGATCCTAAGAGCGGAGTGTGAGTTCCCTTGAATTGCGGTCTGAGGCGCCTTCCATATCCCTACGATGTGTGGGTAGTTGTATTCCTCCTTCAAAGGAGGAAGGTGGCTGTTGAACCTTTTCTATCCAGTCCTAGATAGCCATTGACGGGAGCTTGATTGATTGAATGTGCTGACAATATGTCTACTGCAGTTATCTCGGCGACTGGGGTGAACTGGGTAGGTTTATGGACCCCGATCTCAACCCGCGACTGTTTTACTGCATCACGACCGGCATTCTGTTAAAGACGCTCCGAAGCCCTAAAACCGCTCCAAGCAAACTCGATTATATCAGAATGCGACATACGATTGTTCAAACCTGTGCTAATGCTCCTTTTCTTGCTCTTAGGCTGCCCAACTCCCCAGCGCATTGTGACCTACTCTCTGTCTTCCAACCGTCAGCGCCCTCTCGCTGGTGCTTTCCACGCTGCCATCTTCAACACCTTCCGCAGATTCAGAAGCCAGGTTCTCTACGTCGTTCCTCCTTTTGTGGTCGCCTACGCCGCCATGAACTGGGCTATTGAGAGGTATGCGCCCTCTTGCCTTGCGTCTCTCTTCGCTCTCCAGGCTTCAAACCAGTCGCTGATTGTTGCTATTGTATAGAAACGAGTACCTTAACTCCAAGCCTGGCCGCCTGGCTGAGGGTGTTGAGGAATAAATGGATGCCTTTTCTTTACCTTGAAAATGAAAAGTGAGATCTGAATCGGGCCGGGAAGCCAGGAGGAGGGTACTGTGTGATTGCAATGTACAGTAACTAGAAAGCAATCAAATTGTTCTTGTCTGTCTAGACTACTTGTCGTAATTGTTGCGACTGGCTGTTGACTTTCCCAAATTGGCGTATTCGCCTATCGCTGCCATGGGAGCATTGCAACTAGCATTAAACATCTTGACAGAATGTTAGTGGTAGATTGTTTAATGCTCGATGTACAGAACGGAAGTGAGCAAGATGTTAAGATATGGTAGACTTGTTGATCTCTGTAGGAATAGGCACCTAAGGTAGTATGACTTTAGAACAACTCTTATTGGTTCAATTTCAGTTGCCCCCTATCGCCTGATTTCTCAGGCTCCTTTCGACACTGCGCTATGTAGCGAGTGCATGAACTGCATCTTGGAAGACTCTACGAAATCCAGTTGAGCTGATCGGGAGGCATATGATTGCGCAGTGGTACAGTTTCAATCAAGTTTGGTCCAGCGGCTGGGTTGGAGCAAACTCGATCGGTTTTGGCTGATACCAATTTATAACTCAAATATGCGCTCGAAGGAACCTTCTTGCTGGGGCATAAACCCATGACAACTGCAGCCACAGGGCCGGATAATCCAGACGAACACCTGCATCGCTCCTCAGAGACTGTTGGTCCCATACAGATGCCGCCAAACAGCGGCAAGTACGGTCGTCTACGTATCGGTTGACCGGTCTCAAACTTGACGGATGGAAATCACTTCCGAAAGATCTTTTGCCCCGTATCGCACTTGTGTATGTCCCGATGAATGGGAATGTAGAGATCGCGTACAGGTCTCATGCTGC
The DNA here is from genome assembly GCF_000002655.1 of Aspergillus fumigatus Af293. Lineage (NCBI taxonomy): Eukaryota > Fungi > Ascomycota > Eurotiomycetes > Eurotiales > Aspergillaceae > Aspergillus > Aspergillus fumigatus. The sequence continues at coordinate 3,586,120 of NC_007194.1, forward strand.
TCGCAAATGAATGCAGGTCCAACTAGATGCTGATTGGATACTACACTTCAGTAGCTGGAGCCAGTAGACATCAATTCATGGAACACCTGTTTGCAACTGAAGGTGCATGATTCTAGTAATTACGGACAAATTGCCCTATCCTTGGTCGATGAAACGGTTTTATCTCGAGGCCATTGAGGTCTTAATTTCGACACGAGCTTATCGAACTATGGGGATGCCATTGTATATGCAAGCAGAAGATGCCGTGTCAGAAACGTCAACGTCCAACGAATAGGAGGAAATGAGCTGTAGAACAGAGAAGTTGATCAGACGAGGTAACAGACAATAGTGTGGACTATGTAGGTGCCTTGGAGATCCGCAATTGGAGTACTGATACGAAAGTAGAGGGCCCCACTGTGCCCAAGAAATCCCTCTCGGCCCATCAAGAGAGAATTCTCAACGATTAAAGAGGGCAAAGGGTAAAAAAAAGTGAGGAAAAAACTGCCCACATCTTTTCAGGCCCATAAGGCAGTCAGGCACCCAGGCCACTGTTTCCCACCCCCACTCCCGCATGCGCTTCTTTTGCTTTTCTTCCGCTCCAAAGACTTCGTTTCTTTCCTCTTCTCTACGCCTGCGTCTTGCTTCTCCCTCTCCATCCTCTGTACTTCGTCTTCATCCTCCTTGTCGACGTCCCTTCCACTCCATCACCATGTCCGAGATCACTCACCCCACTATCAAGGGTATGTTACATTTTCTTCACGTATCGTCGATCGATCTTTATCAGTGCATCACCATCAGCCCCTCCATTACTTTTTTCCAACTACCCCGCTTCCAGAACAAGGCCGATAATTCCTCTCCTATCGCAATGGGTTCCCTCCAACCTCAATATACCTCAATCTTCTTTGATTTGATACCAATTGCTTTACTGAATCACTTGTTTTGTGTGTTGTCCTGAATCAGTTCCACTGACGACACCTCAGATGGCTGGTTCTCCGAGCAGTCGGATATGTGGCCCGGCCAGGCCATGAACCTCAAGGTCAACCAGATCCTGCACCACGAGAAGTCCAAGTACCAGGATGTGCTTGTCTTCGAGAGCACCGACTACGGCACCGTTCTCGTTCTGGACAACGTCATCCAGTGCACCGAGCGGGATGAGTTCTCGTATGTTTTCCCGCCCACCGCACATTGTTCGTCCGGCGGCTTCTAATCATGTTGTTTTATGTTACTGCAGGTACCAGGAGATGATCACTCACCTGGCCATGAACTCCCACCCGAACCCCAAGAAGGTTCTGGTCATCGGTGGTGGAGATGGTGGTGTCCTCCGTGAGGTCGTCAAGCACGAGTCCGTCGAGGAGGCCATCCTGTGCGACATTGACGAGGTATCATTCTATCTACCATAGTCCTGAATGGTGTCGATCGCTGATTTGGTGAAGGCTGTCATCCGTGTCTCCAAGAAGTATCTTCCCGGCATGAGCATCGGCTTCCAGCACCCCAACGTGAAGGTCCACATTGGCGACGGGTTCCAGTTTCTCAAGGAGCGCAAGAACGAGTTCGATGTCATCATCACTGACAGCTCTGACCCTGAGGGCCCTGCCGAGAGCCTCTTCCAGAAGCCTTACTTTGAGCTCCTGCGCGATGCTCTCCGTGATGGAGGTGTCATCACCACACAAGGTTGTTCGTCGCCTTTCCTTTCTGTCATCTGCCCTTTATCTCTTTTCCCTCTCCTGACATCTCCACATCTTTCCCTTTTTTACCTGTCCGATTCAAACCCACACATTTATCTTCGTTATCTGTATTTATGTCTCTATCTGTATCTGTTCCTATGGAAAAGAAGAAGATAAAGCTGACTGGTCCACGTCCCAAACCACCCGGCTCCCACGCGGGGATCGGTTTGGGTTCGTGTTTTACCGCTTATAGCCGAGAACCAATGGCTGCATCTGTCCCTCATCACCGACCTCAAGAAGGCCTGCAAGGAGGTCTTCCCCGTCGCCGAATACGCCTACACCACAATTCCCACCTACCCCTCCGGCCAGATCGGCTTCATGGTCTGCTGCAAGGACGCCACCCGCAATGTCCGTGAGCCCGTCCGCACTTGGTCCCGTGAGGAGGAGGAGCGTCTCTGCCGCTACTACAACCAGGACATTCACCGGGCCAGCTTCGTTCTGCCCAACTTTGCACGCAAGGCTCTGGATGTGTGAATCAAACTTACGGTTAGCATGTAAATGTAATTACTCAATGAAAATGATGTTCTTATGATATTAGATTTTGAACCTGTCTTCCACACTGACGATCCCTTGTAAGCGCAATGGACGACAACTACATTATGACACATAATTTTGTTTTGATCCTCTAAATCTAGAAGAGCTCCACCAACAACCATGGGGAGATAGGACTGGTAAAAACATTTGAAAAGGAACAGAGATTCATCGAGCCGTAAACATGACACTAAGAAATGGAATCCATCATGACACTAACGCAAGCCATCTACAGAATCTGCTCAAAAGCACGGTTGATGGGCGAGCGCACGGGCTGGCCCTTGTAGAAGTCGATGGTAGCAAGAGCACGCTTGCTAATGCCCTCAGGAGTGAACTCGAATTTCTAGAGAAAAGGAAACAAATCAGTACCGGCGTTTTTGTTTTTATAACAGGCGGTGATTTAAAATGGAGCCTTACCTTGTAGACCTCCTTGTAGGGGCCGGAGGCACCGAAGCGGTTGAGACCAAACTGCTCGTGAGAGTAGCGCTCCCAACCCATGGTGGACAGAGCCTCAACGGACAAGACGGGAATGCCGTCGGGAAGGACCTTGAGTCTGTAGTCCTTGGGCTGAGCATCGAAGACCTCGAAGCAAGGGACGGAGACAACACGAGCGACGATGTTGTGCTTCTCCTTGAGGTATGTAGCGGCCTCGATACAGATGCTGACCTCGGAACCGGTGGAGATGAGGGTGATGGCGGCGTTGGGGGCCTCGACGACGGGGTAGGCACCCTTCAGAGCAGCCTCAATGGTCGAGTTCTCGAGCTGAGGCAGGTTCTGACGAGTGAGGGCAAGGACGCTAGGAGTGTGCTTGGCGGTGATTGCGGAGTAGTAGGCAGCGCTGGTCTCGTTGCCGTCGGCGGGACGCCAAACCATGCAGTTAGGGAGGGCACGGAAGTGGGCCAGAGTTTCGATAGGCTGGTGGGTGGGACCGTCCTCACCCAGACCGATGGAGTCGTGGGTAGCGATGTGGATGACGCGGACGCGGGAGAGGGCGGACAGACGGAGAGCACCGGCGGCATATGAGACGAAGTTGAGGAAGGTACCACCGGCGGGAATGATGGTACCGTAGGCAGCAAGACCGTTCATAACGGCCGCCATGGCGTGCTCACGCACACCGTAGCGGATGTAGCGACCGGACCACTCACCAATGCCGTATTCAGGGGGCTGGAAATCGACGGCATTCTTCCAGCGAGTGTTGTTGGAGCCGGTCAAATCAGCGGAACCGGACATGAGTTCAGGGACGACCGCGTGGATCTTCTCGAGGACAGCCTCAGACAGCTTACGAGAGGCGACGGCAGCGTCGGTGGGCTTGTAGGTGGGGAGGCTCTTCTCCCAGCCCTCGGGAAGCTTGCCGGAGAGACGCCGGACAAGGTCGGCGTGCTCAGCCTTGTACTCGGTGGCGTACTTCTCAAGCAGCTGGTTCCAGGCCTGCTCCTTGGCAGCGCCCTCGGCGGCGTGCTTGTGGTAGAGGTCGTAGACCTGCTGGGGAACGACGAAGCTCTGCTTGGGGTCGAAGCCGAACTTCTGCTTGACGCTCTCGCAGTCATCGGCCTTCAGAGGGTTACCGTGAACACCACCGGTGCCCTGGAGCTTGGATCCGAAACCAATGGTAGTTGTCAGACGGATGACGGTGGGCTTGTCGGTGACCTTCTTGGCCTCGTGAATGGCGGCCTCGATGCCCTCGAGGTCGTTGTCGCCATCCTTGACCCACACGGTGTGCCAGCCGTAGGCCTCGAAACGCTTCATGACGTCTTCAGTGAAAGCACACTTGGTGTCACCGTCTAGATAAAAATATGCCAATTAGTAATTGAGTCAACAATGTTAATTCTGTAAGAACTCACCGATCGAAATGTGGTTGTCATCATAAATGGCAATCAAGTTGCCGAGCTTCAAGTGACCAGCCATGGAGGCAGCCTCGCTGGCAATACCCTCCATAGCACAGCCATCACCGAAGAAGCAGTATGTGTAGTTGTTGATCAAATCATAGCCAGGCTTGTTGAAGACGGCGGCGGTGTGAGCCTGGGCAATGGCCAGACCAACAGCGTTGGCGAAACCCTGCCCCAGAGGACCAGTGGTGACCTCAACACCAGGGGTGTCGTGAGCCTCGGGGTGACCGGGGGTGATGCTATCAAGTTGCTATGCAGGTTTAGTAAATGCCCATATCTTGCTCGATACTCAGGGAATGATCATACTCTGAAGTTCTTCAGGTCGTCCATGGTGACATCGTAACCGAAGAGGTGGAGGAGAGCGTATTGGAGCATACAACCGTGACCGTTGCTGATGAAGAGCATTAGCAATGAAATGCCTAACATTCTAAGCCGAGGAAGCTTAGCTTACGAGAGGACGAAACGATCCCGGTTCAGCCAGTTGGGGTTCTTGGGATTGAAGTTCATGAACTTGTTGAAGAGGACGTGGGCCACAGGGGCCATGCCCATAGGGGCACCGGGGTGACCGGAGTTGGCCTTGAAGGTGGCATCGACCTGAATGATGTGATTAGCACGTTGCTCCGATAGATCGCTCTATGCCATGCAGATGGAGCTGAGATGTGGCTTTTCGATGAAAATAAGCCATCATCCGAGCTTGATCTGGACACTGAGCGGGGTGTTCCGCAGCCAGCTGCCATTACAAGTTGGAGACAGCAACATCTCAACCATCACCACGACCATCGACTCAGGTATTATAGAGATATGCGTTATAAGAAGGGAACCAGATAGAGCATACCGCAAGAAGACGGATCGTGTTGATAGCCAATTGATCCAAATCGGTGTAACCCATGATGGCTAACTATTTTTTTGGCTGGAAGATTAGATGATGTAAATGACAGAGGGGAGACGAGGAAGGGCAGGAGAAGGTACTTATAAACAAACTTTCTTCTGGAAATCTTTTTGGAGGGGGGGTATAAGAGAAAGAGAGCAAGTAAGAGAAGGAGCAAGAAAAAGGTCGTAAGAAGAGTAGAGAGCTATGGCGAATGCTTACTACGAGATATGGACAGCCAGGTTGGAGGGGGAAAAGAGACAAGCAAGACAAGGTGGGGGGAATGGTAAGGGAAATGATGTCGGCGGTGGGGCAGCAACTCACCGAATGCTCGATTGACGTTGTTGGGATGATTAGGAGTCCGTAGCCTTTGGGTTTGCCGACGTCGATGACTTGCTATAGGAGTTGCCTCTGATGTATCTTAAGTCATTTGGTACATTGGACTTGCTTTCCTGCCAATTGCTACGAAATAGATAGCACACAGCTTCAATCTCTTCTGTGTCAGAACCCATGTGCTGACTGTGTAGTTGTGTAGTAGTCCCCCACTCCAGCAGCTATCGCCGTGTATACCTCAGGCATCCTCTCCCGCCGCGGAGTTTTGCCAGTTTTGCCAAGCAGAGTAAAAGCATTTAGCATAATAACAGAAATTTACCATATGTTAGATAATCCTTATCAATCTCCCCTCGGTTTGTTTCAATGAAGAATTCTACCTTCAGGCGATCAATTGCCGTCGACTACCCAGACTCACACAGAGTCGAGCGTCAAGACCCCTCCAAAGCATAGGGGAGTACTGATGACATTAGCCGACGCCGATCATCGGGCCATTCTTGCACTGCACCTATGAATCCCTTCTCTATGACCAGGGATATTTGCCAATACTTGCCCCTCCATGCAAAGCGATATCCTCAAACTCACGCAGCAAAAAGCAATACCGACATAGCAACGCTACACAGTCCTCCGCGGGGACGAGTCCATGTCCTGATAATAATCCACAGTTCCTTATTAATAACCGACACCGTCGAGAGCTCTAGAACAATGCTGGGTCCGGAGGACGCTACTCCGATTCCTGCTACACAGTACTCCATAATTTTTCCATGAATTCAAGACCAGAAAGATGCCACGGGTAAATAGGATGATAGCTATGGAGTATACTGCTGGTCTGCTGATCAAAAAATTTGACTTGAATTCTTTGTAAGCATTTTGCATGTTTTGTAAATATCAACTGGGTACTCTTGGGTTTCGAATGGGACTGTCACAACTTTGCCAGTTGTCAAAATTTAGCCACCACATGTTTCTTCTACACCTGCACCATGAGATGACAGTTTAGCACCCAGAAATAAAAGTAGACGGACGCAGTCGATCTACAGGGCCAACCTATGACAGTCTCCCAAACCTTCAGGCGCCTAAGGTACCTATTCGTCTGCAAGTACCTAGCTAGATAGTAGACGGGCTTGCCAAATTCGACCAATCCGGTGCACCTACCGCTGCCATGCGTGCGAACATCTCCCCGAGTATGCATGACTTGCGAGATAAAGGATGTGATGCATACGATGATGATGATGGAAAGGAGCAGGATGGATATACAGCATCATTAATTTGAGGAAGGACTAAAAAAATGACATTTATATAGGGTGAAATTTGACCTTTACACCAAGAACAGTTCGATATAAACTTAAGACGACGAGAAAGGTGTCTGATCAAGAGAATCACAAACCACAATACTCCAGAGACAATAGGTATCATGTCGAGAAGGCATAGAAAAAAAGGGAAAAAAACAATCGCCTCCTTGATCGCGCCCAATGTAAAATCCTTCATGTCAAAAGCATAACAAGTCTTAGACGGCCAGCCGTCGGTCCCAACCGTGAGTCATTCCAAATTCATCAATCTCGTCGTCCACTGCCGGGATCATGATGCCCCGGAATGGGTCTAAATCGTCCACAGGCAGCTGCAAATCATGATATGGCAAGCTATCCTCGGCATTTATGCTCTCGTCGGAGAAACTGAGGACGCTCTGCGGCGCGGGGTTGACCTCGTGGTTCGGTAACATGTCGCTGTTGCTGCTCGCCGACCACGCTTCAGGTGACAGACCAGGGACATCCTTGGTTGACGCAGACAGCGGCATGGGACTTTGATCCGTTGGAACGCAGCCCGTGGTTAAAGAAGCAAATGGACCACTGTCTTCACCACATTCTTTGCCCCCATAAATGCCGGTAAATATGTTCGAATAGCCGTGATCCATGTCACTCAGAACAAATTCCCAGTCAGCCATACTCATCGGACCCGCGGCGGCATTCGAGGGAGCCGAGCTCGACATGGTCTGTGTGTGTTCATGTGTCGTAGATGGTGACATGTAGTAAGCCCTGTTCATGGACTGTTGTGGAGCGGGATAATTCTCAGATGGCAAGCTAACCCGACTGGGAGATCGAAGATGACGGTGAGGGACACCGAGACTAGTACCCGAAATGGTCGCTCTGCGCGATAGCGATTCAGTCGCCTGATTTGGCGCCTCATCGCTAGTCGACCGTGCTTTCAGAGACTGCAGCTGCTTCTTGGGTGACTTAAGCGGCTTGTGTGCAGGTGGGGACATAGACCGATTCTTGACGGAGGTCCCGCGCTTGTCACTGTCGAAGGAAACCAGCAGGCTGGCTACCGAGCTGAACTCTGCTGCTGCCTGAGCCGACTCGGGTTCGAGTTGATCAATAACCGCGGTGAGCAACTTCTGGCACTCCTTGAGGAGTTTACTTTCGCGTTTGAGTCCCGTGTTTTGCCACAGAAGCCCCAAACCAGACGTGAACACCAGCTCTTTCCGGTTGATACTGATCGAGAGACAAAGACGCCTTTCGTCAAGCAGCTGTAGGATCTGAATAATATGCTTGCACGAGTCAAATGTAGCCAGAATCGATGGTGACCGAATGTGCTCTTCACCAAAGCAGACAGCGGGGCGATGAATGAGAGAACGGATATAATAATAAACCAGAGACTAAGTAGAGCGGATGTTAGCGTACTGCAAAGTCGTTGGGAGCGACGGCCCAAACAACTTACCAGAAGGGGTGACCGGCTGCTTGTGATATTTGTACTTGGTTTGTCCTGGGAGAATTCGAGACGCAGGTGAGCAGGCAGTGTCTTTACCCAAGTGTCCAATTGCTCGGCAACCGAGCGCATCTTCGACACCACTACCTCATAACCACCGTCCGAAGGGAAAATATACTCCAGAGCCTTGTTCAGAACTCGAGATGCTCCAAATAGTGCAAGGGCGCTCGAAATGCGAGTCGACTCTCCGGGCAGAGTCGGCAAGAAGTCGGTCTCCGTGACATTCTCATCATCAACGTCCTCAGGGTATTCAGTACGGACATCCTCTTCGCGTAAGAGGACTGGAAGTCCAGTCAAAGCAGCGGTGAAACTGTGGCTTTGTGAGTAAAACATTCCTCGAGTTCTCGAACCATCCAAGGTAGACGGGGAACTAACCGATCAAGGACGTATTGACACCAAAACACCTTCTTACGAGTCTCGGCAACGAGCGGGTTGGAAGAGAATCGCTTTTGGCTCTGGTGGAGCCTTAGTTGATGGCAAAGGCCAACGGCGAGGCCGCGATAGCGTAGAAGACCTGTGTAGTCCCCCTTGGTCATACAATACATCTGGGCAAGGACGTAGCACTGCAATGTCGAGATAGAGATACTGTTTGCCAGGGACTCGAGTGTTGACGACCAGTTGTCTTCAAAGAATGTGGGATCCTGGTTGGTTCGTGACTAAACCTCCTGTTAGTTCACAAATCTCTCTCTACATGCAAATCCAAACACAGTTTCTTACACTAGAAGCAAGAGCAGCAATTCCGAAAATCAGGTTCAGTTGCACCATGTCATGTGTACTGCCCTGCACAGACTCTGTGTTCGATAGATACTTTTCATAAGCTTTGAGTATGGTCGGCCGATGGACGACGGGGTATAGAGGCGCCCATTCTTGGAAGAAGATATTGATGAGCTGGTCAGAGACTAGTCGTGGGGTGGTTTTAATGGCTTGATCAATGCGAGCATGAGAGATGGCCGGAGGTGAGGCTGTCAAAGCCTGAGTGGAAATGACAGAAAGAGGCCGACCCTGCTCTTTGAGTCCTTTTGTGAAAACGTCTAGACGAAATTAGCAGGGCATTTTGGTACCATATCCACTGTAGTCATCATACCTAAATATCCGCGAGCACTCGAAAGACCAACACACAGACTATCAGGCGACTCAGTTGAAGATGATACTTCCGGGATCTGAATGACTTCTTCGGCAGCCTCGGACAGCCTGGGGCGAGCAGACTCAATAGAGGACGGTGACTGGGACACGGCCTGAACTCTTTGTTGTGAAGCTGGTGAAAAAGAGTGTATACGTGACAGAACATCGATCTTCTCGTCCTTCTCGTCTAATAGATTCTTCAATTCTCTCACTTCCGCCTCCAAAGTTCGCACTCGTTCTTCCAATGATTCCGTGTAGCCCCGAGGAAACGCTCGACGGCTAAGCTTGTCACTTGTCTTGCACTCGAAGCCGACATTTGCGCACTGTGTACAACACGGTCGAATTCCATCGCAACGAATCTTTTTGCTTCGGCACCGATCGCAGGCCTGTGCTATACGACTTTGAGAGCCGTTGCCGACTTTGATCACTTTCATAGGGAGAATTCCAGGCATTTTGGCTGGATGCTCTTAACGCATCTGCCGTCTATAATGATGCTTGTTCTCGGAGTGGTGGTCCACGCCAAACAAGTGCACGGCTTGGATGATACCTGTGTTTAGTACTCCGTAAGGTTAGGCGACGATCCAGGTACTGAAGGCGAGATAGTTGCCTCGCATTCGAGGTGTTAGAAGAGTGGAGAGCAGATTGTCTGCGTAGATGTCTGAGAAGTAACGATATCAAAAGAAAGAGGAAGTAGTGGCGGTAGAGAGACAAGAGAGGCGAGGAGAAGAGACGCAAGACGAACGGGGGATCGAGCCTGTTTGGGGATAAAGTGGGAAAAGTAGTAACTTTTGACTACCGAATGGACCGAGTATTATTGAGAGGAAGAATTACAGCACTGCTCCGTAAGTACATGAAAGTTGGCATCTCGCATATCTTGGAGCGTGAGAGGCAGCCATGTGGAGTTGCTCTTAAGCCATATAGCCAATAGTAATAGATGTTTTACAGCAATTCATTTGCTCAGTGGACACCGAAGATGCAACCGCGGGTTAGTCAATACTGTATTACGCTTACGCTTGCTCGATGTGGTTCTATCCAGACGATCGTTGAGAACTGGAGATTAATTGCTGACTTTGGAGAAGGTCTTGGTTATTGGCAATTCACGCCTCCTGTTCGGATACAAATCTGGTTCACCGTCATACAGCGATCATCTTTCCATCATGGAAACACAGAAATGACAACTTTTGTGGAGGCGAATCTGGGGGGGATACACGAGAAGTTCGTCCTCCTCGTATCTGGGTGTCTGGGGTGCAGACCCTTTGCATTCATTTTTAAAAGGGATGTTGTGCTTATGCTGCGAAGCCTTCTCTTCCAAGGTGCGTGTGCCTTGAACCCGTCAGACGATGAGTATTCCAAAGCCGCTAAAACCCATAGTTCCAACAGTAGTCTCTCTTTAGGCAAGAATGAACCAATGTGCAAATTCAAATACGGAGGATCGTCTATTATCCCTCCAATGACCCTCATTCTAGTTTATATTAAGTAGAGCATTAGCCGCCGCCTGTTGACATGTCCCATAGAATAACAAGGAACAACTACACAATTCGGCCCATTCCATGGGAAGGGCTCTCCGCAATCCTGGCCTTCCAATGCTTTCAGTGACTAGAGAGTTTCGAACTCAAAAATTGGAGGCTTGACATGAAGATGTCATCACCGAATAAACCTTTCACCGCCCACAAGTGTTTTGTGTCTTTGCAGCCACGAGATTCTTTACGGTTGTTTCCGCCGAGTTATTCCCTAGAACTCTTACAGCCCGAAGGATCACGAAAATTTCTCGCCAGATAATCATTGATTTTGCCCTAAAGCCTTCCTCTAAAAATACGAGCAGCAGGTACGGATACAAAAATAATAAAAATGGATCGCCCCAAGTCCTGGCCGGTATTTGACTGACTCCTGTATATTGTTGGGAGGGAAGATTCGGAACCATTTTACTGTTAGAGTTAGCTTGCCACTTTCGAGCCCCGTCTGTTCGCAGCTGGGGAAAATCGCGGGGGATCCTCGTGGATACCATCTAATGTCCAATACGGGTTTGCCCATTGCTGTCCTAAAATCCAATAAGATCACAAGACATGCATCGCGCCAACGCTCAAAGAGCAGTCATGCGATAAGCAGTGGTCACAGATCTTTTCAAACATTTTGCGAACTCTACATGACCATGAGTATGGAGTAATCGTTTCTCCCCTTTGGAAGGAGTCAAATTTTGCGTGCCGAGTGTTGACCGAGAAAACCGCGACGGTGGAGGTGAGACGTTCAGTATTTGGATCCGCCTTGATCCGGCTCCACCAACCATGATATGGACAAAAATTTGATCAGGAATATGAGCTCTCGTGGAAAATGACTACCAGAAGTAGGAAGTAGGTGGTCCACGTTTCGAAGATCTCTAGTGTTCTGAAGTTGCTTAAATTCTGCAGGAATGCCCATTATCCGATTTAGTCCCTGGTCCAAGTGCACACGGCGAGTATCGCGGCAGCTCATCAAAGATACTAGCCGAGCGACAATAGAAATATCATTGATGATTGGCATGTTGCCTACCCCTTTCTGAATCTGCCGTTATCGGATAGACTACCGCGCATGGCACGATTGCCTCGTGGCTAACGAAAGCCCATTTCTATCCCGATGACCCCAGTCCTTCTAGTCACCTTTCTGGAAGCGCACGGAGTACACGATTACATCAGGCCATAATCATACTTCATAGGCTTGGCGTCCTTTCTAGCCTCTCTTAGCGTGCGCGTGGCAAGGAAGCCCAAATCGCTAGTGGATATCAATCAACGTCATCCACCGGTTTCTCCAATGGCCAACTCATACCGACCAAACAGAGTTTCGTGACTCGTATTCAAGGCACCAAGCCTCCTACCTATTCCGAATATCGGACGTCGGACCAGAATCTAGTAGAACCAGACATTCCCTAGGAGCCCGAAACCGTGGTGCAGATCCCGAAATTTCCTGACCCAGTGTCCCCGTCTTTCCCCGTCCTTCTACCCCAGAGTCGTGACTCGTACCCCACCAATGAATGACTCAATATATGTTAGTGAGGAGTCGAGTATAGCTGGTTCGTGCTTTTCCGTAACTGACTGGATATTATGAGTCCCCCATTGGAGGTAGTGTGAGTTGGGGATGGGAAGAGTAGTGGAGATATCCTCGAAATCAATCATTACTATCACTAGATATCTTTTAGGGACTGGACTTCCGGTTGGACTTTTGACACAGCTAATGAATCATATAGTGCTAAATGGATTCACATCTGAAGGATTAACCTCATATACTTTCATGTAGTTGGGTGGCTAGAGTTACCCAATGGGAGTATCATTATGAAAAATCCTCTTCCACGTCACCTGACTGCTGGTTGAGGTACGCAGTGACCGTCTCAGACGTTATCAGTTCCTGTCGCTGCACGATGGAAAGTAGTTAGTAGACTCGCGAACGTCAGCGGGCATAGAATCAGCACTTACCCTACACATTAGGTCCTCGACACTCCACTGCAACAATTCAGCTTCTAGCTTCCGCAAGCTAGATATCGTATTCAAAACATCAGGTCGAAAGAGCGTTCGCATGTCCTCGTCATTGCTTATTTCGGTAACTAACTTTTCGGTCTCCCGTAGGATCAGCAGTTGGGTCTCAAGCCGCTCGAGTATGAGCACAACTGCACGAAGCTGGAAAATAGGCCATAAAGGGTCCGCTGCTAGCAATTCCTTGAGGCGGCTGGGCGTTCCCATGTCCTCTCCTTTCCAGGTAGCTCTTAGTTCTTTGCCCCCATCGGTAGTTTGCACCACGTCGAAATTGAGGCCGTCTTCCTCGTTTACACAAGCCCACCATACAAAGGGGCTATCCCAAGTGGGATTGCCCCGCTCCGGACATGCTGTAGTAGCTCTGGTAATCCGTACCCCGGGGACCTCCTTGCAGAATACTTGCTTGGCCATCTTCAAAGGATCATCATCGGGAATTTCCAGGTCGAGGAAAATCTGCTTCGCGTCCGTCCTCTCGTTTTCAACAAAACCGTAGGAAAATACCATCTCCGAGGCTGGTTTCTCATCACCATACCTACATGCCACCGCGTCAGCATGCAGCTTCTTATCGCAGGGTGCCATTCTCAAGACTTACGATATAGTAACCTCCTCGCCAACACGTAGCTTCTTCCCAGTTCGAAGCTGGAGTACAGCGTTTCCTGCTCCCTCCTCATCGTACCTGGCTTTCACCGAGTCCTCACAAGCATGGTTTGCCATATCTACACATGGCACAATTGCATGTCCACTCCTGGGAAGATCGACCACTCGTGACCGATACACAGCGTCGACATACTTCCAATCGTCGAATGTGAATTTCCCTGTATCCTCATCCCACCAATGCTCCTGACACCAGGGTATTTCCTCCGTAGCTTGGCGGAGGTGGTCGAATTCTTTTTCAAGAGAACCAAGTTTCGCGTCGACTGCCGTCTGTAACGATGTCCCGCGTAACAGCTCGCGCTCTTCTGCTGAGTAGAATGTCGGTAGAGGTACAGAGGCCGGCATAAACCTGATGTACTCTGTCCAAGGGTTCGAGATCCCGATCTTCTGGCGTTTGTTGACGAAGTCCGGACTTGCATGCGTGATTTGAATAATTAAAAAGATTAAAATTGCGCCTCTCGCTGTCTGTACATATTAGCTTGAGAACTTGTGTGACAAGTGAGAAAACCCGGTCTATAGTGATCGTGACCTATAACATACCCTGCCAAAGTCGCCAACAGCATCTAGGACCTCCCGAAGATGGCGATCGATTTTTGCATGGTTGTGAACGTACTCGAGGGTCAGTGCCAGGTCGGATGGAACCGTGAGAAGAGTGTTTGCTTCACCTTCTTCGTCCTTTTTCTCCGCTGTCGCTACGATCGCGGAGCCCTTGTCAGTCCCGTGTTCGCTATAGAGCTTCTGGAAAGCGATTCCCTCGAGGGAGATGCCATTGAGCTTTGCCCAGGATGACAGAGTCTCAATAGGCAAATAGTTGCGCCGCATATTGTTCCGTCGCTGGGACAATTTCGACTGTTAGACAGAGCTGCTGCAGTTAGAGAGGTACAGGGAAACCAAATTGTCATGCTCCGCAAGCTGGGAGCTCCCCCACTCTGTCATCTCCTTATCGATAAGACGGAGAAGCTTAACCCTAAGCCCTACAATCTTGACTGGTCTATACCATTGCAGCATTTAGACGTCATAGGACATCTCGTCACTTGATATAGACCTTGCTTTTGGCTGCGGCCATCCACGGCTCGAAAGAAGTTGACGTCCTGGGAGAACCTTACTTAAACGAAGCATTGTACTTGCACCGACTGTCTACGACTTAAGAAGCACTAATTTACCACTGAAAACTAACGCTGACGACCACAGTCCAACATGCCTAGCAGCCCTCGCCTCCAGACTACAACTTCAAAGCTCCAGAGCATGCTTATTCCGCGCCCTCCACGCGTGACCCTTCTTCCGCTTCAATCTGTCTGGCAGCCTGCCAGGCTTCCCACACCTGGCAATGTGAGAGCCCGCTTCAACAGCTCTCTAGGCCAAGAATGGAAGGGCTCTTCAACCGACGACCATGCGGTGGAGAGATCGAAGGGCAAACGGGATATAACAGATCCTCAGACAGAATCTTCCGCTTCCGGGTTGAAGGAGAAAAAAGAAAGCGCGGGTGTCGCAGATGGATCCAAGCAGGCAGCGGTGACGGAGAGGGAAGGCCTCAAGCAGGAGCGCCAAGCTAAGAAGGAACATCCTAAGGCACCAGAACCGATAATCGGTATGAATGATGAAAGAGGTGAGGTGAGTGCTACCTGTCCCTTCCCACTAGAGACTGTTATCGTCAGTAATGTTTCACCTGGTTAACTTGTTCATGGTTTATAGAAGGGTACTTGATCGCCCCGGTTGACCGCTTGAGGCAGCTAGTTTTGCATGAGTTCGTGATCATTGATTTGTCGTTGTATTATTCATGGCATGTGGTTGCCTGTTATAGAAATTGCCTTATATCGACTGTACATAGATGGAATGATATTTCTGGTCTATCGGCCAGGTTTGAACGAAAGGACCTACAAAGAAATTCTTAGCAAGCGAAGAAAAAGATCAACTACCAGGAGCAACTCACATCATGCTTCCCTACTTCGACTATTTCATCCTCAGACACCCTGGTGCCGCCAACACCCTCAATGTAAGATATAGGAATGTCACCCATAACCTTGTGGGCAACGTCGGCTACCGTGCTTCCTCTGTCGGACGTTAGTCATATACTTCGTTGATGTCTGATTGCAATAAAACCCACTTTTTAACCAGAACGCAATCTCTGAACACCGCATTTCCGGATCCAGACGAAAATGTGTGCACGTTCTTGACTGGGAAAACAGGCACGAGTCCCAAGAGTTCCGCTGCTCGCGAGAGACACTGCACCACTCCAGTGGAACCAAAGCGATAGAGAACCATGTCTTTCAAGTTCTCAACACGGCTAGACGAGGTTAATCAGGTGTTCTTGTCCTAGCTGGACATACTTACTTCTTCAACTTTTCGTCCATCTCTTTTAGACCGCCACCATCGGGATCGCCCATCTCTATGAGATCTTCTCGTGTATCCAAAAACTCACTGCCTTCTGTATACTTGATGTAACCCTGTTTCGCCAATTTTCGAAGAAAAACCTCTGATATCGCGGAGCATAGCACTATTGACTTTGGATCTTGCATCTTGGCGATCTTGCTGATATTCTAGGTTATTTCTTTCAGCACGGATTCTAGCATGATTCCAGGAGTTGAAGAAGGAACCAACCTTGTCCGCGTCAGGATGGTCAATCTTGTTCAGTGCGAAAACCGTAGGAAACTTTTCATCAATAAAAGCCTGGACTACCCGCTCAATCGTCTCGTCCGACCATTCCTCTAGAGGTTCTTTCAGACCGATTCTATCCAGACAGCGCGCAACCGTCGCCGATGTGCTTCCATATCCGGAAAATTGGCCTTGTAATGTATCTACTGCCGTCGATTCTGCATCCACAGTCAATACACTTCGATCGATTTTCGGGAACGCCGCATTGACTGACTTGTCGCAACATGTCTTCTCTTGATAGAACCCCTGCGTATGACCGTAAGCATCGTGGGACAAACACAAAGAAGTCCCAGGGTCACCCTTGATCATATCGTACCATTTTTGCATCAAATTGCCCAAGACCCATCGCACAATCTCAGACCGTAGCCACTCGATGTCTACCGATGGATCATATCCGCGCGTCGCCTTTCCTAAGGGCGCAATTCATTTTAGCTGATATTGAGACAAGAGGTAAACGCAGAATACGATTGCTGACCTTCTGCGTCAGTTGTTCCACTAACATCCACCACGTGAATCAAAGCATCCGCATGACGTAGGTCATCTAAGAACTTGTTCCCTAAGCCGCGACCCTGGTGTGCTCCAGGAACGAGACCCGCAACATCTAAAAGCTCGATAGGGACGGAACGGCGGCCGTCAACGCAACTACCGTAATTTGGCTTGCATTTGTCTGAAACGTTGAAGCGTTTGCAGGCACATTCTATTTGAAGATATCCAATGGCGCGCTGAGGGTCAATAGTTGTGAATCTGTACGTCAAGAGTCAGAATTGTCCTGAAGGCGCATCGTATGCGGTTTCTTATGGAAACTTAGGAAAGGCAGAAGACGGTGTTTCGGGTTACTTACGGGAAGTTCCCTGGAAAAAAAAAAGAGATATTTGGTCAATAGTGTACAGTATTATTCAGGGTATCAACAACTCACCAACTTTCGAACTGGCATCTGTCAGACTGTTCAGCGTTGTGGATTTTCCGCTGGAAGGCTAAATGCCCCTCAACTCGATCAGCGGCATTATCTTCTGACATGACAGCAGGAACCAACCTTTCCAACCAGGCCGATCAAGGGGTCTCTTGGCATAATGACAGTTCACCTATAGCTCTAAATATATGCAAAAGACAAAAGCAAAATCGCTGTCTATAGTCATCCAACCCATGCAGACCTAAAAAGTTCGCATCTGACCCAGCAGGGGACATTTCAGATTCTGCCGTCTACTCCGGCAGGCGGTGTAAACCCTTTCAACCTTTGGTATTGCAATCGCGTGGTCAGTGCTCCGTATACTCCCTAAGGCTCGGTAGCATAGAGCCGTTGCAGGATGAGGAGAAAGAGGTCTACACTGCCATTGTACGTTGTATGACCTGTATGACCCAATGCCGAACTATCTTAGTTACCATTCTGTATTCTACCTTTCAAATACGCTCAGATGTACTGCAGTACATTTCAAGCTGCCATCAAGAGAATCGCTCCTGGTCCAGAAATGCCAGGTTGATGCACAGCCTTGACATTGAAGCTGCTACTCTAAGGAATCGCCTGGAAATAAACTTCTGCACTTTTATTGGGTATTCCGCTTATCCAAGGCTATCGCAGGCTAGCATGGACGGTATCCCCAGCCTGCGATTCTCGCAGATCCTTTATGACGACTAATTTATGACTGGCGAGCTTAGAAAAGTTGCAAGAAGGGTGAAGAAACAGAACGATTTCAATTTAAGGGGCCACTGACCGCTGTACTATGACATCTTCGGTCCTCGATGAGGCTGCAGGCATGCGAACATGAGGTGATATGGAAGGTGTGGAGTAGAGTGAACGTACCCTGGCGCAATACCCAAATTCAACATGGAGCAGTCTCTATGAAGGCTGCCCATGAATCACTGAAGCCCACCTTAGCCTCTCATCTTGTTCTTGGCAACAGGGATCTCTCCTATGGTGGGTTGTTGGAAGTCTGGGTGCGGTGAATATGCAACCTAATGCTTGTACGGAGGGTATGTCGTCATAATGGCAAAACTCACCAGCCTTGCCAGGATGATGACGGTCTCCAGTCACAACAGCTCCAACATATAACAGCGTTGAAATCTGCTCTTCGCATACGTTTAGGAATCCCATCACCTCAAAGACTTACTCAAGAGACCTTTTCGCATCACTTATAAATCAGTCTACTACCTGTACTTTTTCCTATATTTGACACCCAACACTCCTTCCACACGATGTCTAGCGAAACCTTCTACAAGACCCAACAGGACCTTCGCAAGGCCGAATCCCATGCTTCTCATGCCGCCGGTGGAAATACACCTGCCAATTCCAATGTCTCTGCTATGAAGGTAACACCAAACCTCCTGATCCAATTTGGGGACACAGCTGCTAACTCTACGAATCAGTCCATCGTTGATGAGCACACAGACAAGGCGAAGGCCATCGAAGAACGCAAGGCCAACCTGCCTTTGCCTGACCAGCCTCCCGTGGCCAGCGACTGGCAGTCTGCAGACCAGAGAGCTGTCAACGTCGGCTCCGGCGGCGTACAAGGATCCGTTTCTGGCGAGAGTAACACCGCTCTAAGGGATCCCGCTACTGCAGGAAGCAGCGCACGGATGTCAGGAGAGGAATTGCACAAGGAAACTCAGCCCACAGGCAACGTTGGTCGCCAAGCCACAGAAGGACTTTCGGATATCCCGGGGGATGCTAAAGCTCGAAAATAATTCTTTTTTTTTCGCTTGATGAATGTATTGTACAATCTTGTGATGAGCGGCCAAAGCATTCAATGATAATCCATACCGAACAAATAAAGTCTTCTCGTGCGTCAGCTTTGCAGTCAATCAAGTAGATGACAGAGTTGTATTTGCCCGCGTAGAGCCTGCGTAAGTTTCACGAGTAGTACAGAGCAGCCGAAAGAAGTATTAAAAAAGCTTAATGATACTGGCAATAAGATCTGCTCCTAGTATGGAGGCAATCACCGACGTTGAATTTTCGTACGGAGTAGAGATATACTATCGTCCAGATATGTACAAGCTGTTATCACATGACTTGTAATGTACAAGCTTAAATGAACGTCACCCATCATTGTACAGTAGTAGTGCACTTGCACGTACCAGAGGTAAACTCCGACACACTAAATGACAAATGACCATTTAAATTCGGTGGGCATTCTACTATGATTTCACCTGAACGATGCGGTCGGTGTTTGACCGACAAAACTCTCAGCTGCAGTTCCTTGATGACCTGAGACCATGACGTCAAACAAGTTGATCAGCTCTAGATTCCCCAGCATCGTCCGTTAGACACTTCATTGCGCAATCAGGACTGACCTCCGACCTGCGCAGTTGAGCATGTAAAGAGCTCGACATGTCTATTCGTGCCCTGCAAGGGTAGGGCCATGTCATCCATCTGATTTGATTGAGGGTAGAGGTTTCGATCTGGAAATTTAAGGGAATTGCAACATATTGCAGCAATTGTCTTTTAGTACTGGGGCTCCGTGGCTGTCATTCTTTCTCCACTTGGTCCTCTGTTGCCCATGCCACTCAAGGGCAATGGTGGTGGTTCATTGGCGTACCATTTCTTTCTGATGTTGCTTGCTTGGGAATCGGAATGCCTGGGGGCAGGGGTTCGGACCGTCAGAGTGACATCACCTGGCTGGATGAGCTAGCAATTCAGGACTACAACATTCAGCGGTCATTGCTATATAGCTTCCGTCGACGCATCATACTGTGCTTGACTACGAACGCATCGACTAGTGAAGCAGAAATCAACGCATCTCACGTAGCTATACTCCTTCCCAACAATCAATATTTGATCAGATCAAAATATCATAATGGATCTCCAAGGCAACCCCATCCCTCCCGGCCAGAGAAGCACCAAGGTACGTGAAACAATGCAATCCAGCTCTATACAAAACATATGGCTAAGTATTCGAGCAGGTCACAACAGATCCCGAAGCCAGAAAACATCCCAACAAGGAGTCTTCTGGACCTGTCGCCAACGACTCTCTTGCTGCCGAATCAGCCAGGCACGGTGGCGACTACAGCCAGAACCGCGGTGCCGAACCTCTTGGGGTTTCTGGCAGCCAGTCTACATTCAATAACACAAACACCTCTGGCGCTACTAAGCTGTCCTCTGCCCCCGACGCTGCCACCCGTGAGGAGCTGGACAAAAAGGAGAAGTACCCTGAAAACATGGGTGGCCAAGGGAAGTTCCCTGGTGCCCATGTTCCAGAGACTGGCTACACTGGCGGCTCGACAGCTGCCAAGCGGAATCTGGGTATCAACAAGGGCGAATATTCCACCACCCAGCAGAGTTCTCGGCCTCAGACCCGATCTCAGACTCAATCACAATCCCAGTTTCAGTCCCAGCCCGCTGAGGCGAGTGGAAGTGGTTACCACAGCCAGTACAATGGCGGCCAAGCCCCTTCGTACATCCAGAGTGTGACCAGGCAGCATACTCAAACCAAACCCAAGGGCAAAAACTTGCAGGAGGGTGGCTTCGATAGCGACCCCAACAATAACGCCAGCTTCACTTCCGAAATCGGCAGCGACCAAGACCCTGGCCGCTTCGCCGAAAACTACTCTCAGCGCAAGGCCGCAGATACTGGAGCCGCTGATGCTGCCCGAGGTCCAGTCGAGAAGAAGGGAGTCGACGATAAGACATGGTATCAGCCTTTGGAAAGTGATCAGAGAGCTTAATCACGACGAGCTCGAATGCTTACGATATTAATGACGGGGAAGGCGTATGAGCGAAAATTGCCTACTAGTTAAATCCTACATTGTGCGCGGACTGTGTCCGCAGTTGCATGAATACGTACCATAGAACTTGAAATGAAACCCTTGGTCATGGACATGCGCGCTATATCTTAGTAGAAATGCATCCGTCGTCTTTATCGTCGGCCAAAGAGCAATCACCGCAACACGGTTTAACCCTCCCATTCACAACCAGTTTCTCGTCACACCTCTCACACAGACAATCGACCTCACAGTCGCCTATCCATCCACATCTCTCCAGCACGAACTCGATCCCTTCCACGATCCCAACCGTCAACACAGCTAACCACATCATAATCAACATAATCATGACAGGCGCCATCAACTGTTCGCCCCGCCGCTCAGAATACAAAGTCGTATACTCAATAACGGATACCCAGTCCTCGTCTCTGCTACTTTTATTGACCGGTTTTCTCGAGATGATTGAGCCTTGATAGCTTGTGGACCAGCAGGTTGATTTCCAGAGGTTGCAAGGAGACACCACGTTCGATGGGGTGTCTGTGGTAATAGCGGCTTTTCCCTGGCTCTTTGTAGTTCATCACAAATTAGAATTAGGCATTGGTTGAAGAATGGGTTGTCATGGACGTGCCTTTGCTTTGTGGAAAAAGATTGTCTTTCCGCTAGGTTCGGACAGATACAAAGGGACTGCAGAGATGAGGTTTAATAAACAGAGGCAGACGGTGAGTAGGGAGTACTTGAATGGCATCGTTGTTCGGCTCTTGCTGCTTAACTGTAATGATTTAACTGATGGGTGATCCTGTTAATGGGGATCTCGACTCCCATATATGTGTGGCTACGAGACAGTTATATATAACCATTAATCTTCATTGACCATCAACCCTTGCGTTAAACTCTCCTTGAATTCCCCCACAGTCCATCTACGCGATGCTCTCGATCTGACTCAAGGATGCTTTTGAAGCTACTGGAGAATTTAAAGTTATATAGGCGATTGAGTATGTCCCTTGCTGATCGAGTAGTCGACTTGGTGAGCTTGGTCCCCACATTCCCCAACGTTAACAAGGGGTGGAACGA
Source organism: Aspergillus fumigatus Af293 (assembly GCF_000002655.1). Taxonomy (NCBI): domain Eukaryota; kingdom Fungi; phylum Ascomycota; class Eurotiomycetes; order Eurotiales; family Aspergillaceae; genus Aspergillus; species Aspergillus fumigatus. The sequence continues at coordinate 3,607,889 of NC_007194.1, forward strand.
CGAAGGAGAAAAGAAGAAGATGCTGAGTTACTAGACGCTTCGTGCGGTACTTGTATGTCTCTCCTATGAAGGATCATCTCCTTGTATTTCCTAGCCAAACAAACCTGCAGAAAATCCACCTTTGCCCAGGTGGCAGGATCACGACTGAGCCCCCTCTTATCTAGGGCATTGTGCCAGTCTCCTGATGATTCGACTTTTGAGCAACATTCCAAATCTGCTGGATGAAAGAGCCGAATATCTTTTCTTGACTGCAGCGATTTTGGCTCAGTTCGTCAAGAAGCGCTGAGAACTGGCATACCAAGCTTAGTATTACATCCTCTTTTCGCTAAGTTCATGGCGAAACGATGACCGTATTTCCAGATTCAAAGGCCAGGAAACCATCTGCTGGAGAGGAGGCCGTGGGCAAGATATAAGCTTCTCGTTTGGAGTTTGGGCGGCCCGATCAGCGTCATACTAGGAGTGGCACAGTCTTGCCAGATGGGATCGGCCAGATCCGAAAGCCATTGGTCTCAGCCCTTGACACCGGACCAGATCGCCCGATCTTTTCTTCTTAGGGTATAATCGAGGCCTCGATTGACCAGCCGTTGACTAGCTATGATCCATCAGGTGCTGAGCATCAATGTAATGATCATGAACTGTGATTCAAACTAGATGTCCGAACCTTCCCTTGAACTTCTGATATGAAAACATTGTCATCGAACATTCAAAGTGAGTCTCATATCCCCATGGCTGCCATGTTGAGAGCCACTGAGTGACCTGGATGGGTCCTTTGCAAGGCAGGAATCAAGAAGGAACTTTCCGCGGCTCTTGGATTGATAATTGTGTCATACCTCTCATTGGGCAGCGCAATGAGCCTTTCGCCTGGGATACACATACAAGAAAGAGACACAATGTAGTGTGTATGCAACCAGGGCAACAGTCAGAGTCAGCGCTGGATCCTGCTGTTCTTCGAGACACTTTATCAGAATAGACGGTGATTATTTATGTATCAATATATAGATCGAACAGTATCAACTTCGTGTTGAGCTTCATTTTTGATAAGACTTCCTGCCTTTTCATACACCAAGTTACGAACGCCAGATTTGCAACGGACATATCATGAAAGATCAACCCGAATGAACACGTCCCAAAGGCCAGACCCCAAAGACATGCACTGTCTTGTCAGACAAAAACGTGGAACTGTACACCAGAGCAATTGACGAGACAGCAGCAAAAGAGGGCAACAGCCCCGACATCAAGATAAAACCCACAGAAACAGAAGAGAGCAACGGAAAGAAAGAAGAGACCTTTACAGGTTCACCTTCTTGGACTCTTTCTGGACGAGCTTCACCAACTCTTCATAGACTTCGCTGAAATCCTCTCCATCGGCTTCCGACTCGCCGTCCTTCTTCTTGCCCTTGGAGGCTGACTTGGGCACAACCATGACGACACTGGTCGGGCGCTTGGTAGCAGCCGAGTTACCCAGCTCGGCTCGCGATGTGACAAAAACATACGGGATACCGTGGTCTTCGCAGAGAACGGGGATATGTGAGATGACGTCCATAGGTGAAATGTCAGCGGCAAGGATGACGATGCCAGTGGGAGTGGAGATAGCAGCATTGGCGGCGGGAGTGGGCGATTTGCGAAGAGCCTTGACGACTTCCTTGACACCGCGTTTCAGGCACTTGTTTACGGCAGCTAGAAGGTTATTAGCAACACAGTACACGATTAACCCAGTCGATGTCTTTTCGCTCTGAGAAATAGAGCTCTTGATATACAGATTGTCCAAATGATTTTCGGAATACTCACCCTTCTTCACACTCTTGAGAACCTTCTTGGCCTGCTTGTCCTCAACCAGAGGGTTGGCAAATGGCACAAGTGCGCCAACGGGGCGGCTGTCAACCTCCATCTCAGCCTCAGCAGTTCCATTGACGGCAGTCTCGGCAGCAACAGCTTTATCGATCCCATCTAGAACCTTGCTAGTAAGCTCTTGCTCTACTGCCTCAACGAGAACAGTCTTGTCCTTCTTTTCCTTCTTGTCCTTCTTGCTCTTGTGGACGCCGTCCTTCTCTGAGCGCTTCTCCTTCTTCTCGCGCTTGTCCTTCTTCTCGGACTTGTCCTTTGCCATTGTGACGAAGTTGCGCTTGCTTGATATACACGAAAGGACAGAACGAAAAGGGTCGACCGAGGATTGGCGGGTGTTGGCGTGAACGTGGGGAGGAACAAATAATAATATGGTCTTTTCGGTGTCTTCGAAATCCGCAAAAAAATCAAAATCCATTTGAAAATTCTGACGCTAGCCCATTTAAGGAACTGGAGCTCATGGTACTAGCCGCTTACTCATCAATGCTGAATCGGGTATGATCGACCACCCCATTGAAAACAATCCCCATAGGTAGCTGATCGCGCAACTCTCCAGCTCTCTCAATTGTGGAACGTTGGGAGAGTTCCTGAAGCTCGGAGAGTGTGTCATGTGGCGCACTTTATACGCCCTATAATCTTGGGACCGATTGGGGTTTATGGAGCTTCATCATTTATGGATACTTGAAGGTAAATCGCGCTCTGGCGTCAAACTCAACTTGTTGCTAACCGCAACCTTCAGATGGATCCGAATAGAAACTCGCGACCTCCTTTGGAGGATCCTGGGAGCGCCTCGCCCTTGTCCATCATGGGAACTCAAAATGTTCTTCGCCAATCCATCCGTCCTTCGCAGCCTCCGCAGCCCGGTTAGATCGCACATTGCCATGGGTACAAATCACAGGACTGACTTGGCATAGATACGGAGAAGGAGGAGCTACGCGTACAAGTCAGCACTCTGCGATACGAGCTGGAGAATATCAAACAGGAGCGGGATTTGATGATGCTCCGCCATGACAAGGAACTCCGAGATCTACAATTGAAGGCCGATGCGGACTTCAGGAAGGCGCAGGTTTGTTCCCTCGTAGTGGTCAATGGTGTTGGGCATATGTTGACAATAGTTTAATTGCAGGCTGCAGAATCCGCTAGTCATCGCGCCAACCATAAGAGCGAAACGCTTGCCAAAGAGTTGAAGGAAGTTCAGGACCAGGCCCTTAACGACAAGGTCGGACTAGAGCGGAAACTTAGAAGCCTACAGGATGAAAAGCAGAACATCCAGGAGGAACTGGAAGAGACTCAAGCTCAGCTTCTCGACCAGGAAAGGCAACACAAACATCAGATCAATGAACTAGAAACAATTCGCTCGTCCCTTCAGAAAACGCTCGAGGAACTGCAGAACGATCTTCAAAATGCAAGAAACAGTTTACAATCAACTCAAGAGAAACTGTCACAGCGAGATATGGATGTTGCCAACCTTGAAACGGAAAACATTCGCTTGAAAGCAGAGGGGGCTGACGGAGAAACAATGTCCGTATTGAAGAGGGAGCTTTCTGATCAAGTTGCTCACATTAGGAACTTGGAGACTGCAAATCGAGAACAGACGGCAGAACTGCGCCACCTGCGGAAAGTCCAGAAGAATGTCGAGGTAGTAGAAGAACAAAAGAAGTCACTGGAAAATCAGCTCCAGCTCATGAAGGAAGTGGAGTCGGAATTGAACACTCTGCGGATCCAGAAACAGATCCTAGACGATGAGCGTAGCTCGTGGACCAGTCTGCTGCAGGAGAATGATGAACCTGCAGAATTTGACTCGCCCGAGGCAGTCGTCAAAGCCCTGTTGCAAGAACGGATTGAGAAGGCGACATTGGTCGACAAATTGGGCAGTATCGAGGCACAATTCTTGGAAAAAGATGAGATAATCAAGAGCTTGGAGACTGAGAGAGCCAACCTCCGTCAGGAGCTAGAGAAATTGCGCGCTGCCGGCGCCACCACTGGCGGAGCCACAGCTGAGAGTCGCATCAGGGCTAGATTAGAACGTCAGCGGGCACTTGCAGTCAAGGAGGTTGAGTATCTTCGCGCGCAGTTGGAGACTTTTGACACGGAAGAGGTCACTCTGAACGCGGAACAAAGCCAGTTCGACCAACGCAAATCTGAGCAGATCGCCAACCTGGAAAAGCTTGTTGATGAATACCGCGCGGAAGTGCAAAAAGCTCATGAAGAGCTCGCGAAGCGTGAAGCTCCACAGCAGGAGGATACACAAGCCCGAGGCGTCAAACGACCGTTGTCACCAGCTGAGAGCGACGCGGAGAACGAAAGACTCTCTGTCTTGACGCGGAAGAACCGGACGCTGCAAGACTCTCTTTCCAAGTCTGAACAGGCCGCAGCCCTCCTCCGCAAGGAACTGGAAGCGACCAAAACCCAGCTCAAGTCCCTCAAGGCCAAGTCTCGTACACGCATCTTGGAGCTGCGCGACAATCCCACCGCCGAAGCGGAAAAGCTCAAGTTCTCCACTATCGCAACTCTCCGGGCAGAAAATCGAGATCTCCTGGCCCAACTGCAGGCCAACCACGCGGACGTCAAAGTTGTGCCCGTCAGCACCCTCGAAAGCATGAAACTGGAGCTCAACGAGATGGAGAAAGTAGTCGCTGACAAGGAAAAGCGCATGCGCCGCTTGAAGGAAATCTGGACCGCAAAATCGTCCGAGTTCCGCGAAGCAGTCGCCTCTCTGCTAGGCTACAAGCTGGATTTCCTTCCCAATGGACGCGTCCGCGTCACCTCCATGTTCCACCTCTCCCCCGCCTACCGACACGGCGACGGCAGCGCCTCCTCTGACTCCCGTGGGCCGGGAAGCATGGGCAACGGCGAAGAGAACTCCATCATCTTTGACGGCGAGAACGGCACGATGAAGATCTCCGGTGGCCCGAACAGTCTTTTCGCGATGGAGATCAAACATCTGATCAAGTTCTGGGTCGAAGAACGAAAGGATATACCCTGTTTCCTGGCGGCAATGACGTTGGACTTTTATGATAAGACCACGCGGGCTGCGAGGATGTGATTCTTTTTTTTGATAATGCCTCTTTATATCTTGGGTCTCCATCCGTACTGTAAATAGTTGATCTGATTTCCTAACTAGCATTTCTGGTGCCATGTATGATGAGAGGACTAAATTTGTGGAAATGTTACCCATTTTTCAGCCTGGAATCTCACATGCCAAAATATACTGAGATATCTACCAACCGCCTTGCTTTCTGTGAGCTGAGCCTCCGGTATGAACTTGTCCATTTTCCTGGGGGAGTACTACTTAAACAAGAGAACGTATTTACAGCAACCACAAACAGCCTACTTTATCCAGAAGGTATCAATAGACCAGGACTTAGAAACGAAGATATCGACATAGGGGGGGTAAAGAATCAAAAAGCTCTGAACCAAGTAATAGCGCAAGGGTACTAAGAACGAGTTTTTCGAGGGGTAACAGGTTGTCAGGTCAGGCGAGGAGGCTCCAGAAAACGCAACGAATAATCCATGGCGGTATCGTATCTAAGGGACTTGGATGGGCGGTCACTGCCCGGTTAATATGACACGTATTTGCCAGCCACCAGCTTGCGGACTGTGGGTACTTCTTCCCATGACGTGGACAGGGAATCAGATGCTTGCAGACTGCCATCTTCATCTGCGAAAGGATCGGTTCCCGTCTGCGGCGTGTCCTCGTGCTGAGACATGGTACTAATCCCCAAGCGGGAGCCAGCGTCTGCTGTCTGGAGCTCGAATTTCGCGTCCACTTTGCCTTTCCGTGGCCAGCTGGTTGAAGTCGCAAACCGAACAAGTAGCTTTCCGTCAGCTCCGGTGCGTACTTCAAGTTCCGGGATTTTCCAAGTGACGGCTGACTGTTTGCGACGGAAGGTGGCCCCAGAATTGGGATACATGACAGCACTCGTGGCATGAGCCGGCTCGCGGCCTTCTTCAGGAGAGGTGTCCAAGTTCACAGTCAATGTGAGGTTCTTGATGGTGATTGATTCTCTTGGTACCGACGAGGCAAATGAGGAATTCATAGAGTAGAAGATGATCACGCTTGCCTGGAACTCTTCGAGATTCCACGCAGGTTTAAAAATCACGGGACAGTAAATCGAAGCTTCCAACTGATCGATGTGAACTTGGTACTTGAAAGCCACGGTCGGTGAAGACCGTGTGATGTTAGAGAGGAGGACGCTATACTGTCCTCTCTTCTCGTCCCCTGAGCCCTTCTCTTCCTGTACAAAATGTGGGTTGGCAGCGACCTTCTCCAATACCTGGAAATTATCAAGACGAACGCGCGCGTTCTCCGGCGTCGTTCCACTCGATGCATTATAGGCCAGTGCAAGTTCTCCTACAACGAAGGACTTGGTCACAGCGCCCTCAGAGAACCACGCACTGACTGTTTCTACGATCGATGCATTCAGCCCAGGTTGGTGCAGATCAGGATGGGAAACTGGGCCAGAGATGTTGTGTAAGGTGTGTGATGAGCGAATAGACGTTGTATCTGAGAGCGCATGATCATCTGTAGCGGTGCTGGGCGAATTGACATGCCTCGTAGGCAGACTTGGTGACGTCGGAGTAGAAACATCCGACCCCGTTGGCGGGATAGGGAGCCCATTGCTCGAACCCGGGGGGTTCGGAATGAAAACTGTGTTACGAACATCGCGACGACCACGTATGGTGCCTGCGTTCCGTCTGACTCCGCTGTGTTGAGCTTGCTGCAGAGACGGTTAGCCGAGAGCGCGCACGGAATGAGCCTCTCTACCCGCACTCACCAGACGTAATTGATTAGCCATCTCGTCCATTGCCTGTTTAGCCTGGTCCTCATCTTCTAATATTGGTTGATCTCGGATTGTCAGATTCATGCCATGCTCATCCAGCCTAATAGCAATTAGCATGATTTGTCAACTACGAACAGCAAGACGGGGATCACTACCCAGCCGCCTCTCGCTGAAGCCGTGTTATCTCGTCAATGGTCTGTGGTCGTTCTGAGAACCCTTCCGAGTCGACTCGCGGCTATGCGTCATCATTAGTCCAATCCAGATGTTCATTGTCGTCTACACATACCTCGTTCGCAGTCACAGCAGCAGCCGGTGTCGGCTCATTGTGAACCTCTTGAGTTACTCCCCCATTCGTGGTCGCTGGTGTTTGCAGAGGTTCTGGGCTCGTCGGCAGTGAACCAGGAAGCCCTCGCTCGTGGATCTCACTTGGGATCGGTGCGGCTTCGCCATGGATATCCTGAGTAGTCAGAGCGGTACCGGGACGATCCGTACCCGTAGGGGATTCGGGTATCTGCATCTCGCGTGAATCTCCCCGCTTGAATGAAGCAAACGGGCTGCGATGCTTCTTGTCTCCGAAGAGTGGCCCTCCTCCAGGGGTGTGTACTACACTCTTCCTTCTGCCCATGACAGTTCCTAGTCGCTTGAGTCCACCTAGGGCTGTGGTACGGGGCTCTGGAGCTACGACACAGCCATGGTTGGCAAACATTCTATGTGAATGATGGAGTGAAGACTTACCAGGAGGTGTCCGGACAGGGCCCGAAGTCTCCGAGCGTTGACTAGCAGCATCGTCCTGAATGCGTGGCGGAGGAGCAAGAGGTGCTCCTGGCCCGCCAGAGGGTATCGATTCTTGCCTCCTGGGAGCAACAGGCCTGCCTCCATTAACTTTGGCGGCAAATGTCTTGATCTCATCCGCAGTCTCAACATTGAGAAGCACATTTAGGCAGCTCTCGGCAGCCTGGCGACACCGTTCCACCTGGTCCGATTCATGCGTTTGCAATTGAGTTAGCGTGTCGCGGAGATGATTTACTCGGCCTTCGTCCGCTGCCTGAAGTTGCTCAAACACAAACGGTGCCCTTGAATCCCATTGTTCTCTAAGCTCCTCTGCGGCGGAAATGGCAGCGGCCAGTTTCTCCGCCCCCTTCGGCCCTTTCTCCCTGGCCTTCTCAACCTTCTTCTGGTTCGCTTCGAAGCTCTTAGCCAAAGCGGCGAGATCACTTTGGATGCCAGGCATCGATGCTAATTCTCGGTTCTTGCTGCTGTATTCTCTTAAAGGGCGCTCCACGTCCTCGTCAATTTTCTGCGCGAATGTTTCGTGTGATGCGGCAACGGCTTCGGTGGCATTGATGATGCGCTGCCATGGTAGTTGGAAAATGCTATTGTGCCGCAAAACATATTGACATCAGCCTTGTCTTTTCCTGCTTCAGCCCCGAATGACCGAGCTTACCCAAGTGCAGCCCCGTTCTCAAGTTGTGGTCGATGCGCCAGTTTCCTTAACCCTTGCGCGTAAGCTTCTTCAACTCGGCGGCGTTCCTGCGACGAGGAAGACAAGGAGTTAGATCCAAAGCTTCTGTTGTCACTTGTGTTGAGGTGTTGAAGTCATACCTGGAGCCAATCCGCGATATCCGCGTTAACCTTGTTAATGATACGTATGCGATCATTGAGAACGTTAATCGCTTGGTTGGGTTGCAAAGAGGCCTAAAGGCAGGAATAAATCAAGAATATTAGCTGCTGCAATTTCACTGCCATAGCACGGGCAGATCAAGGTGTGCGAAACGGGTTATGCCTACCAGCAGGGCAGGATACTCCTGCCGTGAGAGCTCCATCGCTCCGATTCATAGATCAACAGTACCAGAAGGGAGCGATCGTATGGCGCATAATAGGGATAAATTAGGAATACGGAAGCCGAAATACGGGGTGAAGGAGCAATTGAAATGCTCCTAATATTACCAGAAAAGACCGAATCCTTCCATCAATGGAACTCGGAGTGGAGTAAGGAGCAAACAATAATGAGGAATGGTTTGATGGGATGGGATGGGATGGGATGGAATGGAATGTGATGTGATGACGATGGGGTTGCAACACGGAAGAATCACGGAGGAGCCGAAGAGAGGGCATGAGGCAATTGGTCAATCAGGTCCGGGGGATGCGAGGCTAGCTGGATGAGGCTAGCTTAGCGAGTATACCTCAGGCATCGTCAGGCAGGATTATTATTTGCTGCTCTGTTCGTTGTATTAGCAAAGGAAATAGTCACATGTTCCATCTTTCGGATTCTATGTGGACGCTACAACTGACAGGAACGAAAAGGGAACATTGCTGGTTCATCACAAGGCTGGGTTTTACTTTCAGTACAGGTCGATAAGCAGGTTTATCAATCTTCCTTCAACTAGCTCGATTCCTTATCCAGGTTTATTCCGTCATCTCTGCCCCACGCGTCCAATTCGAAACATCCAACAAGATGGCTGCATCGGACTGGAAGAAAGCTCTGGGGTTCACCGATCGATTAACGGCAATTCAATCTCTGTAAGCTTATGATCATCGACAGCAGTCTACTAGAACGTTGGCCTTGGCCAATTCTAACACTACTGCCTAGGACTACCGCCTATCAGCGAGCTTCGTCTTCGGCTGCCTTTGCTGAAGCTCAGTCCCAAGCAAAGAGGTTCGAAAGTGAGGCTTATGAGAAAGCTACCTCGAAGGTCTGTTCTCCACCAGGGTCATCAAACCGTCTGCTCATAAAGGATCTTGCAGGAAGATTATGACCGGATGTGCCAGGATGCCATCGATGCCGCAGAGGCCAGTGGTTCGGTAGCTCCAATGATCAGCAGTCCAGACCAGTTGCAACATGAGCCCGAAGAGGGTGCCTGGACAGGGGGAGAATCGATCGGTCCGTTCAAAGGATGTCTCCATGTGTTTGATGGACTTCATTCCACTATCTATAAGTCCAAGCGTGAGGATGGAGCTGTAGTTGCGGTCAAAGTTACCATCCCCCATCTCTTGACTCCACCACATGACGCTGAGCGCGAGGTTCGACTTTTGAGAGAAGCCGCGAGTCCTCATGTTATAAGTCTGCTGGACTCGCTCAAGGTTGACGGAGGAAGACTCATCCTGGTCTTCCCCTACTTAAAATATGACCTGGAGCATTTGCTCCGCCGTGATATGCTCACTGCAACGCTAATAAAGGCCCATTTGCACGACATGTTCAGCGCGTTGGCACACCTTCATGAGCTGGGAATCATTCATCGGGATGTCAAACCCTCTAACATTCTGTTGGACTCGCCTGACGGCCCGGCGTACCTGGCGGACTTTGGTATCGCATGGAAAGAAGGGGACAAGGGCTCCGAGCCGGCTGACAAGAAAATTACCGATGTAGGAACCACATCTTATCGAGCGCCTGAGATCCTGTTTGGGTTCAAGGGATACGGGACAGCTTTGGATCTGTGGGCCGCTGGTTGTGTTGTGGCCGAAGCTGTCGCTGTCGGGCACAAGCAGCTGTTTGATTCCGGGCCTGTGGGGAGCGATCTGACGCTTGTTCAGTCGATTTTCAAGACCCTGGGAACCCCAGATGAGAGTACCTGGCCCGTACGTCATCCGTCTATACTGAGTCGCTCTGGCCCTCTGGTGTTCATGCTAGGTTAACATAGAAAACAGGAGGCTAAGAAACTCCCCGACTGGGGTAAGATCGAATTTTACCGATTTCCTGCAAAACCGTGGGATGAAATTCTCCGAGGAGCTTCTTCCAAAGGACGGGATCTCGTGAGCAGGCTAGTACGCTACGAGAGCAATGAACGGCTGTCTGCTGCAGAGGTAGGCTACGCATTCTAGATGGACCGGCCTGATGCTAACTAATATCGTGGCAGGCCTTGAATCATCCATATTTCTCAGCAGTCTGAGTCAGTCTGTTCCAGGGGGTTTAATTGCCATGATCTCACATGATACAGCATCATTTCACGATGATGTTGCGATCATCATGGCCAAGCTTCTAGCGGTCCACCAGTCTGCAGCGGGTGTTTCAGCCTTCAAATTTGAGTCGGCTTAGAGCAGCATTACTTCCGCAATTATTGCCAACTCGCCACACCCTTCAGAGGGTGAGCGATCATTGTGCCTGGGGCTCAGCTCCAGCAACTGATTCCTTCGAATCTACTCGGTACTTAGTCCCACCGCAACCGAGGCACCAGCAACTCGTCACAGGATGAACACATGGCTAATAAGCGATCATGTACGGAGTAAGCGAACGCAATTTCCGACGGGATCGGCGGTCTTGAATGCGAGTATGATTTGAAATTTGGCAGCAGCAGCAGTGTAACAATCACACCCTTGCAGTCCGAATTATCTTGAAAAGATATCTGCGTGGCACACACAAACCAAGATCCGCGTTTTATAATAACTACTTATGAATTGGTGTCAGAGGAGAGGAGAAGAATGAAGGCAGCCTTCAGCCCCCAGTGGGATGATTCAATTCATCAAAAGTAAATAGCGCTAGGAACGACCGGAGATGGCGGAGTAAGTGGGCTTGGCTAATACTGAGGCCATCAAACCACTGCACAATACGGAATAGTGGTACTATGTACTCTGTCCTTGACTAGTGGTATACAGTGATGACTAGGTAGAGAGCACAGAGTGATACAGGCAACCGAGTGTGCGAGGATTAAATTAATCACTTGAAAATGAGCTGTGCGCGGAAAAGAAGCTGACTCCCAAGGTGGACAACGAGAAATCTAGGGACTGGGAATAGGGGGTAAAGATGGAAGTGAGGTCCATAGTTTGCTTCTCCCATGGATGCTGGATATCCAACAGTGGAATTTGGAGATTTTTACGGAGTACGGAGTAAGGTACGGAGTAGAGAACGAAAAATTAGGCTTGGTCCCCTTGACTCGTTTTATGTGCGCAAGGCTAAACCTTCCTCGATTGTGGCATGTCAACAAGGCAGATTTTGCGATTCTCCCACCTTTACCATACTATCCCAGACAATCAAGCTCTCTTCTGTGCCTACATAAATACTCCAAGTGATTGTACATAAGTGTATTAAATCAATTATGACAAAACATGAAATGATCGAATCCAACCTACAATAGTGAGCTGGATCAGAGCGGCTCACTGAGGCCTCGTGTTTGTCATGACGGTCATGAAACCAGGCACCGTCACACCCATTAGCCAATGAGCAATGGCAGAACCCTTGCGAACAGTGGGTCTGGCGCAGGGGGATGGGTTCCATCTGGTTAGTGTGGTCAGACCCAGCCGTGTCTTTCCTGCTTGTGATTGGCCACTCCCCTCATTTTTAGCTCTGATCTCATTCGTTTACATCCACCCGTTTGTGGTAAATGATTGACGGTGGCTCGTTTTTGCTCTTGTTAGTCAGGTGCAACCCAGGCAGACCCAAGTACAGACAGACAGAGAAGAGCCCAGAGTAATTCTGATGATGCGCTCTCTCTGCTGAGTGTTAGTTTAGGGCGTCTGGCTCTGGCTCTCCCGCTCCGGGCCATCACCACCAGATCCGCCGTCTTTTGCTTCTTTTCTTTCCTTCTCTCGTCCTTCTTTTCCCTTTGCGACCTTCTTCCTTTTTGCATCTCCCAATTCGTGGGCATTCCACGTCTTGGTATTCCTTCTCCTTCCTTCATTTGACACCTTCGCGGCCTGGCAGCTCGTGGTTCTTTCATTCATTGAGTGGCTAGTCCGCCAGCCCCTCCATAACCCAGATTCATTCTTTTACTTCTCACATTCCTTGACGCGCTTGCGCTCCCTTTGCTTTGAATCTCGGCCTGCTTGATCAGACCAGTGCGAACTAAGGGTCCATCATTGATCTCGACACGTCTTGTCGGGTCCCTTGTTTTGAAGGACAAAAATCCCATCCTCTCGTTATCAATATATCAGGTCTCTGCACGACCTACCATCTCATCATACCACCACCACCATCATCATCATCATCAACAACAACAACAACGTCGGAAGTCTATGCTTCTTTCCGTCATTGTCGTCTGAACCAATTGCTCTTCTAACAGCGAAGCAAGAGCAACAACCTCAATCGCAATCATGGTGCACGCTCATGCGCATCGCGATCATCACGCTGCGCTTCTGGAGCGAAGTCTCGAGGAAAGAGATCCCAAGAATGAAGCTGTGACCATTGTCTACGTGACAGCAGCTCCCACCTTTGACGGTCCTATCGGCGGCTATGTAACGGGTGTAGACCCGGCAGAAACAGCAACACGGCCAAACCAGGGTGTTGGGGCTCCCCTTGGACACACACGGCCTACCACCACCGAGGAAGTAACAACGACGGCCCAGCCGAAGCCAAAAACGACCAAAGAGACGAAGCCTACAATCACCGAAGCAGAACCCACGACCACTCAACGTACCACCAAAGCGACCAAGGCGATCACCACCGACAACACTGAGGACATCATCACCACTCCGACCACTTTCTCCACGGCCACCTCTAGCTCGACTTCTTCGCTGACCATCCCAGGCTTGGATACTACCACTACCACTACCACCCATGGATCATCGTCTTTGGAAAAGTCGGCCTCGCCATCGGCCTCTCCAGTTGCTGCCGGTTCGAGCTCGGGACTTACCGGGGGTGCTAAAGCGGGTATCGCAATTGGTGTGATTCTTGGACTTGGTTTGATCGCGGGTTTCATCTTCTTCGTCATGCGCAAGAGGAAGCAAGGGCAACAGATGGCAGAGGCCGAGGCAATCAAGGAGAAATCCCATGAAGCCGATAATATGCTTCCCCCTGGCCCTCCGCCAAAACCCCAACCGATGACTCCAGCTGAACCTCCTCAGCTCAATGTCCGCCCTGTCACTCAGTTTGCACCAGATCTGACCCCTATGGGCACACTGGCTGCTGGCGGGGCTGGGGCTGGTGCTACACTGGGAGTCGCTGCAGCTGGATCGCGTAACTTGACTGGCAATGCCTCGCCGCCCCATACGCCACAGTCGAGCGTCAGTAAGACGGATCCGTTCGGCGATCCAGTGAATCCCTTTGGCAATCAGGCTGAAGCTCCTTCCCCGGTTGCAGCGACAGGCCCGCCGAGTCCCTCGGCGATCCCTCTTCCTCAATCTCCCCTGTCGCCTACTGTCCCGGCACCGAGCGATGCTGGCGTAGAATCTGCTCTTGGAGCTGCTGCTACCGGAGCTGCAGTGGCTGGTGGTGTTGCTGCTGTTGCCGCTGTTGCCGCGGCCAAACTCTCCGACAAAGACCTCCCCGGCCGCCCAGATAGCTCATCGTCCCAAGCATCATCGGTTCCCGAAGGCTCGGCTCCAAGTCCTGTAAGCGCCGTTAGCGCTGATCCTGCATCGATCGCCACTGCTACCGCGGTTGCTGCTGTTCCAGCGTTCGGACCCGGCGGTGCTACAGGCCCTCCTCCTCCCGGGCCAAGCAATGTTCATCGCGTGCAAATGGATTTCCAGCCTTCAATGGAGGATGAGTTGGAGCTGCGCGCTGGTCAGCTCGTCCGGCTTCTGCACGAGTATGACGACGGTTGGGCGCTCTGCGTCAGACTCGATCGCTCACAGCAAGGAGTCGTTCCCCGGTCTTGTCTTTCAGCCCGTCCAGTGAAGCCTCGAGCCCGTCCGCCTCCAGGAGCCGGCCCAGGCCCTGGGCCCCGCGGGCCGCCCCGACCGCCGATGATGGGCCCCAACGGCCCATGGGCCCCTCCTCCTGGACCTCCAGGACCTGCAGGACCTGTAGGACCTATGGGGCCACCACCTCCGGGCTTCTATCCTCATGATCCCCGCCCACGGTCACCCTCGGCGCCGCGCCCAATGTCCCCGGCTCAACACCCTCATGGTGGACCCCCGCCCCCACGCCCGTATCCCCAGCACCCAATGTCTCCTGCACAATTTCCTCCTACTCCGCGATCGTTCTCGCCAGGTCCCGGTGGCCGGCCAATGCCGCCCAGGTCCATGAGTCCTGGACCTTACGGACCTCCAGGATTGCAGAGACCGGAGATGCCAGCGAGCCAGCGGAAACGTAGCAACAGTGCAGGCGGGTTAGTGGGACCTATTCCTCGTTCAACAGGATCACCAGGACCAAGCCCTCTAGCCGGCCCAATGATGCCACCTCCGTCCAGTGCCCTCCCAGCAATTCCCACCCCGCCACCGCAGCAAGCACTGGTTCGAGATGATCACTCGTGAAGTCGATAGGCTAATGAATGTCCAAATGTCAACGAAAGCGACATGCAAATGCAATTGATTGATACGAGGGGGGCAGTTGATTGTTATTGCCGCTGGACGGAACGAGCCTGGTATGAGTATCACCCACGTCTGGGACGAATGAGCCCTGTCAACCTGCCTTTTTTCGATTTCTCTTCTCTTCTCGTTGGAGGACTTTCTTTCATACTCAGTATCTTTCTATCACCCCCCCTCTTTAACTTTTCTTCTACGATGCCGGCAACTGTCTTCTCTCGAAGCAAGAGAAAGCTCTGCCTATGTCTTGTTCAACGGGAATACCCATTTCTTTCAGTCTTGACATTTTTTTTATTCCCCCTCTCTTGAGAAAGGATGTTGATTGTGAAGTTCATACATGTGCTCCATTTCTACCCCCTATACAGTGCGTTTATTGTGTATCATCACAGTTCCCGTTACCTTTGTCTTCCTTGAGCATTTATATCGGAGAATGAGAATGAAAAGGAAGGTGTCTGGCTTCCTGCAATAATATTGTACGTTCTCTGATTTGCTCATGTATAGTTGGTGGTTGTCTATGTAGATACAGCAAAATCGAGTTGTTTTCAATGAAGACTGTATAATCCTCGAATAGTTCTTATGCTTCTGCAGAAGATACTTTTATATATATATATATGCGGTCTATCTAGAGATGTGGAACATTCCCACTAGCCAGAAGCAAATTGACAATACTGATGATTCCCTCTCCTAGAATCAACCCCGAGGCTAGAACCACCACCGACGAAGATGCCGCGTCCGCTTCTCGAGCGGCCTGCTCGGCTGTTTTCCCGGCCACGGCCGCGGGGACTCTCGATGCTCCGGGTGGTAAATCTGCTACGGTCTCACCCGGGATATTCGAGGTGGTGGTGTTTGTGTGCTTCCGCGACCACCACCAGGCGATTATGCCACCAATAGCTCTGGCCAGCGTGAACGAAGGGACATTGAATATGCCAACGGCGACGGCGATACCGCCGGGAACCCATGCCCGCCAGGGAGCAGAGACGTTGCGGCGGCCGCCGTTCGCCAGGGGCGAGGCGGCGTAGATGCGCACGATGGTGATGGCGACGAAGACGGTGCCTGCGAGCAGGGAAGCCTGCCAGGCCATCGGGGGCAAGCCCTGGCCTGTGACGAGGCGGGCGGTGAAGATCCAGACGTAGGCGGTTGGGGTCTGGAACATGGGGCCGGGGACCTGGTAGACGCTGACATACATCCTGTAGACGGCGGTGGAGAGGACAGCGCCGACGAGGCTGCCGATCATTTGGCCGTAGAACTGGGCTTTGGGGCTTGCGCCGAGGAGGTGGCCTGTTTTGAGGTCCTGCATCATGTCGCCGGCCTGCAGGGCGCCGGATTCGGAGACGGCACCGGCGAGGAGGTTGGTGATGAGGGCGGTGCGGCGGGAGAAGTGCGAGGCGGGTGTTGCGAGAGAGAAGAGGAGCTGCGTTAGTTTGCTGATTCCGGAGACGGGGTTCAGGTCTGTCTCGCCAAGTGCCCGAACGCCCATTATTGATAGTAGTACGGCGAGGAGGGTGGCCAGGCTGGAGAGCAAGGGAGACATAACGTCGCCGAAGACAATGTGCATGCAGACTACGTTCAGCATCAGGGTCAAGGGAAGCAGGATGACCACAGTCCGAGTAGAGATGAGCTGGGAAGGCGGCGCATCATCTTCTTCCTCGGGTTCGCCGTGCCTTGCTGGGAGGTGGGTGGAATAGGCTGCTGTCGATGACTCCTCAGAAATGGGACTCAGGGCGGAATATCTGACGTAAGAATGGCGAGAACCGTTGTTCGACGCTTGGGCCAAAATCCAATTTCCGGCGCGGCTGGAAAAGAATCTGGCCTTGAGCCTTGGTGCGTTGGCGATGACGGGCTTCAAAACCAGCCAACCAAGACTGACAAGCGAGTCGGCCAGCATGATGGCAAGAGAAACCCATACAATCCAGGCCTTACTTCCATCCTCCCAGCTACCCACAGGCCCAGGGGCCCAGCCACGAGCCTTTGCGAGCGGAGATAAGATGCCCCAGCCGAGTATCGCCCCAAAAAGCATATGCATGCAGGTAGATGGGCCCATGATGATTCCTTGGCCAATGTATGCGGGGGACGGGTTGAGCGTCCATAGCCAATTCTGTGCTAGGGAAAGACCGAGGATGGGCACATCACGGACTTGAGGGACAAAGTAGGAAAAGAGCGTCTGTCACGGTTAGCATCGCGGGCTCGGCTACTAGCAGGGAGTAGCAGGGAGACCTCACATAAACACCAGACACCACAAAAGCGCCCACCAGGAGACGCATCTTGGACCTCCAGTCTTGCCTGTCTGCTAACTGACGTTCGCTGTCATCCTTTTGCAGTAGCGCATTTCCCTCTTCCACTCCGGTTTCCTGCATGAGGGCAAGCGTTCCACTCTCTCCTCTGATCACCGCAGTCGAATTGATGTTTTTCTTCGCCTTCTCGTCACTAGACCCACTCCCGTGTAAAACTTTAAGCATGAGAGCCGATGCCGTCCCACTGGGGAACCTCAATTTCTCTCTGACGATTACCTCCTTTCTCAGCGGGACGGCAAAGACAACCCCGAAAAGGCAGACTCCCAGACTCCAAAGCGCCAGTTTCCAGAAGTTGAGCTTCAACGGACCGCCTTCGCCGGTACCGCCGTCGCCGGAAGGCCCATCTTCCCCGTCCCGGACCAGAAATTCCAACGCGGGAATGACGCCAACGAACCCGCACCCTAACGGCATTGTTCCCACCGCCCCAGCGACCGTCTGAATAAGGACGTTTTCTATGGGTGTGAACGGATAAGAGAGGTATTTGGAGAAAACCTTGAAAACAGAGAAGCCGATAAGTGCTGAAGGCATAGCCATTGTGCTGATCCAGCCGGTCTGCAAACCGAAGTAGGTGTTGGAGAAAGTGATCAAGGCGCCAATGACGAGTCCAACAAAGAGGGAACGGGGAGTGAAACTCTGGGGGGATGTCCGAGACGATCTCTCCATTTCTAGTTCCGCGCCGAAGTCTTCGTCACGGTAGCCAGGGCTCCGTTCCTCATGGCCTTCAGAACTCCTCGGTATAGCTGAGCCGGCTTGCTGAGAGGGGTGGGAGCGGTGGCCATTGTCGGGGGCACTAGCCGCCATTGTGATGGATTGATAATTCATCCAGACCGCAGTTCAAGATACATCTCTCAGCGCTGCAATTTTCGTTCCTTTCGACAGACTTGAGAAAGATCCTCCACAAGATGGCAGTCGAAGGGCTGATTTGTCATGACTTGTGAGGGGAACACAGAATGGAATGTCGGAGTTTGAGGCGACGCGTGACTCAACACGGTGAGATAAGCGTTATGATAAGCGATAAGATAAGCCACAGTGATGTCAGCGTCTACGAGAGGTAACAATAATATCAGCAGGAGAATTTGGGGCATCCTCATTCTGTATTTTTAATATCAGGCATCGCTAATTAATCTAGTTCGTCCGCTAACTTGCATTTGCCCTGGAGTATGGGATATTAGTCGGATCATCATGTCACGACATTGCATGGCTGTCCTGCACTCCATCCTTCAATGGCCTGCTGGACCATCTGCGAATAGTTGGCCAAGGTTTTCTTCGATAGCCACGCTAGATGAGGAGTGACAATGAGATTAAGATTCTTTGCCTCATCGGACAGTAACGGAGAGTTATCCAATCCAGCGGGCTCTTGACGGAAGACATCCGTGGCCGCGCCGGCAATTGTACCCTTTTTCAAAGCCTCGAGTAGTGCATCTTCGTCTACGATTCCTCCGCGGGAGACGTTGACGATGACCGTATGCGGTGACATATTTTTCAACTCTGGGTTGGATATGAGATTCCGCGTTGACGGGCTAAGCGGCACTGCCACGAAAATGACCGTGCTTTGTCTGATGACCGCATCGAATGGAGCTCGCTCGATGTTATCGACCGTGCTCAGTGACGATGATGTTGCAGGATCTTTCCGAGCTGAGATGAGCACTTTCATTCCCAGGTTGCGCGCGAGCTGAGCGATCCTTTGTCCTACATTTGTTTTGTCAGCCTCGAGAGCAACAATTGACGGAATCCAGATCGGGCTTGACCGACTCACCAACAACCCCATATCCAATAATACCAACTACTTCATCTTGGCAACTCAAAGGAGGCTGGCCGTGCTTGTCGAGAAGTTGATACATGATGGTTCCTTTTTTGTGCGCCCATTCGCCCGCTCTCGTCAACATGTGCATATCCAGTATGCGCCGCCGGGAAGCGAAGTACAGTCCGATTGCATGCTCGGAAACTGAATCCACATTTGCGCCAACGGACCTGCTCACAATGATCCCTCTCTTTCTGCATGCTTCGAGATCAATACAGTCCGTGCCCACTGCTGCGACGGCAATGAGTTTGAGATGCGGTGTCACCTCCGGGGAGAGAGTGTGCGCGTCAAATGGGATATATGAGAACACAACAATTGAGGCATCATGAATACGTGAATGGAGTTCTGAGAGTGAAGTCTGCTGATAGACAGCCGTAGTAAAAGTATGACCAGGCGGGAAGCGAAAGTTGGGAATAGGGCAATAATCGGCCTGAAGGAAAACGATGTGGTGGTGTTTCGGGGACAGATTTGCGCTCATCTTTAAACACCTGTCTGTATTCAATATATATATATATATATTCTGAGGAGTCTCGTGGGTCGGTTTGAAGTTTGAACCTTATAATGTGAAATCTGACAATCATGGTACGTAGTGGCATTTTAATATCCCGCACTAGATATATGTACTAGAGAGCATCCCCACGCCCTACGAGCAACAACAATTCCGTGTGGGCCTGATAAGTTCCTGACAGGTGGACTGTTACATTGTTCCTTGTACTTCCCTGCAACTCTACCACCAACAGCCCCTAAAAGATCCAGATCTGCTCTCTCGGCAGGCTTATGAACCTCCCTAAGGTAGTGACCCTACCTAGGACCTTTGTCCGTATCCTCTCATTTCACCCACCTACCTCACCCCCCTGTCTCCCATACTATCTCTCGCCATGAGCATATTTCGCAAGGGTAAGGCCAGCCGGAGCAGCCGTGGCAATGAGCCCGCGTCATCAGCGCCGGCCACGATAGTAGAGACCGAATATGTTAATCTGTCCCCTCCCCCTTGCGCCATGCAGATCAGCGAGGTGAAGCGGTCACCCAGCCTGCGATCGTCTATCCGCAAGCCCCGGTTCTGAGATCCAGTCTAATATTATTATGGTCGCGAATGCCAAAGGCGCCGCTGACCTTATCCATCTATCTACATATCCATACAGCGCATTGCAACATGCATACATGCATGCATGCTCCTAGTCGATTTAAGTACTATATATACCATCGAAGCCGCTGCGAAGATGGGGCGCTCTCCCCTTATTTTTATTCTTGCGACAGTGATTGTCGCCATGGGAGAAGATGAAGAAGGTGAAGAAGGCCCCATGTCTGTGTCGCAAGGAGAAGGCGAGACATTTGTTACCCAGTGAAAGTGTCTCTTTGTCGAGGCTCCGCGCAGAACTGGGCGCGGTGTTTGCGATGCGGTCGGCTAGTGGATGGGATGCCCAAGGAGGACTGGCGACATCGGACAGCAAAGTCAAAAGATCACGTAAAGAGCAAGCATATTCACCGTTTTCCAGGTGGAGCGGGATAATACGACAGTATATATACACCATCCAGCTTCACCCCCTGCTCTTCAACTGCGCTCGAACATCGGCAATGACCCCAAGTGACACTCCGATAGGGGCCACTCCACGATTTGGCTAGAATAGGACCGAGTCTGACATCATCCAAAGATGGAGCATTTTCCGTCTTTGCTTGTCTTCCTCCTCTCTCCCGTCAGGCTCCCCTTCCACTTCAATGTGCGGCAAGCACTCTGCCTATGCGAGTCATAGGTCTAACATGTCTCCTAGGCTCCAACCAAGCACATACGACCATAGGGTGTGGAAAACAGGGCTTCCCGTCCGCTCAACCGTACTTAAGCCAGGTGTAGAATGTGGTCAATCCATAGAAAGCCCTTTTGCCTCCAAAGCAGCGGCGGGATGCTTTTCGTATGAGTGCTGGTGATGTGGGTGAGAACTCCAGGGGGCCCCATCACCCCTGGTGATGATGGCTCTAGGGGTTTGATGAAGGCTAACTTAACAGCTGACTGCAGAAGAAAACAGTGATTCAGCTGCTTTTAATAGGCTCTGTGCCCTGAAGGTTAAAAAGATGAACCTATATAAGATTCAGTCCTTACAGCTTCCCCCTCTGTGATTACAAAATAATATTATATGACTATAGCTTCTAATAATGCTAAGTTATAAAAACTGCTAGAGGAGTACCAGAGACTTATAGAGTTATATAGCACTACTAAAAATATTGAAGTAAGTAAGAAAAGAAAGAAAATATTATTAGTTTGCTAAGGCCAGCACTGGTAACTTATAAAAAGTATAATTAAGTAGTACTCTACTAGGCTTTGTAAGTATCCACTCCTATTAAGTCTAAGGAGGTAACTCTTAACTATTCTTTAGATAGAGACTCAGGTACACAGAATTCCCCCACTCATGCGCCAAATGACTTTGGAGGGATAACCACTGAGGTACCGTCTTCTCTAAACATGGAGTTCTTCTGTCTTCTGTCCACCCCTTCAACTCTAAGCAAACAGTTCCGTCCTGCTGCCCAGGCTGCTCCCTCTACAGCATCTTCAATAGTGCCTGCCCACCCCTTTCTCCAGGGCGTGTGATACACACTTGTGGGCTTTTCCCATCTCCAAACACTGTCTTCATCTGCAAAAAGCGTGTCCGCAGTACTTCCAATTACCCGCGCGCAGCACAGCAGCACTTCCCGGTCTGTATCTAATGGCACATCCCTTGTATCCTCCGGTTGTATCGTGGATTTTTTAGTCCGCTCCTCTAACCTCCTCACTAGTCGGAGAATCGCTACCTGATGACTCTCAGCATCATCACCCGTCGGGCACAGTGCAACAGGTGTTTCCCGGATTAACAAAGATAGATAGTCATGTGTCTCCTGCGGGGAGACTCGAGACTGAGGCTGTTTAAACCGGCCCAGCTCGCGAAACCCCTCAATGTAGCTGAGACTTTCTATAGATAATCCAGTCGGGATTACTACAGAGCGGCGTAGAGCTGTAATAGGATGGTCCCAGTGGTGTATTGCGCAGGACTCATTAGGGTGTTGCTCGCCTGAGGTTATGGTGGTGATCAGGATGGTGTGGACGAAGGTGGACAGGTTCTCTTCTGGAAATCTGGCTGGTTCAGTCTAGAAGGATTCTAAGTGACGAGAAGACAGGCAGAAGGATAGAAAATTTTTATTGCTGATAGTACATACGATAATGATTGTGCGTCGTTTGCGCCCTCGAGCAGGCCTTTCATTATCGGCAGACTCCATGGTGTTCTGGATCGGGAAAAGATAAAATAAGGCAGATGGCTATCAGTGGTGCGACAGTGATGACTTTAAGATGCAAGGCAGAGAGAAGTAATATTATGTATAATGTCACAATCATAGATGGAGACATTGTGACTCATTACACTTGTTGCAATATATGTAACAACTCGAACAGGATCTGGGGCCAGCGGTTTGTTTATAAACTCTGCCCAATCCGGATCTTTGTGCCCAGTGCTTTGCTAGGTATAAAATCAGGAAGGGAAGCAAGCGCTGTCATAGATATGAGTTCCTTCAAATTCCTAGTTGAATCAATAGATTTATGACCGCTACTGGCTGTCCTGTAGTTGAGCATGCCAAGTAATAAAAGAGATCACTAGCTGAGAAGTTGAGTGGTCAGATCCCAATGTATTTCAAAGCCACTATGAGGACCAGAGTTATAGCATACTTTCGATATGATATTAGTCCTACTGATGATAATCCCACTGGCATCCCCTATACCTTCCACTTGGAACTAAGTGGACAGTCGGTCATGGGTATTCTTTGGCCATGACATTTTATTAGGCCATTGATGCATCATGAAGCGCTCTTGTACGCCACCAAGTGGAAGATCCGCCAGACTGGTGACGATGGAATCGCTGGAAAATACGCAATTTGTTTCAAGCGCAAGCACCACCCCGCTGGAGGACCGGATGGTTTCCAGGAAATGATCGACCTGACACTCTAGCTATGGTTGCTCTCATTGAGCCTTATCGAGCCATTCATCGGCAGATTGCTTGTAATCAGGTCCTATCGCAGTGTTAGAGTCAATATCGTCCATTTCTTCCTCGACCGAGCTTTCAAGATCGATCCATAAGTGTTGGTATATAGGCTTTTCATTGGCTGGGTAGCCAGTCGACCTTAACCAGCTAAATATTTTGTGCGTTGCAGTCTCTGACAGTGACTGCGAAAAAATCTTGTTATCAGTCGGAGTTTTAATACATTGTTCTCCAATATTGTTCCCAGTCTCGTTCCTACCGTTAGCAATGACTACAGATAAAAGACAAATAAAGCTAGGTAGCTTTATTTGTCTTTTATCTGTACTGTATACACTCTAAATGTTGTCTCATCCGTTCCGCTAATTGTCTTACCGACCAAAATGATGGATTTCGTCTATTTGCATCTTAGATCTCAATCGTTGCTCCGCCAGAAGCTCCGTGTGATACTACTGCAGGCATAATAGCACAGGGACTTCAGGCTTGTTTATATGGAACACAAACGGTGAGACTCATTTCTTTCGACTGACGATAAACTGCTAATCAGGCTAACTAACATCCCTAAAACAGATCCATGACAGTCTTATCCTTACGCATTGCCCTCCATGTTCACGGACTTCTGAGGAGGCTGAAAGATTTGTTCAAAATAGCAGGTCATTTCATCGACATCCTCGATGTTTCCAACCCATCCAATATGCTGATCGGGTCTGAGGATGACGAGAGCACCTCGTATTCTGTCGACACCCCAAGTTTCGTACCCTTTTCCGGTACATTGTCGGTCCCAGAAGCAGTCGTCATCGCTCCAAATTTTGTCGTAGGCCCATCCTCGCTCCTGGTCGAACAGTCTCAGCATTTCCGGAAAGTCGGGAAAGTCCATCTCTCGCATTGGTGCACTGTGAATAGTAATCACTTCAATGAGACTATCGAGTTTCTCGCCTTCGAGTCTGTACCGCTGGAGAACCGATTCAGCTGAAGCTAGGTGGGCGCTGAAAGCCTCGACGCGTTGCCTCTGATATTTGTGACGCAAATCTCCTGCGAGGAGCACAATCCGGAAGCGCCCGTCGCTTTTGAAAAGGCGTGTTGTCCACCAGGCCTGGCCGTCTGCCTGATTACGGACCTTGACTGGCGGGAATCTTTCTCCAGGGATCAGATTCGCAGCAATATTCTCGCCTCCCTTGTGGACTAAAGAGCTGGGCCCGTAGTGACAGGCATATCCATTGGCAAATGCGATGGATAATTGGATCACGTCTATCAGTGTTTCCTTACCGTTGCTAGGGGCCGTGCTTTCTGTAGCATCGCTTTGTTGCTGCTTCACAAACAACGGCTGCAGGCGGCGGTCCAGATCGATCAGCATTTGCGCAGTTCTTTTACGCTCTAGCTCGTAAGTTGCGAGTATAGAAGGGCGAGCAACCCCTTTCGCGACGAGCGCCATTTTCCAGCCGATATTGAATCCATCTTGCATACTCATGTTCATGCCCAAACCTGCCTTGGGAGAATGGGTGTGAATGGCGTCTCCGGCGAGATGAATTCGCCCTTTTGTGAAGTTTGATGCCAGCCGCCGACCGACCTGTAAAGGTCCTCAAGTTATTCTTTCTACCTCAAAATGCACTATTTGAGTTAAACCATACCTGATAAACTGTCCACCAGTCGCAGACCTTGAAGTCAAAGTCGAAGGGTCTCAGCATCTCCTTGGCCCTTTGCCGAACCATGTCAAGAGTGACTGAGGATCGATCTAAGGACCCCGAAATGCCGTCAACAACTTGCAGAGGCAGATAAAGCCGGACAAGCTGCCTTTCCCTCGGGATGATCAAGAGAGTGCCGTGTTCAGTTTCCACTGTGCACACGCGGCGGATATCAGCTACCAGGAGTCAGCAGCCGGCATATAGCTATGGGGCACAACCAGTCTCACGGAAGTTTGTGATAGGAACCATATCGACAACACCCCTGAGACAATGGGTCAGTCAAACAGCCAGTCAAACACCAGGCGGAACAGGGTAATATACCATATGTGCTCAGTTGTAGATCCTTCGAAAGGTATGTTCAACTGCTTCCTGGTCCAGCTGTGTGCCCCATCACAGCCAATGAGGTACTTGGCCTTCACCGTCTCGACATTTCCCGGTCTCTCTTTGCTCTTCCTGATTAGATCGTCCCAATCATCAGGCGTGATGTTACTCCGGAATAATCCATTTCGTACCCCTCCGGAACCACCGTGAGCGGGGGACGGATTCGCGTCTTCCTCACTGAGGGTTCTCAGAGTAACCGTGATAGGGTACGCATCGCTGCTATTCTCGAGGGCCTCATCGTACTCCAGTGATTCTGCAATGACGCCTCTCTCGACTTCGAGATCAGAACAGTCTCTGATGGCATCCAAGATGAAACGTTCAATTCTCCCTTGGTTTAGGAGGCAGTTGCCAAAGGGTGAATTGTTCACATCGTGAATCGGATGCTGTTCTTGTCTCTTCAGTCGACCATCCTCACTCGGGGCCTGAAACCTTGCGTTAGCCAATGTCCGCTGACCGCCACCCAGCCCCCATCGACAGAGCCTGACTGACCCAGAACGTGAATTCTGCTGCCTCACAGGCTTCGTGAAGGACCCGGTGCACAACTCCTATGCTGTCAAGCAGCTCAAGTGTCCTGGGCCTGAGTCCATCTGCCTGTCCGGTGAATACCTTGGTGCCACGCTTGTCAATAATTCGTGCATTCACACCACAGCGTGCCATCCAGTAGGCGGCCATCAGACCAGATGGACCGGCGCCTATGATGAGCCTGAATCTATATCAGCAGCAGGACTTGTCACAGGAAAAATCGCTTACACATCAGTGTAGGATATGGATGACTCCGTCATGTTGCATGGACTTCGCTCGACTTTTCGGTAGTGCAAGGTCAAACTACTTGATCCAACTCAGAATGACCGAGGAGAGCTCTTGGTGACATACGACTCAATTATAGTCATAGAGCTTCAGCAGGATACTTCCCCACTACAAGGGACCTTGACCCTGTCCACTACCGTCGAGCAGTCGACCAGGAACCCCGTTGATAAGGGGAGCCAATGGTGACGAGAGATGCCTTCTAAGAAATACGGGCATTGTATCTCCAGATATCGCCTGATGACGACTTATCTGCATGTCAACCCATAGTCAGACCGTGGAACATTGGCCCTGCTGGACCTAATCGCGCATCTCGTACGAGTAGCCAGGCATGATTGCAACTTGGCGCAACTTGGTGTAAGTCCATTTTCAAAGCATCCTTGTCGCCGAGTGAGCCGGCCGAATCACCGCGCGGAACATGTATACAGGCTTACAGCTCATAGAGTGCACTGACTGTAGTCGTATGATGCCTTGGTAGTCAGTCCTTGAGCTGAAGCAAGAATAATAAACAAAGTCGACCGCTAGTCCGTGGAGACCATGTTCGCTCTTGATTGCCAAGCCAGTCAATCAACGTATCGATGAGACTGATGATACCCGAGCTTATTGGCTTCTCTGACTGGCATATGCCTGCAGACTCAGCTGACGTCAGGATTGGAATCGGGTCCACGGAGATTATTCTTGTTCCGCTGATTCAGCAGTGAGGTCTTTAGCATAGAAGGCAGCAGTGTAAAACCCGGTTCGACTCGGAGTTAATGTGTGCCAAAGCTGCCCACTCCATCTGCTGAAGGGCGATTGGCGCATCATGCCAGGAAACCGTCCAAGCTTCTGTCGAGGAACGCGAATGTTCACTCAAAAGCAAGTTGCGGATACTCCTCCAGGTGCTCCTTGGGAAACACTTATTCAAGTGACATTTGCAAACGACATCTGTCACTGACCAAGGTCGCGGATGTCTCCGCATCGCAAAGTTGGCAACGGGGCAAAATAGTCACTGTCAGATTATGAGAGCAAAGAAGGTATGGAAAAGCGCAGGTGGAGCAGAAGCGCAGGTGGAGCAGTGCCGCAGCCCTGATTCTAGGGAGTGGGTGCGCGGTAACGCTGCCGGCCCCCTGCAAAACTCCCAGTCTCTGAGAAGACTTTCCGACTTGGAGTACATTTTTGGGCTTCATCTCGTGTTCCGTACCCTTGAAGGGGTTAATCTTCCAAGGAACACGCAGAGAGTGATTGTTGGGCGCGAGATAAATTAACATGAGCCCCTTGCGGAGCTTCGAACGAGGTCATTCAAATCCTAGGCGATCTTTCACAATGCAGGGGCTCACATTCCATCTCTAAGCGTCAAGTGAGCCTCGAATGGGCCTCGAGTGCAAAAGAAAATGAAAAGGAACTCTGCTTAAGAATGGATGCGTTGTTTGCAAACTCCACGGCACACATGCCCTTTTCCTGTTCCTGCGTGTCTGCATTCCAGGGAAGCAGGCATGTGCCCTAGTTCAAGAAAAGTGCGTACCCCAAAGATGAGAGAAGCCACCGGGCTCTGCTACGCGTTGAATTGTTGTCCTCATATGATGGACATAAATAGACGGTCTCTGTCCCTGAGGATGCTGGCCTCTTTCCAATTTTGCATCCTCCCAAGAACCTACCGCAGTCACTCATTTAGGACGGACCCCCTACCTCACGCAAAAGCGTAACACCATCCACTCACTTAGTCTTTGACAATATGCATTACTCTCAGGTGAGCTCTCTTGTGTTCTGCAGGAGCTGGCCCATTGCTGATTATCCAGTTCGTCACCGTGGCATCAGCGCTCGCGCTGGCGCCTACCGCCGTTGTTGCTCGCCAGGGCGCCGCTGCCTTCGTCACAGTGAACTCGATAGACGTTTGTCCCAAAAAGGTGGCCCAGGAAATCATCAATCCGGGACCGAAGGTAGTTACCACGCCCTACACTTGCGATCAAGTGAAGCTCGGTCATGGCCTGGACGTGTCCTACTACAACTTCGACATCGAGCCCCTCACCAAGGACACCTTTCCTTACTGCAAGGCTCTCAAGGTCTTTGACAACGAAGGTTGCCTGGGCTTCCCTACTTTATGGATCCCCCTCGAGAGCCCACTTGAGGACAAGTGCATCCCTGAACACTACTTCAGCGACGAAGTGAAGTCTATCTCGTTCCAGCTTGATTGCCGCGAGGACGCCCCTGTCAAGAAGGAGCCATATGGCCCTAAGGAGGGGGCTGAACAATCTGCACCGCAGGCAGAGCATAGTACTAAGCAGGACGCTCAACAGGGTTCTCACCAGGGACAGGAGGTGCAGAACAGCCCTAAGCAGGAGGCTCGCCAAGGTTCCAGGCCGGCAGAGGCTGCTCCTAAGCAGGAGCAGGAAGCTGAGCAAGCTTCTGAGGCAGCGCCCGAGAAAAAGGCCTCAAACCCTGCTGACAGTCTCGGCCTGGGCGAACTCACAAAGGTGCTCGGTTTCCGGTGAGCGGCGGGCTCGCTTCAAGCTGTGAGAGACTGGATTGCAACTTGCATCACGGGCGGGAGTGAGATGGGTTGATGTGAAATGGAGCTTGACATACGCACAGTCTTGTATTCTAATTTTAATAAGCACTTTTCCTTGACATGACCATGTCAATCATATACTATACATTTCTGGAGGGTCGCTGCACATGGAGATCAGTAGATCATAGTATCGTCGCCAGTATGGGTCTTATTGCTCCGTCGATTGTACTGACCGTGTAGGGGGATCATAACGTCCCATCAGTAACACCTCGTCTCTTGATTCCGAGAGCGAAACTTGCCGTCCGAGGGACTGAGCCTACTCAAAGACCGCGCGATTCCTTCCACAAGGAACACCCGGTGACTGGATCAATACAACCACTTCACCGAACCAACGCACTCATCCAGCATCTGATACTGACATCCCCATCCCCCTGAGAACATAGCATGATAACGATATCGTCTGAAGTCTCAAGCAACTCATGCATTACCAACTCGACAGGCGCGTCACCGTCAACAAACCAACGGAATGGAATGCAAGCCATCAAGCCACGAACACTACTGTGGCGCGCCACCATGAGCTTGGCCTGGAATGCGCGATCTGCATTGGAGACTGTAGACTGTAGACTGTAGACCTGACCACCAGTCCATTGCATTAGCGTGTGCGTGTGCGTGTCGATCCATGAGGCAGTAGAATGAAATGTGGTATGTGCAGTCGTTCCAGGCGTCTCGTCTCGTCTCGTGTCGTGTCGAGGTTCAAAGGTTCAATCGTGGCTGCCTCCTGCCATCGGGACTTATTTATGATTATCATTTGGCTTTGGCTCCAAAGGGCATGCATATATAGGCTTATGTTCTTTCGGGTCTAGTAACTGAGGGATCACGCCTCAGTGCAAAAAATCGTCTCTCTTCCTGCGAACTATCACCGCCATGCATTTCAAGAACGTAAGACAAACCTGCACCTACATTATGCACGATACAAACTCTGACAGCATCGCATTGCAGCATCTCTCCTTCCTCCTGATCCTGACACCCGCCCTCGCCTCAACTACAGCCCGCATCTGGGCCGAATTCCTGCCCTCCTGTCCTATCAACCGCATCCACCCAGCCTCAGCAGCCCCAGACCACCTTCCGCACGAGGAGTTCATCTCAGCGCTCAACATCTCCCCAGGGACCTGCACAAACATCTTCGTGCCGCTCTCGTACGGCCACGAGGTAACGCACATGTCCTTTGACGCGGAAGTCGAAGTCGTAGGCACCAGACCCGAGAAATGCAGAATTTCCATCTACGAAGTCCCCGGGTGTGTTGGCCAGCCTCTCCTCGACGAGGAGGTGAAGCACGGCTTCGCGTCTAGTGATTGCGTCGCTAGGAACTTCGCCTCGTATAACCAGGTCTGGGCCATGTTGGACTGCAAAGAGCAAGAGGCGGATGAAGAGGTGCAGTCGACTGGACAACCGGCGCATAGCCATAAGCCCCTGCTTCATGACCATCCTTACCTCCATGTGAACAATTCGACAGACTTGGCGAATCAGACTGCGCTTTATGTGAATGGGACGGGTTCCAGAACTGGTGCCAGGCCGGTCTCGCTGCGGAGGGCGCTGCGTATACGGTTGTAGGGTATTCTTCTCTTGGTTGATTTAGTTGGACTGTATAGACTTGAGCCTGATCTACCTTGCCTGTGATTTTTTATCGTGACGAAGGCCAAATTGATGATTTTTATGTATATGATCAATGTCCCAATTATGGATTCACGTCAATGTGAAGCCAGTGCGTGCTATACAAGAGATTCAACTTCGGAGCATGTCTCGCGAAGCGATAATTTCTGGTCAATAGAAAAGTAGGTACGTGACCCCAGACGCCTCCACGTTGGAAAAAAAAATCTACAACAAGTGCAAATCAGAATCCGAAGCTGTCGAGCAGCGAGTTGGCGTCGGGTTCGTGGAATATCGTAGGGGGTGGTTGTGTTTGGGATACAGCGGGTGTCTTTGGTTCCTGGGAAAGACCAGATTTGATAGGCAAGTCTGCCACCACAAGACTGCTTCGTCGTCGAAGCATCTTTCGGTAATCGACGCCGTTTTCCTGCAGCTTGTGCGTGACGTCTTTCAACGTCTTCGGTGGGGGAGGCACGCTGAGGAACTCCCAATGGCGCACAAGGTCCAGGGCAAGAAGGTCGCATCCCATGCGGTCGTACAGGCGGGCATTGCGGATGATAAAATCCCATTCTGCTCGGGCTGACACTTGAGAAGCCCCTTTCAGTGTTTGCAGGGTCTTTTCCCGGAGTTGTTTGTACAAAACGACCAAGGCGGGATCGTTGGATAAAAATGACTTCGCTTGTAGTGAGATTGAGCCAGGGCTCCCAGGAGATGAAGGCGTAGAAGGGATCAAGGTCTCAACAGGTGACTATACGAGCAGTTGTCAGTCAACAAGACAGAGAAGAAACAAGCGACATCATCTTACAATCAATGAGCGGACAGCCATGTCGCGGCGGCCTAGCATCCAAAAGGCCCACGAAGCCATCCATCGATTCCCGTCAGATGCGGCTTCGGGCAAGACCCTCTCTTCCAGGATTTCTCTCAAAATGGGCCCATTGTCTCCTTCGTACGCACGCGTAATAGCAATTGCAAGCTGTAAATCCCCGACCTTGTTCAAACAGACGTTGGCCGCATCGCGCAGCTGGTCTGCAAGAAGGAAGAAAGCTGCGGCGTACTCTGGGAAAATGTCAGAGAAGGCTTACTTCAATTCGGGGCGTGTGCAGGAAGACCATACCAAACCTCCGTTTCCCAAGCAGGGCATAAGCGTTTTTCAGAGCTACAGTCTTCCATCGAGGTTCTTGGAAGTCATTCGCAAGTAACCGTTGAGTAGCACCTTGTTCGCGGTGCCAATTTGCCATCCGCCACAGACCCTGTAGAATATTTTTTTTCTTGAGCGCGATATAGAACAAGGAACAGTCAACAGGGTTCTTATCCTCCGTCTTGGTATACTCATTGCGCGCGACGAGCTCTAACTGCGCTCGCTGTTCTGTGTTAGCTCTTCATCCTTGCAACCGGTGACGTCGGGGATTGCTTACAATAGCATTAAAGTCTGTCAGCCACATAAAGATACCACTTTCCCTGGCCGACGCCCATTGCATCTTGCCGCCGTACTGTCTTGACACAAGATCGGACAGGATATCTTGGCTGCCGCTATGGAACGCCCAGACGATCTCTCTCCATGAAACAGTATCCTTGTTCGCGACGCCCTGACTTCTTCTTAGCATGTGCTGTCGAAAGAACAAAAGATAGCGAGCAGCATTGTCATCCATTGACCGTCGGTGCTTTTCAACCGTGGCAACGCATTCAATTGTATCAGCTAGGCGGAACTGCTCATGGCTTGAAAGTTGCGGCAATGCGAAGCGAGAGAGATTCTCATTCAATGCCGCGGCCGCGTTTTCGTCCATCACATTGGAAGTTTCACTCAGATCCAGATCGGCGTACGAGGCCTGTAAATGTTTGGAAGATGCTTGCTGCGGAATGTCATGCTCCACGTAAAAGTCTTCCAGCGGCCTTTCCAAAAAGCCATCAATGTCGTCGCCCTCAGTGTAAAATTTCAATTTCCGATGCAGAGTCGTCAAGACAGAATGTACCACATTTGTTTTGCCACTGAGGATGCATTGCGCAAGGAACTGTGGGTGAAAGACAGGTAGCGGACCGTTTAGTCGACTAACAACCTCGAACAAGTCAACCGAAGACAGGCCGCGGGAGGGTATGCGGAGCTGTGAAACTAAGCGGTCGCTGGCATCAATCTCATTATCGTAAACAAAGAGCTGATTTCCAGCGCCGATTCCAAGGTGACCGTTGCTAAGCCAACATGAATCACCGATGGGATGAGGTGTCAGGTCCCGGATCCAGATTTCTCTGATCTGCGTCCAGGATGGACGAGCATCGAGATAGTCATAGCGCAACTGAGACAGGAGTATGACTTTATGCGGGAAACCAATTGCCAAGACTGACTGCTTGTCTGGCGTAGATGTCCAATCGAGATCGCGAATGACATCGTGCTGGGCGAAATGTTCCTCAAACTCCAGTTGCGCACCGTTTGTATCCCAGATGGTCAGATGAGTGC
Organism: Aspergillus fumigatus Af293; assembly: GCF_000002655.1. NCBI lineage: Eukaryota > Fungi > Ascomycota > Eurotiomycetes > Eurotiales > Aspergillaceae > Aspergillus > Aspergillus fumigatus. The sequence goes on from NC_007194.1 coordinate 3,640,225, forward strand.
GATCCGCGTCAACAAGAGCTGCCTTCTTGGTAGAGCTCCCACTGGCGAGGGACGGATTCTCAATGCCCGTATCGACGGTCGAGGTCAGCAAGAACTCCACCTGGCTGCTCTGCTGGTCGACCTTGGCAGTCCAGGTATGAATGACACCTCGCGTGGTATACGACAACGCTATATCCGGAGAAAAGAGGTCGAAAAATCCCGATACTGTTTTTTGAGGTCCTGCAGGGTCGACGGGCAAGATGTACGACATGTCCTCGTCGAGACCAAGATTGAACGTGCAAAACTTCCGCAGTGAGCACTGTGCAGCTGGCGAAACACCGTTGATCCGAGATTTGCCAGTCGGCAAACGTATCTCCCACGCTATCCCATTCATATCAGCGCCGATTGTTGCGATGTAGACGGCGTTACCGCTCTTATCCGCTGTCGGTAATGGAAGGACGCAGAGCGGCTTGCTCGAGAGTTCGAACGATTGAGAAGCGATCTTTCGGGCATGAAAAGAGCGGACATCCCAGACAGAGATGCCGTAATGATGAAGATTGACCAGAAAGTCACCACTTTCGATGACGCAGCTACGATGAATGTGCTCGTCCGAGTAGAGCCAGCTCTTCCGGACCAAAACCGACCGACCATGTCTCCACCTTTGCTTCCAGATCGTGGCCTTGTTCTCGTTGGTTCGAGATACAAGCGTGTCTCCAGCTGCATTTCGAACGATCTTCTTGATAGGATCAGTATGTCCGGTCCAAGACGCTTTCAGGGCGATCCGGTTTTTGCGCGGCGTTGGATCAAACAGAACATCAACTTGCGATTCAAACCACTCAATCCTGCCATCGAAATGATGGACAATGATAGAGATTGAGTCTCCCAGTGGGATGGTCTGAAAAGCACATAACTGAGCATAATCCTCCTCCGCGGACAGGGCAGACATGAAGGAGAAATCAATGTTTTCGACATGAAGAATGTTGAAAGCGGCCATGTTTGACTTGGCCTTGGACCCAACATCCTCCAAAGCCCATGCAGACATATGACCTTGTCCGTCTAGCACAACGCAGATTTCCGGGTTCTTGTTCGCGACTTCAATAATGTGTTCCAAAGCATAGTTCTCCTTGTTTCCCGCGCTTCGCTGCACGGCTCGTTCAGTCGCAAGGCAAAATTCTCGACTGTCGACAATGAACCCATATCGAAGATGCCTATTTTTCTCGCCCGTGGTCTCTCTCGGCTGAACAGACGCGCCCATGTCAATCTCCGTCCATAACTGGAGAGGCGACGGCGCATGGTGGTCGATCGCAGCCCAGACCCTGATCTTATTATCTGCACTCAGGGTGTAGAACACATTGTCCAAGGATTGTTCTCGATGAATTGGCTTACGCCAATGTATCCCTGTAACAACCGCCTGGTGTGGAAGATATGAAACCTCGAACCGCACATCATCTGCCCCGAAGGAGAGCCGCCGCCAAACCTTGACCATGCGATCATATTGTCCCGTAGTGGCCACCAGGGTCGAATCGGGAGAGAACTGCGCGAACTTTACCGGGTTGGCGAGCTTCTGCTTCCATATAAGGCGCGGCACGTCATTCAAGAACCACAGTGTGAGGTGCGAATTGCCCAGGAGTAGCTCATCGGGAGAGCCCCACGACAGGGTTCGGATTGTCTCGCCATCGTCTTCGTTGCGAAAGGTATGTACAAGGGACCACTGCATTCCAAAATCACGATCAAAGTCAGCAAGCGACCACCGCCATTCATAGGACAATAACCACCCACCTTCAATGTTTCATGCTGGATACCGTACGGCTGGTAGATGAAAACGTCCGGTCCACCACACACAGCAATTTTCCCAGAAGCTTCATCAATCGTCACAGCCTCGAGTGTCTTGGTCTCGTCCACATAGATGGTCTGAAGGAGGGTCTGCGGACCGGTGAGGATAACAAGCGCATGCCCGGAAATGTACACCTACGGGAAAACGCGAAAGCGAACAAGGGTCAGCGGAGCTCGTAGTCAAGCAGATGAAGCATGAAATCGTCTCAAGAATCACAGAGATGTTTGCTTACAACCACGCGGAGACCGTCCCACAGCGCTGTGCTGAAAGACTGGAGCTTCGCTGGGGGTCTCCCTGGCAGCACCGCTCGCATAGAGGCGGTCGTTGATCGAGATGGACGCTAGTTGCGCTCGGTGGTGCTACACCATTGCCAGTAATATACACGTGAGGACGAAAAACGCCGGTTGAAGAATGTGCGAGGATGTCGATGAGAAAATAGATAAGCTGATTTCTGATACTTGTGGGGGAAGAAAGCGATATACTCCGTCCGGAGGTGAGAGATGTTGATGTCAATCACGCTGTTTCCGCTATCTGACTTGCTCCACCAGAGTCACTTCCGCCGTGTGACCAGAACATGCGATCAACGTCGACCTAAACTTTACATAGAGAACTAGGATTATTTCGAGGCAAATTGTGTTATGGCAGTATTATGCTCTACTGCAGCATCGATGTCACGCTAGTATTTGAAGGGCATCCAAAGCGTCCAAGAAGAAGCTAAACACCCGTCTGCACTTGCGTCAATTGCGTCACTTATCACAAAATCGCTTGGCCGTCTATCACGCATTGTACATATTTCCAAAATCAACAGTGGTTTACGTCGATATAAATACCCGAGAACCCATGATGCACTTGACCACACGCCACGTGAACATGCAACAAGGTATCGATATGCTCATCCAATAATGCACCAATCGCGAAACGAATCAAAAAGGAAAGCATATACACGAACAAAAGCGCCAACCTCTTCAGAAGCAGATAATACCTCAGGGACGTCGATTCCCCGAGCCTCGACCGTCAGTCGGCGACTCAGGGGGTTGATCGACAAATCGCACACTTGTGCCTAAGCCGTTGCCCCGGCCATTGCGATTCCGGAAGCTTGAACCAGTCCGCGTGCCCATACCCTCGGCACGCAACAAGCGACTGGCAAACGGCGTATACAAAGGTGTCGCAGGGGTTGTAGAAATTTGCGTGAGCGCTTTGGCTCGCGCAGCTCGCTTGGACGGAGACATCATGTAGTTAGGGGTGGTCAGCGGAGTTGCTGAGGGTACTTGAGACTTGGTATGGAAATCGCTGAGCTTAAATGGAGTCTCGTTTCGATACCAAGGATCAAAAATGGGCCCGTCTGTCCCGTTCGTGAGTGCACCGTCAAGGGGCCTTGCAGGAGTTTTCAATGGACCCGGAATGTCTCGGGCTTCAAGTCTGGTTCTGGCCTTCTCTAACCAATGGCGGAACATGCTCCTTGCATGTTTTCTCAAATTGCGTTCATGCATAGAATTTGCAGTTTCAAAGGAGCTCTTGATCTGGAAGACGCGAAGGCTGAGTTTGCGAAGCTGACCGTTTGCGCGACCCAAGCCGTGCAGGCGGTAAACGTCATTCGCTTGTTGCTTCAGGTCGCGATACTTGGCGGATGATTCCCTCCAGCGTGCCAGTTGACCTCGAGCAAGTTGGTGGGAGTACAAGATGTCTGCTTCTTCGCAGTCCTGTACTCTTTTATCTGTTGAGTCGCGCCATGTCTCCACATATTCTGCTGCCATAACCAATGTCTTGCTCCGGCAAAGGGCTATGGCTTGCTGCTCCAATTCTGCTACGTGCTGAGCTCTCGAATGCCAGTGCGTTAGCGCTTTGAGGGCAAGATTGATCTTGATCCTTCGCCGCATTTTGGCATAGGCCTCCTGACGGCGTCGCTTGGCAGAGTCCAATGTAGCCTTGTGCCACTTTTTGATCGTTCGGGTTGCTAGGAAGTAAAACCGTGCGTCGCGAGCCCACCTCTCCAATTTCGTCGTATGTTGGTGTTTCGAGTGCCAGGCCACGAGCGATTCCTGCTGAAGGCGTGGTGCATAGAATTCAGCCGCAGCCACTTCGCGTTGCCGCTGAAGCGCAAGCTGTTCCCGCCAGCAGTTGAATTTTGATCGGAGGAGTTCTTCGTTGCGGTACTCCTCATGTACATCGGCATGCTGCAACAAACGTGTATATGTGTCACGCACGTTTGTCACAAACCTAGCGAACACATCGCGAGTGATTCGTTGATCGCGAATCCTTTGCATCAGTCGAAACCGTTCCGCAAGGATCCATTTGTACATGATTTCTATCTTCATGCGCTCTTCTATCCGCGCAGTCAGAGCCTGACATCGAAGCAGATCATTCCAAGCGGTCCAAGCATTGCGCATAACCCTCAGTCGATCCACTTCTTTTGCTTCTCTGAGCATTCGGAGCCGTCTGGCCCACTGCGAGAATGCCGTTTGGGTAATATTTCTATCTATCGTCGCGGAGACACGAAAAGCAATTGGGCGTAATCGAGCCTCGACTCTCCATTCCTCGAGTTTTTCCTGCAGGACTTGCCTGCGATTCATAGATATAGCGTCTTTTTCTGCAGCGACAATAGCTTGAGATCTCTGATGCCATAGCTGCCAAGCTGTCGCAGTCGCAGTATGCTTATTCTTCGCGTCTATCTCTTGAATACGCTCCCTATTCATGCGGAACTTTCGCAGCCAGTAAAGCAAGGAACGTCGCTTGAGGCGATGATCGTACCACTGGGGCGCCCGCCGATCACAGAAACTCCAGAACCATTGCCAGTAGACCGCATGTGACAGTTTTTTGTTATGGACAGCCACTGCTCTTTGCTCCATTTCCTTCGCTTCTCGGGCCTTGCTTCGCCAGGCATTAAAGGGTCTTTGTAGCGCGAATCGCTGAGCTTTCAGCTCGTTTACGGCTGTGATTTCACGCCAGGCGTTGAAATACTTAACACGAAGAATATGCCGTCGGGCAGCTGACGTTTTTGCAACTTCGTCAGAGGCGATTTGCGCCCAATGTGTGAAAGCTTTGGTCATAAGGTAGAGATCCCTGGCGCGTCCAGCACGCTCTTCGAGATGTTTGAAAAATTTCTCTGTCTGAGCAGCCCGGCGTTTACCTTGGACAATTGTACGCCACGTCTCAAAAGCTTGCCGTAGGAGGGTAATCCTGTCGCGATTGACCGCGACTACCTCCATATTTCGGTGAGTCTGCTGCGTCTGAACCGCCTTCTTCAACCATTGCGTCAGAATGCGCCGAGCGATTGCGCGCTGACGATACATATTGAATGTCGAAGCATCGCGCAGCAAATCGGAGAGTGATGGTCTATACAGCATTTCTGGGGGTACCTCCCTTTTCTCGAAAGAGTTGTGCGCGTCCTCCTGTGAGGATGTAGTAGATCCTTCACTGTGTTCATCCGAGGCTGTGGAGCTGGCGGCATGGGCAGCCCCGGACCGTGTTTTTGATCGCGAGGCTTCTGCCATTCTCTCAGAACGGTCTCGGTCAACCGCAGATCTGGCATCTTTGCCAACAAAAGCTGGTGTTTTATCCCGTCTCTCATCCTTGGAAGCCAGCTCCTCCATTCGGCGCATTAACTTACGCCCGACGTCCACAAACTGAGCCATCAATTGAGTCCTGTCGGGAGAGGTCCGTTGTTTCTCGGCCCGGGCCGGTGTCGGCTTAGGGAATTCAGTCTTCCCTGTCTGCAGACGCGACATGGAGGAACGCGAGCTCGGACGGTTGATGAAACTTCTTTGCGTGATGTCCTCACCAACATCATACATAGAGTTGAAGGATGCTCGCCTACGGCACCTTGTCTGCGTGGTATCCTCCCTTGACGTTGTATCGAGATCAACCCTCTTATTGCGCAACCCTTCAATCGAGGGTTCTTTGTCCTCATATGTATCATTCGTCTCGGCGAAGGTATCATCGCCTCCAAACTCAATGACAATACCCATTTGGCGAAGCAGATTCTCGAACTTTTCAAAAAGAGAATTGCCTACGACTTCTTTGCTTCCCATCTTGAAGAGGAAGCGCAGACAGGCATGGCCTGGATCCGCGTCCACTTCATGCTCGGCAATGACTTCATCGTAAGCTTTGAACAACGCCCTGAAGGGAAGTCGGTTGGCGTCCGGATCGAGCTCCGCGCGGCTAACGATTTGATACAAGAGACCGACATCTATACACAAGAGAGACGGAGTTTAGACAAAGAACTCAAATCGCAAAATCGCGACATGCTGGTAACCGAAGTTGCCTACCTTCGTCTGAAAGCGACGGGTTTTCAAAGGATAAAGCCTTACGCTGAGGGGGATTCGGAGGCATCGAAAAGTCCGCGACCTAAGGCGCGTTTTTCGCAGATCGGTCATGGAGGCGGAAAACGAAATCATGCATTGCGGGGCGCAAAGGTGACAGTAAAGCAAATATCCGCAGTGTCCAATGCTAGAAAATCAAAATCCAAGAATTCCAGAAAGAATAGTGTGCCTGGTTTCGCAGAGGTGTTGAGACAAGGACACAGAGCACCCCGGCTTTGTCCCCAGAACTCGACTTGTTTTGTTCGTGTCGCGCAGATGGGGATGCCTACGTCATGTGATCGAATCTGCTTACGTAATGCATCGTCCTGGACGGTCCACGGCGGCTTTGAATTGCATCACCAAAGACAAAAGCTGCAGAGGATCAGTTGTAGGATCAGACCAAAAAATGCCGTCAACAAGGGTCAGACCTATTGAGAAGTTTGCGAAAGCTGCTTCTAAGTGCTCTGCAGAGGTATGTTCATGTTCTCCGTGTTGCTTGTACTGTCGGTGTCTAATCAGTCCTCAGGCAGCCACATATGGCAAATGCATTGTTGCTGACTACAATGCAGTGCACAAGGACATGTGTGCTAAGGAGTTTATGAAGCTAAAAGATTGCTTTTTGGTATGCTGTTTGGAACCTATGGTTGATGCAGCCTACTGATGAAGTTATAGGCGGCATCCAAGAAGGTATGAGGTCGTTGAGGCCACAATATTGGCCGGGAAAAATCCTACCGGGCCAGGCGTACAGAGGGGCTTCCTGGAGACTGAAGAAGTGACTGCTGCGATTCCAGATAGGACCAAAAGATTCGTAAACATAATTCTTCTTTAGACAAATCTAAGATCTTAATTACTTTCATGCAGCATTTCTCAATACAGATTGACCCGAAGCTACAGCTTCAGCAACCGCAACAGGAAAGTTGCCTTTTGAACTTCCTGCTCCTCCTCCATGATAAGAGCTTCCTTGTCTCCGCTGGGGACCTTGCCATCAACCACGGCAACCTGTTCCAGGGGCCTGCGGACAGCCTTTTCAATGGCCTTGGCTTGTGTCTTGAAAGCCTCGTCGATACCAACACTGTCGGGATCCGAGAGAACGGCATATTCCATTCTCACGTCATCAGTAGGGACCAAACCGGCCTTCTTACGCAGACGCTGAAGACGGTTGATGATCTCTCGACCTAATCCTTGTTGAGCCAATTCGGGGTATAGGTTGGCGTCAAGGATGGTTAGCACATCAGCATCAGCGTTAGGTTCCATTCCCTCAGATGCAACATCCTCCTTGAGACCACGCTTCACGACAAGGTCACCCTCGACGAGCTCGATGCCGTCAACAAGCATCTTCTTTTCAGCAACAAACTTCTTCACGTCATCACTCGTGAGGGATGGCAATGCCTTCTTCACCTTCTGGGCGTCCTTCTTCAGCTTCTTTCCCAGGGTAGGCCAATCCGCACTAACGCTGTACTGAACATTGTACTTGGCCTCATCGGACGACAAAACAAGCTCAAGTATGTTCAACTCCTCCAGGATGTAGCCTTCCAAAGACTTCACATCGTCCAAGTATTGCTGATCCTGGTGAATCACAACCAACGTCTTCAGAGGCGATTTCAAGCCGATGGAGCGACGCTCACGGGAGACACGGGCCATCTCGATGACCTTCTGCATCCGTGCCACCCGTCGTTCAACAACCTCATCGAACAGTTCCTCGCGCACCTCGGGGAAGGAAAGGAAGTGCACACTCCGGCTGTCTTCGCCACGGAGTGCCTGGGGGATGTGGGGAAGCAGCTTCTGATAGATGGTGTCGGTGATGAATGGTGTGAAGGGAGCGAGACCTCTGACTAGGGTATAGAGAACCTCGAAGAGGGTGTTCAGCGCATGCAGAGTATCATCAATGCCGTTCTCGCCCTTGAGACGCTTGCGGTTGAATCTGATGTACCAGTTGGTTGTGTTGTCAATCAACTCGAGCAACCGAGGAACTACTGTGTACAAACGGTATCCAGCCATCTCCTCGTTCACGAACTTCAATAAACTTTGGCAGCTGGCCAGGATCCAGCGGTCCATCACGTTAGTATTGGTAGCTTCAGCCTTGGGGTCGAAGACAAAGTCAATGCTATTGTTCTTCTTGAACAGAGCGGCCTGACCCTCGAAGAACTTGTAGCTGTTCCACAAAGGGAGGAGAACCTTGGCAACGATCTCCTTCACACCAGACTCCTTGAATCTGAGCGGCTCCGCACGCACGACGGGAGAGTTGATCAAATAGAGTCGAAGGGCATCGGAACCGTAGCGCTGCATGATCAACGTCGGATCAGGGTAGTTCTTCAATCTTTTCGACATCTTCTTTCCATCTTCAGCAAGAACAATTCCGTTCACAACGCAGTTCTTGAAGGGCAAAGTGCCGAAGAGATGTGTTCCCAGGACAGTCAAAGTGTAGAACCAACCACGCGTCTGATCGAGACCCTCGGCAATGAAATCACCGGGGAAGCTCTTCTCAAATTGCTCCTTGTTCTCAAAGGGATAATGCTGGGATGCGTATGGCATGCTACCCGATTCGAACCAGCAGTCAAACACCTCGCTGACACGTCGGAGGACACCCTTGCCTTGCTTACTTGGGATAGTGATCTTGTCCACCTTGTCACGATGAAGGTCAGTGATTTCTCCTTCGTGGCCACTCAGCTGCTTGAGCTCCTCGACACTTCCTACAGCCACGACTTCCTTGAAGTCGTCGCTGACCCACAACGGAAGTGGTGTTCCCCAGAAGCGGTTTCTTGAGATGTTCCAATCCCGAGCATTCTGAATCCAGCTGGCGAAACGCCTCTCTTTGACGAAAGAAGGCACCCAGTGCGACTCTTCAATACCCTGAAGCATTTGGGGAATGATGGGGCCAATCTTAACAAACCAAGAGGGCACAGCGCGGTAGATAAGAGGAGTATCAGAACGCCAGCAGAACGGATAGCTGTGAGTAATCTGGCTGTCGACAATCAGACGGCCGGTGCCCTTGAGATGCTTGATGATGGCCTTATCGGCAGCCTTGACATGCTGACCAACAAAATCAGGAACTTCCGCGGTGAAGCAGCCCTTCTCATCGACAGGATTGGGTGGCAGACGTGTTTCACTGATAACACCGCTTGCCATAGCAACGTTGTAATCCTCCTCACCGAAAGCCGGCGACTGGTGGACGATACCGGTACCATCCTCAGCGGAGACATAATCCCCATTTATCACACGGAAACCGTGGTCCTTGAACTCCTCGTAGAAGTAATCGAAGAGTGGCTGGTATTTCCAGTCCTTCATGTCCACACCCTTGAAGCGATCCACGATCTTAAACTTGGCCTTCTTAGGGTCCTTGTAGAGTGTGCGAAGGAGTGATTCGAGGAGGATGTAGTGCTTCTTGGAGGCTTCATCGAGAATCTTAATGTACTCGAAACCAGGGTTGACGGCGAGGGCGACGTTAGAAGGCAGAGTCCAGGGCGTGGTCGTCCATGCGAGAAGGCAGGTCTCAGGGTCATCTACCAGAGGGAATGATACAACTACTGCAGGGTCCTGCACATCTTTGTAGTTTTGTTGCGCTTCGAAGTTACTCAAGGGGGTATTGAGTGCGGTCGAGTAAGGCATGACACGGTAGCCACGGTAGACAAGTCCCTTGTCGAACAGCTGCTTGAAAACCCACCATACAGATTCCATGAAACTGGAGTTCATGGTCTAATCCCGTCAGTACAAATCAAACCGATATATATTCGCACGGAGGGTAACGTACCTTATAGTCATTGTCAAAGTCAATCCAGCGGCCGAGTCTCTCAATAGTCTCGCGCCATTCAGATGCGAATCTCATGACAATAGCTCTGCACTCCTCATTGTACTTTTCGATGCCGAGTTTTTCGACAGCCTCCAAGCCCGACATGCCGAGTTTCTTGTCGATTTCGTACTCAATGGGGACACCGTGTGTATCCCAACCGAACCGTCTCTCGACATAGTAACCCTTCATCGACCAGTATCGAGGAATAATATCCTTGATAGTCGAGGCGAGCAAGTGACCATAGTGAGGAAGACCCGTTGCGAATGGAGGGCCATCGTAGAAAGTGTATGGCTTGCGACCACGAGATAGCTCGACTTGCCTGCCAAAGGCATTGATCTCCCTCCACCTCTTGAGGGTGATCTCTTCCTCAGCCGGAAAATCAATGGACATGACGGGCGAGGGGACAGTCGTCAGATAATGGCTGTCGGTGCGATCTGTGGCCGGGAGCGAGGGATGGGTCGCGGGGTAGATAAAAAAAGACGATAAATGTAGGGCGGCAATGACTCACGGCCCCCGCGGACCGATTTTCTGCCAAGGTTTCTTGCCCTACCGCCCTTGAGTATTACTATTACAGACACACGACAGTCCAGAAGATCGCTACCTAATGGCAATATACCTATGCTGGTTGATGGTATCTAGGTTGTTTTAATAGGATGAGTTGAAAGCTAGCTCGCTTGAATCGCAGTTCATGATGTATGAACATGTCGAACCTCATTCTTCCTCCTCGGCCTCGTCCTCGTCTTCGTCTTCTTCAGCCTCAGACACCTCTTGTCCAAGTTCTCTAAGGCGTTTCTTGAAAGATGATTCTTTAGTAATTGGTCCCAATTCAAGTAGCTAATGACTCACCTTATCTTGATTTCTCTTCGCTTCCAAATCCCCAAACACTATCAGGAGATCTTCGAGTTCGGCCTGCGCGGCTTTGCGAGCTTCCTCCTTCTCGTCAACTTCAGCCTTGGTCTTTCCAAGTTGTGCCTGGACCTCCTTGAGTGTTTCAGCAGATTTGAGCGCATCTGCTTCAGCTTTTTCTGCCTTGCTCTCAGCCAGCTTCACCCGCTTTTCCAGCTCTGAAAGCTTAGATAAGTAGTCGTCGTGAACAGCCTGGAGATCTTCCTTGGACCTTTCCGTACGAGAGTCGAGTTCTGACTGTAACGACTGAGCCTTGACTCTAAGGCCACTGATTTCAGTCTCATGTTCTTGTTTGGCTGTGTCAAGTTCGGACTGCACGGTCTGAGCCTTCGCTCTAAGGTCAGCAAGCTCAGCCTCGTGTCCTTCTTTGGCTTTGTCAAGTTCAGACTGTAGCCTCCGAATCGTGTCGCTGAGATTAGAGACCTGATCGGCATGGTTCGCCTTGTTTTCGTCTAGTTCTGAGCGTAGACTTTGGATTGTGCTTTCAAGCTCCGCTACCTGGGCCCAATGCTGTCCTTTGCTTTGGTCTGCTTCGGACCTCATCGTTTGAATCGTCGATTGTAAGCCACCAATTTCGTCTGCACTTTGTTCCCTGACGCGGGTAAGCTCCAATTCCAGCGATTGGAGTTTCTTCTGAAGATCAGCGACTTCCGTATCGTGCAGCTTTTTGACTTTCTGGCTTCTCCTCTCATATTCAGCGGAGGTTTCCTTGAGCTGGTTGTCGATAGCTCGAAGCTGATCGCCATGCTGTTTCAGCAATTCGTTCTTGGCATAATTGTGTTGTTCTTCTAATCTCGCCAACTCCTGTTCATGATTTCGTTGCAACGATTCATTAATCTGCCGTATTTTGGAGGCCTCTGAGATGCTCAGGTCCTTGAATTTTCTATGTTCGAGCTGCTCTTGCTCAAGTTGGTTTCGTAAATTCAGTAAGTCAGATTCGAGCTTCTGCACAGCTTGGCTTCGTTCTTCGAGCTCAGCCCTGAGCGAATCAACCAGTTCTCGCGAAACTCCTCGCTGAATGCCATTTGTGATGACCGATATCTCAAGCCCGGGTTCGCGATCGATTGCCCGAATCAACCGGCTGAAGTTATCTTTGATAAAATCAATGAATGTCCTGTCAAAGAAAATATCAGGTAGTCCCGCGTCAAACTGTCCTCCCACCGTCTGTGGCAAGACCTCGAAGTCCCGGACCATGGGCGATTCTCTGAAGCGAGTGATCTTGTCAATATACTGCTCTCTGCCTAGCTGGTCGAGCAGTAACTTGTGCAACGTAGCCCGAGGAATAGGCGAGTCCTTCGTGGAAAATTCGTAGATGATTCCCAATAAAATCGTTGTCAGGCCGGGCATAATTACATTGGAGACACCGCGATGCTTAGTTTCTTGCAATAAGCTTTGAACGCTGCTTCCCTCTCCAAGAAAATCATTGACAGCATCTGGCTCTTCGAAAAGCCACCCGCACAGCAACATCAAATAGCCTACCGTGATTCTCTCGTCATCGCCCCTTTTCATTCCTGTGATTAGGTTTCCCAGAATTGTTTGGATGCAGGTGATTACTTCTTCGCCGCTTTCAGCATCGCCCTCAGTCACTTGCATGGCTATCGCCTTTGCCTCAGCATCTTCAAACAGCAAGTGGAACATTAAGACAGACGCAATCCACACTTGGTAAGGATCGGAATTTCCTCGAGCATCAGGCGGCACGAGCAGAACAGTCATGATATTCGGAATTTGATCCTGCCCGCTGAGATGTCCATCAATCGCTCTCCGCAACACGTGGACGCGAATTCCCGGATGATTTGCAAAGAATGCCTTGATGCACTCGCTTGCGGCCAGCCGGGCATCAAGTACCTGTATTGGGGCTGGTTCAAGACTCAATTTAAGCAATGCTTCGATTACGTTTACACGCTGAACACCGTTCGCGACTTTGTCTCCATTGACAACGCCATCTTGACTGGGCTGTCGACCCCAAAAGACCTCAATATCCCCGAATCTCTCCTGCAGAGACGAGTTTCCGCGGATCAAATCGGCGCATGTAGCCAACGCCTAGATAGGTCAACCGATGAGTCGTACCTGGAAAACTCAAAAGCACAAACCTTGGATGTCACGTTAACATTGAACTTCTGGCCGAAGGCCGCGCTCAATATTTGCTCCATCACACCATTATTCCATAAAGCCATCTGATTGGCGGGAGTGTTAATCCCACCCTTAGTGAGGAACAGCTGGATGATAACTAGTAAACCCCAGATATTCTTATCGCGCTGACCATGCGTCCAGTGTGGAATGTCCTCAGCTGGATCCTCGTCTTTGTTGACATCAGCTAGGAGTTTCGCCAATCTTCTCACGCAGCCGGTCTCTCGGAAGTATGACTGGTTCGATATATTGAGTCGTAGAAGATTGGCTAGCAAAGATAGACAATCTTCCACGACCTCTAATCCATGTATCAAACCACCCTCATTCTCGATCAGGGACAATATCACGTCAAAGGCATTTTCGAAGGCAACGAGTTTCTGAAATTCCTCCGAGGCAGGTGTCAATGCAATGAGTAAAAGTAATGCTTCTGTAAAACGCGCACGTACGATGAGTCACTCGAGCATTATAGAAAATCCAAACCCGGTGCAGCTTACCATTACGAATTGGTTCCCTGCTATCCCCCAGGGCACCGACAAGCCTGGGAATACCCAGCGGGGCGGTTAGTATACATTCCTGTGTCCTTTCTGGCCGGGCACTTGAGATCTGAAACATCAACTGCAGCGAATACAGACGAGAGTAGAAGTCCCGCGTATCAAGGAGATCGAGAAGTGCGGTGATATTGTCTTGTCGCTTTCGCCTCATTAGCTACATATAACATTCGCACCACGCAGCCAGTACACACCTGAGTGAACTCATCCGCAAGCCACAGGGCTATCTCATCAGACGCTTCGGGCTGTGAGCTACCTATCAGCAAGTCCTATCAACAGATCAGGACAATCAACGCACACTGCTCTCATCTGGGGAGAATAGCATCAACAAAGTCTCCAAGACCACCTTGATCGTGTCCACATCTTCTCGGTCATTTCTCAGGCTGTTGATCAACGGTCGTAGCGCTCCAGATGCGACAGAGGCCGGATAAAGCTTCGAGAAGCTCCTTAGTCCCTGTATTGCCGCACGTCGATCCTCCAGTAAAGTCGCACTTTGGAGTCTACTGCTCAAAGTGTTGATTGTGTCCGTTGCCGTTTGTTTGGCCGGCGCCTGTGATTCGAGGATTCGGAACATCGCAACAGATTGATCGTAGTATCATGGTCACCGCCGGCCGAGGGCGTAGCAATATTCAGGCATTGAATAGTCTGACAAAATAAGCTCACAATTCCAATTGCGTTGTCATCACCACAACACTGATGTTACTTCCGGGATAACAGCTGTCTACTGGCTCAAACCAACCGATGCCAAGGGGCCGCTAAACTCCGGAACCGCGTCAAGAATAGCGCCGAAATCCCGCCTTCATCTTATCGCAGAGACTTTCAGACAACCATCCTTTCACTTAAACACAATCGGTTAGGGTTTTGTCTTCGCATATTGTCCTAATATCAGACGTTGGACGCCTGATCTTGATGCGACATCATTAAACGAGGATAAAACTACATATCGTCCCGGTCGTTACTGATCCGCGACAAGGAGAGGCTAGTGTTCGAGAAAGCTGATGGAGCGCATCAGGAACTGATTGGATCTCAACCTTTATAAGTCTACACTTCTTTCTCGTCATAGCCATAATCTACTGTCGCCATCATGGGAGTTCCGGCATTGTTTCGATGGCTTTCCAACAAATACCCCAAGATCATCTCCCCGGTCATTGAAGAGTTGCCGTACGAAGTCAACGGCGAAGAAATTCCCGTTGACATCACTAAACCAAACCCCAATGGAGAAGAGATGGATAATCTCTACTTGGATATGAATGGTATCGTCCATCCATGTACCCATCCTGAGGGCAAGCCTCCACCAGCGAATGAGCAGGAGATGATGGTGGAAATCTTCAAGTACACTGACCGCGTGGTGAACATGGTCCGTCCCAGGAAGCTTCTGATGATTGCTGTTGGTATGTGACAAGGCTATTCTGATATGATTTGATTTTCGACTGACGCCTGTCTCTTCTGTAGATGGTGTCGCGCCGCGAGCCAAGATGAACCAGCAACGAGCACGTCGATTCCGGTCGGCCCAAGAGGCGAAAGAGGCGGACGAAAAGAAGGAGGAGTTTCGCAAGATGCTTGCTAAACAGAACGGCAACAAAGTGGACGAAGAGTTACAGGAAGAGGTTGTCAAGAAAACATGGGATAGCAATGTCATTACTCCAGGAACACCGTTCATGGACATTCTCGCTGCATCTCTCCGCTACTGGATTGCTTACAAGTTGAATACTGACCCAGCTTGGGAGAAGGTACGATATTTCGGCGGGTCTAATGCGAATGCCTGCTAACTACTATAGCTTAAAATCATTATTTCGGATGCGACTGTACCCGGAGAGGGCGAGCACAAGATCATGGAATTTATCCGATCACAAAGGGCGGCACCCGAGCACGACCCGAACACTCGCCACGTTATCTATGGATTGGTGGGTTATATACACTGCGCATTACCCGATGCAAACCGCTGACGATATGTCTTGTAGGACGCCGATTTGATCATGCTGGGTCTTGCTACCCATGAACCCCATTTCAGAGTATTGCGTGAAGACGTCTTCTTCCAGGAGTCTCGGGCACGAACCTGCCATCTCTGTGGTCAACAGGGTCACAAGGCAGAGGAGTGCAGGGGTCAGGCGAAGGAGAAGAATGGGGAATTTGATGAAAAGCAGAAAGGTTCCTCTCTCAAACCATTCATCTGGCTCCATGTTTCCATCCTCAGAGAGTATCTCGCTGCCGAGCTGTATGTGCCGCATCAACCATTCCCCTTTGACCTCGAACGGGCTTTGGATGATTGGGTTTTCATGTGCTTCTTTGTAGGAAATGACTTCCTGCCTCACCTACCGTCATTAGACATCCGTGAGAATGGTATAGATACTCTGATTGCAATCTGGCGCGATAACATTCCCGTCATGGGCGGGTACCTAACCGAGGATGGGCATGTCGATCTGAAGCGGGCTCAGCTCATTCTGCAGGGACTCGCAAAGCAGGAAGATGCCATCTTCCGGCGTCGTAGACAAGCAGAGGAAAGAAAGCTGGCCAACGAGAAAAGACGGAAGCAGGAAGCAAAGGCTCGAGAAGAAGAACGAGCCAGGAAGCGACGAAGAAGCTCCCCCACTTATGAGCCCATGGACTCACCCGTCGGTCACCGTGCTCCCCGAGGTGGTGGTGATGCAGCGCCGCCGAATCAATTGGAACTTATCACCCCCAGTCGAGGAGAATTGTCTCGACAGACAAGGGAACTCACTCACAGCATGGTAGTCAATCGCGGCGCTGTTTATCGGGCCAACATGGCAAATAAGAGCGCGGCGGCCGTCTTGAAGAGCAAGCTAATGCAGGGCTCTCAAAATGGTCAAAATGGTGAGGAGAAATCCGAGGGGGCCACGACAAACAATGATGAGCCTTCACAGGATCAGCCGGATCAGACGGAGCAAACTTCGCCATCGGTCCTTGGCAAGAGAAAGGCCGATCTCGTGGAAGAGGAGGATACGGACGCAGGAACTCCAGGCAGAGACTCGCCTGCTGTGCCTGTTGCTGCCAAGGAGGATGAGCTGCCTCCCGACACAGTTCGTCTGTGGGAGGAAGGATACGCCGACCGGTACTACGAGCAGAAGTTTGG
Source organism: Aspergillus fumigatus Af293 (assembly GCF_000002655.1). Classification (NCBI taxonomy): domain Eukaryota; kingdom Fungi; phylum Ascomycota; class Eurotiomycetes; order Eurotiales; family Aspergillaceae; genus Aspergillus; species Aspergillus fumigatus. The sequence goes on from NC_007194.1 coordinate 3,656,795, forward strand.
CGTCGACCCCCAGGATAAGGAATTTCGCCACAAGGTTGCGCGGGCATACGCCGAGGGTCTCGCATGGGTTCTACTGTATTATTTCCAAGGATGCCCGTCCTGGACTTGGTACTATCCGTACCATTACGCTCCTTTCGCCGCAGATTTTGTGGACATTGGCGATATGGAGATAACCTTCGACAAGGGAGTGCCCTTCAAACCATTTGAACAGTTGATGGGAGTTCTCCCAGCCTCCTCCAATCACGCTATTCCCAAAGTTTTCCACGACCTTATGAGCAGCCCAGATAGTGAAATCATTGATTTCTATCCGGAGGATTTTGCTGTGGATTTGAATGGCAAGAAGTTCGCTTGGCAGGGTGTGATTCTACTACCCTTCATTGACGAGAAGCGGCTTCTTGCCGCCATGGAAAAGAAATACCCGCTTCTCACTGAAGACGAAAAGCTCCGCAACAGCGTGGGACGAGAGGTGTTGCTGATTTCGGAGGCTCATCCATTGTATCAAGACCTGGTAGCCAATTTCTATTCGAAGAAGCAGGGCGTCCAGAAGTACAAGTTGAACATGCGTATAAGTGACGGTTTGGCGGGCAAGGTCGAGCGTAATGAGGCCTATATTCCTCATAGCTCTCTGCCATCGTCACTCGAGGAATACGGCATGCCGAGTTTGGAGGATGATCGGTCCTTGACGTGAGTCTCTCTTCTTACTTGTCCCTTTTTGTACCTAGCTAACGAGTTTTCATCCTAGTGTGAACTATGAGATCCCGAAGTCAAATCACGTTCACAAGTCCATGCTTCTTCGAGGAGTCAAATTCAACCCTCCAGCGTTGGATAACGCAGATATCCAAGCAGTCAAGCACAAGGCTCAAAACTCTGGAAGGTCGTATGGCGGTGCCCCTTTGCGCGGTGGACAAAAAGGTGGCCGTATCAACTATGCAAGCGACAGGCCTAATCCTTTCGCTGCGCATCTCGACCCTGGTTTCATACCGCCCGTCCCTGGTAATGTTGGTGGCGGTCCTATAATGCCTTCTGGCTGGGTTCCACCCATTCCAGGGTCCGCTGGCTTCTCCAGAGGTCCTCCCCCTCCTCCACATGGAGGAATGTCCGGTTCGCATCATCGGCCTCCATACGGGCAAGGACCCGGTCAGTACCAAGGCAACCATGGCCAGGGCGACCACTATGGTCAGGGCCAGCAAGGATACTATAATCAGTCCTCATATTACAACCAGTCCAATCAGTATAATGGCAGGTCCTCCGACCATGGTGGCAGCGGAGGATACAGAGGCGGCGGAGGATACCATCGCGGAGGTAACTATCGCGGAGGCGGTTATCGCGATCAGCGCCAATATAACCAAGACCAGTACTCCTCCAGAAACTCAGGTGGATACGGTCGTTACTGAGATCTGATTTGTGGTTTTTTCTACGTCTATGAGTTTCACCACTATCCCGATGAGGTACCTTCGGTGACCGCGGATTTGACTGATGCAACTGGGACACGGAGTTCAGCTGGCGGAATGGGAAAGAGATTAGTATCGTATCAATACATTAGAAATCATACTTTTGGCAGCAATTGGGAAATCTGACATTTTTGAACACCTCTTATTGCATTGCTTCCCTGTAAACTAGATATCAGTATGAGTATAAATAATTGTGTAATCTCGCAGTCAAGTCACTTGTTGCTCAAATTTTCGAGTATCTTGCCGTAGACTGCACCGAAGGAGCCCTTACCGCCGCGACATCGGAGCGGGAACGGTGAGTCAATCTGCGGATTTCTGTCTGACTTCCACAGGTCAGCACTCCGTTGAAATTCTGGTTCTTTCCGATCATTAATACTTTGAGCAATTGGTCTGATACTGGGTCCATTCTCTTCGGTCGCTCCCCTACTGCTTTGCTCTTTGCTTGAGTTCCCGGCCAAGCTGCAGGTATCTATTCCATTGCCCCGCTCAAAATTTCCCCGACTTCGTTTCTCCGGCTGACTCTTGTCTTCTTCACCTCACTGAGTAGCTAGTATCGGTCCCATTAAAACGAACGTAAGGGTGGCTTGCGACTGAACACAGAATGCAATAGAAAGGCGAAGGCCGAACTGCCCCCCAAAAGTGTTGAATTTCATCCCTATTGCTATCCCCTCCCATCCTCTCTACCATGACCGGACCCACGAAAATCAGCATCCTGGGCCAGGAGAGTATAGTCGCTGACTTTGGTCTCTGGCGCAACTATGTCGCCAAAGACCTGATTAGCGGCTGTCCCTCTACAACCTACGTCCTGATCACCGACACGAATATCGGATCGATCTACACCCCCGGCTTCCAGAAGTCCTTCGAGGAGGCCGCCGCCTCGGTCTCTCCGTCTCCCCGCCTATTGATCTACAATGCTCCTCCAGGGGAAGTCTCCAAGTCGAGACAGACAAAGGCAGATATCGAGGATTGGATGTTGAGTCAGAGCCCGCCATGCGGCCGAGATACTGTGGTCATTGCGCTGGGTGGAGGGGTCATTGGAGACCTAACAGGTTTCGTCGCTGCGACCTATATGCGCGGTGTTCGCTTTGTACAGGTTCCTACTACGCTGCTGGCTATGGTGGACTCCTCGATCGGTGGAAAGACGGCTATTGATACCCCTTTGGGAAAGAACCTGATCGGCGCGATCTGGCAACCGTCAAGGATCTATATTGACCTGGAATTCTTGGAGACTCTTCCCGTCAGGGAGTTCATCAACGGTATGGCTGAGGTTATCAAGACAGCCGCCATCTCTAGCGAAGAAGAGTTCACCGCTCTCGAAGACAATGCCGAAACTATTTTGAGCGCTGTTCGGCGTGAGGTTAAGCCGGGTCAACGGCGATTCGAGGGGATCGAGGAGATCCTGAAGGCGAGAATCCTTGCGTCGGCGCGTCACAAAGCCTTTGTTGTTTCCGCGGACGAGCGTGAAGGAGGTCTGCGCAACCTTCTAAACTGGGGTCACTCAATCGGTCACGCTATTGAGGCTATTCTTACTCCTCAAATCCTCCACGGAGAGTGCGTTGCCATTGGTATGGTCAAGGAAGCGGAGTTGGCGAGACATCTTGGTATCTTGAAGGGTGTTGCCGTGGCCCGCATTGTCAAGTGTATTGCCGCCTACGGCTTGCCTACATCTCTGAAGGACTCGCGAATTCGCAAACTGACCGCCGGTAAACACTGCTCTGTTGACCAGATTCTTTTTAACATGGCTTTGGACAAGAAGAACGACGGTCCCAAGAAAAAAATCGTTCTTCTGTCAGCAATCGGTCGCACTTACGAACCACGGGCTAGTGTTGTGCCGAATGAGGATATTGGTGTCGTTCTTGCCCCTAGTATTGAGGTGCACCCTGGCGTATCAACGACCTCAGAAGTGGTTTGTGCGCCTCCGGGCTCGAAGAGCATCTCCAACCGAGCTCTGGTACTTGCCGCTCTCGGTTCGGGCACTGTCCGTATCAAAAACCTGCTGCATTCCGATGACACCGAGGTCATGCTGAACGCCTTGGAACGCCTTGGCGCTGCCACCTTCTCATGGGAAGAGGAAGGCGAAGTCCTTGTTGTCAATGGCAAAGGAGGTGCTCTTCAAGCTCATCCTTCTCCGCTCTACCTGGGCAACGCGGGTACAGCATCGCGTTTCTTGACCACTGTCGCAACCCTTGCCACTGCCAGCAGCGTCGACTCGAGCGTTCTTACCGGCAATAACCGCATGAAGCAGAGACCTATTGGCGACTTGGTGGATGCCCTGACCGCAAATGGTGCGCAGATTGAGTACGTCGAGAACAAGGGCAGTCTGCCGCTCAAGATCGCCGCCTCAGGCGGGTTCACCGGTGGCCAAATCAACCTCGCCGCTAAAGTGTCGTCGCAATATGTGTCCTCCCTGCTCATGTGCGCCCCATACGCTAAGGAGCCTGTGACCTTGAAGCTGGTGGGCGGTAAGCCCATCTCGCAGCCTTACATTGACATGACGACGGCTATGATGAGATCTTTCGGCATTGATGTGAAGAAATCTACCACTGAGGAGCATACCTATCACATTCCTCAGGGACGTTACATCAACCCTGCAGAGTACGTTGTGGAGAGCGACGCGAGCTCCGCCACCTACCCCTTGGCGATTGCAGCAGTCACTGGCACCACGTGCACTATTCCGAACATTGGATCTAAGTCTCTTCAAGGCGACGCTCGTTTCGCCGTTGATGTTCTGAGACCCATGGGTTGCACTGTGGAACAGACCGACACGTCGACCACCGTTACCGGTCCCGCCGATGGTGTCTTGCGGCCTTTGCCCAACGTCGATATGGAGCCTATGACTGATGCATTCCTTGGGGCGTCGGTTCTTGCGGCCATTGCCAGAGGCAAGGACTCGAACCACACAACTCGCATCTATGGTATCGCGAACCAGCGTGTCAAAGAATGTAACCGCATTAAGGCCATGCACGATGAGCTTGCCAAGTTTGGTGTCGTCTGTCGGGAACACGATGATGGACTTGAGATCGACGGCATTGACCGCTCCACCCTTCGGCAGCCGGCCGGCGGCGTATTTTGCTACGATGACCACCGAGTCGCGTTCAGCTTCAGCGTTTTATCTCTCATTGCCCCTAAGCCCACGCTGATTCTAGAAAAAGAATGTGTGGGTAAGACATGGCCCGGCTGGTGGGATACTCTGCGACAGAAATTCGCCGTCAAGCTGGAGGGCAAGGAGCTGAAGGAAGCCGAGTCACCCGTTCTTACCCGTGCCGAAAAGGCAAGTGCGTCGGTGTTCATTATCGGTATGCGTGGTGCTGGAAAGACCACAAGTGGACACTGGGTTGCGTCTACGCTCAAGCGACCCTTCATTGATCTAGACGACGAACTCGAGCGCATAGAAGGCATGACCATCCCGGACATCATCAAGCAGCGTGGCTGGCAAGGTTTCCGAGATGCCGAGCTTAATCTTCTGCAACGAACGATGAAGGAGCGCCCGACCGGCCATGTTTTCGCATGCGGCGGAGGAGTAGTAGAGATTCCTGAAGCGAGAAAGCTGCTTATCGATTGGCACAAAACCAAAGGAAATGTTCTGCTTATCATGCGCGACATCAAGCAGGTGATGGCATTCTTGAACATCGATAAGACCCGCCCAGCTTACGTTGAGGATATGCTGGGAGTGTGGCTGCGCCGCAAGCCATGGTTCCAGGAGTGCAGCAATATTCAGTACTACAGTCAGCACGCCAGCGCAGGACTTCCCCGGGCGTCTGAGGACTTTGCGCGTTTTATCAAGTTTGTCACGGGACTAGATGACAGCCTCGGTACCATCAAGAAGAAGCAGCATTCGTTCTTCGTGTCGCTGACTCTTCCTGACGTGCGTGGTGCGGATCAGATCTTGGAGCAAGCATGTGTGGGCTCTGATGCTGTCGAATTGCGTGTCGATCTACTGGAGGATCCAGACTCGTCGAACGGCATTCCGACGGTCGATTTTGTTGCTGATCAAATTTCCTACCTGCGCAGTCGCATCACACTGCCCGTGATCTTCACCATTCGCACGAAGGGACAGGGTGGTCGGTTCCCCGACGATGCTCATGCGGAGGCGATGCAGCTCTACCGGCTTGCTGTCCGGTCAGGGTGCGAGTTTGTTGATCTCGAAATTGCTTTCCCAGATGAGATGCTGCGCGCGGTTACTGAAATGAAGGGGTACTCGAAGATCATCGCTTCGCACCACGACCCTAACGGCGAACTTTCGTGGGCAAACATGTCCTGGATGAAGTACTACAACAGGGCGCTCGAGTACGGCGATGTGATCAAGCTTGTAGGCGTGGCTAGGAACCTCGATGACAACACGGCTCTGAGGAAGTTCAAGAACTGGGCCGAAGAGGCTCACGACGTGCCACTGATCGCGATCAACATGGGAGGCAACGGGCAACTGAGTCGCATCTTGAATGGATTCATGACACCAGTATCGCATCCTGCTCTCCCGTTCAGGGCTGCTCCAGGCCAGCTGTCTGCGACCGATATTCGCAAGGGCCTGTCACTGATGGGCGAGATCAAGAAGAAGCGCTTTGCCCTCTTTGGAAGCCCTATTTCCGAGTCCCGCTCGCCGGCACTGCACAACACTCTTTTCGCCGAGATGGGACTTCCCCATGAGTACACCCGGTTGGAGACTGCCAATGTGGAAGATGTCAAGGACTTCATCCGCGCTCCCGACTTCGGAGGAGCCTCGGTGACGATTCCTCTGAAACTGGATATCATGCCCCTACTTGATGAGATTACTGCGGAGGCCGAGATCATTGGTGCCGTGAACACCGTCGTGCCAGTTTCCGATGGTGAGGGCAAGCCGCAGCGGCTGGTCGGTCACAACACCGACTGGCAGGGCATGGTCCAATGCCTTCGTAACGCGGGCGCCTACGGAGCCGACGGCAGCGCCAGTGCACTTGTGGTTGGTGGCGGAGGCACATCCCGCGCTGCCATCTACGCTCTCCACCAGATGGGTTTCTCTCCCATCTACATTGTGGGACGGAACCCTGCCAAGCTGGAGAGTATGGTCTCCACCTTCCCCACCAGCTACAACATCCAAATCGTCGAGGGCAACGAGAAACTGGAGCATGTTCCCCATGTGGCAATCGGCACCATCCCCGCCGACCGGCCCATCGATCCCGGGATGCGGGAGATTCTCTGCCACATGTTCGAACGTGCCCAGGAGGCAGACGCCGACGCCTCCCGGACAATCGAGGGATCCCCTCGCGTACTGCTGGAGATGGCTTACAAGCCGCGGGTGACGGCGCTGATGCAGCTTGCCGTCGATGCAGGGTGGACTACTATTCCTGGGTTGGAGGCCCTGATCGGGCAAGGGGTACACCAGGTAGGGTTGATCGACCTGTTACAGATGGACATTACTGATGGAGTACAGTTCCAACATTGGACGGGTATTCGCCCTCTCTACGAACGTGCACGGGTATGTTGTGACATCTTGTTATCCGGTCGAACTATGCTAACATGCTCGTAGGCTATTGTCCTGGAATGATCGAAAAATCTACGAGGGAAACAGAGCCAAAACACTTCTTGTTCTTGGATGTTGTCTTAGAAAAGCACGTTTACTATGCATAAGACGCGAACCAAAGCGTTCCTTCCGGGATTTGTATCAGTTGATATTGTTCTATTCATTTTCAACATCATTGTACTTGCATACGCCTGGAATCCAACACCGTAGTGTAGATGCAAATACTCTAGTCATGCAAACTGGCTATCTGATTGTCAAGTCAAGACCAAGACTGAAGTCGAGACTAATCCTTTCGATAGCCATATTTATTAGATCGTGGCCTGCTCTGTTATGGAAGCTCAGACACTGTTGAAGGAATAAACTGTTCCTAATATTAGAACCCGTCCCACCGACCTCCGCAAACGATCCACTGCACACACGCACGCACATACTCTGTACTCGTGTATCTCATTCATGTCTCAAGGGTCTCAAATATCCAGCAAATCAACTCAGAATCTATCCTAGTCTCTGAAGTGGATAAGAGACTTCTATAAAAAAATCTCCGATAATGTACATGCATGCTTAGTGTTGAGTAGTCAAGTCTTGCTGATCAGATCTCGACTCTAATCGAACAGCGTGAACGCGGGTCGAGACCCGATCAGCCCAGATGGGTCAATGTCAAGACAAGTCAGTCCAGACCATTTCAACTTCATTTACACCGAGTATGCCGCATGAGTCAATTTTTTTTTTTTTTTTTTTTTTTTTTTTTTTTCAATCAAACAGTAAATAATAAGTCATTTGACTTTGCTCCTAGGAATGGTGTGATCTTAGTTGAAACAGTGATTAGGAGGTGGACAGGTTTGAGAGAGCATGTGACCAGCCATGTGCATGTCACGCGGTCTCGCTTCCATTTGTTGATACTCTGGGAGACCCTGATCAATATCATGATCTGGATATCATGACTCGAAATCTTAGGAGGCTAGTGCGGAGTAGAAATTGGTAATTTGCTATTATCTATTACTGCGCTTCGGATCTCCGTGGTCCAGACGAAAAGAATCACGTCCGAGTTTCTCCATGGAAAAATTGCAGTACGCTCGATCCGGAAATTCGCGAGTTTTCGTATTCGGACGGTAGTCAGGTTCAGCATTCGTATTCAGATTCAGGTGAGATGTATTGCTGATGCTGGGTTTTTCTTCGGAGCGCAAACCACGGTGCCGTGTTACCGACAGTGCTGAAGGATCTACCGGGCCGAGGACCCCAACCTGAGCCTGTGTCCTTGGAATTTCCACCGGTTAGTTCGTTAGTTACTTATCCTTATCTTGATAGATGGCGATAGTGGTACTGATATCAACAGTTCTATCTATCAGTATGAGAACGGTGATCTTGACACAGGTTCAAGGAACAATCGGCTGTTCTACCTCTAATATTTGTTTAAAAAAAAATAACGCGGTATAGAACATCATTATTAATAATATACTTTATCCTATCCCTAATGATAGCATGAAAAATTTTCACCGTCCGATATCACCGAGACGTATACGCCGCACAGTCATCCAGGCCAATGCATTCCCGTTACAGCGCATGCATAAGTGCAACCACCTTATCGTGAACGTCCATCTAGACGAGCAGAGCTGCCATGCCAGAAAAATTTTCACCTTGGCATCTCTAGTCCAAAACTAACTCGTACAAGTCGCAAGTTAAACTGCAAGAAAAATTTTCTTCTCGAAGAAAGTCCAGCAGGAATGGACGCATTGACGCTACCCATGCATGGCCAAATTTAGACGGGGCTTCTAGAAGGCCGATGGAAAAAATTCTCTGGCGCTAACGGGGGGACCGAGTCGAATCCTCCGGCTAGGATTTTCCGGCCCAAGAATGGAATGGATGGGATGCACGGAGTAATGTAGCCCTGCGTGTAGTAGTGTGGGAGGGCTGTATTGTCATGCGCAATACGCAGGTCTCCTTCAGTTTTATTACCGTATTTGTATTACCGTGTTTCTGATTAACAGCAACACCAGCTCCTCCCTTGCTGATGGGTTCCAACAGTCCCACCAAACCCGAAGATCCCACACCACCGACGGATGTGGCTGTGCTCGGCCAGCTACATGTCAGCGAATCATGTCCACAAGCCCTCCCAACTGCAAAGAAACCTGCAGCAACAGAGGGATGGGAAAACTTTTTCCTTCGCTGCATATGCACATTTTTGAGCTGTCGGAGGTTCGAGGGAAAAACTCCATGTGGTTTAAGGTGCTGACTGTCCGCTAAATCGATCTAATCCTTGTTACTTGGCACCAGTGTAACCTCCTGAAGACACTTCAGCTTGGGTGGATGGATGGATGAATATTAGGTATAATCTCGGTGATATCACGGTGTCATCAACTGAGTGGAAGGTCCTGTGCTTGAATGCATGCCAGATCCATTCTAGATTGTCATGGAGAGTCTGAGCTGAGTCAGTAAATCACATGCGTACCCCGGGTTCGACCTCCAGCTACAAAGATGATCAATGCAGACATGTCAGAAAGGGATAAGCAGCTGAGAGTCTCAACTTCTCAGTCACCAATCGCACGTTCATAATGGGAGAAGCCTAGACATAAGAATGGAAGCAGATACCCACTGCGTGAGAACAAGACCCGCCGGGGTCCATTCTGGCCGAAGGACCAACGATCCAAGCGCAGGTGCAAGACTGCAGGTAACAAGATTTGAGACATTAGACTAGATCTTGACCTTCAGGCATTGATTCCGAATGGTTACAGGGCATGAGGGCTGAGCATCCACTGTCTAGTCTGTGTTATCTGACGAGTCAAGAACAGCACTCATGCCAGTCATGCATGGCCAGTGCCCGGTTGAAGGGAAGATGAGCCGCGTACGCGAATTCTGTTGACTCAGGGACGTGCGCGTCGAGCAGAGTGAGACAAGGCAGCCAGATTCTGATTTTATGTACTTCAGTTGAAGTTGCCACTTGATTCAGCTGTCATTCATGCCATGGGTGGGGAGCCATGTGTCTCTGGGTCTGTCACTGGAGGATTACCGTTGGCTACAATTGCATACTGGACACTTGGTCTTTGTGTAGCAAATTGGCTAGACTAGGCACTGTGTTGCTATAGGCCGCTAGCCTCTTTCCTTAGCGAGGTACTCACTCGCCTTCCTGATCTGCCGATGTTCAGCCAACGGCTTTCTGATATCTCAACAAAATCGGCTGAGGATTTGCATGTGATAAACCAGGAAGGCTATTCCCCTCTGCAAATTAATTATTAGTAACGAATCAACAGAGAAGTATGGTTAGACTCTCTACTTCATGGTATGACTCTTACATCGTTCGACGCCTAGTGGTGATATTGAAGATCATGATCCAGGTCAGATGACCTTCAACACTATGCCACTAGTACTCAATAGTCCAGAGTACCATGGGAGAGAAACAGTCAGCTGACTTATTCAAGTACTGAGCCTCGCAGGCTACAGAGCATTAGCTTGAAAAGTGATCTTTCTATAAGCGATGAATGCACTTGAAATGCTCATGTGCTGCGAACTTGGCCGGCCGAGTAGTTCTGTGTACGTCGAAGATAGAGTCCCCGAAAAGTCCGCCGTCCAGTAGGGGATGCCGAGAGCCGGCCGGCATGGTGGAGCTGCTGACCAGCTATCTCCGAGTCCGTTCCGCTTCACCATCGCCTGTTTCTGCACTCTTGCACAGTCCAGCAAGAATATCATTTAATTCTTCTAATCATGTGCTGACAATTGACATGGAATGCAGTAGATAGTACGCAGTACTGCCAGACGATTCTCTCGGTCGAATGCTCATAGCTCCGGCGAAGTCCGTGTGCGTCCACATTAATAATCATGGATAATGTACATCCATACCTTGGAGCACTAGCCACATGTATGTGGCGCAAAATGTGGCGTATACTTGGCTGGCTCATTAGGCCGCGGAGTTACGAACAAATCAAACATTCCTCACTTCAGAACTTTCCCTTCTCCCCTCCCCAGAACAAACGTTCCTGATTAGTCGATTTACACGGCCCTACCGTTTGTGCATATTGTCAGGGTCCTGCGTTGAAGCCGCACGAGATCGGAATCTTCAACAACTGCGTGGACAGGAATGCCCGGCCTAGCCACGGCAGCTCGTCATTGGTAGCCTTAGGATCAGAAATGGGAGGATCGTCAGTCTCATCCAACAGTACTAGTTTGGTTGTTTAGATAGACGGTTTTACTAATAGATTGAACAGTATTCTGTACTATTACAAGATGCTACTATCTACTACCAAAATGGTCTCCATAGGAGTCCTAGACTGCTGGCATAGCCCGGCGGCTATCTGAGTCATTGACGCTCAAGATTAATGTGGTGCTCGGTGAGTACTCGGTATGAGAGTCATAAAATAATGACAAATCCATAAGATTTATTTTCATGTTTGAATAATTTGTATCCCCAGGAAAAAGAAGGACAAAGAAGCATCAAGAACTAGATACCTGTGCTATCAGGAAATATCTCGGGTTTGTCCGACTAATTGGGCCCTTTCAGGCATAACTGAAGTCCGAACTTATCCTGCACAGGGAGTGTGGCTCAGTCGCTGCAAGGGGATAGATTGTAAAGAGCCAGTGCTAAATGACCTGTCTGCGCTCCGCAGTCCGTACTCGGTTGTACCTTGTCAAGGACAACGCATTTATCATTAGCTGCAGGAATTGTGGCTTGGAAGATACCCGACTCCATAATGGTGGGTTCATCTTTTTTTGAGTGTCCGGCTTAATGGCTCGGTGGGGCATGGGGCCAGGTGGACGGTGGACGGCGCTAAATCCCCCAGACAAAAACAGATCGATCAATCAAACCTAACCCTCAGGCAGTACGTATTCGTAATTATGGTATTTTTCCCTGGGTATTATTTGTAATCCTGAGTCAAGGATTGTCTGTTGTCATAACTCCTTCGGGCAAGCCCGTGAATCATTGACAGAAACTGACTCTGACGCTAAGTTAGTTAGTTCCCTCTGCATTGTAGTACGACGCTAGCCGATTATCATTGCATCATTAACATCATAAATGTCCCTGGTCCCCTCCTGTCCATACATCCATAATACATTGATCCTGCTTCGACAACCAGATATCTTGTACATTGGCAATCTGGCCTTTGACCTCTCGAGTCATTCTCACATCATATCCCTTGTTATCAATCGTTTATTATCTCCTGTCTGGGGTTCCCATCTTCGTACCCCTTCCTCTCCTAGTACGTGATTCCTATACTCAACTATACTCACTACATTTCCATACCTTGTCTTCTTTCACCATACACACACAAGCAATTGTCATCACATCATAATAACGTTCGGGTCAAACTTTATTCAGATAACTAATCAAGTAGCTCGCACGAACTTCCAGTCCTCACATCTTGAACCCTCCAGTTGCGATTCTGCTGCCCGCTGCTTCCAGACTCTTCGATATCATCCTCTGCATCGACGACTCCGTACCACGTCTCATCGTCAACTAAACTTCCGCTCGAACCGTTCTCTCGGTCGCACCACGAACAAGTTAATCGGATCTGAGTCCGTCGGGACTTCTTGGGGCCGTTGGTGCCAACCTATTATATAAACTCTCCTGCCCCCGGTGGCAAATCCTCTTCGCAAATTCCCTCCACTCGGTGTCCTTCATCCACGTCTATCGTCCCAAATTTTCCAAGTGACCATTATGCTTATGTACCCTTCTGTACGTAAGGGTCTCATCACTGAACCAACTTCTGCACCTTTTATCCACCAGCAGGACCCTGTTTGCATACAAGACGATCTGTTCATCCCAGACTTCTCTCAGCAAGACCCTACACTACAGTGTTTCTACCAAGAACAACCTCGACTGCAGTCTCCCTTTCAGTATCAACCTACTTTCGACTTTGTCTCTCCGCCCTCTTCCGCTCCCTCGTCACCTTCCTCCTCTCCCGCCTCTACCTTTTCCCACCTTCCCGCGACGGCAGTCGCGCAATACTCACCTGCCGTTGTAGACGGCAGTTCCTTCGAGGCTCCTTCGATGACACCTGCTTCATCGTACAACCCTTCGATTCATATTCAGCATTCGACGTCGCCTCCAACTTCCAATCCATACCTGCCACAATACCAACCGCAATATCTTTACAGCAACCACCATAACAGCAACCCCATGTTGGCGCAACATACTGTCGCAAACAACCACGGTTGGGAAGGCAACTTGCAGCTTTTGAGTCCAGCTCACATTTCAAACGGTCTTCCCCGGACCTCATATCAAGACTCGCAGCTACAGACCTCTCCTGCCTCCAGCAAATCTGGCCCAGCAGGAAGCGTGCAACGGTCCAACAACGGTAGCCTGTCAAAGCCTCTGCCTACACCTGCCCAGACGCCCGTGCAGAACTCTTTCCTCGCCACACCGTTTCAGAACTACGATCCATCCGCACATGATGCTAGTCAGGCCGAGGCAGAAGCGGCTATGAGACGGGCTGTGATGGAGCAGCAACAGCAACAGCAATCACAAAACCAATCAAGTGACTATTCACTGGCTCCCTCCGTTTCGACCGTGAGTCACAACTCGCCGGTGACCCCGCAGACAAACCTTGACGAGATCGACGATGCATCGAAGGCGATGGCTAATGGTGAGAACCGATATCCCGATGTAGACCGGTGGATGGATGAATACTTACATGCCGATGCGCTTTCAGACTACGGTAACCACAATGGTAGCAATATGACCATCGGCATTCCCAAGCTCAATCGCACAATCTCTGACATTTACCAAGATGAGCTATACAACCCTGCCATCATGCCAGCACCACGGATCCCAAAGCAACCCTCGTCCACCAACCAACACTACCGCAGCGTCTTTGCAGATCGTCTGCAAGCTGCCAATCAGGGTCACCTCTCCGCACGGTCTCAGTCTCCCGCGGTCAACCTGAACCGTGACCGGTCGCCCTTCCGACAAAACTCACCTATGGCGGCCGAGTTTAGCAATGTCGCTCAAATGGCCACCAGCGTGCCTATGCCCCAGGGTGCCATGAGTTTGGGACAGTCGCAGACCGAGCCCAAGACCATGTCTCCCAAGGATGCGGTGCTTGATTTCAATGAGACTGAAGATGCTAGCATGCCGCCATTGTTCCCTTCGAGTCAACCTGACTTCAATCTCAGTGAGGCTTTGGGCTTGCGACGTGAGAGCAGCTCGTCACTACGACAGGCACAGAACTTTCCATCGATGGATTCGTTCTCCAGTCAGTTCAATACACAGACTAGCTCTCTCTCCCAACAATATCCCTTCGTGCAGCAACAGCAGAACCACCGCCAGCCGCAGCTCCAGCAGCAGCAAAACAATCTGCTTCACCATACTCCCGAGTTTCCCGCCTCTCTTCCGCACCTCGATTCTACTGGGAGCGAAGTCATTCAAAATGATATGACTTCGTCTCAATCTAACATGAACATCCTACCTCTCAAACAAGAGATTACTCGGCCCGACAATACATCTACGGATGGTGGCACTTACACCTGCACCTATCACGGCTGCACTCTACGGTTTGAGACACCAGCTAAGCTCCAGAAGCACAAGCGAGAGGCTCATCGCCAGACTACCCCTGGCGGTCATCTTGTTAGCCGCGATCACTCGGCACGGAACTCTCAGGCTGGCCCCCACAAATGTGAGCGGATCAACCCTTCTACTGGGAAACCCTGCAATTCGGTCTTCTCGCGGCCGTATGATCTTACGCGGCACGAGGACACGATCCACAACGCCCGTAAGCAGAAGGTCCGATGTCATCTGTGCACGGAGGAGAAGACCTTCTCGCGCAATGATGCGCTGACCCGGCACATGCGGGTGGTCCATCCCGAAGTCGACTGGCCTGGTAAGCAGCGACGCAGGGGCCGTGATTGAGACGCTCGCGGAGCGTTTTGGGCGTATGTACGCTGATGCACGCACGAAATGCTTCATATCTGGAAGTTTCTATCAACCGATATCATCACAAATCATATCACAGCTTCATCAGAACGACGAATAGAATGATCCCCGTTTCTGCTCGTGCATCAACATCTCCATGATTCAGGAATGACGGGGTTCAAGCCTGTGATGTCATAGGCGTATTCCCATTGGTGTGGACCCACCAATGACTCCCGATCGACGGCAACAATTTCCGTTTCGGGGTAATGATGCCTGAGGCGCTCAGAAAGTGCTAGAATGACATCATGGCACCTTCGTCCTAATTGGCGTACATTATGGAACATGCACAATGATGATTCGGTGGTTACGTCTTCCAATGCTTTACGATTATCAATTTCCTCTTTTTTATTTTCTTTCTATTTTTTCCTGAATGTCTGTTTCAGCAAGCATGGCTTCAACCTCCTAATGCATTGCGTGGTTTTTTTTCTATTTTGGGTGTGAAAACGGGTTGCATGAGCATGAATGGACAGAATATTCTACTTATGGTTGGGTTATTCCTCGCAAAATTGAGATTGTCGCTTTATTTGTTCAGCATTGATATGACGCGGGCTTGTGTTTTGTTCAACATGCGGGATAATTTCTGCCTTCATGTGTACTATTATGGGCATTTATGTATGAGTGTTAACGCTTATGATGTCTGCATGTTTCTGTTTTGCATTTGATGGACATTGTTTTGGTTGTACAAAGGATGAAGTTGTGATTGTATACTATGGGATTCTGTACACTACTAAGTAAAGTGACAAATGATAGACTGTCGATATTCTGATGCAAGGATCCTATGATTGAGATTGTTGATGCGGTACGATATTATGATTGCAGTCTGACACTCCAGGCGTCAGTGGCAGCGACGATCGCAATGTCAATAGCTCTGTGTACTCGTGCTCGACTCCTCCACCCTTGTTCGACGTTCAAGGTTTGTGGTCCGTTTACTTCATACTTGGCATTACCTGGCCCTTCGACCCCTCTTTCAACAACAATACGAACCCGGCGGACATCCCGGCTCGCCTAACCCCGAGCTGTCTTGATCGTCACTTCTGGTAGTTTCCAGGGCATAACAGAATTCTTCATACTTACGTGCAGATTCCCCCCTGTTTGTTATACGTGAATGGCGCTTGGTGCCGGGGGGACGATAGCAGTGGAGATGCTGATTGCGAACTGAACTGGACTGAGCTGTCGGGTGATCGGACTTGCGGGGATGGCGCAGATCCTTCTATCTAGTAGCACTTACATACTAGACAGAATGTGAAGTATGGAGTATTTTTGGCAATGCGTATGAGATATTTCTATTGTTTGCTATTCGACGAGAGCAGCAGTTTGAATTCGAGTTTCCAAATCACCAATGCTCATCGTGTACAGTAATGTTTGATTAGTTCAGAAGCAGCCACCTACTCAATCTGTATGAACAGACATTTAGTAATTATTGAAATCAGAAGCAGCCACCTACTCAATCTGTATGAACAGACATTTAGTAATTATTGAAATGAAAATATCCCGATATTCCCTACAGTACTCGCAGTACTCGCAGTAAGTAAGAGGTCCGATGTAATCCCTGCAGGGTAGATCATGACGCCATAGTACATAGTCTATCCGCTGCGATCCACACTCTATCTTTGGGGTTCCTCTGGTAGCTGAACCGTTTCTCCACTTTTGTGTGGCTCGTGAGTTGCAATGTTTGGATAGATGTATTGTTGGTAATTCACTTGGCTGTATTGATGTTTTGTTTAAGGAATACGGTTAATTTTTGCTTGTACGATTTGTCATGAATGCTTGCAGATGTAAGGCAGTGTGAGGTCATCGACCACCCTGGTATCTCGCGTTACATGACTCCTATCTATCTCATGTACTAAACACGCTAGTCTTATCTATCTATTCGCCGAGCTTCCGAGCTCGAGCGACTCGACTCGGTCGCCGTTGTTCCTCCAGGCTGTTTCCGTGAATATCTCCTTCTCTGCCTCTTCGGCTTCCGCTGCTCGCTGGGCTTCGGCTGCTGCGTGTTGCCGCTGACGAGTGTACAGTAGTGCTGCGGAGAGGATGGCTGCGCCTGCCACAGAGCCGACGGCAATGCCAGCGATGGCACCTTTACTGAGCTTGTTTGACGCTGACTGCTGAGCATTTGCGCTGTCGTTGTTCGCGGGCGGGTAGAAGAAGCTGGCGAGTTCGGGGGTGCTGAACCCATCCGACGGTGTCTTCTTCATTGCGTTTCCGTTGGGCCTATGGAGAACGAGTCAGTTTCCTATGGAGCTTCAGTCGTTGTAGCAGACTCACCCTCCACCGATCACTTGGTACACTTTTGCGGGGACCGCGTAATCTGCAGCAAACGCATCATATACACTGCCCCATGTTGATGTCGACATGTCGTAGATAGCGACGCCTCTGTATTCCCAGTCGCAGGTAGAAAGGTCGTCAGACGACGCTCCTCCCACCGTCAACATCTGTCGGTTGGCTACTAGGTGACAGGTGTGCCCGTAACGTGGCGACTTTCCCTCGGAGATTTTCGTCCAGGTGAAGGACGGGATAGAAAGCACGTATATTTCGTCGTATAACTCGTTTGCGCCCTTGCCTCCGTATATGTATATGTTGTGGCTAGAATTATCCTTTGCGGAGACAGCGACCAAGCAAAAGTCCGTCCGGCCGGCCGGTATATCCCCTGACGCCTTCTGTGCATACCAGATGCCATTATCGTCGCCCTCGAAAACGGAAGAGATGTCGAAGATATCGATCTCGTCGAATGGCACCTATTGACAGAGCTGGTTAGCGACAAATCACAGACCGAACTATGGGTCTGAACCTACGTAGGTTCCCTCATTGGACGCGCTACCGTCACTCGCTGACTTGGTGACACCGCCCACTGCGACCAATATGCCTTTGGGCCCTATCCCAGGGATGTAGACCATGCCACCCCTGACTCGTGGAAAATTTGCCAGTGAGCTCGTCGATATGTTTGTCGCCATCTGCGTGTGGGTATCAATGACAATCAAACCATCCAGATAGCGGAGAAGGTCGTCCGAGTCCTCCAGGTCATTAGATGTCCCGTTGTTGATGTATCCGTTGAGATAGAATGCCAATTCCTGATCCGGAGCCTCGCCATACGCTCCTCCTGCAGGCCGGTACTCAGCGCCCAGAGTGACGTCAAATTGATCCCAAGAGCCATTGCTGGTGTTGTACGACCAAAGGGCATACTCCGACGAAGTTGGGTTTTGGAAACCAGGAAAACTCGTGTTCGTATAAGAGACTGTTCCGCCATATTGGTAAATGCTCGAGTCCGATGGCCCTCCCGCATACAGTGCCCCGCGAACAACCACGGGCGGATCTGCACCAGTTCTGGGATTCGGTCTCTTCGAGGTAGCCCGGATCGAGATATTCCGTTTCCAGTCCCAGGAAGACGTCAGGTCGACCTCGATCAAGCCGGTGTCTAGGTAGGGTTAGCACTGAGGTAAGTCTCTTGAACTACCAATAGAACATACTATATCCAAAAACTCGAGCGCCTTCTGCCGTTCCGTTGTTGTTTTTCTCCACGAAGACTTCCAATCCTCCGTCGATATACAGAGTCCTATTCTTCACTGTTGACTGGTGGTACACCCTTGAACAGTAATTGTCCACGGGATCAATTCCCGTGGCGTTTGATGCTCCTCTTGCCAGCGATACGGCGAGCAGGAGTATTACTATAAGCAGCACAGGCATCCTGGTGTGCCTTCTTAAAACCATGGTCATGGTGATGAGCGATATTACCGCATCAGGGCAAACCAGCAGCAAGGGCTCTATGTGCCCTCGATGGATAGCAAAAGCGGAGCTTAAGAGTCGCACGAACTCGCGCCCATCTTCTGCCAATTATTAGCTGTGCAACCCATCAGTCTGATTCTGCCTCCACCACACTGACCTGCAGGGTATGAGAATCCCGTTCGTTGTTACAGGCCAGTTTTTCCCCGGAGCCTGGCGAATCTGACGGCTTGAGCTGAAATGTGTGGTCGCACTACGGGGTGGAAATCTCCTGAAATAGATGTTAAGACCGCTTATCGCTTACACGATATCAGACTGGGGTCCAGGGCTGAAATGAATCTTCCTGTCAACCTTGTGGCGTGCTCAAATGCTGCAATTGCCGGTTCGGCTCCTCTCGCTTTTCGGAGAGTGAGGGTCAGTCAATCGCCCCTTGAACAAGCGAGGACATTTTAGCCCTCACATTGTCTCTCAAGGGAGGTGCACAACCCGCATATGCATTTACTCCCCGTCTCATACTGGCCCGTGGCGCGATCTCTAGTCTGAGTGACATCGGCTCGTGTTAGGAAGATCTGTCAATGATTGGCGCAACAGGAATGTGCCAAGGCCGTGCCAAGGACCGCTTCAACATTGACTGACTCTGTTCTCTTGCAATTAGGCAGAAATCACTCTGTAGAATGATCAAGTTGGACTGTTGTACGCTGGGAGAAGCTCATGTGGAGGGCTGGTGTGCTTCCTCAAGGAATGTTTAGTGTTCGTCTTTCACATTCCTCGGGGAGGGCTGAAGGCTTGTTGTGCTTGTAATCCCTTGCGAGTGTGGATCGAACAAGGTGTCATTTCTTAGAGGCGGGGTATGTCAGCAATGATTGAGATAATACGAGGATGCGTACCGGCAGCTAAATAAATGCATCGTGGTCGAGTTGCATGTTCTGTGTTCTGTGTTCTGAAATACTCGGGTATCTTGTGAAAGATCGATGCACGCAGAGGAGCCATGAGGCAAAGAGATACGCTTTTCCTGGTCGCATACTTGTCGGATGGCCTAGTTATGTGTGCAGGATGGAGTATGAATTTGTGAAGTCGCGATCGACTGCGGCGTCGAACTTGGCGAGAGCTTCGTGGGCGGAAATTCCTGTGGTCTCAGTCTCGAGGCCAAAAACAGAAGGGAGACTACAGCACATGAATGTCTCTGCATCTGAGCCTTACGCTCTGCTGGTACCCGGGCCGTGTAGTGACTCGCAATATCGCGTCATCTATGGAACTCTTGGTGCTTTAGACCAAGTAATGCATCCTGGTCCTGTCACTACAGTGGTACTTTTAAAGTCTACCATGCCTGTCTTGTTAGGACGACCACCCCGCTAGACCATGATCCCTGCTGGTTCGCCTATCCTGTGTATATGTGATGGATATGTTGGAGTCAACGAGTGAGCCAGGGAGACGGAACCTGGGTTTCGTATGACAATGGATGTGTGTTCTAGTTGTCAACCCAATTTGTCGTATTATCTGCCTTGCCTCGGTTCCATCGCGTCCAAGTATCTTGAAGGGGGCTATCAGTCCACGCGTACGGAATAATTTTTTTCTAATCGGAGCTACAGGTCTAACGACACCAGATGAAAGTCGCCCGTCGTCTATCCGGCAATAACGCGTATCGTAGGTGTATTATGTCCCTGGTAAACCGCTGCTGCGAGCCTCCTGCTCTTGCTGGATTTCGAACCCCCTTATCCTGATTCCTGCGTTTCGGTCCGTTCGAGTCATAATTTGATCCCATGGTCAGTCTCAGGGGCTGAGCAACAACCCATGTCACGTCGAAGCCGGGGGAGAAAGGGGGCCAGAGGGCGGAGTATTGTGTGCATTATATGTAGTCCGAAGAGTTGCGTTTTCAAGTTGGAGTTGGTTTGGTATGGATAGTTCAACTCAGGTTTATCGCGTGCACTGTGCCTTCATGAGCTTCGATCTTGTATTGCATCGGTTAGTAGAAGCTGGCGGTCTTATCATAATCCGCAGTCCCGGCATGCTGGTCCAGCTAACGAACAGGGTGCGGGAAAAAGGGGTAGATTGACTCATATATAACACCTAGTGTAGAACTTGGGCTGTCCTTTCCCTCTATATGGCTGTCGCTGGGTAAGTAGGCTCAGAGGGTCATCGCAAATGCATTGCGTTGCGTTACCGATTGGCTGTATCCGTGCCTTAGGCTCACCCACACCGCTCCACCGCAACCGTGGATTTCATCAAAGCACATACTATTGTTCTTTTGAAACTATTCCAACCACCAAATATGCCTAAATCTACAAAAATTGATGAGTCTTGCATGATCAATACCTGCGAAGCCGTTCGAGCCCCAAAGAACGCGAATTTCCCGAGGATTGCGCGTGAATATGGCGTTCCTTCTAAGGCCCTACATGATCGCGTCAAAAAGGGTAGTCAACCTCGTACGGCTCGCAAACCAGTCTATAAGGCCCTTCAGAGATATCAGGAGGAAGCCCTATTACAGTGGATTGTTCGTATGCGCGATTTGAACATGCCAGTGTCGTCTAAGCTACTGGAAGAGTATGCAAACCAGACACTTCAACGCGCTGGGGACACTGGGCAGGTCAGCAAGGTGTGGGTAGATCAATTTGAGAAACGGCTCCCAGAACACCTCAAGTTAGGCCCAGTGGAGCAAAAGCATATTGAGGGTGAAGATGCAGGGCTATTGGGATGCTGGTATAATCAGCTTGCCGCTGTGGTTAAGAATGCGCCAGCGCGGTTAGTCTATACCTTCGATGAATGCGGCTTCCAGCCTGGCCAAGGCAGACTAGGAAGATAATTGGTTCGCAAAGTGTCCCAGATCTCGCTGAGTCTGGAAGAGGAGAAAGTATCACGGCTATCGAGTGCGTAGCTGCAGATGGTTGGCAGGTGGATCCATGGTTTATCTTCAAGGGCAGTGGCATCTCCATGGAGTGGTTCAACAATAGCGAGGCTTTACCATCCGATACAACCATAGCGACGTCTCCCAGCGGCAGGGTATCAGATGAAGTAGCTGTTCAATGGCTTCAAGACTTTATCAAGGCAACGAACGAACGTACAAAGATGGGAGAGAATCGGATACTTATCTTCGATCGCCATAGTTCCCATCTTACCGTTGAATTCCTGCAAATGTGTGAGGAGAATGGCATTATACCCTTTGGATTCCTGCCTCGTACAACACATCTTTGCCAGCCGTTAGCAGGCAAGCTGTTGTCAAGCTATAGGCAACACTTCTGGCGTGCACATAATGAGCTGTCTTACTGGGCTGGTGAGCCAGTCGGGAAGTCGGGACTCTTACGCCTCATTGGATCAGTGCGAGAAAAAGCATTTGATCATCGGATCATCCGCGAAGCCTTTGAAGATCGTGGAATCTGGCCGGTCAGTAGTAAGATTGCTGATGATTTTGCTAGCCAGGCACGGGGGCAAATCCCAGATATCTACGCGTCCGACCTCTCGACTCCTTCTATGCGCTCTCAGCTGCTTCCAGCGACGATCCAGGCACTTGAGGAGAATCTGGCTAAGCTATCTGAGTATGCATGTCTTCTTACAGCAGAGCTACAGCGGGTTCTTGAACAGATATATGAGTATAGTCGAATCGCTGCTGAGCATCTGGCTATGGCAAATGAAGCTATTAACTGAATCAGGGCCGCACAGGCCCCTCTACAGTGTTAGTATACGAAGCGGCAGGTTGAGCCACTTAGCCGACTGGTATATTGAGATTACATGGTGCAAATCAGTTGATTCCTTCAGGGATGGCCAACGATGCTGCCGCGCAAGGGAGACATTTACAGGAGCAGTGAGAGAAAATGCATAGATACCTCCCACTACCAGCAAGTACATAGGAAATGGGGTGCAAATGGAAATGCATCACTACAGGCAGCAGCTGAGAAATGAGGTTGTTGTCCTTTTTTTTTTGTCATATAGATAGCCCCTAGTGTAGCCTCAAGATCATCATACTAATCAATTACGGCGTGGCGCACTCACTCGGGCGCCGCCGGGGATTGGTGAGCCTAAGGCATATATCCCCCCGAGTTGAACCCCGGTTCAACTTGGGGTTCAACTCCGCCGCCATGAGCGCGGTGTCCGCAAGGTAACCAGCTACCATCTTTGATTGCTCTTGATCCTGGACCTATAGACCTTTCGTCTTTAGATATTGTATTCTGGTTGTCATGTTCTATTGTTCTGATGTACTATTGTCCCGTTTTCGTAGTCATTACTGTCATTTTATGTGGCAGGAAAGGTCGTCGGGTAGTCTTTCGCCGTCAACCCTGTAAATATCACACCTACAGCTCTATGGATGTCACGGATGAAAATAATATCTATTTATGGTGTGCTGGTTTATGTCTTGGGTGCTCTGATCGTATTTTGATTGTTTTAAGCATGGGTAGTGTCTTATGGCCAAGTATATTGTGTTGGGTTCGTCAATACCACATGTTCGCCGGGAATATATATATGACTCCGTACAGGTACTGCACCATATTCAGACAGCACCGGTGTACTTTGACACAACGAGATAAACGTCCAATGTTTACCAGTATTACTGAGCCACTAGACGTCAGCATACGGATAAACCATGTAAAATTACTAATTTAATGTCAACTGAATTTGGGATCAAACATATTATCGAACACCTCTGACACACTGAGTCATGTACTTGGCGCACTATTTACAAATACAAGAGAAGATATACCAAAATAAACGGATATGAACCGGCTCTATGGAGGAAGGGTAGAAGCAATGTCATATACAGACACACAAAATCAGTTGGAAATGCGTAACATGAACACGCAACATGTAACATCCATGACAGAGTCAAAGTCCCCGCCGGATTTCGACGACCGGAGAATGACCAGACGCGTCAAGGAAGGCGCTACGAAAAGAGAGCTACAAGTACCAAAACCACAAGACCCAAATGGTGAATGTTTTGTCCGTTCGTATTCATATTAGATTGCGTTTGATGCTGCAATCTCTTCAAGCCCGGGGCACAGCCAGAAGCATAAAGGCCGCTATGATACAGAAATTCAAACACGAACACTAGCAGACCAGTAGTGGACGCGCAAGGGTAGTAAAATAAAGCATAACAAAAGCAAACCCAGAGACCCATGACACTTTAAAAGAGCAAAGAAAACACCACAACGTCCCAGTCATACCGTAAACCAACCCGAAAAAGCAAACCGTCGCGTCACTGCTGCGGAAGGACAATCGACGCGCCGACCGCGCAGGATGGCTGGAAAAAAAGAAAACAAGAGAACGTTTAACCACCGAAACCGTAGAGGGTGCCTGAGGAGATTGTCAGAGACGCGTCAAAATTCGCAATAACCAGAGATATACTTACGGCCTTGTCTCTTCAGAGCGTAGACGACGTCAAGGGAAGTGACAGTCTTTCTCTTGGCGTGCTCAGTGTAGGTGACAGCGTCACGGATGACACCCTCAAGGAAGGTCTTGAGGACACCACGTGTCTCCTCGTAGATCATGGCAGAGATACGCTTGACACCACCACGACGAGCGAGACGACGAATAGCGGGCTTGGTGATACCCTGGATGTTGTCGCGCAAAATCTTGCGGTGACGCTTGGCACCACCCTTTCCAAGACCCTTGCCACCTTTGCCGCCTGTAGAGATGAAACGCGTCAGCGACTGCGGTCAAGTCGCGTCATACTTGTGATAAACAGAAGCTACTTACGTCCAGTCATGTTGATAGATAGTTATTCAAAAAGGACTTTGTGTGATTTAGTAAGTGGAGATGTCGAGATAACGACTTTAAGTGGGTGACAGATAGGACTGATGGAGGAGAGAAGAGCTTGAAGAAGTTTGGGACGGGAGATATTTGTATAGAGGAAGGAGCAGCGCGGGGAGGCTACTGGAATCACACGCTAATAAAGGGATCGACCAATCAGAATAGAGGATCCTCACAGCGGGCTTGATATCTCGGCAGCGTGACGGAACTGTGATTGATCCCGGTTGGAATGCCTTGATCCTCACGGAATGCCGGCCAACCTCTCTGATCAGAGTCATAAAATAATTAGAAAAATTCCTAAGTACTATTAGAAGAATTCCAGATGATCGAAATACATGACATCCTAAACTTGTGGTTGGGATCAAGGTATTCTGGGGTGGCATTCTATATCAGTGATCCTGTGTTCCTATTGGCTGATGCGGGAAGGCTGTCTCGCTTAGCGCTCCGAGCAAGGGCCGCTTGCATTCTGCGTACTTTCATGGTTCCTGCCAAAATTCAGCACCCGAAATCAGGACTTATGGTGTGCTGCTTTCCGACCACTTTTTGTGATCGAAAGAAACCGCGCTAAGACCATCCATTTTTGCTGGAAACCCAACACCACCCTCCCAGATCACCACCCCTTCTCGCTTACTACAAATACCTTACCCCCCACCCACCTCCTCCATCCTTCTTCCATCTACTCACTACCGCTACACTTTCGTCATCTCGACCATCGATCTTTTATCAACACCATCAATTTTTCATCAATAAAATATCAAATTCCATCAAACCTAATTATCAAAAATGGCTAGAACCAAGCAGACTGCCCGTATGTATTAACCTTACCGTCGTTTCTCTTGTTGTCGTCGGCCTCTGCCAAGATCGTCTTACGGTCGCGTCAGTTGGTCTACACAACCACGCGTCACCAAGGAACATCCTGCTAACTGTCTGTTAATAGGTAAGTCCACTGGTGGCAAGGCTCCCCGTAAGCAGCTCGCCTCCAAGGCCGCCCGTAAGGCTGCTCCCTCTACCGGTGGTGTCAAGAAGCCTCACCGCTACAAGCCTGGTAAGTCCCTTCTTAGGTTTCGGTTATCGAACATGTTCTAATGTTTGCACCAGGTACTGTCGCTCTGCGTGAAATCCGTCGCTACCAGAAGTCGACTGAGCTCCTGATCCGCAAGCTGCCTTTCCAGCGTCTGGTCCGTGAAATTGCTCAGGATTTCAAGTCCGACCTCCGCTTCCAGTCCTCTGCCATCGGTGCTCTTCAGGAGTCCGTTGAGGCCTACCTCGTCTCCCTCTTCGAGGACACCAACCTGTGCGCCATCCACGCCAAGCGTGTCACCATCCAGTCCAAGGACATCCAGCTCGCCCGTCGTCTTCGTGGTGAGCGCTCTTAGATGCTTTCTATCTAATGAGTTGTGTCTTTTTCCGGTTGGCTCTTCTGGGAAGGCGATAACGGGGTTCTGTTTTTTTTTATGATCACTGGCGATACATGATGGGTTTTCTTGCTTTCGAATATCAACGGGTTCGGCACTGGGTTTCAAGTTTTTCTTCACGATGAATAGTAGGCTGCCGATTCAGCGGCTGGGATTTGCTCATGTACATTATGGATCTCTCGAGTTGCTGTCCTTCGGGATGCACCACGTCGCGGCATAGACGCGAAATGCGAATATCTATGTTTACATCAATTCAACCCAGTCCGTGTCTTACAATTACTCTCAACTGTTGTCTTTCCACTGATTCTGTAGCGGTGACGCGCCACGGTCGCAACCAACTCTGGCGCGTACTAGTTCCCGGCTAGACCATCGTAGAACCATGCTTGACTAATGACTTCATCGTTACACTGCGAAGAATTGTCGGTCGACATAGACCTTCTATCTTGTCAACTCGACTCTGAAGCAGTATAGCGGAAGAAGTCGCTCCATGCCCACATAGAATTTGCACATGGTGAAGGCATAGAGGCGACTTGTTCGACATAGGATATCTCATATTATTACGACAGTGGATCGAGCCATGAGCGCCCACGATTCCTTCTTGAGAAAGTATAAAAACAGCAGTGACAACTAGGAACTGGAATGATGATGACATTGATGCTATATGATACACATGATATGCTGGGAAGTTACCCTGACAAGTCATGGAGTAGCAATGACGACGACAGTCTGCTAGCGATTCCCACGTCCTCCATCGTCCTTCACCGATACGGAAGACCAAACGATAGATAAGAACTCGGTAGTGGTATATAACTGCATACGCGGTAGCATATTGTGCGGGAAGATATAGAAAAGTTCTACGAGCCTGGCTGCTGAGGCTGGCTGGTCAGCGCGTTTCTCGACTTTCGGTTTTCGCCACTTTGCTTGTTTCTTTTGGTCGAATTACGCACAGGATGTGATTAATTTGCGACTGACTTGATATCATACTGGAAAAATGTCCGCCGAAAACAGTACGACATTCATGTAGATCGTTTCACTCTTGAGGTAAATGTTTGCTCAGTCACTGTCGTTGCGAATAATTTATGCAATGCGAAGAGCACGAATCACGATGACAGAAACTCGGCTAACTAGCTGCTCGAGTGAAAGCGAACGCGAATACAGGATGAAGTGTGAAAAAGTGCGAGATTGCATTTACTGATGATTGAGGTCAATGAAGCAGCAATGAACTCTTCGCATTCCTTGGAGGATGAGGAGAGCCACGCTGGGAAACAACATTGAGGAGGTAGAACTTGCGGCGAGACATATTACGCCTTCCAGTTCCGACGCCATTTCGCTAACCTGAAGAGGGACATCCCAGAGGATACGGCAAGCTAGAGTCACAGTAGCTGTTCAGGAAGTAGCTTTCCACGAAAGATTTGATGTGACGATATCGTGCGACCATGCTAGAGCGGCGACGTGATGCTTGCCCGACAATTTCCATCTTTAGTTGCGTTGATGTCTGATATCCTTCTATGTGTTTTGATTATGTAGGATGCGAGTCGACGGCATTTGGAAACTACAATTGAGATACAGCCATTGGATGAACGATTTCTAATTAGATATATTATATGGTCAACTGTACAGGATAAATACACCAATTCTCTCCAATGCAAAGACGCCATCTATAATGCAAAGATAACAAAACATGAGCTGAGTCAACATCAGTCGGGTATATGATTTTTGAACAAGGACAAACTTTTCCTGCCATAATCAAGGTGCATATGCTCTGGCCGTGAGTCCGTGACAAAGGACGAGGGTATCGGCTTATAATAGACACGTGTTGATAAGGAGTATTCGGTATCGACAAATATGTGTATGTGCCTGACCTGCACGTTGCGAAGTCAAACAGGTTGGGGCGTCCCTGAGAATGGATCGAACAACGAGCAACTGATGATTGAAGCCCGTTAAAAGACGAGGGTGATACCGATTTTCCGGACGTTCATTTCTTGGTGAACGACTCGCGAGTGTTGACGCGGTCGATATCGTAAGGATTTCCCTCGTAGCTGACGACGCGACGCAACGAAGAAGCCGTCCGTGTGGAGGCTCTGCTGCGCATCTGCCGAACATCCGGAAGCTCTTCAACGTTGGACTCAGTCTCGCTGACATCAGATACGTCAGGGGCAGGTGCCTCCGTGCGGTCAAAGACGGGCTCCTCTGTCTCCTCAGACTCTGGCTCTGGGGCTTGCTTCATCTGCTCGGCAAGCTTCCGCATGAACGCATCGGATTTGGCGGCATACTCGCAGCGCTTACGAATGGTAGCGCCGTACTTGTAGAACAGGAAGGGAAACGGAACACAGGCCAGCGCCAAAAACGCCGGGATTGAGGACGCCCAATGGATTCCTGTTTGCAGAATGAGCCTCCTGCCAGCAAGGATAGATTTTTTTTTTTTTTTAAAAAAAAAAAAAAAAAGAAAAAGAAACTCACCTAGATCCTCATACATATAGGTGGTGAACAATGGGAAAACGGCGCCGAAGATCGAACGGAGGACGGAATTGGCTGCGAGGACTGACGCGGCGAAAATGGTGTAGGCATCGATGAGATAGTTCATGATGCCCAGGAAAACCAGAACCATACCGAAACCGAACGGAGCACCGGCTAGGATGCAAACAATCCAATGGATCGACGGGTAATTGGTCCAAGCGAACCAGAAGAGTCCAATAGGGATGGCAACCGAAGCAATCAGGGTGGGCGGCAGGCGTGCCTCGGGGGGAGCAAATCCACCGTGCTTGGCTTGAACTTGGACATAACGCTTGTTGTCCCAAACACTGTAGGTGACAGCAAACATCATGCCAACCATGATTCCCAGAAAAGGGAGACTGCTAACGCCTTGGTTCCAGTGACGGACCCCCTGGAAGACGATTGGGTAGGCAGAGAAGAGCATGTAGAGGGTTCCATAAATGATGGCCATGTACAAACTCAGGAGGAAGACGATCGGCTCCTTGAAAAGCAGAATCCAGGGGCGAGACAGCGCAGTCTTGAAAGCGTCCTTGAGAGTAACTCTGCCCTGGTCGATGTCGATCTTGCTGACGTACACTTTCCCGGTGTGCTTTGACAGCTTCTCGGCGCGGCGACGCAGGAGAACGGGTGCATAGGTCTCAGGAACGAAAATAGTGCAGATAATCCAAACTGCACCTGAGAAGGCGCCCAAGAAGCCCATGACCCATCGCCATCCTGCGTTCATTCCGAGGAAACCACCAATGATTGGACCCAAAACAGGACCTGAGGCGCATTAGCATACGATCAATGCAGTATGAGGAAGAAGAAGACATACCCAAGAATGGAGCGGCAGCAAAGAGACTCATCGCGATACCTCTCTGCTTGGCGTGGAACATGTCAGCGATGACACCGCCCGCATTGGTCAAAGGCGAGGCTCCGAAAGCGCCAGCGAAGAAACGAAGGATGATCAGAGTCCAGCTATTCTGCGCGCCAGCACTTCCAGCATTAAAAGCCGTGAGTGCGCAATAGGTGACAGTAAAGATGATTTGACGGCCGAACATCTCACTCAGAGGTGCCCAAAGTAGAGGTCCTATTCACTCGATTAGCCTCTGACAGGTAGGCTTCGAACAAAGCCTGGAAAGAACTCACCAATCGCGAAGCCCAAGACGAAGAGCGAAACACCGAGCGTAGCAACCTCGCTTCCAATATGGAACTCGGCCTCAATCTCTCGAACACCACCAGTATAAGCTGAAGAAACCAGGGCGACTGCCAACGTCGAAACAGCAACAGTCATGGTCAGCGACCATTTGCGCAGTTGAGTCCATGTCATAGGATTGCGAGGATCATTTTCCATCCAAACAACCTCATATGGATCCTCCTCGGTTCCGGAGCCTTTGTAGGGATAGTCGATGATTTGCTGGGTGAGGACACCTTGATCTACCACCAGTCGCCAGTATGGAATCTTCTGTGGCAAGGATTGTTCGATCTTTTCGGCGTTCTGGTCCCCTTTTTCGGTCGCCATGATGGGCGATTAATCGGTGCGGAACTCGAACGGGGGTGCGAAAGTATGCGGTCTGATTGTGAAGTATTTGGGAGTACTATAGTATAGATCTGGATACAAGAGATCCGCGATTGTTTGTTTCTGAAAGAGCGATCGCGGTAGATGAACGGAGATTAAGGATTCAGGTAGTATAGACAACGATTGCCGAATGCAGAGGATGGTGAAGTATATAGTGTTCTAAATTAGGAAATGGTCGAGGTTGTACTATATGTACACAGAAAATTCCAGGTAGGTAAGGAAAGAAAAATGTATGGGGTATCAATAGCAAGATAAGGTCACTCTAAAAGACCAGAACAAGAACGATGGAAGATGAGGAACATATATAACTTGCTTCAAGAATGGGTTTTCTAATTTTTTTTTGCCCTTTTTGCCCTTAGTTTTTTTTTTTTTTTTTTATTTCTTGCTTCTTGATTCATGGCGCCGTCACTGGGGAGTCATTAGCCTCGGACCCCTGCCGTAGAGAACGCCCTTCCGTTATCCATACTCTGTAGATAGCCCACCGAAAGAAGAAGAAGGGAGAATAGAATCCGTTCCAGGCCAATTAGCGGGTCTCAACGCCGGAATAAGTGGCATTAATCGGCTTATGCTCAGCATTAGTTCGTCAGCCAACATCGGCCTTGGCCGATGTGGAGCAAGCAGCCGCCATCTATTGCAGCTCGAGTCCCATGGACGCTGGATACCTCGTGGTCTGGATCATCAGCATAAGATAGGTTGGTGCAGTCACTGTATCTTCTTTGGTGTGTCAATACGAAGCAAATTCGCGATCAAACCTTGGGCTGGATTCGAGGTTTGTGTACCTCTCTGGGGGGTATGAATCCAGCTGCAAAGCATGGGCTGGTACAGAGTCGACACAGTTCAATTGTAGCGTCATCGATCATCAACCTTGATCCCGATGCGCACTAGGCATGAATGTGCCGGGCGGCTTTGCATAAAATGTCTGTTTCAGGACTAGCGTCTCCCAGCACTCGGCTCTCGGCATCTCATCTTACAGAACTTATCGTCGTAATAATCAACTCCGTTGCATTGCTGGCTGCAACTGCTGCAACTGCAAGTCCTGATCATCTAATCTCCGCAAGAGACGAGACAGGTCAATGCATACGGAGTACGGAGTACATGCATTGAGATGCCGCTTATCTCCGTTAGGGATTATGCTGTGTAAAGTTGTCAGTAAATCTTTCTTGATTATAAATCACGTATAACACTATCCCATTATCCCATTATCCCATCTGCCGGAGTCACGTAATAAAAATTCTTTCTCAAGGGACGTACTCCGTATCCAGGCGTTTTTGGCCGAGGCTCAATTCATGAACCTCCTGGATGCTTCTGGTTTTGGTGTTGCCACCGACGCTAAGCCCTCAGACAATGTCTTGGCATCTGGTCGGATGGCCGAATTTTTCTTGCTTGACATTTAACGTGTCATGCTGAGATACTGTTCCAGATGTGAATTATCTCTTGGCAACATACTATAGGAAATCTTATCACAGTGTTTCAGTTGCCGTCATTTGCACGGAGCAGTTGATCGTCTATCAATCGCTCTCAATCTTTTCAATCCTTATAAGCCGTGACCCTTGAATGGTGTTGGTTCTTGATAGAAGGCTGCTATCGGTCAGGCAGCCAGATTTTATCCATCAGACCCTTTAGTTGTACGAGTTGTCTCAGAGGATTTATCAGCCTATCCCTTATGACCCACTATCATTTTATCGCAAATGAAATGATACCCTACATTCATAGATGATTTGGGCTGCATAACTGTCAAATGACACTTTTGTGGGGACCACGTTCTGGAAGCATATGTAGACCTCGTCTCATTGTTCGGAGTCATCTCTTCCCTGATTTATTCTACGGAGTGGTATCTTTTTTCTGTTGTAGAACAGTATCGTGGTATTGATCTTGTCAAGCCCAGTCCAACACTCAACGCTTGGGGATCTGTCATCCTCATGTACGTTCCCCCTACGTTCCACAGTCTGGACTAATGGCTTTTTGAGTTTGCACTGATCACCAGTTAGGGCCATCAAGTTCAAGTCTAAGTATCTACCGTTAGTTCTCGACCTCAGTCTCACCAGAGTCGTAGCTCGTACTGAAAATCTGAGATCCCTGGGATTGCGTTAGCTTGAAAAGGCTAGCTACGACGAGGATGTCCCGAGTTCCCGACGTCACGTCATGCAGGGCAGTCTCATCAATACTGTCCTTCCTTCTTGAAAAATATAGGTGGCTCTTGACAAGACACACGTTACTATTGTACAGCTCAAAGAGATGACCCACACCTGAGTGACGCAGTGATTTCACCTGAGTGACGTAGTGATTTATGCCGAATGAATAAATGCTCATATTGATGATAAATCAATCAAGGCAGTGTAGGTTGGCCTCTGCTCTCATCAAAGATCGATAGCACATACCTACAGTGTACAAGCATAAGATCCCGTAGCCGATCACTAATCAATTTCGTTAATATAGAGAATTCATTTGATACAATTTCCTTGTATTGAGACTATTGTCTGAGGTACGGAGTAGAATCAATCTAAGTCTCAGGACTCCGAAGCTTGCTGTCTCCTCATCAAGTCCTTTGCTTGGGAGCTTTCTAGAGGTCACTCTACCCTTTAATTCATCTACATCGGTCTAGCTCGAACGTTTAGGCCTAGCAACAAGAAGAGGAGCAGCTATGCCTCTTCTCCTGGATGGGTAAAGAGGCTGGGGGCGCTGGGGCGGAGCGAAAGCAGAAATATTATATGCCTAGAAGGGCAGAGCGCACCCCAGAGACAGCCTTAGCTTTCTTTTAATTGGATAGGAATCATTCACTTATGAGTAGGTAATAATCTTGGCTTGAAGTTTTTGGGCCACGCCGACTTCCTAGCCTCCTTTGTCTTCAGGTTGCCCACCATTCACCCATGGATTCTACAACCTGCTCATCGTCCCCCAACGTTATCCCCTCTTCATCCCTCATTTTCAGCAACATAACAGTGCTACCGTTATGTCAACTACTCTAAGCCAATTTACAACCCTGCCATCCCAGGATTGCCTTCTAAGGATGTGGTGGTGCGGCTTTGCAAGAAAAAGGGCTTTTCAACTTCAATACCCTCACCTATTCTGCGGAAGGCAATACCTTCTTTATCAAATATAACAATGTCACTATGGAGGAAGCCCACGCACAGGTGTTCTTCCGTCAGAAGAGTATCGAACGCAACGCCACCTTCCGGATTCCTGAGGTCTACCACGCTTTTATAGTGAGCGAGGGCGGGTGCACTGGCAGGGGATGCACCTACATAGTCATGGAGCATATTGAAATCGATTTTGAGAGAACTGTGTCAGATGAACAGAGAGCACAAGCCATCTCCGAGTTGATCAGTATCCCACCGCCACCTGGTGTCTTTGGGAGCCTTAGTGGAGGCCGCTACAGGCATCATTTCTTTCGAGACAGCCAGCCTCCTGTTCCGTTTTCGTCCGCCACAGAACTTGAATATAACATCAATCGAGTAAGTCTTGCTCTATGTCCGATCGGGGAGCGAATACTTTGGTTGAACTAACACATGGTAGTGTCTAGCATGGTACAACAGTGTCGCGGGGACACAAGATAAAGTGGATTTCAGTAATGAACCGCTCCTATGCTACTATGCAGATATGCACCCAAGCAATTTTCCCATCGATAAGCACGGCCAGCTCTGGGTGATCGATTTTGATCAAACCGGAGTTCTCCCTTCGAGCTTCATGAGTTATGCGATTGCTGCGCATCCTAAGAAGCGGCTGCCAGTCCATATCAGAAAAACGATCCCTTTGCCAAAGACATCGAACCTGGGGCCTCTAGGTCGTGCCACCTATCTGATCAAGGTTGTCTGTAATGCCTTTGGTATGCCCAACTTTCTTTTTTTGTTGATCCTATTGCTCACATTCTATTTAGACCCTCCCCCCCTCCCGAACAATCGCACAGAGGCTGATGCTGAATCCCCGCGCACCGACTAACACGTTTCGTACACTGATCCGCTGAATACGGCCATTCGCCTGTTCTTCATCATCGCTTGACAGCTGTGGCTCGAATAGAATAATAGTATTAGCTTTTTTGTAGGTAAACCTAACTGAAAGAAGTTTGGTGAACCAGGCAGGATCCCATGATTTTCAGCTTAGTTTCCTTGCTGGTTGTTCTTCTCACCAGTTTTCAACTCCTGGAATAGATCAATCAGTCCCTGCTAGTTCTTGACGCTAGCTAGCGTTCCCTGAGGTGAGGACACTCCTGTTGGGTAGCCTGTAGTCCTTAGTTATGCTGCTGTATCTGCTATCATCAGTAATGGAGGGAGAGCTTACCGGCCAGAGGATAGCACCACAACTGGGATAGCACATATTATATTACGCACTGACACATCAGATAGTAGGTATGACGTTCTGATGCCTCGCACCCTCGGGACAGACAAAGGCTTCCATGGAACAGAATGAAGATAGAGCATTATCCAGGAGACCTCCGCGTACACTTCCGACAACGTTGTCTTACATCTACCACCATCCACTAGCCTATTATGCAGCTCTGTTCTCTAGTCATGGATGATACCTACTTCCCTGATGAGCTTTGGCTCGTCAGGGAAACCCAATTCACCTCTCCTTCGCCCTCCGCCTGGAAACTGACCTAAACTCAAGGAAAGCGTTGGGCTTTTGAACGAGAAGCTATGTTCGAATGTCACCACTCTAGCGATCCGACCCAGCACCGGACCGCTAGAAAAGTGCATCACGCAGTAGAGCATTCCCAAAGGGCTGTTCTGGACCATGCACAAAAGTGAGAGAGACCTGATTCGGGGCCAATTCAGCGTGATCTACAGGTCAGAACCCAGTAGTTGTCGTCTGGCTTATACTGACCTTCTTCTCGTGGAAGGAAACTTCTCGCAGCAAGTGTCAAAGTCGAAATTCCTTTTCTGGACAATCTGTTCTGGGATCAGAACACACAGAAACTGTCAGTCTTCACTTTGACTTTTCCACAGCGGGTGATAATCTAATCTTGCGTTATGAATCTAGCTACATTGAAGGTGTATTCGTGCCAACACATGGAGCGGTTACCTGGCGCCCGCAAGAGGTGGGCTTCTTGGGTTAGCTGTGTTTCCTGATCGACATAGTTTGGGTCTTCAGAATGAGAATGACACAGAAGATATTTCTGCAGGCTGGATTCTGTAGACCTCTACAGAGTACCGGTGGCTCCTTTGGTATGTGGTGGCGGTGTCGGTTGAATAGAACATTGTATTGAGAAGATAGCGGTCATGTCTCATCGCACGGATATTGCCCGCGACATCAATCTATCTCTTATGCGTTGGAGAGCAGTAGGGTTGGTTTCATTCATATTCAGGATCTGCAAAGACATGAGATTCCAATACAAGCAGCTTTTTCTCGTCGCTCCAGGGAACAGAACATAGGGGGATCATCTTCAACCGAAATAACACAGCCGACTTAAGTCGGCTATTAGATAGACATAGAAACAAAGGCGAGACACGCAGATAGAAGTCACAAAATTGTGTGGGCTTCACTTTCTGAATTCCACAGGACCAATTCCTGGCCCTGGATGAAGCAATTGTTCTAAATCAGTCACATTTCTGCCGTCCACGCCCTCAAATTTCTTCCTAGCCTCCTTGAAAGCCTCTGGATCCATATATTTTCCAAAGAATTCCAGCATCTTTGCAATTTCCTCTGGGCTTGATTGCTTATAATCTATTACCTCACCACTGGAGCTAAAACTGCGGTATACTCCATCAGTAGCAAGGTGGGTGAAGCCTTCATTCGATGGTGAGTGTCTGAGAGGTGGAAAGGGTGATGGCTCGTCATCTTTCTACTGCAATGTTAGTATTAAGTAGATATAAGCTGCCAGAAACACTATTACAATGCAAGACATGATTCAAGTAATCTGTTTGTGTGATATAATAGAGCTCTTAATTGTACTGTGTACTGTGTACTGTGTAATAGAGAGAGGATAGTTAAAAGAAGGCAAAGACTTCTCCAAGAGGTGTGGCTCACCTGAGGGGAAGTTGATACTTAGAGCTAATGCAGAGAGGAAATGCTGACATGATGACCAGTTGTCACATGCCCTGAACAGGGGTATAAGAGAGCCTTTTAAGTTGCTCTGTTAACTGGGTAATTTCCTATTTATACACATGACTTCTTCAGGCAAATGTCTCACATGTCTGTACTATACCTTACCAACCTGGACACCCAACACTCAATACACTCATCTTGGGTTGAAATAAATAGAGACTCTAGACTGATAGGAATCCGGACACTCTTTTTAGCTTAGCGAGAGTAGTTTATTTCAATACCTTGCCGCTAAAACTTAACTTGTTGTTTTTGTTTAGAATTATCACTTGCAAATCCATAGGATTCTGATACACTTTGTCCATCATTTTGACGCATATTAAATTATACAATCATAGCAACTCAGTGAAGTACAAGAAATGGCATTGGTAGACAAGTCAACTAGAAAACAAAGCATGGGGAACAGGTGAGGGTATTTACAGGCAGCTGATGAGGGTAAGCTGACCTACTTTAGGTTACCTGAACTCCTCTGAAGGGTGGTGTCACCTGTAACCTGTGATTAGTTGAAGTGCCACTCACTGAGTGGTAAGCATGTAACCAGTGAGTAAACAATATCTACCTCAGGTGGCAAGGTGTTGACTCCTGGAGTGGTCATCACACATTGAATGTCTGCAAAAAACACTTCCAGCTATTTGATATAGCAAATGTTTAACACTAGTATACACTTTCTTGGGGTCCTATTCAATACTCTGTTCGCTCTCCGGATAAGCCAAACACCCACCATCAGGGTCTTCCGTCAATGTGAGGCTGGGATATGGAATCAAGTGTTCCGAGGTCAGGGAGACGCTCCTGAACGGCGATTCTGGAGGTAGCTGCCTGCGCTCTAGCAGGCATATTGATTGAGGATGTGAAGGATGAGCGCTACAGGAGATAACAGGATAAAGCTTGCGCAAATATTATATCATGGGATGTTCAGACTTTGTTGGAAGAAGGTAGATAGAAGTGAATGAAAAGGGATGTTTCTAGCCCTAGCCCTTCCCCCCAGCTCCCACAGCAGTGAATGCATTTTATGATAGTCTCTCTTTGTAGGTATATGCATAGTAGGACTACTATGCATTCACTCTCTTTACTTTGTCATCGAGGCTAGGTAGTTTACTTTGAACAGATGGAACCCACCTGTGATGAGCCCACTAATCTTGAAAGATCTGCCAGAAGCATTTCTCCTTCTGACTGGGCTAATAGGGGAACTTCTATCTACAACTACATAAATTTTAGTCTCATTGGCAGCGAATGTGAAGGTGGTACGGAATAGAAGACTCATCAATTGATAGAAAAAAAAAGATAGAATAGGAGCAAAAACATACAACAGCTGGGATTCGCTGGTGGTCACCCACCCAACTACTAACCGGCCGGCGCGTGGCTTAAGTACGGCTGAGCGGACGGGAAGCCCTGTTTTCCACACCCTATGGTCGTATGTGCTTGGTTGGAGTCATGTTAGACTTATGACTCGCACATGCAGAGTGCTTGCCGCACCGTATCAAGAGAACATAGGCTGCAGATTATATACTATGCGAATGGACTATCTGTATACATGTTTATATATCAGTCTGAATCTCCAATAAGAACGTCTGCCTCGGGCGAAATGTGCCGTCCACAGCACTAGAAATATCTGCTTCCGTTACTGTAGCCATTTTACAGACATGTGACCCAAGGGTGAAGGAGTTTCAAGTTGATAATTTTACACTGCCTGGCTTGCATCGAGTTCTCATTGATTCAATACTGATAGGGACGAAAGACATACGCAGGGTGTTCCATTTCTCCCCATTCTCCTTGATCCTTATTCATTCTCGCCCCTGCCTGAG
This sequence comes from Aspergillus fumigatus Af293, assembly GCF_000002655.1. Classification (NCBI taxonomy): domain Eukaryota; kingdom Fungi; phylum Ascomycota; class Eurotiomycetes; order Eurotiales; family Aspergillaceae; genus Aspergillus; species Aspergillus fumigatus. The sequence continues at coordinate 3,694,397 of NC_007194.1, forward strand.
AAGTAACACGGATGTTCATAATGCTCAGAAGCTAACGTGGGCCTGAGAGTCCACACTTTAGCCAGCATCACGAGTGCAACCAGCTCTCATTGTGTAGGTGGTAGTACACACTTATCTGAGTATTTCTGACAGTGTTCAGGTAGAGAAGTATATATTCCAGCTTTGACTTGCTAAAGAATACAGTATAAGGGAATTTCGATATAAGGAAGCAAATGGGGCTGTCTGAATTACTTGCACTTGACAGACCCATAAGAATTCTGTTATGGCATTACGTGGCTAACCAGGACCGGTAACCTCGGCTCGGCCCGTTCCACGTCCAATATTGAACGCGGTTGGCTGAGAGAGGCTCCCTTGTTCGAGTGACGCTCGTGAATGGTGCTCGTTGCTGCGACTCTGCGGATGTAGCCGTAATATAATCGAAGCTTAAATGACGCTGACAAGAGATACTTGACTACTCATCCTCGAAGAGTGAACGACTTGCTACTGCGAAGAAGCGTTGTGTATAGACATGAGCCCTCTGCTTTGAGGATCCTGGGAAACCAGCTTTTCAGATATTCTAGATCCGTAAGATCGTGTCTGTTGCTAGCAGTAGGGCAGTATTCAACCATTCATGCAGTATTTGTTCCGATGCAAATTATATTAGACGGCCAAATTAGCCTAGCCTATCTATTATACGACGGCGGATTCGTATCTGAGATAAGAAAGGAGAAGGTTGAGGGATCCTTGTGTACCGTAATATGGAGCACCACCACCGATGACACCATCAGACTAAATTAAACAGCTGGGAAGCTCCGGAGCATATCTTTCGCAATAGTAGCAGCAGGCACTTTGCCTGTCGTTTCTGCAGGAAGGAAGCAAGCAATTACTACATTGTGATTGCCAATCCTGCCAAGGTGTCCAAAAACAGTAATGATGATGCTTCGCGGTCTCTTTCTTTCCTTATGGCTTGTCAATTACGTGCCTGACTGCCCATAAATTGTCTCAGGATATGCAAAGACAATGCCGAAATGATAGGATGGTAATCTGTAGGAGCAGATAATATAGAGCACATTTTTCTCCATACATCTCAGCTGATGTTAACCAGCCCTATTTCATTGGAATATTAGGCAAGTCAGAATTTCTGGATGTGATATAGTCATTAACTACTACTTAACATATCTGGATTCATGGCGAAAACCTGGATGATAGCCACTACTCCCTCAACAAGAGACATTTTTCATTATGACACTGATTGCTATTAACCTCCCGTCCCCATCTCGAACACTCTCGGAGCTTGGTTCGAGGGTAGCTCTGCCGGTGCGGCAGCAGGACGAGTGTGTATTCCACCGCTCGACATGTACTTGACTCCAAAGTGTTGATTCTCATTGAGTCTTCGCTGGTACCTTCGTCTTTGCAAACATAGGGCTCCTATTAATGTTACAAGACACACACCCAGCCCGACACCAGTGCTAACGCCAACAATCAATGGTTTCGAATCCGAGCGCTCCGAGCCACCTGATGCAGTCCTGGAGGTTGTGGGTTCTGTTATAATGGCGGTAGTCGTCGTGGGGGTGGGAGTAGTCGTTGTGGGGGTGGCAGTAGTGGCAGTAGTACCTGTGTCTGTAGCGATAGTAGAAGTAGTTGTGGAAGAGGGGGCAGCTGAGGTACTGGAGAGCATCAGCGTGCCCATTTGAAGTTTGAAGGCGTTGTCGCAACAGTTCGACCCATTGGCACTACAGCACCAGTGGTCAATGCTGAGCTCAGGACATGGTAGAACGTGAATCCCGTAGCTTCCTCGGATTGCTGTGGGTAGAAAACAGAATTAGCGGCCCATCATCAGACCGGAAATACATGCTTCGAGCGAGGCACATTTAGGGCAGATCCCCGGACACTCATTACTCCCCCAAGTCCGATCTGTGCACCCATTTAACAGAACGAGCCCAGTATATGGTACAACCTGTGCCAGACAAAGCCCGTTACTCAGGCAGATATCATTGGGGTCTCCGTTTGTTTTATTGATTGCACAGCAAGCGCTGTTGGACTTGTCAGGAAAGCAGGGCTGCAGCTCTGCTAAGCCGGGGCTGCCGTCTGTAAAGTAGCACTGTGTGGCGATTGCGAAGGGGAGGAAAGCTGTTCGAATTGTGAGGCTAAGTAGTACCTTCGGTCCAGGTAAGAGGGAGAGTGCATCTTAGAGTACAAGAGTCCTGAACTCTATGTAAAAACACAAAATGTAATACGGAATTGCCAAATATAAGGAGGACCAGGAACGAATTAATAAAGCAGAGGAATGAGCCCAGACCCAGGCGCTTATATCCCTGCAATAGAAGGATCACCAGGCCTTGGGCTTTACAATATTGATCTGTGTCAAGAGCTAAGCCCTCTCTGGCTATCAACGACACTGGAGATGATGGATAATACTTTTGTACTGTTCGACAATGTAGTTTCTAGCGCCAGTTGCATCCAGTGACTTATTTAAGACTGGATAGTACAGGTATCGCACAGAATCACACACGGCCAGATTACCTTTTCTAAATGCTCCAGAACTTCCTATGATAAATAGCTAATCCTGAGCCTTATAGACCTGCCCTTTCTCAATCCCCACCCTTTTTCAGAGTCACCATAGAACGTCTCAGACCCACACATAAAATCTCCGCCGCCGGCAGCTGGCAATTAAACACATCTGCCAAACAGCAGAGCATGAGTTTTGCATAAGCATCCATCCACAGAAAGCAACCTGTTCTAAATAGAATATTTCTGGGTAGTTCTAACATATTTACGTGGTTAACTTTTCTTGAAATCTTGAGGGAACGGTGCCTATTTTCGGTTGAATCGTAGGAGTGCCTATTAATGCTGCGGGGTAGAACCCTTGTGATTTTCCCTTTAATATGTGTGACTGAGGGGTATCAAGACTCCACCCAATAGAACTCATTGAAAGAGTTTCAGAATGCCGCGCGCCTTGCGAACATGGCTTGGGGAGACAATCCATTTGCCCAGTTAAAATGCACCATGGTGTGATATGAAATCTGTGTGACAAGTCTTTGTTCCTGGCAGATTTCGCCTTAGCACTTCACTTTGAGCCCGACTGGGAGTGTTCCAAATTCTTCTGCAAGAAGTAGAAGCCACCTGTCAAACTAATCAAGAGGCATCTCTTTCAAATCCTTCTGGCTCCAACGCGAGTACCTTGTTTACGGATTGAGAGGGAGGAGGCTGGCGTTTTGCGTCTTGCAATCTGGCCTGCCGCAGCCGTACTGAAAATGATACAAAGTACCTAGGCACAGGACGACTGGGGTCAAACTTGACCAGTAGACAAAGAGGTCGTCCAGTTGCTCCTTACCGCATTCGGAACATTTTCGTGAGACAAGATCATTCGCATATTTGCGAAGAATGAGCATATCGTCGACACAGGGCCCCTTGGGCGAGCACTTATCCAGCCGTAGGCAGCCAACACCGAAATTGCAAGTGAGAATGTCTAAGAGACTCGGGGTTGCCTTTGTGTTTCTGGAGGAGGTAGAAGGCAACCTCAAGATCAGTTCGAGTCGATATCTTGTGCGTGTATAGACTCAACCAGAGGATTAGGAAGATCCTCCCAGTCCCAGCAACCTGACAGTTGAAACTCCCGTAGAGAACTCGCTTGATTGGTAACCAATACTTTGTGCACCGACGACTTTCATGGGATGAGCGGTGCTGGTGATATGGGGCATGAATGCAGATAGTAGCTTCCCTAGATCATACCAATAGTTCGCTATCTCGCGAAGGCGGTCATTCCTCTATCGAAAGTTAGGAGTTAAAGAGGGATATAGGTAACATTTTTGAGGTTGTTCATACCCAGATCAATTGTCTGTAGTGCTTGGCAGATTTCTACTAGCTTGGCCAGAAGCCAAAACACATTTTGAACCTACAGTTTCTCTTTGTAGCACAGATGCGATATGATGGACAAAGCTTGCTCAGGATCCGGCAGTCAGAGATTTAGGAAGAGGCGAACTTTCTTTTGACTCTGCATGATGGGACAAGGTAAATCATTCCTGAGCTAGTCAAATACTAAGAGAGCATACAAAGCAAGTAAAGCACTTTGTAGCACATTGACAGAAAGGAGAGATGGATAGGAAAGGAGAAATACAATATAGAATATTATAACTCTCCTTCCTAACACATTCACCCCAATACCTTGTTCACCAGGTCACAGATTAGCTCCCAGAAACTAGAATTCTCTTCTGTAGTCTGACCCAGGCCTCACCTTCGTGAGCCACCCTCAGGGACTTAGAAGATGATTGCAAAAGCAGGCACTAGCCTATAAGCGCTACGCAGTCTACGAGATCTACCTGGGGGTCTTAGCCGTGAGACAGATTTTATAAGCAGCATGCATATTAATACTTAAACAGCTGCCTGCTGAAACAAAGCATGATTTTGGAAGGAAGCCAAAAAATTGAAAGGCCCGAAGCGCGAGTCGAACGCGCGACCTCTCGCACCCAAAGCGAGAATCATACCACTAGACCATCCGGGCATTTGATATGAGATAAGCAGAGTATTATTGCCTTCTATAACCAGCTGGGCTGTTTCACGCAGAACGATGCATCGATTGTAGCTTGCTTTCTGGCCAACAGTGTGAAGGGTTGAATACTTCGGAGAAATTGATTGGCTGGCTCCACCATCGGCGATAAGATGAATAGGTAAATAACTCCGGATCGGAAAGTTGCGGTCTTTCTCGGCAGTGGTTAACATTTGAGGCCCCGATTATGTCTGAGTCAAATTCTATGCATGACAAATTAATCTTATTTCTTTCTCACATAGAGGATGTATTCTTTTCCTTCGCTTATTTCATATCATTCATCAGAATCTCATGGAGTCTCCATGCTATTGATTTGACCACTGATGACCTTCATTGGTGACCCGAAACAAAACAGTGTTGCGCCTTATCGTCGGTCTTTTGCGCAACTTCTCTTATCGCCCGAGTCAAAATCGTGAATCGATTTACGATTGCTTCTTTCCGTCCAGTATTGATTAGACTGGGATACCGCCTATCGCATCGCCTCTCATGGGTCATCTTTTGCAACATGGAAGGGCGACTGTGAGGCGGTTGAGCAGACGAACAAGTCGGTCACAACGATTACAATTAAGACACCACTCCAAGGCATCACCTAATCCTGTCCCTGAGAAGAACAGCACATCAGCAAACGCTTCCCGATCGGGTGCTACACCCTCATGCACATCGCCATGCTCCCCAAATACCAGTTCGCCCACAAACACACCTTTAGCTGCCTCCACCCCCGCCCGATCAAGTCCGAGAACGTTCTTCCAGGCCATCCAGGCAGGACCAATTGGCAGATTGGCAGACTCATACGCCAGAGTACAACAAAGGAGACCTTATGCGACGCAGGTTGTCAGCTCTATTGTGGTATATCTCTGCGGCGACCTAAGTGCGCAGTTGCTGTTCCCCTCCGAGAGCCCGGCGCAAACTTCACGGGTTGCGTCTGAAGAGAAGCCTGCGGACTCGGCTGAAGATGGTGAGGGTAAGGCTGCTTCGAGTGGGGGTTATGATCCTTTGAGAACTATGCGACATTTGACGGTTGGCGTGGGATCCGCCATTCCGTCCTACAACTGGTGAGTATTGTCCTACAGATGGGGCCCTGAGTACATCTTGCTGATGTGATGCACTTTCACTAGGTTCATGTTCCTCCACAACAACTTCAACTTCCAGTCCAAATTCCTTTCCATTCTCACCAAAGTCTCCGTACAACAAGCGGTCTTCACTCCCGTTTTTAATACGTACTTCTTCAGCGTACATTCTCTTCTCGCTGGAGCATCCCTGGAAGAGACATTCGAGCGCTTGAAGGTCGCTCTGCCCGTCAGTATCTCAAATAGCGTCAAGCTTTGGCCTGCAGTCACTGCCTTTAGCTTTGTGTACGTGTCTCCGCCTTTCCGGAGCATCTTCGCTGGTGTCATCGCCGTCGGCTGGCAGACCTATCTCAGTTGGTTAAACCAGAAGGCTGCCAGAGAGGTCGAGGCAGAAATGGCCGAGTCGGACCGTTCGTCTCATGTGCTGGTTTCTGGCAGTATCAGCCCTTCGACAACGATAAAAGCATGAGGTACCTTTCCGCAACTGCGCCTTGCATATTCCCTCCTTTGCATATTCTAGATTTGCAGGCGTGATTGATTGGATAGACGATAGATTGTCCTGTCTTTTTGAGCGTTGCATTCCAACGAGTACATAGACTACAACTATTCTCATATATTATACCCAATACAGGAACAAATTTCTTAGTGATTGTTCAAAGATTTACTTAATAGAAAGTTAACTATGCACTTTTACTCTGTCGATATCAAAATTGCGCCAAGAATTGCAAGCGATTTTTTGATACCGGGAATGACGTTGGCGGAGTAACTTCATGATAGGACTCAATCAGAGATCAGATCCTTTTCTTCCCACCACACATGATATGAATTTATTACCATCATCACGGGCATGTCCTGCCCTCCGACATCCTATATTGTAATGTCAGACGATCTCGACGATTGCAGCGACTACGGATCCGACTTTACCCCGGATGAAGAAGAGCTGCTGAACGATCTGCTCGCCAAAGTCGCCACAGAATACGCGACCGCCCAGGCTTCTGCTACCGCGACGGCAACAACAACGACAGCCTCGAAAACCGTGCAGGCGACCGTCACGACCGGCGCTGATATTGAAGATTATGCTGAAAGTCCAGCAAGTCAACGAGTGCCTAAGGTACTGGGTCGTGAAAAGCCCGATTTTCTATGGCAGAAGCGCATGGTTCAGCAGGTCACGGCGTCTGCTGGGGCAAGGGCAGATCAGATCTCGGGCAACGTTCGCGCCGCGTCTGGTGAGGATCATTCCTTGATTCATTGCAATTTTGTTTGTTTCTTTTTGTGTAATGAGGTTGAGTAGGCGGCTGACGGTTGATTTCAAGCGTTTAGTGGAGCATCCGGATTCCATTGAAGGCCGCGAAAGACAACGCGAGAGAGACGTGGCCCGTGAACGGGAATGGGTCGGTGACTCGAGATCGAGTCCAGAACCTGATCTTCGATCACCCATTGAACGATTCAGAAAGCCACCCAACAAGGCCTTTTCCGTAACGGATCTGATCTCCCCTGCATGGTGCGAGCTACAGTACTGGTATACCTTGACCAAGCATGGGAGGAAGAGGAGAACGCCTGCTATGAAGCAGGGGAGTACTATTCACAAAACGCTTGAGGATGAGGTACACACGACTGTTCCCGTGGAGATCACAACCAAGGAAGATGCGTTAGCCTTGAGGCTGTGGAATGTCATACAGGGCTTACGGACGCTGCGAGAATATGGTCTTACTCGGGAGCTGGAGGTCTGGGGTCTTGTGGATGGTGAGCTGGTCAATGGAGTCATTGACCAGCTCTCGTATGAGTGCCCAGACCCAGAGCTTGAGGCGACAGCCGCCACATACTATGCCGATGTGGAGGCGTCCAGGGCGGTAATGCCCGAGTATCAGATGTCTCTGACAGATTACCTGCTGGCTCCCTCACAGGGCGGGAAGAGGCTGTCAGAGATGACGTGGAAGGATGAACCTGATGAGCATGTCGAGGATGCTCCCAGTACCGAATCGTCAGAGGCGTTTAACATCCCTCGAGTCTATCTCACAGACATCAAAACACGAGCCAGCGGCTCCATACCCACTATCAAGAGCACGTCATTTCGGCCGACGCTGCTCCAGCTCCAAATTTACTACCACATGCTGAACCATTTGACCACCACCGATGAGGTGTCCATTGAGACGCTCGCCTCTCGCTACGATTTAGACCCTCAACGTACTTTCACCGACGCTTTTATCGCCGAAGTTGGCGGCCTAAATGATCAATTCTTCGACGCTCTTTCAGCCTCCGAATTCGATCCAGACTTCATCCCCTCTCCGGAAGATGCGGCACGCAGACAGTCCATCCGGTCATCGGGATCCCTCCCCTCCGCAAGCCAGGACTCAACCAGTATCCTCTTGGAACACAATAACCTGTCCAGTCTCTGGAAATTCATGAAAGACCAACTCCGCCTTACTTTCCTTCCCTCGCCGCAGCCCTCTGTGTCCGTTGCGCCCTCTATCCCCTCGGAATTCCAGCCTAGCATGCTAGAACCATACCCGACGATCATATCACCTCTTCTGACAGCACGCTATCTCTCCTCGGCACCCACGGCAGACCTCCACACCCGTGTCCTGGGCAGCCGTAGCTTTCTTTTCGATCCAACCTCCATGTCATCCTATCTCTCCGATCAGATGGACTGGTGGCGCGGTAATCGTGACCCGCGCGGCGTCGAGATCATGGAAGCATGGAAATGCCGCATATGCGAATTCCGCGAGGAATGCTCTTGGCGGCAGGAAAGAGAATGGTCCATAGCGAGGCGGAAGAAGGGCTCGAAGGGTCTTGATGCTACTGTGTGAATCATACAAGGTGCAGTTCTACTTGGATTTTGGTGACACCAGGCACAGACTTGCATTGGACTACACTTTTTTCCTGAGCTCGTTTAGCGATAGATCATTAGTAGATCATTAGAATGAGTATATATAGCATCTCAGGATAAAATATCACATAAAGGTATCAAATTACCATATTATTCAAGAGAGTGAAGGTGGGCCGTATCATCGCCGGGCCAACGCTCAAAAAGGATAACTTCGAACCTCATCCTCCCTGTCCAGATCCAGGCCCGCAGCAACCTGCTCCGCGTGCTTCTTATCCAGATACTCCAGCAACACCTCCTCGTACTTTTCCCGGCCCTTGTACCGCGCCACATCCGCATCCCAACTCCGAATCGCAGAGGCAAGCCGACCAGGCACATACGGCTCCTTCACAATCTCCGTGATCGGCTCAAAGTACGTCCTGATCGTAAACACCACCGCCCCGGACCGCGGCAGCCGGCGCAGACTCTGCCTCTCGGACCGGAAGTAATGATGCTCGATGGCCTTGTTCTTCTGCGCGGTGTTCCACGAGACGACGGCCGCGTCCTCGGACCCGATACTATGCGACCAGGCGAGCTCGTCGTCGACCTGGATGAAGTAGTTGTTGCGAAGCACGGGGTCTTCAGGCCGAATCCGGCGGAAGAAGTTCATCATACCCTTTTCGAGCTTGGTCTTGAAGCCCGGCACGTCGCCGGAGGTGTGGATCTCTGAGAGGCGCATGCCGAATTTGTCTTCGAGGCGCCAGAAGCCGGCGAGAAGGATCGCGCCTGCGAGGAGGTAGTACTCGCCGTCGGGCTTTTCGAACATAAGTGCCAGGTCGTCTTGGATGAGTCGCGCGCAGGTCGTCATGGGGTCCTCGGGGAGGGGGCGCTGGGTGGTGTTGAAGGATTCGCCAGTGATAGTGTTGGCAATGCCTGTTGCGGTTTTGCGGAACATGGAGGGGTATCTTTCGGGGAGGTAGGAGGTACTATATTGTATTAAGGTGTAAGGTTGTGTTATGCTGTCTGGGTAAAGGGTGTTTGGCACGCACAGCTCTTCCAGTAGCTCAATGGCACCGTCCATCGCTTCGGGTGCGGTTTTGCAGCATTTCGTTCCCCTCTCCTTGATTCGACGTGCTTTGTCGGCATGATACCGTAGGTAGTGATTGTCCAGCTCTAGGGCTTCTGTGAGCGTCCCTGAAATCATGGATGTAGTGTGTGTGAAGATGCCTTACCGATCCATTCGTCCCACTTCATGCTTCTCAAACCCATCGTGATGAAATACTTGCTGTGTTCGTCAGTCATGGAATCTCAAACCACATCTGAGCGACTCACGGGCCATATCTGAATGGTCGATATGGGATCGGCTTGGTTGCATGGACATCCCAGTCTGGATATGGAGAGGCGGTCGGCCTCTTGAAGTCTGAGGGTATCCATTCTGCAGAGAGACAGTGAGCGTGGCCCAAGGGCTTCGGATGTCTACAGACGTGTCTTACCTCCGGGTTTTCTGGTTGGCTTCTGAATCAGTGATGTTGAAGACGATTTCCTCTCAACTTGAGCTGATCTTCTGTCGCTTCCTTTGTTCGAGAAGCGAACCACAGAAGTAGCAAGCCAGATCAAGGTTGCTACCAAACATAGAGATGCTGCATGTTTGATGTGAAGCTGGCCGAGTTGCACAAGTTCAGGAAGCATGGTTTCATCTCTTGTCTAAAAAATTTGGAGGAGGGGTAACCTGAATTCTTCAATGACTGTGTACCTCAGAGTTAATTGCTATTATATGAAGACGAGACAATTGTTGAACAGATAAGAGGCCACCCCGCCACCCCATAATCGTATGCACATTGTCCAGTTCAATAGAGACGACTCGCTTGACAGTACAAGGATGATTGCCATTTGCGTTAATCCGATGCGACCATCAACTGGCCAAACACAAAGCCTGTTCGTAAACTGTAAGTCTGCATGGGCGTCATCGGTGCGGAGAGATATCTTATCTCTATTTGCCCTCATGGTTGGCGTCGCGCGCAAGGGATTTCTTACCCAAATCAGGTAAGGTCATAATGCCGCCTGTAGTTCTCTTGAGCACGCGGTGTCTCGCCTGCGAGTCGCATACGATGCACGAACTTGGGTAACGGCTAGAGAATTTATGTACATTAAAAGAGATGTGGAGATATCAGGTCGTCTACTTCAACTCGGATTTGGCATTCCGCCGACGGAGAAGACAGTATTGCCCCCAGCTTCTGCGGAAACGAGCCGGCAACATAGGAAAATCAGGAACCCAAATTAGCCGACCTAGAGCGCTTGACTGGGACGCATCAAGAAAGCCCTTGCAGGTTATTGTCTCCCATTCTGATTCATCAAGCACATAGTCAGGCTCAAGTTCCGTGGCAGCTCGTCCAGGGAAGGATGAGTCCACCAGATATGAGCATTGAGAGATATCGACCTGGTCCGTGTCAGCTTTGGACTAGAACCAAGATGAGACAATCATCACTCACGTATTTGCCAAGGTCTTCCTCGTTCCGATCGTTCATACCGGCAGGGATTTGCGAGGTGCCCCGTAAGAGACTGGAATAGCTTGGGGCTTCCGGAAATTCTCCAGGAAGCAATCCTCGAAATTCGCTCTTGATAAATTTCGCACGCATTCCGTTTGGGAGAAAGTATGATGAAGGGAATCGATACCACTCTTTGCCAAAGCACACAAAGCCACCGGATTGGGCCATTTCCAACTGTTGCAGCGGCTCCATCACCTTTAGGGGCGCATTGTACGCCGTGATCATACCAAGAGTTCGCAGTAGCCCGGCATTAATAGCCATAAGAATTACAGCCATCACCATGGTCAGTTTGACCTTCGGTGACAATCGTCCAATGATCTCTTTTGGGTTACTTGACCCGACGTAAGAGAGGATCATGTGAAAGGAGATGGCTGCATTGAGTGCAATGAACGGGTAGGCGGGATACATGAACCTCTCCTCTTTGTGAGGCTGGATTGTGAAGATGGCCAACCACATATAAAATGGCGTCACCAGAGTCACAGTCCGTAAGAGCGTTTGGACGTTCGTGGCTTGAGAACGGAATATAGCCTGAAGAACAAGTATCGGCGCAGCAGACACGGCCAACACAAACCATATATTGAAGTTCAAAAGCAGATTTTTGATGTAGAACGTCCACGGCTCTGTACCGAAAATATCAGGCCCCCGGCCTTCGCCTCCGAAGATGTTATAAGCGACAATGTTCCACGGCACAATGGCGAATTTCTGGAAAAATAAGTAGTCAACCGCGATTTCGACGCCCTATATCGCTTAGCGAGAATCGCAGAAGGAGTAAGCGGAAGAAGCGCACCAGAATAGCGAGACATCTAATAATGCCCTTGAATATATCCACAAACAAATTTCCCAGAGTCCCTGCGATGAAGCTGATCGCGACCTCCTCAAGGAGAAGAGGAATGATAAGAGCTCCGGCAAATGGCCAGCCCATGATTGCTCCGAGACCGAACCACATAATACCCTGCGCCGTCTTCTGGCCTCCCCTCCAATCTAGAAAAGATGCAAGACCTAGCATGGAAGTATACATGGTAAAACTAGACGGTAAGAATGCTGCAGACGCATGGAACATGCCCGGACTGAAAGCGACAATGATCAGGAAGAGGAGGCCGACTCTGGGGTTCAATGTCCGACAGATTGCTGAGTATAGTCTCGTCTCGCAGGCGGCGCAGACTGCTGCCAGAACGAACCGTATAGTATAAAATTCGGATGTCTTATCACTAGAGAAAATCGACACTATTTTGCCAACCCCAGCATGGGCAGAAACGTAGAGCCAGCTTCGAATTGAATACGCGGGAGAATACTCCCACGTTTGTAGCCCGTACCCGTGGTCTAGGTAGTGCGCGGGCTCCCAAAAATTGAAGACTTCATCGCAGTCTTGAATCGGAGCGAGTGCCGCAGCGACAAAATTGGAAATTAGGAACACATATAGTGTGACATTCAAAGGGAGATAGAAAGGAACTGGTCGGGAGCTGCGAGGAGCACGGATTGTTAGCTGAAACGCGAGAGATGCTATGGTAGGTTGAGATACCGTGGCTTCGTCCTTTGAGAGCCATTTGTTGACTGGGTCTCCTTTCTGGCCGGAGCCATACTGATTGTTCTCGAGGACAGAGACTCGAAGGAACTATCAGACCTGGATGCTTGTTGATGCACTTCAATGCTAGCTAATAATAATATTGTGGTTGGGAATGGACAAATCATGAGGACAGATACGATAACGATAACGGAGCTTGTTCGGCGGCCGCAGCGGCACTTTTGGCAGACTCCCAAAAAAAAGTGTTCCCGTGAAGTACATTCAGTTTCTTCACGAATTACTTTGTTCTATCATCACTTAGGATTTATTTCTTTAAGGCAATCTGAGGCTTACAATGGCTGAACAGAAGCCCTCCGAACATGTTTCAGGAGCTTCAGAAACCATCGACGAAGGCCCTTCGGCGAAACGACCCTGCATGAAGGATACGCCACCCATCGCATCAACGCCCGTGGACGATGGCAGTGATTTCTACAATACTCCCTGGACGGCAGGAACACCAGTGGATAATAACAGTGAGAACAAAGATACTACGGATACGGATATGCCTAGCGAGCCGACTATATCATCTAAACCTGCTTCTTTAATACCAGGATTGAGTCTCATCAATGACAGTCTTCAAGACCCGCAGTCCGCGAAAGAGGAATCTGCTCCGACACAAGATGTGCACAACAAAGTGGCCCGCGATATGACTACTAGAAAAGAGGTAACCAAAGAGGATGCACAGCATGCGGCGGAGACAACAAACCAGGTACAGACGGCGCCAGCTTCTGAAAACGCTCAGCCGATGGATGTAGAACCACGCAAGGAACTGGCTGAACAGGAGGAAGCCAAAAATCAACCCGCAGAGGAACCTCGTGTTGATGAGGCTAGCACAAATGATGCAGCTCCCGGCGCTTTGCAAGATCATGAGGCTGAAGAGGAGGAAGGGGAGCATCCCGAATGGGAGATTGATTCTTCGCCATATGAATCGTCATCTGACGATTCCACCACCGATTCCTCCGATGATAGCGATGACGAAGACGATGACTATCCGATCCTCTCCGCCGAAGAAACGGCGCGGATTTTGATGATGGCAGAAAATGGTTCTGATGACGAGGGAGAAGGAAAGGGTAGATCCGGCGGCACCCTGAGGACCGCAAACGAAATACCGGAGGAAGCCCCCCCAATCCCAGAAATCACTGTCACGCCTGATATGAAGATCGTACATCTGGGACATGTGGAATCCATCGTTGAAAACACCCTTCTTATCGCAGCCAACATTTCCGGAGAATACCAAGTGCTCGAGTCAGGTTCTCTGCTCTGTCTTGAAGATCGAACAGTTGCTGGCGTTGTATCTGAGACTTTGGGACGGGTTGAGAAACCATTGTATGCGGTTCGATTTCCCAACGCTGCCGCGATTGAGGAGCGTGGTCTCTCCAAGGGAAAGAATGTGTACTACGTTGAGGAGCATTCGACATTCGTCTTCACTCAGCCTCTGAAAGGATTGAAGGGAAGCGATGCATCGAACTTCCATGACGAAGAAGTTGGCGAGGATGAGATAGAATTCTCCGATGACGAAGCAGAGGCCGAGTATAAGCGGAGATTGAAGCAGAAGCGACAGGAGCGCAAGGAAGCCAGGAACGAAAACGGCGGGCCGTCTAGGGGCAGGAGAGGACCGCCCGGTCCTTCGAAACTCAGCCAGACCGAGCTCAACTACGACGATTCCCCGACAGCGGAAGACGGCTACACTCCACTTGCCCGCCCGAAGAATCTGCATGAAATGATGAGTCAACAAGAGGCGCCTGTTGAGGGCGAGGGATCTTCGAGAAACCCAGCCTTCCGTGGTGGCAGGGGTCGGGGTAGAGGCTCTGACCGTGGACGAGGCAATCGTGGCCGTGGTGCAGGAGGCTCAAGAGAAACTCGTGAGCATAGCTCACACCACGACCGTTCGTCTTATTCTCAGCAGCCGAGACCGTTCGATGCCCAGGCTCAACCCTCAAACTACAGCCAGCAGCCGAGCTATCCTCCAGCTCAGCAGAATGTCTATGGGATGCCTCAGCAATTTGCTCCGTTCCAACCTTTTGCTCAGCAGCCTCAGCAGGCATTTCCTCAAAGCGCCTCGCCGACGCAATTCAACTTCCAAATGCCATTCCAACAAGCTTATCAGCAGCCGAACCTCTACCAAAACTTCCCTGCCATCAACCCTCTGTTTCTAGCAGCAATGCAACAGCAGCAGCAGCAGCCACAACAACATACGTCTGGACAGTCTCAGGTGCAGAATCCTACAATGAATTTCGATCAGGTCAAGGCTCAGTTGGATCTCTTGCGGCACCTGAGTAACGCGAATCAAGGGCCGCCAGGCCCACAATAATGTGACATCACCTGAATCTTCTAGCACTCCCTATTCTTCTTGGGCTGTGGACGGTATCAGGGTTTGCATAATGAATTTTGCATTGGGTGGGATTCAAAAGTTACTTTATTAAAATCGCATTTTTTTGGGCTGTTTGTTGAATGTACAGGACGGTTGCTCTGGATGGTCGTGGCTCATAATAATATTGCTTCACTTCTAAGTTACAATGTTTCCAATAGATCACATCTCTGTCATGAGGTCTCTTCGCAAGAAGACTAGAAATGGTACCTTCAGCGATCTACACCTCCTTGGGCTTCGCACTTTTTGCCAAAACCCAAAAGTTCTCCATCTTTGCTCGAGCCAAAACATCCTTTGCTTGCGAGTCTGTCTCACAAACTCTAGCACCCAACCATTTCCTGAATGAACGACTTTTAGCTTGGCCTTCCCATAGGAGGCTGCATGTGTTGGAGCTAAGATCCTTCAATGCACCGGTCTTCTCGTCTTCTGCTGACAACCACGAGGCAGAGGCTTCGCGATTGCCTTCTCGCACACTGTTTGGCCCCGCGTTCTCTGTCCAGTCAATCCGATTCAACATTAACTTCCGGTAGTTGGTGATAGAGTGAGCACCTCCCTCTACAATGACCAGATTGAACCGAGGATGCATGATGCAAACTCCAGTGAGCGCGTTCTGTTCGGCGTTCTTGCTGACTTTGAAACGATGGCGTCCGTTTGCAAGACTGTCAATTCGGTATACGGAGACATAGATACCCATTTCAGCATCTTTCTCCTGTTGCTTGGCAATTTTCTCTCGCCTTTGCTCCTTTGTTAATTTTCGAGCCTCATTTGTAGCCTCGTGCTTTTCGCGACGCTCTGCAATCTCTCGGTTCACACGCGCCTCGACGGCAGTAGGGTCCTTGACAGCCTCTTCGCCCAGAACCCGCATGAGATTTGATTTCTTGACTTTTGGCGGAGGAGCCGGTTCGAGACCCAATCGGATCTTCGCTTGTTGCTCCTTGAGATCGGCCATTCGTCGCTGACGCCGGATCTTTGCCTGTTCCTTCGGTGTAAGATACATCGGCTTTTGTCCAGGCATATGCTTCTCTTGAGGAGGCTCGAGCAGAACCGGATGCTGGACGTAGAGAGTGATGATAGAATCAGGTGTGTCGATCTTGAGGTTGCGTTCGTCATCGATAGCGGAGTAATCGTTGCCATTCACCAAACCCTCGTCCCACCATTCGATGGCCGGAGGAGCAGGCACAAGAAATGCTTTTTCGACATCCAGATCCTCATCGATACCAGCCTGTCGTGCTCTTTCTGCGATGCGCCTTTTCATATCCTCCAGCTGGGCTTGTCGACGTAGAGCCGCCGCCTGCTGGATGTATTTGCCCTTCTGATTGAATATCAGTTGCCGGGATTGTCTCGGCTTGGCGATAGTAGCTTTAGGACCGAGGCTTGGATCAAAGTAGGGGTTACTCTTGATTTCTTCGAGTGAAGGCCCTGACAAGTCGAGTCCAGCCCGATCCTTCGTGCCAGGCAGTGGAGAGTCAGTCCGATGGCCTGTTCCGATCTTGGACTGAGCTGACTGCCGTCCTTTACCACTTCGAAAATCTGTAGTATCTGAGAGAAGCGCAGGATGAAGGCCAACATCCAGGCCGCCGCGGGCCCGTGACGAACCATCGTCATCGTCGAAGGGAGGAGGTGGAGGAGGTGGAACAGGGGTTCGTTGCTGAGCAGTCGCGTTGGCACGTCCGGTAGCTGCGGCGACTCTCGCTTTCATTTGTTCTAATTTCGACATTGCTGAGGTAGCGGGAGGAGGAGTGGGACTCGGGCTTGGAGCTGCTGGTGTGAACGCTGGAGCTCCGCCTCTGGCGGCCTGAAGTCTGGCGCGCACAGCCTCTGCTTTTGCTCTCGCTTCCGCCACCATCTTCTCGATGTCCACCTTCCCGGCGGGAGCGTTGCCTCCTTGAGCTGGCAACGGCGAGCCATTGTTGGAACGAGTTCTTTTCTGTGCGTTATCGTCTTCGTCCTCGGGACGAGGTCGCTTCAGCATGTTGCCAGACACGTCCGCCATGACTCAACCACGTTCCACTCACCCACAAATGACAGAGGATGATATATAAGAGGTGTATAACAAACGTCACAACTCCCTGAATGTAGCTAGCTTTGACAGGGAGGTGGTACAGGTAGAATAGATGGACAGTAGTGGATAATTATGATGCGGAACAAATCAATTGTAAATCACGGGGTGAGCACGAGTGGACCGTTTGGCGGTAGCGCACGGCAGAAAAAAGTTCTAGGGTCAACTTTTTTGCAGCATCACCACCGAACGAATCCCGCCATTTATTTCTCCAGGCTAGCAGCCAAAGAAAATCGCATTGCCAGCGATTTCTGTCGCTCAAGGAGCTGCAGGTAATCATGGCGACATTTGCACGGCCTGTAGCCTCGTCAATTTCGGGCATTGAATTCGGAGTCTATTCGGATGAAGATATCAAGTCCATTTCCGTAAAGCGAATTCACAATACCCCGACTTTGGACTCTTTTAATAATCCTGTCCCTGGTGGTTTATACGATCCGGCTCTGGGTGCTTGGGGAGATCATGTGTAAGTCCAACACTTATGCTATGTGTCTTCCTACGTCAGCTGTCGCTGGTTATTGCCTACTTCGGACCTTTTTGGCTGACCGCATTTAGCTGCACGACCTGCCGTCAGAATTCGTGGTCTTGTACTGGCCATCCTGGACATATTGAGCTTCCTGTTCGCGTTTACAATGTCACTTTCTTCGATCAGTTATACCGACTACTTAGAGCGCAATGTGTTTACTGCCATCGTTTCCAGATGGCGCGAGTTCAGATCAACGCCTATGTGTGCAAGCTACGACTCCTACAATACGGACTAGTCGACGAAGTTGAGGCCATAGAGGCGATGGGGACTGGTCAAGGAAACAAGAAGAAGTCTGCAAAGGACGCCGATGATTCAGGCAGCGAGGAAGAAGACGACGATGACCTCGTCGCTCGCAGAAATGCATATGTCAAGAAGGTAATTCGGGAGGCACATGCTGCCGGCAGACTGAAGGGTATTATGTCTGGTGCGAAGAATCCCATGGCTGCGGAGCAGAGACGCACTTTGGTCAAGCAGTTCTTCAAGGATCTTGTTAGCATCAAAAAATGCAGCAGCTGCAGCGGGTATGTTATGTCGTTATCACTCTCCCCATGCTATTTCTATCGTTTGCTGACGATGTGCAAAGAATTTCACCTAGTTACCGGAGAGATCGTTTCTCGAAGATTTTCCGGAAGCCTCTGCCTGAGAAGTCTAGATTAGCTATGGTACAGGCTGGATTCCAAGCGCCCAACTCCCTTATTCTTCTCCAGCAGGCCAAGAAGTTTGATATGAAGACAAAAGAGTCGATGGCCAATGGCATTTCTGATACGGCTAATGCAGTTTCAGAATCACATGGTGCTGAGGAAGAAGTTGCTCGCGGCAATGCCGTCGTTGCACAAGCGGAAAGCAAGAAGTCAGCAGCTGGCGATGCTGGACAATATATGCCTTCGCCAGAAGTGCACGCTGCCATGGTACTGCTCTTCGAGAAGGAGAAAGAGATCCTGAGCCTTATATACAACTCTCGACCGCTTCCCAAAAAGGAAGCTAAAGTCAGCCCGGACATGTTCTTCATCAAGAACATCCTGGTACCACCGAATAAATATCGACCAGCTGCCCCTCAAGGTCCTGGTGAGATTATGGAAGCACAACAAAACACCCCGTTCACCCAAATTCTGAAGAACTGTGACATCATTAATCAGATCAGCAAGGAAAGACAGAATGCTGGTGCCGATTCAGTCACTCGAATGCGTGATTACCGCGACCTTCTTCATGCTATCGTACAGCTTCAAGATACCGTTAACGGGTTGATTGACAAGGAGAGAGGCGCATCGGGCCCGGCAGCAGGCCAAGCCGCCAACGGTATCAAGCAGATCTTGGAAAAGAAGGAGGGTCTGTTCAGAAAGAACATGATGGGTAAACGTGTCAATTTTGCTGCTCGAAGTGTTATTTCTCCTGACCCCAATATTGAAACGAACGAAATTGGTGTTCCACTGGTCTTCGCGAAAAAGCTCACTTATCCAGAGCCTGTGACGAATCACAACTTTTGGGAAATGAAGCAGGCAGTCATTAATGGTCCCGACAAATATCCGGGTGCCACTGCGATTGAGAACGAATTGGGCCAAGTGACCAACCTCAAGTTCAAGAGTCTCGATGAGCGAACAGCTTTGGCCAATCAGTTGCTGGCACCGTCGAATTGGCGCATGAAGGGAGCACGTAACAAGAAGGTCTACCGTCACCTCACCACTGGCGATGTCGTCCTCATGAACCGGCAGCCTACCCTTCACAAGCCGTCCATCATGGGTCATAAGGCTCGTGTGCTGGCCAATGAGAGAGTCATTCGCATGCACTACGCTAATTGTAACACCTATAATGCCGACTTCGATGGTGACGAAATGAATATGCATTTCCCTCAGAACGAACTTGCTCGAGCTGAAGCTATGATGCTTGCAGACGCCGACCACCAATATCTTGTGGCAACATCTGGCAAGCCTTTGAGAGGGTTGATTCAAGATCACATCTCGATGGGAACGTGGTTCACATGTCGAGACACATTTTTTGACGAGGAGGATTATCATGAGCTGCTCTATAGCTGTCTCAGGCCTGAGAACTCTCATACTGTCACAGAACGGATTCAGCTTGTGGAGCCTACTCTGTTGAAACCAAAGCGTCTCTGGACTGGAAAGCAAGTAATTACGACTATTCTCAAAAACATCATGCCTCCGGGAAGAGCTGGTCTCAACCTGAAGAGCAAGTCTTCCACTCCTGGAGACAGATGGGGTGAGGGCAACGAGGAAGGCACTGTGATCTTCAAAGACGGCGAGATGCTATGTGGTATTCTCGATAAGAAGCAAATCGGCCCTACGGCTGGCGGTCTTATCGATGCCATCCATGAGGTCTACGGCCACACCATTGCCGGACGGCTGATCAGTATTCTCGGACGGCTCTTGACAAGATATTTGAACATGCGTGCATTCACTTGTGGTATCGATGATCTTCGACTGACCAAGGAAGGTGATCGTCTCCGTAAAGAGAAGCTTAGTCAAGCTGCCAGCATCGGTCGGGAGGTCGCTCTCAAGTACGTGACTCTCGACCAAACCACAGTCCCTGATCAAGATGCCGAACTGCGCCGGAGATTGGAAGACGTTCTTCGGGACGATGATAAGCAAAGTGGTTTGGACAGTGTCTCGAACGCTCGGACGGCTAAGCTCTCTACCGAGATCACTCAGGCTTGCCTTCCAAAAGGCTTGGCCAAGCCTTTCCCGTGGAATCAGATGCAGTCTATGACTATCTCTGGAGCTAAGGGTTCGAGTGTCAACGCGAACCTTATTTCTTGCAACCTGGGACAGCAGGTTTTGGAAGGTCGACGTGTACCTGTTATGATCAGTGGCAAGACCTTGCCATCCTTCAGGGCCTTTGATACTCACCCTATGGCCGGCGGTTATGTTTGCGGCCGTTTCTTGACTGGTATCAAGCCTCAGGAGTACTACTTCCATGCTATGGCGGGTCGAGAAGGTCTTATCGATACTGCCGTCAAAACCTCTAGATCTGGTTATCTGCAGCGCTGTCTGATTAAGGGTATGGAAGGTCTGAGAGCCGAGTACGATACATCTGTCCGCGAGTCTTCCGATGGGTCCATCGTTCAATTCTTGTACGGAGAGGATGGACTTGATATCACAAAGCAAGTGCACCTCAAGGACTTCGATTTCCTGACTTCCAATTATGTCTCTATCATGCAGTCTGTCAACCTTACAAGTGACTTCCATAATTTGGAGAAGGATGAGGTGACAGCCTGGCACAAGGATGCCATGAAGAAGGTCCGTAAGACAGGAAAAGTAGACGCTATGGACCCGGTGCTGTCCGTCTACCACCCCGGAGGAAACCTGGGTAGTACATCCGAAGCATTCTCGCAGGCACTCAAGAAGGTATGGGACATCTGCTACCACTCTCATTCCACATATTTGAGTCTAACAAAAGCTACAGTACGAGGACACGAACCCTGACAAACTTCTTCGAGACAAGAAGAAGAATATCGACGGTCTCATCAGTAAGAAGGCATTCAATACTTTGATGAACATGAAATATCTCAAGTCTGTTGTCGATCCTGGCGAAGCAGTCGGTATCGTTGCTAGTCAGTCTATTGGAGAGCCGTCAACCCAGATGACCCTGAACACTTTCCATTTGGCTGGTCACTCGGCAAAGAACGTGACGCTGGGTATTCCCCGTCTGCGTGAAATTGTCATGACTGCAAGCGCTCACATCATGACGCCTACAATGACGCTGATCTTGAATGAAGAATTGTCAAAGGAACATTCGGAGAGATTTGCAAAGGCCATCAGCAAGCTCAGTATTGCGGAGGTGATCGACAAGGTTAAAGTCAAGGAGAGAATTGCCACAGCCGGTTCACGCTTTAAGGTCTACGACGTCGAGATTGCCTTATTCCCAGCAGAGGAATACACGAAAGAGTATGCGATCACAACCAAGGATGTCCAAAACACTCTGCAGAACAAATTCATTCCCAAGCTTGTTAAGCTTACCAGAGCCGAGCTCAAGAGACGTAATGACGAGAAGTCGTTGAAGAGCTTCTCTACGGCCCAGCCTGAGATTGGTGTCTCTGTGGGTGTCATCGAGGAAGGGCCGCGAGGACCCGACCGCGAGGTCGAACCTGCACAAGACGATGATGAGGACGATGAAGACGACGCCAAGCGGGCGAGGAGCGGCCAGAACCGGTCGAACCAGGTCTCGTACGAAGGTCCCGAGCAGGAAGAAATAGACATGGTCCGGCAGCAGGATGCTGTAGAAGATGATGAAGATGAAGACGAAAGTGGCGAGGACCGTCGCCAGGATTCTGACGTCGACATGGACGACTCCGACGAAGAAACAGACGAGGAGACGAAAGACACCAAATTGCGCGAGGAGGACATTAAGGGCAAATATGGCGAAGTCACACAGTTCAAGTTCAACCCCAGCAAAGGCACATCATGCGTTGTGCAGCTGCAGTATGACATCTCCACCCCCAAGCTCCTCCTCCTGCCTCTGGTCGAAGAGGCCGCTCGCAGCGCCGTCATCCAGTCTATCCCTGGCCTCGGCAACTGCACGTATGTGGAGGCGGACCCAGTCAAGGGCGAGCCTGCACATGTCATCACCGAGGGTGTCAACCTGCTTGCCATGCGCGATTACCAGGATATCATCAAGCCTCACTCCATCTATACCAACTCGATCCATCATATGCTCATGCTCTACGGTGTCGAGGCCGCGCGCGCATCTATCGTGCGAGAAATGTCCGACGTTTTCCAGGGCCACAGTATCTCCGTCGACAACCGCCATCTGAACCTGATTGGTGATGTGATGACCCAGTCTGGTGGTTTCCGCGCCTTCAACCGCAACGGTCTCGTCAAGGATAGCTCGTCACCTCTGGCCAAGATGAGTTTCGAGACCACCGTCGGGTTCCTGAAGGATGCTGTGATCGAGAGGGACTTCGATAACCTTAAGAGCCCCAGCAGCAGGATCGTGGCAGGTCGGTCTGGCATGGTTGGCACGGGCGCCTTCGACGTGCTTGCTCCTGTCGCATGATTGGGCGCTTTCGGTGCATGTCATCCGATATGATTTTCGATTATTGTATATGCTTGCGTATTTTCTTGTGTATTATTCATATATTTTATATGTTTGATGTGTCCTACGATTCGGAGTTTTGTCTCAGCGGAATCCAAGAAAAGTCCTGTTCCTTTTCCGATAGCATTCACACCGTGAGCAGGTGAATAGATCAAACAATTTACTATATCAAGCTCTTGAAACGATCAAGGCCATGATGAGCAGTTCCAATTCTAGTAGAAGGACCTAATGTACTACAGGAACGTAGAATACACCGAACACCCCGTGGTATCATAATCCAGTATCCCATATATACAAAAATCCGCTTCAAAAGTCACAGAATTGCTTCTGGCAGAAGAAAATGATGTATGCGCCCAAAACATTTACTGTGCATCCAACATCATGAGGTCTTCGTCTATATCGTCGTCAAATTCGTCTGCGGCGGCAGAAGCACCGTTATGAGTACCGTTCGTGGCCCGTCCATTGGCGACCGCTTCTCTTCGCACTCTTTCTTCTTCCAGCATCTGCTTCTCGCGATGCCGTTCTATGTCGGCCAAGCTCCATGTAGAAATTCCTTCTTGATCCTTGGCCTTGAACGGCTGGGCCATTGTACGCAAGAAGTTCTTGGCAGTAGCCACAGCCATATCCGTACTCAGGTTTGTTTCACTTTCCAGCATGGCCTGACTGATCCACTTGGGTAGTTGGTTCCTTTTTTTCTGGAATCGACGATCAGCTAGCACCATGATTCCGTAGTCGTCCTTGCCACGCAAGACACGACCCAGGCACTGCGCTGCGTGTCTCATAGCGTCGAACGATAAGAAGTCATTCTCTCGTATTCGATAATTCTCGCGTAGAAATTCAAGGCGGGCTTTCAAAATCCGAGATTCCGTGTACTGAAAAGGAACTCCAATACACAATACCGCACGACCGTAATGATGGTCAAAATCGATACCTTCGGAGACCTTCCCTCGAGCGACACAAAACAAGATGGCACCACGCCCATTGCAGCATGCTGTTCGGTAGGTCTCCAAGGCGAGCGATGATTCTTGTGCGTCAGGGGTCTCAACGAGGATCAATTTATAGTTCCATATTGAGTCTAGGATACCCATTCCTTGCCACATGCTGATGATCGACTCCATGTATAGATAAGATGGAAAGAAGACTACAATACCGTCAGGTGTGATGCGTGAGAATTCCAACACAATATTTCCGTAGTTGCGCACGACGCCAGGATCATTTCGGATCTGGAATGAAGACGAAATCTGGGCCTGGTCTGAGCCCCGTGTCACGATCATAGGCA
This sequence comes from Aspergillus fumigatus Af293, assembly GCF_000002655.1. NCBI lineage: Eukaryota > Fungi > Ascomycota > Eurotiomycetes > Eurotiales > Aspergillaceae > Aspergillus > Aspergillus fumigatus. The sequence continues at coordinate 3,718,174 of NC_007194.1, forward strand.
GGAAAGACCGGCGGGCAAGTGTCATAGTGTACGACTCTTGCAGGACGGTGGGGAAGCCGAGCATCTTCGGATACATCTCAAGCGGCGAGAGTGTTCCAGAAGTGATGATGACGGAACTGAACCGATCGAAGACGGGCTTGATCGCAATAGCGGCGTCCAAGCAAGTGAAGTGCAGTACTGGATTCGGTACCGTGGCTGTTTCCGACTCGAATGGTTCGAGAATCAACAGGAACCCTTTATCATATGTCGAGACTAAAGTCGCGAACGTTGCAACTTCTTGTAACGGTTGATAATCCTCAATGTTAATAAGCTCTAGTGTTCGCACTAGTGAAGTAAGGCGTTCGGCGCAGAACCGTAGAGGCTTTCGCTCGATGAAAGTAAGGTCCTTGACGTGTGTCAAGAACGACGGTGGCGTTTCGGATATAGTATGGGTGACTTTCATTCGAGTTTTGAGATATTCTATGAAGCGCTTGAGGAAGGCAACAAAGTGCTCCGCCCGTCGTATATTACCTGGCACAGCTTCCTTGAGCAAGTCATCTGGTAGAACTGGATTTGCGATGAACTGGTCTTCGTCTCTCGCTTGCTCCGCTTCTCTCAAACCTTCGACGAGCTTTGAATATTCGTTTTGTAGTTTCTCTGCGTCGGAACTCTTCATCTCGGAGATTTTTCGCTCCAAGTTATTTGCGCCCCGCGTAGCTTTCCGTAACGAGTCTTCGGTGATATCGATGCTCAGCGCTTCAATACATACGTTGTCGATGTTGTGTGCTTCATCGAATACTACTATGCAGTCCTTGGAAAGTTCTCGTGACACTCTCTCCGCGATTTTAGGATCGAGGAGGTAATGATAGGAATAGATAATGACGTTGCAATAAGGCATCTGAACCTGTGTTAGCACACACCGACAAGGACTTCAAACAGTATATTACCATGCGCCGGGCGGAAAAATAAGGACATTGCTTGTGTTCCTCTCCGTATTTCAAAAGCCCATCTAAAGTGAAGACGCCAGGAGGAACGAGGTTATGCGGTTCGAGAAGGTCGAGGTTCTAAAATGTCAGGGGTTCTACCCAAAGCTTTCTCAGAACATCGGCGCATACCTCATGATAGATGCATAGCTCGACATCTTCGCCTCTCTCCTTCTTTTCTTTAACAAAACCGGCCGTCAAACTTCTGCACCTCGCGTCCACGACAGTGCCACTTTTCTCTCGTTTCACCGACGGATGCAGGCACAAATTTTTTCGACTGGTAAGACCTAAAGCTCGAAAATCTTCCGTATATCCCAGCTGCTGGGAACGAAACTTCATCAGCTCCTTCAACTCAGCCAGCGCCTTTTCAATTTCGGACATTGTTCGAGAGCAGTAGATGAGCTTTCTGTGTTCCGGATAATGCTGCTGATATGCTATGATCAACGACAGTAGCGAAACGGTCTTTCCTGTGCCCGATGGCATCTCCAGGACGCAGTGGCCCCCGGCGTCGAGGGTCTTTTTGAGATCACACATGTAGGCATATTGTTCGGGGTATATACGTGGATAAGGAAACAGGACGGGGAGATCACTAACGTACGATAGGTCTGTTAGAGGAGCTTATTGCTTACAGTGACTGATTAAACATCTGAAGACTTACTCGATCATGAATTTCATTGTGAGAATAGAGCGCCACCGTGATGCTGCTGCCTGGCAGAAATGAGCCCTGTTTCTCTCTCATGAAAGACAGAAGCATAGTCGACCAAAAATTGACCTTTCCTCTTTAGGTGATCGATGACACCAGCCCACGTGATCTCCTTATCGGGAGCCCGATCATCACGCCGCTTTTGATATGGCAGTCCCAAGAGATCAGTGACGTTTTGCCAGGGCGATTTGGAGATGAAGCGAAGAATTTGTTCTGAACTTGAATGATTCTCTCAATTGTAGCTCATCGACTATATAGCCACGAAAACTGTCGCCCATTCACTCATTTATTCCTTATTTAACTCTCGCTTATTATTCCTTGCGCTGATCTATTACTCCGCTACCCCACATTACTATGAGCAAAAAGTTCAAATCGCAAGCCTCAAGCAGCCGTGCTGCTGCTGGTGCATATGGATCTTTTGGTGGATTCTCCAGTGCCTTCTCGAGTGCAGGAAGAGCCCCTTCCTCTCTCACATATGTCACCGCGCCACCAGATCTGTCGCGAATTGCGGATGCGAAACTGGCCATTTCTTTCAAAAACTTCCTGAAGAAGGATGAAGTTACGAGAATAAAAGCATTAGATGAGATTAAAGATTATGTATTGACCGTCGAAAGTCGTGATGCCACTCTGGATGACGGGTTTTTGGATGCTTGGGTATGTCTACAAGCTTATCTAGCAGATAGGAATTTGATGTTGATTGTATTTCGCAGATCAAGATTTATCCACGGGCCTCGATTGACCTTTCCCGTAGGGTAAGGCAGACAGCTCATTCAGCTCAAGGATCCATTGCCTCTGTTGTTGGCAAAAGGATAGCCCCGTATTTGCCTAAGGTAATTGGGGCATGGCTTGCAGGATTCTACGATAATGACCGACCCGTGCATCGAGCTGCCCTAGAGTCGTTCATGCTGGTGTTCACAACCGAAGAGAAAAGAAACGGAGTATGGAAAGTCTACCAGAGCTCAATTCTCGACTTTGTAGATGATGTTATTCTGCAACAAACTCCTCAAACTCTTAGTGATGAAAGGACAGTGAAGCCTGATGATGCGGAGGCAAAGTATGCTCGTGTAGTGGGGACAGCTCTCCTGCTATTGAATCGAGTCATAGGTGTGTATATCATTTCCCAAAATTGTTCACCAGTTCTGACTTTATTCAGCAAATTCAACTCACGAAGACCTCCAAAAGGATCTGGCCACGGTAGAGAATCTACTGAATAGCAAATCGATGTGGTCCCTCTGCTTTCATGCCGATCCATTTGTTCGCAAGTCCGTCTATGTCTTGCTTAGGTCTGCTGTAGCAAAAGAACCCGAGGAGCTGGATTGGAGGATCATCAGTGCAGCTCTGATTGGCAAATCCTTGTCCATCAATCAAATGGGGTCGGCCTCCGATCTTTCTGAATGTTTGCTGGAAGTAACTTCAGCACGACCGCAATTGTGGGCGGAAGATTACTCCGGAAAGACTACGTCTTCCAAGAGACTCCTTCAATACATCCAGAAAGGCTCCCAGGGAGGCGTGGCCTCCTTTTGGTCAAATCTTCGCCAACTACTGCAGATTATACCTGTGGAAGTGCTGGCGAAAACTGATCCGCAGGCATCTACTTGCCGCATGATTGGGCTATCTAGTGCAACTTTGTTGACGGAAGCGTTTCAACTTGGAGTGAATTCAAGAGAAGAGCCGCGGCAAAATCAAGCTCTGGGTTGGAAGTCTTACATTGAGACAGGCATTTGGCTAACTAGTTCCCTACCCGACAGCGATAGGGACGCTTTTCTACACACAAGGCTATCTCCTCTAGTTACCCAGTACGTGAGAGCTGAGCAAAATGCGCCGCAATGGACGCTCCCGAATCAGAATGCCGTAGCTCTCTGCACAGAGTATTCTGTCGCGTTAGCTAATGGCAATTACGGGAGCGAATTCCAGCGGCTGTGGACCGATTTAGCGGATGGTCTGCTCAAATCCGTCAAACTATCTGCTCCAGAGCAGTCAAAGGAATTCAGATCGTCACAAGATGCCGTATGTGCGCAAGCTGAACGGCTCTTTGCTCTGGAGGCTTCAGTGCTTGCAAGTGTAGCCGACTCAGAGGCGAGAGCCTCCGTGTCCAACATTCTTAGCAAGACAAACTTGCCACTTCTGGACAATTGCTTGCAAGTATTGCGCTCTCGGAATGGCAAGCCTTATGCTGCTGCTGCGGTCGTTGAAGAGATGATCCGCAACGCTGCAGATATTGCACAGCAATCTCGAGAATTGGCGGATTTTGTTCAGAATGATGCCCCCGAATTGTTGTCCTCTCCATCGGCTGACCGCCTCGTATCAGTCATCTTATCCTGCCGTTCTTGGGACGGATTCGGCTCTAGCTTTGACACAGTGGTAGAACGAGTGGCGGAATCCGAACCGGAGCAATCAAATACACATGCTGTCCAGAAGCTACTTTCAACTCTCGATTTCAAAGAAGTGCATGACAAAACAGGTCTTGACTCATTGATCAAACGGGCTTTGGACCAAGCTTGCAGAGGTAGCCGATTCCACTGGCCGATTGTGATCGCGGCACTTCAGAACCAGACATCGCACGGCGAACTAACAGACTCGATTTTTTTGATTATCGTTGATTCATTGTCTGAGCCAACGAAGGTTTTCGAGGCGCTGCATGGGCTGTCTCAGATCGCCAAATCTGTCCCGGATGCGCTCAGCAAATTTCAGGCCGGAGCCCATGGATCGAAATTAGCTGGAAGGCTTCTGTTTCTGGCAGAAACTTCTGACGAGGAAGTGGCCAGCCTTGCAGAGTCAGTGCTAACAGAATTCAAAGAGATTGGAGTCGTTGAGACGAGCGCCAAGTCGAGTTTCGAGCTCTTGCAATACAATTTCGATCACGTCAATGAGGAATCCCTTTCGTAAGTTCCGAGCTGAGGATAGAAGAATATCCGGTTAAACTAACATCTTTCAAGGATTGGGTCCCTGCTAAGCATAGCAGAAGACTTACTCGGTGCCGCTGACCCGGAGGCCCGGGCCTCCATCGCTAAAGATATCTTGCCCTCTCGTCAAACGTGGGAGACGGCCTTGCGGCCATTCCTGGAGCTTCCTCCTCGCCCATCGACAGCTATCACAAGTCCGCTTGGCGGGACTGTTCATTTAGTAAACCCTGAGATATCAGATACACTTAAGGAACAGTACCACACTATTCCTCGTGATTCCAGTGGGTGTTCGTCCGCGTTTCGACTCGCATATTTCACCATTCGTGTTCTTTCATCGTTCGATATAATGGGCAATTTGTCGGCAGAGGAGCAGGAGACGCTGTTTCACTACATACCCTTAGCTGTACAGCTGATTGACGACGATTTGAGCATTGAAAATTGCAACGGTATTACTGGATTAACACACTCGGACCAACGAGAAGAATACTTGGAGATTGTTTACGATGGCCGCAAAGTGATGAACCAGTGGACGGGTTCAGACGGCCGTCAGTCTGAAGCGAATGCGACAGTCGCCTTAAGAACCCTGTCCTTCTGGCAGAACAAACTCGAAGCTCTAAACAATACCTCTCCGACGGACTATCGAATTGGAGAAGCCTTTGTCAGGCTGATGAACAGCCTCGACTCTGCTAACAAGAGTAAATCCACAGAGGATATCACTAACATCTGTAGGGAAATGCGAAGCGCGAATGCGATTCGATCGGCATCCTGGGTGGCAGTCTTACGGGAATCCATTCTAGGAAATCCGACGGGCAACCGGCTGTGCAATGAACTGGTCGCAGACTCTACGGGCTTGAAGCCTCAAGATGAGAAGAAGGAAGGTAGGTTGCCAATAGGATCATCCCTTGGCGACTCTACTGATGCGCTTCAAGGTCTCCGAAAACTGTCTTTGCTTAATCTTCTTCTTGCGGGGGAAATAAACGTGGCGTCAACCATTCCGACTCAGCGTCTAGTCTTCCTTGTCAAGCATCTCATACAATGTCTCCAGTCCAAGGACTTGCCGCTCAATATTCAAGCCGAGATCATGCATACCCTGACCTTTGTCCTTCCTTGCCTGAATGAGATATATGGGTCTCATTGGGAAGACTGCATGGAAGCTCTCAGCACAGTTTGGCGCGAGACTAGCGGGGGCGATGAAGCTCTACCCCTACTCCTTGGTTCCTTCAGACTTTTCGCAAGCCTGAGGTCAATCGTTGCTGAAGAAGACAGCAATGATGATGTCAAAGACGCCTGGTCAGAACGCAAGACAGTCCTTTTTAACGGCTTAGCCTCAACCCTTACAAAATTCGGTGAGCTAGAATGCATCCCTCGCATTGAGATGTGCAACGGACTGATTTTGAGCAGACTACACCATTGCTTTCCATCAGCCCCGAGATGTTACCGTTGAAGTGCTATGCCGCTTGATCAAGGTGATGCCTGTTGAGAGCCTAGAGGACGCGAGTAGGATATACCATCTCTTGACAGCTGACAGCCGAGTTATCCAACGTGCAGCTTTTACTCTCCTGCACCGTTATATCCCATCAGTGCAAGAGCAAGTCTCGTTTGATGTGGCATTATCCAAATCCGTAGTCAGGCTTCCTGATGAGTTGATGTCTTTGCTACTTGAAGCCCCCACGATGGAATCGATCACTCTTGCGGATGGCGATGACAAGATCTGGACCAGTATAAGATCTTACTTGCTGAGCTGGAAAGTCGTATTTGACCACTTTGTCAACGCGGTATGCCTCAACACGCTTTCGAGTACACAATCAAGCAGTTGCTAATCTTCATACAAAAGTCTCTCCCGGTTCAGGAGCAATATGTTGCAAGTATCAAGGACAGCGATAGCCTTGGTCCATTGCTAGAGTTCATGTTTGATTTCCTTCAGCAGCCCAACAATAAACTGGTGGATGCTTCGAAGTTTGACATTCGCTCTTTTGAACCTGATCAATCCGAGACTCAAGAGAAAGAGACCCAATGGCTTTTGGTCCACCTATACTTTTTGTGTCTGAAGCACCTTGGGAATATGACGAAGAACTGGTGGCTGGACACAAAGAAGCGCATAAAAGGGCCTGTCGAGGCGTGGACAGAGAGATTTGTAAGTCTTTTTTGCGATCTACTTTGCCTCGAAACGTCGGTGCTGACGATGATCTGAGATCTCGCCTTTGATCATCGAAGACTCACTCAAGGGGGTGGATGAGTGGATGACCACGCAGGATCCCAACGAAGAGCGCGCGCTTTCAGTGAAGATCTCTCCCAAGACCGCGGAGATCATCGCGAGCATCCCTGTTGATGAAGAGTCGCCCCCAGTTGCGCTGTCGATCTCCCTTCCTCCAGCGTATCCACTCCAGCCTGCCCTCGTCGTGGGGCGGAGCCGAGTGCTGGTCGACGAGAGGAAGTGGAAGAGCTGGCTGCTCACCATTCAGGGTGTGATCATGTTCTCCAACGGCAATCTTGTGGACGGACTGATGGCCTTCCGCAAGAACGTGCAGGGCGCTTTGAAGGGCCAGAGCGAATGTGCCATCTGTTACTCGGTGATCTCGACGGACATGCAGACGCCGAATAAGCGATGCGCCACTTGCAAGAACACCTTCCATTCGGTGTGTCTCTTCCGCTGGTTCAAGAGCAGCAACCAGAGTACCTGCCCTCTGTGCCGCAACAACTTTGTATATGTATAGATAGGATGTGGGCTTTTAGATAGCATAGACGGCGTTGTGCGGGGTTCTAGACAGGTGGCCATTGAAGGGATGGTCGGTATAAATAAAAAAGTGTGTGGATAGCTGTTCTGCCCTTAACTCTTCCATTAATTCTTCCAGTCTCAAATCAGCCCTCGAAACAGTCAATTAGTACCGTTCGTCGAGGGGTCCAGTGGGTGGTGGATCCAACCCAGTGTAGTGGGGACAGAACAACCCCGCCAATATCATCATCACCGCCCCGAGCTTCCTCCTTCACGTCGTAGAGGTCTCTCCGACATGTCGGCTTCTCAGATACCCAATCTGAATACACTTCGTCGCGGTGGAGGTCGAGGGCGTCTTAGAGGCCGTGGAGGCTTTGAAACAGGCGCACCAAGTGAAGATAGACATGGATCACGGGGATTAGCAGCCCAGGACCGTGTTGTACAAGGGACAGATAATGACGCCAGCGTCTCCCGGTTGAGTGCAGTGGAAATTGGGTATCTCGAGGATCCTTTTGCGAAGGTGCTAACACCTCCCGGGTCTGGAACCAGAAGACTTCCGATAATTAACAGAGGTAGACCTTTCTACAACGCAGTCATTGTACCTTTCTGCAGATCTAACATGAATCGGCATAACAGGCACCTACGTCCGCACCACCGCCATCGACCGACTCGTTGCGCGATTCTTGGAAGGACCCTCACAGACGAAAAAGCAAATCATCTCGCTAGGCGCAGGATCTGACACGCGCGTCTTCCGGTTGCTTTCCTCTCGCTCGTCCGCCTCAAGCTCAGATCTAATCTATCACGAGATCGACTTCTCCGCCAACACCGCCGCAAAGATCAAGTTCATCCGTGCAGCGCCTCTCTTACAACGGACACTAGGACTTGGGAGTGCCCAGAATGTAGCCATACCCGACTCCGGCGACGCATTGCACTCCCCGACATACCACCTCCACCCTGTTGATCTCCGAACACTCGCAGCATCAGGGTCGGCAACCACGTCGCGAAGCCCATCATCACCCAATCCGGCGGAAAAGGATCAACCACCCTGTCCGCTACAGGGTGTCGACCCGACACTCCCCACGTTACTCATCTCAGAATGCTGCCTTGTGTACCTCTCACCTCGCGAAGCGGCCGATGTTGTTGACTATTTTACCAAGACTCTTTTTCCGGCGAGTGTGCCATTGGGTTTAATTATCTACGAGCCTATCCGACCCGACGACGCCTTTGGACGAACCATGGTCGCCAACCTTGCGACGCGCGGGATCCAGCTGCAGACACTGCATGAGTATGCGTCGCTCGAGGCTCAGCGGAGACGGTTACGGGAGCACGGGCTTCATAGCGGACAGGCGGCGGCGGATATTGATTTCATCTGGGAGCGGTGGGTGAGTGAGGCAGAGAAGGAGCGGGTTGCCCGGCTCGAGATGCTGGATGAGGTCGAGGAGTGGCAGTTGCTTGCACGGCACTATTGTGTTGCGTGGGGATGGACAAGCGGGGCGGGGGAGGACACGACGGTGTTTGATGGTTGGAAGGAGATTGATGGACAAACTGGGGATTGATTCTTCTTCTATCCGTACATTGTGTATCTGTGCTTAAGCTCCGGAAGCTGTTGCATCGCTCCGTGGCCTCCTTGGCGTGCTGTAGCACGATGTCCAGGTCGCAGCTCGCCGGGGATAAAAATCAGCCAAACATGAGCAAATCAGCAGCCACTACTTTCTAAAGAGCTCGAGAATGCTCGTCCGAGGTATTCTTTTCACATATAATTTAGCTAGCGCGGAAGGCCAAACCGCCTTGACGGACGCAGACATGTCAGATCAATTGAAAACTCGGGGAGTACTCCATAGGATAGTTCGTGTCCCCAAAATCCTACCATCTGATTGGCCCCCTTTTCGCAAATCGCAACAGAAGTAGAGTCCGGGTTACAAAGAAAAACTTGGATAATGACCACTAAGTTTACTGGTGCCTGTTAGTAAAACTGTCAGTGTACCTGCTGATCACTGAGCTTGCAAAGTCTAGGCCCTGTAGAAAGCAAAATTTTTATTTCTGGTAGACTACCCTCCGCGAGTTGACATGGGAGACAAGAGTAAACAGCCTGGCTTCTGCATGTATTCAAGCTGCATGGTAGATGTGGAAGCGACTCAAAGCACGGCTAAATAGATAGCTGTACTGTGAAACAATCGGGGTATGTGCCGAGTACTCCATACTCCATACAACGATAGTAAATGAGAGCAGCAGCGTTCATGGGATCAGAGTCAGGATCCCTGTAGCTTCAGGGACGCACAGGTTCTGATTGGCCACTAGCAAGGTACAACACTCAGTGGCCTAACCCCACTGGGTCTAGTGGGGCATGAACTACTGGGGCACAACAGCCTGTGATTGGCTTGTAGAATCAGCCCAGTCGGCCCGAATAGGCATAGACTCCAAATAGCCTCGAGATTATCCCAATCGGGAAGTCCGTTGCTTCATATATGGGGCATACCACGATTCATTCGCTACTTTGCGCTCTCTAGCGTAGCACCAGCAGAGTCAATCCCGACTCATGAGGTCTGGAGTCAGTGCGAAAATGGGCTAATCGCCTAGTCCACAGTAGTGCTCGTGTTGGACTTGGGGCAGGTCCCTTTTCCTCACTGGCGTTCATCTCCCCGTTTTCCCTCCTTTCTTTATCCATCCATCCCCCTCTCGCCTTATCTGGTGGTGGTTGTTCCCTTCCTTTTCACTCTTCGGAGTAGTCGCTCGTTATATTTGCTATTTTGCTGACCCTAGTCTTTCGTTTCCGGAGTGTGGAGTTGGACTTACTTCGGCTTCGAAATCCGCAACATCACCTTGATAAGGGAGAGACCTAGGGACAACTGTCGTCAGGATGAGATTCGACATGATTTCCGGCGCCTCTGCGCTGCTGTGGTTCGTCGCCAGTGTTGAGGCATCCAAGCATGCGCATCGACACCAAATGAGAAATGAACACAGTGCCGTGCACTCCGTTGCAGAAGTTGGAGCGCCATTGGAAAAGAGAGGAGGGAAATGCCAGTTCCCCACCGATGCCGGCCTAGTCGCTGTGACTCCGAACATGAAGAACGCCGGATGGGCGATGAGCCCCGATCAGGCCTGCGAGCCTGGCAATTACTGCCCGTACGCTTGTCCCCCAGGCCAGGTATCCATGCAGTGGGACCCCGAAGCGACCTCGTATTCGTACCCCAAGTCCATGGTGAGTTTTCCATTGGGTGGTTTCATTCCAACGGGACGATCCTGACAGTGCTGCGTGTGCTAGAATGGCGGTCTCTATTGCGACAAGAACGGTCAGATCAAGAAGCCGTTCCCCGATAAGCCGTATTGCCAGGACGGCACGGGTGCCGTGGGCGCGAAGAATAAGTGCAGCAAGCAGGTTGCGATCTGCCAGACTGTGCTGCCTGGAAACGAGGCCATGTTGATTCCCACGCTGGTCGAGGACACAGCTACTCTTGCCGTGCCTGACCTCAGCTACTGGTGTGAAACCGCCGCTCAGTAAGTGCATCCGGTGAGGATACTCTTATCTCATCTCGTATTGACCGTTGTCAGCTTCTATATCAACCCTCCCGGCTATGACACCGAGACCGCTTGTGTCTGGGGTACTTCTGCCAAACCCATCGGTAACTGGTCACCTTATGTTGCCGGCGCAAACACCGACGGAGACGGCAACACGTTCGTGAAGATTGGATGGAACCCCATCTATCTGGAGCCCACCACGCCCTTCCGCGACGTCGTCCCAGACTTTGGTATTGAGATCGAGTGCGAGGGCGATGGCTGCAACGGCCTTCCATGCAAGATCGACCCCGCGGTGAACGCGGTCAACGAGATGATCGGGAGCACCTCCGTTGGAGCCGGAGGCGCCACCTTCTGTGTGGTGACGGTCCCCAAGGGCGAAAAGGCCAACGTTGTGGTCTTTGAAAAGTCCGGCGGCAGCAGCGGTGGTGATGACGATTCCCACTCCACAACCGCGGCACCCTCTAAGCCCAGCTCCACCACCAGAACAACCTCGTCCAGCATAGAGTCCTCCAGCACGTCGACTTCTGCTTCGTCATCCTCATCGAAACCCACTGACACAGACTCGAGCTCGAGCAGCGCCACGGTCACGCCCTCCGCCAGCAGCGACCCCAGCTCATCGGCCAAGGCATCCAGCGCCGGACAGGCTTCCGAATCGGGGACATTCTCGTACACGTACAAGCCTCATGTGTTCGTCGAGCAGTCGGTCTCAGTGCAGGCCATGGCGGACGAAACGGCTGGTCCGGCACAAGCCACGGCCACTCCCACCCCTGCCTCCAAGGAGAAGGAGAAGGAGGGCAGTGCCGCCGATGTTGCCGTCTCCGTGCTGACTCTGGGCATGGGCGCCGTTGCGGCCATCATGATCAACCTGTAGTGAGCTGCTGCTACTACATCATCTTGCTGTCACCCGCTCCAGCTTAGCCGTGGACTGGCATTCTTGCAACTTCTCTTCGATGCCTCGAACATTATAATTTTTTTTCTATTTTCCTTCTCGTTTCTTCGGGATACCCTGGTCCTATTGAACCATACCGTACCATACTTATACCATTCTTGACGACTGACGTTATCTGTATATTGACGACCTTTGACCTGCCTATACTACATTATATATTCTTCGCTTCGTCTGCTCTGCTCATCAGCAGTTTTCTTTTTGACTTGGGGATTCGGAATGCACGATCTGCTATGCTGTTGCCGATTGAAATTGACGATGGGGCTTGAACATACCACTCTGAGATCGGATAGTGAGCTGATAGCTGACTTTGATAATGTCTATTAATCGCTTGTTCGTGATAGGCTGGAGCAATGTGACACTTGCATATATCCATGTTATTACTTCTCCAAGGTAGCTTGTAGTCCAGGAGACTGACGACGACGGGAGAGTATAGTAGAGACCACCAGGTAACACAGGTCAAACGTTTTGAAACGACAAATGTCGGAATTTAAGGATATCTTCGTCGCTGGTCATACTTTGATGTCATAGCCCATTTTCCGGGAATCTGCACCCTGCATACTTGATGTCTCTTACCCGCTGCATACTAGCGAGAGTCTGGGGCAGAATCCCAAGAACAAATCACTATTACACCAAGGGCTGGACAGTGATAGATTATCCGATCGAATAGACACTCATTTATCCACATCAACGCTGTTGGTCACGGAACCAAACACCTCCAGGGCGTGACCGAGATAGTCCTGCACTCCCTTGAGACGAGGAGTCATGTCACTCCCCAAAGGCAGCAATTTCTCCGCCTCGTGGCCCTCTCCCACACCCTCGCCAACAACCACTTGGTACACAGCCTGCATGGCCGCGTCCTTGTCACCGTTGGGCTTGATCTTCCCGTTCAGAAGCAGGCCTTGGACCTGCCCGGTGAAGGTGCCCTTGTAGTCTTCAGGTAGAGGAGTCTTGCCAAGGACGATGGAGTTGATCATGTTGGTATTGAACGTCCCCAGCACGACGGTTAGGGTGCGGATGTTGAAGGGGGCAACCTCTTTGGCAAGAATTTTGGTGAGAGCTATGCGGTTAGCTGATTGCCCTTTGGAACTGTTTTGAGAAAGAGATGCATACCATCCAAACCAGCCTTAGCACACGCGTAGACGCCCATTGTAGGAATCCCGTCGAGGGAGGCCCCGCTGCTCATGTTGACAATCACGCCGGACCGGCGCTGGCGCATATGAGGCAGAACCGCGCGGATTAGACGCAGCGGGCCAAAGTACATGGTTTCCATCTGCGAGCGCATCTCCTCCTCAGTGATGGTCTCGATAGGCGCGTAGATGGAATAGCCGGCGTTGTTGACTAAGACATCGATCTGCTCGCCACCCCTTTCGAGCTCCGTGATCACGTCGCCGCTCTGGGCGCTGTCAACGTCCAGCTGCACCCATCTGCCCCCTCGGCTTTCAATCTCGGCGACCAGCTCCGGGGTGCGAGAAGGGTTGCGGGAGGTAGCTATGACCCTGTGCCCGCCGGCCAGGGCGGTGCGTGTGAGGGATAGACCAAAACCAGAGGAGCAGCCGGTGATGAGCCAGGTGAGTTTTCTAGACGGCATGATGAAGACGTTGCTGTTCTAGATCAATGTTATCTGGGCAGTACAGGAGCTGAACCTGGATTTAAACGTCTACGGTTGTAGCCAAATCCTCGGAGATAGCGGATGAAGCTGTAACTCCGTCGTCGACAGGGTTGCTCAATATAAAATACCGGCGTAATCACAAACCAAAGAGTACACTATCTAGACACCTTCGTGGTCTAGCGGTATTGGGTTCTGGCAGATGGCGAAGGTGTGGCCGCTTGTCTCTTTCTACTCGTTGTCGCCGACTTCTATTTCCACATCCGGCCTGAGTCTCCTTGAAGTCTTATCTGACTGGCGCTGTGTGAAGCCTAATTGGCCCGAAGCTGAAACCGATTAGTTCCTGCGTCTACAATCGGATTTTGGAAATAATGCCGGATTGGACTTTCTGAGGCGCTGTCTGATCCAGCTCGAGGATGTAGATGAGCACGGCCGGTCATTGATGGCCCAGCTAGAGACCATGGCAGGGTATGCACGGGTGAGTCCATCTCAGATTCACAGCCTCAGGGGGATTGTGCAATTAGAGCCATTGACCATAGTATCGCAGGAAGTGTAGTGACTTCGTGCTGTCCCGGAGGATAAGGTCACTGTCCAGGGTGACTGTATTTCCTAGCTATCTGTCCAGCGGTTGCGTCCTGCACTCACAATGGCAATGCAACCGGAAGATTCGAGACTGAGAGCTACATTGCAAATAGCATTCCTTGTTGTTTGTGATGTAGAAATACCCCAAGGACCAATGGCCGACTAAGACTCGCAATTTGAGCAGTCAAGCCTATGGAGTTAGTTATGGGCAGCAGGCGAGACTTGGAGTGTTGGACATACTTTTGTGAGTGATGAACCATTCCAATAACGACAATTACTAGCTTGTTCACAAGCTGCACTCATGGACGTCTTTTTGTGGGTGCCTTGGAGTAGAGAACAGGAAGTGGAGGCAGCCGTCTCTTATCAACTTATTTATCTATCGGCAGTGGTTCTGGACACCTGCCAGCTTCGACATCCCTCAGCCCATCCAGGCCCAACAAAACCAGATCAGCAACATCCAATATCACAATGCCTCCTTCAGTACAAACAGTAAGTCTTATGAAAGAAATCACACTCACCCCTTCCTACCCAGAACCCTCTGCTATAGCCAAAGACACTGTACCTCGGACCTACCCCGCCCATCCCGCTCTATCAATCACGACCATGACCGCAGCTCCAACAATGAGAAGATACGAACACTAACACAGCATCCAAGACCAGACTAACCTCCACCCTCCGCCTCCTCATTCCGCGCCTCCGCCTTCTCCAGAGAAAGGACACCGCCTCGTCCGTCATCCAGCGCCGCGAACTTGCCACGCTCCTGGACGAAGGCCGTGAGTCCTCCGCCCGCATCCGCGTCGAGAATGTCATCGCAACCGACATCGCCGTCGAGGTCATGGAGATGGTCGAGCTATACTGCGAGCTGCTCCTCGCGCGCGTCAATGTCCTCGATCAGCTTGCGTTCGGGGAGAAGGGCGCCCGCGCGCGGAGTCGCGCCAAGGAGGCCCTGAAAGCGGAGATGGGAGCGCAGAAGCACGGGCACGGTCACACTCACCCTCAGGACGCGTCATCTGGAGGTGGGGATACCGCGTCCAAGTCATTCCTGGGGTTTTCATTTTGGGCAGGGGGTTGGTCGAAGAAGCAGACACCAAACATCTCGGAAAGTACGCCGGGCCGAGGCCGCAAGACCGAGGCGGAGGAAGCCGCCGACGAGAACGACGAGGAGCAGACCCCGAGCTACATTGACGCAGCGCTCGACGAAGCCGCCGCCGTGATCTTCTACGCGTGGCCGCGCTTCCCGCATGACGTGCGCGAGCTGACCATGCTGCGCGGCATGCTCGCCGAGCGCTGGGGCAAGGAGTTCATGACGCTGGCGCAGGACAACAAGCTGGTGGACGTGAGGGTGCCGGAGCGGCTGGTCAAGGGACTGCGTGTGAAGCCGCCGGCGCAAGAGCTCGTCGAGAGCTATCTCCGGGAGATTGCAAAGGCGTATGGGAGTTCGTGGGGAGCACAGGCCCAGAGCCAGAGCCAGAGCGAGAGCGAGCTCGGCGAGGCGCCCCGGGAGTTTGTCGGCGATCGGCCTGGCGATACTGACCAACCTGGCGATGGCGATGGCGATGGCGACGCTGCCGTCCCCTCCACGCCGACCCGGCCAGTCAACATGGCTGAGGCGCGGCGCGCTTCTGAGACCTCGGAGTTGAATAAGGCGACGCCACCCCGGGGGTTCCAGTCCGTCAAGAGCCCCGTCAGTGTTGCGCCGCCGGGGCCGCGGTCAGATAACCCCAATCCACGTGTCAAGGTTCCCGGCAGTGAGATCCAGTCCGAGACGCAGGTGGAGGAGCCTCCCAGGGCGCGGAACGGTAATGCGGGTGGTTCGGGGGGGATACCGGAATTGGATGAGCTGGCTCGACGGTTTGCTGCATTGCGGCGGTGAATTTATGGCCTTGATTCATCTGTTCACCGAGAGATCACGTTGAATGATGATTGATGATTGTTGACGAGCCGTCGGCTTTGACGCTTTCTACACTTCTTTGTAGCTATGTGATTCCAGCGCTGTCCAACTGCGAGTAATATCTGATGGGATTATCATTGTATCGATTCAGACACAGCCATCTATTAAGATCTAGTCCTCCACACTCTAAGTGTAATATGTGCTTTTGCCGTACCATGCATGAGGCCCAAAGCCAACCGGAAAATCCCAACCATATATGACAAGAAGTTACAATGTCCATAGCATGAAGCAACAAAGATAGTATCAGACAACGAAGCAACAAAGCCACCCACCTGACGATGCACCAGTCAGGCGATCCAGCAAGCGAGACGTAGGAAAAAGTATGAGCAAGAAAAAGGTCACCCCACAAGGACACCGGAGTATGCATGTGCCGAGAACATATGTACAGGACAAAGACATCATACGAAAGAATCATAAATAGAGCAAAATGTATTACCGGAGGTCCTCTTCTTCTCCTGGGAGTAGAATCTCATGGCCGGAGCCCTCATAAACGAAAATCGCTGCTATGGATCCAAAGATGGACACCAGAGCGATTAGCCACCAGGCAAAGCCGACCATGCCGATCTCCAGACCATAACCGTACCAGGCTCCGGAAAAGATAGGCCCGATGGTCCGGAACGCCGAAGATACCGACTGTCCGATACCGTGAATCGTACCGAGCACTGAAGGGTGCGGTGAGCAGTTGTTCAGAAGGATAATGGATGTCGGGAGTGTGAATGTTCGAGCGCTGACTTGCAGGAACAGGACAACAATGATGGAGAACCACACCCAAGGCCCGTTGGCCTGCCCTGGAGGGGGTGTGGATGACGGCGCCAGAGCAATGTAAGGGGCAAAAGCATAGGCCAGAGGAAAGAGCGACAGGAAATATTGGTAGCTCTTGGCTGTGCCCAGACGGCCGTTGATTGAAGGGTAGACAGTGAATTGGAGGAGCATGCCGATGATCCCGAGGATAGCCGTGGCGAAGCCAACACTCTGGGGCAACATCCCTAAGCCCCCGGTGAAAATGAAGGGCAGTCTCTGAACGGGACTGGCAGGGTCGCTGGAATCATAGCGAGGGGTGGATAGGAAAAGCAACCATAGATTGTTGAAGGCACTGGCAATCGTCAACAAAGGTGCGAGCTATATCGGGAGATAATGATACATACCCCATCTGGAAATCGAAAAATGCCTGGGCAAGAAGAGTGCACAGGACATTCTTTGTCCAGATTCGTCGGAATGGTAACACGCGAGCGTGCCTGGTAGGTTTGGCCGCCTTCTCTTCAAGCTCGTAGCTCTCGGTGGGATCGTTTGGTCGGCTCAGTAGGGGACCCTCCTCATCATAGTCGGAGAATGGAAGTCTGGAATATAGAGGTGACGACGACGGAACGACAGCCTTCAACCCACGGGCGAAGAGCCTCATGGCGAAAGCGCCCAGGCCAGGCTTTCCCTTGCAGGCTTGTGAAGTCTGGTTGGGTTAGTAGGATTCTCACATCTTCAGGGTATAAACTCCATACCTCCTCAAGGCCCACTGCGACACACGTAGCGCAGAGTGACAGGAAAACGGCGTTGGCCAGCATGGGCAACGCATAGGGGAATTTCATGAGCCACTGGACACCGGAAGCACCTCCAAAGGAAGAATTGGGGCCGAACAGCCGGGGGTAGCTCTTGACGGGATCGGCAAGCATACCTCCCATGACTGTAATGGTCAGTGTCAAATCGCAAGCAAGAGCAATGAAAGCAAAGAACTTTACCAGGGCCAAACAAAGCAGCGATATTAAACCCAATGGGTAGAATCAAGAAAGCACGAGAGTGGTACTTCTTCTCCTTGACATTCTCTGCAATCATTGTGCGGATAATGCCCACAGTCCCGTTAATCGCGCCGCCAAACGAACGCCAGAACACGGCCTGCGCGAACGACGTCGAAAAGGCGACTCCCAGGCAGGACACCGCCGTGCCTACCAGCCCGACCAACAGTACGAATTTGCGACCGCCCCATTCCGCATCGGCCACACGACCCCATGGTATTGCTGTCGCGAATTGTGCGGCAGTAAATGCGCCCTGGAGGATACCAGCCTGCGTGGAGACATCGGAGTCGGAGAGAGTTTCGTCGAAGGATTTGAGCTGGTAGAACATGTACGCTTGTAAGGAGGCGATCTGCAAGAAGTCGAAGACGCGACAGAGACCCAGGAGCGCCAGTTGTTTCTTTCTAGGCAGGGACATCCAGGTGACGGGGCCGGGGCGGGGAGCGGGGTCACTTATGGAATGAGCCTGGGAGGCATTCATCTGCGCCATACTTTGGGAGCGACTGCGGGCATGGCCTGGATTCCATTCTGACGAAGTGGTCTTCATAGCCATATTGGGGTGGTCGAAGGAGAGCGAGGAAGATGGGGAAGAGCCCTCAGTGAGATCTGCGAGAGAGAGGTTGGATTCGCGCCGGCGTCGTGAGTGAGATGCAGAGGAATGGTAATCGGCAAAGGAAGGTTCGCCGCCCTGATCGTGGCCGGAAGTCCAAGAAGTTGCCCGGGTATGACGGGCATCCCGATGTTGTTGTTGGTGAGGATAATGCTTATCAGTAGTGGTAATAACAGAGGTGGTAAAACTTGGAGTGATGGGGGTAGAGGACGAAACGCTGGTCACGGAAGGCCGCCGGCTACCTTGGGAAGCTCTTTTCTGGACCATCACAGGCAACGAGGGCGTGGTTCATCCGATAGGGCGCCAATGCAGGCGACCTGAGACTACGTCAACAGGCTGGGGATTATAAGTAGTAGAATTTAGTAGAAGGAATAGGATCAGCCGACGAAAAGTGGTTACGCCAGTAGGAGGGGGGCCCCAGGGGCGCAGTGCTTGTGATGACGACGATTCAGACAGAACATGAACGACAGATAATTCTGAATCAAAAGAGATAGACTAGACAGAAAGAGTGACAAGTGAAAAGCAATGAAATAATATTACAAGAAAAGGAATAGCAAACAACGACTGTTAAGGAGAGGAGAAATAGTCACCGTTGACCGCAACGTCCTCCAAGAAGCCCAGGATGAAACGGATGTCAATCATCACTATCGAACATTCTTACTGTACAGAAAACGGAAGTCGGAGCAACCCAGAGATCTTGATAGCGTTCTCCACAGTACACTAACTACTTATGTTAGCATCTTTGAGTAATGCTTTCATACACAAGATATGATGCTAATGCTGAATGCTGGTGTTGACATTTACACACTTCCTGGCTACCAAGGGAGTACATTTGTGGCCAAGGCAATGCATTAATCTGAATCCATGATGAAACCCGGCCTCCTTATACAGCAACAGTATTGGATCTGTAACAGAAAATTACCTACATTATTCCACTAATTATATTTTGATTTAGCCAAGAAAAAAAATAAATAATAATAAAGGATAAAGAATAAAAACAGGATGCCAAGAAGATGGAAGATAGAGAAGGCTGGCCAGATGGGTCCCGTATAAGAGTATTTTGTAAAGATCAACAAAAGGCCCATCGCCCATATCATATGAAGTTGTTTGGCATTTGGGTGGAGTTGCTGCTTTAGGCAAGATCCATAAATCTCCCGTCTCTGGTTCCTGAATGACTCGTGCCATGGGTCAAACTAACTGACCAGAGGCTTGGCAGGTCCGGTGAGTTCAAGTGTAGTTTGAGAATATGATCAACACCCAGCACATACAATTTCCATCAATTTTCAACAGCTCTGCATAGTGAACCTTCCACCTTCCAATCGTCAAACCGAATAATTTCCATCATGGTCTATCTACCTAGATTTGTAGTTCATCGTAAGAAAGCAGCGAGACTCGTATTGACTTACGTATGTGCCGGAAACTTCTATCTGCCCACTTAGACTACCTAGTGTCTCCATTCGTCGGCTTTTAGCGCGCGAGTCAATCAGTTCACGTATCCGATACGTAACTCCGGGCTGCTCCTCGTTCGGTTCGTGTATTGTTATTTCGTGACACTGTGTCATTCTGTCAAGGTGTACTGTACCGTACGTTGTTGGTTCTGATGTGTGAGTCGGTGAACTGATAAAGTACAATATTATACAATTATACCATTAATTTCATTAGGTACTCTATATACTGGGTATCTGAGGTTGATCATGAATCTGCATGCCTATGTGGCCTCTGTTCAGATAACGGAAAATAGTGATGTGCTTCGTCTTGCGAGTCGACCCATCGTCGCCAGTCCCACCAGCGCAATCCAGCTGTACTGGTAGAAGCCTTCGCTTCGTGTTCGTTCAAGGACTCTGATGAGCCGCGCTCCTTTGCTCGCTGCAGATGGCGCTGTCGACGGCTGGCGCGGAGGATTAAGACCATTCCGATCGCCGCGAGGGCCACAGCGGCCACAGGAATGATCCATCCTGCTTAGTTTCGAATATGATCAGCAGATAATCCAAACGGCATAGTCGAAGGCAAAAACTTACCATGAATCCCCTTGCCGCCTTGTGGAGCGGATGAAGGGGCTGCTGCACCGGGTTGCCCCAAGTTGTAGTGCGATTCTGGGTGGCCCGGGTCGATCCAAGGAACGGAGTTGATTCCCGGAGGAGGAATGAATGGCTTCGGGTCTTCCTCGCCAGGCAAGCCGTACGCTTCTGCTTTGCTGCAAAAGTCATCCGCGCAATAGCCTTGCAGGTCCGGCGACGGTGTGAAGGTAAACTGGTTCCGGGACTTGCCCAGGACTGTGCCTTGACCGTCGACTGCTTCCACATATGACCAGGGATAAAAGGTCGCGTTGGTGTACGTGGTCTCGAATCCCTGCTTGGCGACTTGGCTTAGCAACTCATAGGGTCCGGTCGAGTTTGCGGCGCCGTAGAATCGCCAGTGCTTCACGCGAGTTGCACCATTCCAGCTCACGTAAAAGGTCGTCGGGGAGAAGCCATCGTTGGTTTTGGCATAGGTCCACAGAGCGGGGACATCGGTCGGGTTACCCTCCCACTCGAACTTCAGGGCCCGGTAGTTCATGATCTTGTCCTTGTCAATGTAACCCCAAAAGACCAGCTTGCCTTGCTCATCGTGCTCGGAGATATACGCATTGTTCCCCCACCCGATAAACACATTACGGTTCGGCAGCACCTGCATATTTCCCTGGCTTGAGCTGAGCATGTCGTCATTCAGCGGCTTGTATTCGCGAATCTGTGTCGCCGTGTTGTTTACGTGGTCGATGAGAATTATCATGCCGGACGAATAGGGATGCGTTTGGTTGTAGCCGTTGTAGCCGTTGTTGTACAGGGACAGGAGCGTATGTGTGGCATTCTCACCGAGCCAGCGTGCATCGTGTTGCTGCGAGAAGCTAAAGTTGATGTTCTTGAAAGATGGATTGGCGCCGTGCAACCGCCACAGGATCGACCCGTCCTTGCCGGAGATCTTGTAGATGCAACTCGTATGGCGCGAAGAAATCAGATAATCGCCATCTTTGTTCTTGTCGACTGAGTTGATATGGAAATAATCCCACGGAGACCGCGGCTCGAACCCGGTACCAGACGTGTCTGTGGACGACGGGTAGGTGTAACTCACAGATGGATCGACGTGGTCCAGAGACCGCCATTCAAATAGGACCTGATTCGTTTCCACGTCGATCTCCTGGAAGATGCTCTCCATCAACCAGCCCATGCCCATTCTTAGGTTCCAAAGGCTCATGTCGAACTGCCGCTGTTGATAGACCGTCATCAGCGCCGTCTTGCCGTCATTTACCAGGCGGAACTCGTGCATATCGCTCGACGCAATCCCTCCCCCGGGGGTGACGGTCTTGACAATGCGATACCGGTTGTCCATAATGACGCCATGGCCCCTGCAATACCCATTCTGCTGGATTCCTTGGAAGAAGCACAGGTGGTTTGCTCCCTTGTACTTGCATACGTGCATGCCATGGGCATTCCCAGGCCCCGAATTACCCCAGCCGCTCCATACTAAATTCTGTGGAATATCAGCTTATTTTCCGACTGTACAACTCAATTGGGACGACGATAATCCCTACCCCTTCAGTATCATAGATGTATGGCCCCGAATTATCTGCCTCATACGGGCCAAGAAAGATGTACCCTGGACTGAGCTTGTTCGGTTCACTTTGTTCAACAGTGAAGACCGGCGGGTATAGATCGGGCCTCTAGAATAAATAGCGCCAGAAATCATAGATTAGCTGCGTTGTCGTGTCTCACGTTGAGACGACGCCACTATCGTTGACGAAATCGCCTTGAAATAGCAGACTTACGGATTTGAACTCAGAATCGACTTCTGCGACGATGCGCTCGAGAAAACATAGCAGGAGGATCAACAAAATTGAAACGACTCGAAAGGTCAATGACGGAGCAAATCCTCCACATATGCGAGTAAGGGCGATCATGTCATGAATACTTCATATCCTTGCATACAGACTCCGGCGGAGAGAATGACAACGAGAGTGTCGTGAGGTCGCAGATGGCGCCGCAAAGGGAAATGAGGAACTGTATTAATCAAATTATGTACGGGGATCAATGATATATACGATACCTCCCCCTGGGGAAAGAAGACGATCGGGAATGATCTGCAGAGAGCTGGGGGAAGACACACAGAAAGTTGACACAGCACTTAAAGCGTTTCAGTTCAAATGTCAGACAATGCTGCCTCAAGATTTCATACTAACGCCGTGGGGTTTGTTTTCTAGCTATGGAAGTACCTATCCTATTCTCTGCCACCTAGACCAGCGACTCGCTCAACTAAAGAAATTCGCAAAACCCTCGGGTCTGGTGGGCCACGAGAATTGCACACTCCATCAATACTCAATCATTGGTCCGATAGTTGCGCGGGCTTTTATAGCATACCCAGAAAAGATGCCTCCCTCACAAGGAATGGTTTGCAGTTCTTTTGATCAAAGGATCGAGTTAGGAATGAATTATCATCATCGCCGATGGCACACGTCGACTCCAAGCACAAGCTCCCACCAAAGCTGACCAGCCATATATCCGTGAACTCGTGGTCTTGCCACCCATTTTGAAGTCACATATGAAGTATTTTTATAGTTTAAAAACTGTATACAGATACTTTTCTACTGGGTATTATCCTACCAAATATTACATTCTCGTATGAAACGCCCTCGTATCATACTCGTACTGTATATCCCCGTCCCAAAACAACAAGCATCTTAAAGCCGAGCCAACACCCTTGGGAATTGTAATCCTGTACCTACGCCACGTCACGCTACCTAGATTACAGCCAAAGGTTGGCAGAGGCCACAGCGTCAGTCCGGCCCAGTAGTCGTAACTGTGGCTGAAGCCACCCCACTACGGAGTACATTGGCCGTATTTGTTAGAAGTATACTGTATTTAGACTAGACTAGTTTGTCCTTGCTCCCGGTTTTGGCGACAGGGGTCGTTGGAGTACGGAGTTAAAGGAGTGTGTAACTGCATTAGCTGTGTGCATTGGGTTACGTACTGGGCTACGTATGACTTTACGTGCATTGCTAAGGCGAGTTTCAGTGGACGGAGCACGATTCCATCTACTTGAGTGTTGTCCCTTTGGATCGACCGTAAGAGTTGATAGCTGCATCAATCTGTGAATAGTAACCTGCGAGTATCGTTCCTTGATTGAATCACAAGCCACAATTCGCCTACTCAGGATTCATTGGGAGACATGTTTAAAGTACTGTGCAATAGACAGGCTTGGTGATCTCGGGTATCCGGCATCTTCAAGATCAGGTTACACGCCAGGCAATTGGACCAGTAACCATCAATTATTGTCGACACAGACATCAGTATCTGTCTGTCTGGGACACCAAGAAACTACTCCTGTAGCCAAGCACGCGGGCAATTAATGATTTCCCAACAAACCCCATAGGGCTGCCCATCTTGCATAAATGTCTCAGCCAAGATGGGTGACCCCCTAACTTCCAGGGCTGAGCGCCAGGGAATGCCGAGCTTCCTCTACATGAACCAAGGAGGCCAAGGAATGACAGTGCTGAGGAAGTCGAACTATCATAGGCTAGGAAGGAGCAATATTCTTTGATTTTATTGATATAACTAGGCAGCAGCATTTAGGATATCTATTTCGTTTCAGAGGAGTCTCGCTCTATAAATCAAATCCGGCCCTAGAGCCAAGCAATTCCTCCACCACACAGTCTTGGACAAGGAACCACGGGCTAATGGTAAGAGATCATTTGTCAATTGTGCAATGAGGATCAGACCCCAAAGCAAAACGAAGGTGGGCAAACCAGAGGTTAAATTAGGAAATCAGCATAAAACATATTTTGAAGAATTAATGTTCAAGAAGCCTGGAACGTAGGGACAGGTCAAAGATCCATGGCGCCAGCGCACATGTCGGACGAAATAGGAAAAAAGAAAATCATTACCGGGAGAAGCGCTTGAACACCATGGCAGCAGCAACCCCAGTCGCCAGCAAGGCTCCACCCATGGTAAAAGCTTGCAGAGCGGCGTTCATCATCTGGCGCCGGTTGCGAGTGCGGCAGCGGTTGAAGAAGTCTGCCATATCGTTCCCACGGGGGAAGGGGGTGTCAGGGACCTCCTCGCCCAGGAACTCGCACAGCGGTCCCCAGCCATCTTTAATCTGGTACTCGAGCAGTCTCTCCGGAGGAACCAGGCTGCGAACCTCCTCCACGTGATCAAGGTAGACCTGCTTGCCTTTGTTGGGGAAGTCGCCGCGGAAGAACGTCTCGAAGAACTTGTTCAGCATGGGGTAGTACATGCTGGCGGCCCAACTGAAGTGGGAAACGAAACGGTGTTCGGGATCGGTGACACGCCAGTAAACGGTCTTCATGACGGAACTGCAGAATTTGTTAGACTTAAACTCTCTTCTGAATAGACTTGTACAGCAGCACATACGCATGCCATGAGTCCACATCACGGGTTGACAGAATGACTTTGGCGTTGGGGTAGGCTTCGATCAACTCTTTGGCGAAGGCACAAGCAGGCCAGTCGCAGACAGCCTGGAGAGGGATCAGCGGTTGCATTTCTTCTATCTCTTCGATCGTCCAAGCATACCTGGCAGTCTCCCAGCAACTGATCCCATTCCTTTCTGCCAAACTCGCCCACACCGTCGTATTTGGCGCAGAGAGCATCGTGCCACATCAGACAGTCAGGAGGGTTCTCCACACTGGCGGACATCATGTGGTAGCATTTGACATATCCCAATCTCTCAAGAGCCTTGCGGAGGGCTAGTAAACCGTCAGAAGGCTGGCATAAGGCTTGAATTCACAGGAGACAGAACATACAAGCAGTACCAGTTCTTCCCACCCCAAGCGCAAGCACCTTCATAGGCACTGTCCGGTGGCATTTTCTCCGGTCAATGCATGTATCGCTAGTGAAGATATCTGTAATAGGCTGAGGAGCCAGGTTGTCGGCGTGCATCAACGACATTGTATATTTGTGGAACGAAAGTTATGATTCTAGGTGTCTCGCTGGAAATACAGAAACAGTATCCGCCGATAACGAAGGTTTAGAAGGATGGCCCTGAAACTTGGATAAACAGAGATAACAAGAGACCCAAAGAGAGCACAATCAAGTGAAAAGAGAGTAGTATTAAAGCAAAGAAAGGACGAAGCAAGTGGTTAAAAGGAGACTGACCCTCTTGAGATGCAGATCAATGATAGTTACGGAGGACTACTATGGAGTAGATAAGTACCATTCCCAGAAAAAGTAGTAGCCGGTGCCAAGGACACTGTAACTTGTAACATCTAGAAAGAGTGGTTATAGTAGAATAATAATTCGTTTGGTAATCCAATCAGGAGTGACAATGTGCAGTGCTCCTGTTACGAACGGATGAAAGCTTGCAGCAATCCGCTATCCTCTGCTCTAATTGCAGTCTGTACTCCGTTTGCATTAGGGACGGTTATACATAGTAAACCTAGTGCGTAATGTGGCGTTGGTAATTTTTTCTTAATTCTCCATTCTTGTTCTCGATCACGCTGTCTCCTTCCCCTTTCTCCTTACCCCTCTAACCTTGGGGTGAGAACCACTGATCTCCCTATCCGTACTCCATATCTGTTTGGACTCTGATTTTTTCCTGTCCGGCGGGCCTCCGCCCACGTTTTGGGTGCTTTGAAGCACCGCCGACGACTGAAATAACGTCACTGGCTGACGTACCCAAGGGAAAAGCAAAGGATCGTCAGGAGGTCACACCCGACGTTTTCCACCAGGAAGATGTCTCAACGTACGTAGTTTGTAGATAGGCGCTTTAAGTGCGTAACTGCGTACGCCCGTGGCAAAGTTCCTGCTTGACAACAACCAGTTGAGACGGGAAATATTCAATCGTATTCCGTATGGGCCTCTCAGACCGGACAGGACGTCTGCCAAGACCGCCGGACTGGAATCCCAAAGATCTTGCCGCGTAGACACACTGATGAAAGTGATAATGTGGAAAGGATCATAAATCAAGGCGGTGCGCTTCCGATCCCTGATTGGGCGCGGGTGGCCGTGCTGACGCGTATCGAACTTGACAAATATCCATACGCAACGGTCTGAAACGCAGGTACCGCCCCACTTTTCACTAATGAAAATGGGTTTTCATGAGCTGCACGTAAGTTCCATAACCTAGAACTTGAAATTTCCCTAAGATAGCCCTTGTCAGTTTTGGTATACATTACTTCAAATCCTTTTTCCAAAGCAGAGGCAACGCTTAATAATGCAGCATGCGACTGCCATAGACAGTGCGGAGACGCCAGATGACGGTCATCCTTGCATCCCTGTAGTAGAATTCC
Organism: Aspergillus fumigatus Af293; assembly: GCF_000002655.1. Taxonomy (NCBI): domain Eukaryota; kingdom Fungi; phylum Ascomycota; class Eurotiomycetes; order Eurotiales; family Aspergillaceae; genus Aspergillus; species Aspergillus fumigatus. The sequence continues at coordinate 3,744,728 of NC_007194.1, forward strand.
GTCCTCTGGGCTTTGGGACAATCCCCCAGGTTTCTGTAACTCCGTCTTGTAAATTTGTAGCATTGCCAAGACTTTGTTTAACGTCTCTATTGTCCAAGCTCGGAGGACCAAACTCCGCGAGAAACTCGGTACAAAAGACCAAATGGGGTTAGGATGAACGTATCATTTATCCTTCCAGACAGGGCCGATATTCCGGGTAGGGGAGACAGGGCCTCTTCACCCGCAAGCGAGATGAGAATGCGTCGATCGTCTGTTTACTTGCCCTGTTTGCCCCTGCTTTCATCGTGGTATTGACATGTTCGTACAGAGGTCCACTTGTACGGCTTCAAACTTTGCATTTCTGGATCTTCCGCCGTCAAAACAATCAAAAGGTCTCGCGGAAAGTGGATTCAAGTTCGAAGGCAAGTGGCAATGTGGTTCTTTGCTGATTAGTCCCCACCTGTTGTGCCCATGTGTGACTGATAAGTATCATGGTCATCTTCATTTCCTCTCTGATGGTCGTTGCCACAAATCAAAGTTTCATCTTCATGAAGACCACCCTCTCTGCCATGATTGACCTGGATCGACTCGTGCATGGTGTCGGTAGTACTTGCGATTTCAGACTCTTAGGGCCGTGGCTCGATGGCCACGAAGCCGAGGAACGGAGACCGCTGAGTGTGATGCGGTCTTTTGTTCATATGCTAATAATGGTCGGATACCTTAAGATGATCTTCGACTGGTTCCAGTCCAGCTTGGCAGATAGTACGTATCAGTTCATTAACAGCAGTGCAAAGCGATAGGCGGTTCTGATTGTGTAATCTGAACTGAAGAGAGGTATGGCCGCTTATCAATAGGTCGCCAACTCGTCGTCAGACTCAGTTGGAGCTCATGATCATCATCCCATGCAACACTGTAGAGAGTATGGCCAAAGAGGCTTAGAAGGCTGCTGATCTCTGAGACGCCTGAGAGTTTGCTAAATGTCAGCTCTTATGTATACCCTTGTTCCACCTGGGCAAGTAGTGAGAGCATGTAATCCCCTCATGTCCCGCGAGAGAGGTGAATTCTCAAGTCAGATAATTCAATGAGGCATTGAGAGACAGATTGTAACATATTATAGTCTTTTGCCATGAGAACACAGCATTAAACAAAAGTCTCGAAGGAACATGGCATTATGCCTTCTTATACCTGATGCCAAGACATGTTGTCACAATAACTAATACTATCGCAATCGCAGACAATGATCACATCACCCTCTTCAGCCATCCCAAAATTGGTAAAACTCCAATCAACTCAGATCTCAGACAGTCAAATTTAGCTCACGAACGTTATTTGAGTTTAAATGAGGTGGCTGCATCTTGTACATCGTACATCTCCTCGGATTGTTGCTACCTGCTGCTAGTTGGAGGCTTAGGTCGGCATGTCTGACCATCATGTACCCCGCTAGCCTTGTTCAAGCATACCGGCAGTTGTTTCGGCTGTTGTTCACTGTCCCTGTACAGTACATCTCTTATGGGGTGCTGCCTAACTGCTGAACCCTCAATTCCTAGTATCGGTGTATTTGAAAATAGATACAAGAGAGAACGGTGAATGTGACGCAGATATGGATGTCTCAAATAATACGCCCAAATATGTGACAAACATTAAATCAAGCCCTCATAACTCCGTGAGATGACCATATCCCAAGGTCACCTTGATGCAAATTAATGTCCGCTTTATCAACGTAACAGCAAAGCGAGTGATCCCCTCTGCGATGAAGTTTGGCCCTCCAAGATCTCACTCGAGCTTGTCCAAGTGTTCCAGCCTCGTAAGCACAACCTGTTTGCTTGTTTCCTCGATTTCGCCCGCGAGAAACACCTCATCAAGAATCGCATATACCTACGCACATCCCCCGGTTAGCACCATGGTTGTCGGACAATCGAATGACATCTCCTGCAGCCCTCAATGTCCTTGAACATAAACCACCTGCATAGACCTCACGCACCTTGTAAAAGTTGAATACCAGATCCAGCTCACAGACATTGCCAAAGAACTGGTCTAGGACCTCGACGAAGAAATGTATAGCCTCCAGATAGGCTAGCTCATTGTCCGTGGCGTCAACACACACACAGAAGAACAGCCCTGCATATCTCCGGTACACAATCTTTGTACTCCGTTTAAACTCAACAAAGTTCGACTGATACTTCTGATCCCGGGGGGCGACAAGGCGGTGGACCTGATATCGACCGGTTAGAAATGAAGATTCGACATCGTATATCTGAGGTAGTAGGCTTGTCGGACGGCCACGAACCTCGCCCTTGAGTTTTACTTTCTCCTCATCCTATGCATGCCACCAATTAACAAATCGTACCAGTACCAGAAAGATAGGGCAACTTACGCTATAAGGCGCATACCACTTCGCCAGGCGTGTCTTACCCCTGTGCATCTGTTAAAACCCAAGGCGGACTCGAACCGGGGGAAACCTGTAACTCACTGGCGGTTTTGCACCAGTATAAATGAAAGAACCATTCCGCTTTTTATTTCCCCCGTTTGCGGGATAGGTGACGCTGCGTAGTTGAGTACATATCAGTCATTACCTTGGGGAGGTTCTCCGCAATGGCCCTGATCCTATATTGCCATCATTCACCGCCTTTGCTGTAAGATGGCGCAAGTATCAAGGTATGTCGCTTGACCATAGATGCGAATCCGATACTACGGAGCTGATGGCTGGTTTCATTCCTTTCTACATCTATGAAGAGATAGACTGAAAGTTAATGACCATTTGTGATGCGAATGTCGACACCGAGCTGATGTAGAACTGATACTCCTTAAGTTACAAATGCTATGACAAGATGTTATGAAAGACTCCTTCCGCAGAAAATCGCAAAATATGGGAGTTTGCGAGATTCGTTCGCCGTAAATTAGTAATGTATTGCCGTTTATCTGCCAAAAAACCTGGCGAACTTCACGGGGAATCGAGCCTTAAATGTGCCAAACCATCAATATAATCGGTCACAAGTATCAAGGAAGTACGAAGGGCAAGACTTACCACCGGGCTAGGAGGTGTCTCTGGAGCTGTTGAGTTCCTAACACTATCGCCATTTGATTCCGTGTACTCATCATCGTCATCATCGTCATAATCGTATTCGTCATAACTGTCGTCCTCCTCGTAGCGAGGGAAAGCTCTGTCTGGGTCCCCATTGTAAACAATCCACCAACCTATTCTCTCTCCTGCGGCGTACTTATCTCGGAGTTGTGTCAGGGCTTCCATTTCACTTGGTTCCAAGGGGGAGTCCTTAGCCAAGTCTTCAGGATTCCAACTGAGCCCCGGCGCCTTAGCACCAGGTTCCGAGAGTGTAATCACCTTGGCCGCGACGTAGGCATAGGGCTGGCTGACAGCGGTTGCGCTATCAGTGTCTTCGGGGTCATATTGCTCGATGAATTGTAGGTCCGGTAGACGAGCTACGATATCCGGATCCGTCTTCTTGAAGCATTCGGTAAGCAGTCGACTTGTCACCGGCTGCTGGACGTATTCCGCTGTAGCATCTTCCAGGTTGTGGAGAACGATGTAGACTCGGATACCGGTGAAGCCGGCGCGTGGCCACCGGAAGCCGTGGACCATATATACAGGCATGGCGGAGAGCGATGGATCGGTCACTATATCTGGAGTCTCTGGCTGGAGAAGCGAGGGTGCAATGGCCCAAGTGACTTTGTGCACAGCTTCATATTAGCCTTGAAGTCGTGCAATGGGCATGTCGTTGCACAAATGGTATGGCAAGGGTGGAAAGAGGTGTTTGCTACCTGTCGCATTTAATCGATCATTTTCCAGGTGGTCTGGGAACTTGGCGCTAACTCAAAACCCCGTCGACGAATGTTTGAAGAATGGTGCCACAATGCCAAACATACGCCTTTTGGGCTGGTCTCCATCGCTCTGCCTCTTTTGACAATTGATATGCAACGATCAAATATTTTAAAGACCCTTTTTAAGCGCTAATTTTAGCGCAGGGTATCCCTATGCGCAATTATGGTACTACTACTGCACTTCAAAACTAGGCAGATAATTCTCCGATCATCTCCGCTCTAGTACAAAGTCTTTAGTGTACGCTGCGCTATTGCGTCCGTGTTGTATTCTCTAGAGGAAGAACGCAAATGTATCACTTGAATCATCATGAAGTTGCCCCATACCCTTTGTTCCAGCTGGCATCAAAGGTTGCCTTATCCACAGCAAATTCTCTGATATAAAGTCGCTCCAGATCATGTGCTTTTCTTCCAAGCAACACCAAGCTGTGCAAAGGCGGTCCCATGTCCACCTCTGACAGTTCTTTGAGAGTGCCCACAACCAGTTTCTGGTCAGGACCGCCGACTCTAGCAGCTCCAACCGCAAGGCTGTCGGGTCCAAAGACACCTTCCTTTCGTTCTTCCTCGGTTTCCAGCATTTGGCTCGCACATTGGGCAACGGTCATGTACCTTGGAGGTTCAAATATCCTCCGTCCTCTAGCCATGTTCTCATACGATTGCTCCTTGACCTTGATATCCAAGAGGACTAATGTGTGGAGACCCAACTGAACGTTTTCTTTGACCCGGTCGTAGTAAGAGGTCGGCTTCCAGTTCTCCGTGAAGAACACCATGCTCACAGTTTGTCCGAAATTGTAGAGTTGCAGACCGGTGCAGCCAATGCCGGACATGATTGACGCGTTCGGGATAACTTTGGATTCGATGCCCATCTCTCGAGCTCGGAGAACCAAGTCCGTATGTGTCGTGGCTCTTGTAGGCAATTAGGCAACGTCGGGCGGTCTTGAATTGTGAGGGAACCTACCCAAAAGGATCGCCAACTACAAGGAATGCAACATCCGCCTTGTCGGCCCCAGCCAGGATCTCATCACTGCCGGTCTCAACAAGTTCCCTATCTGCTTCGATAACGGGACGTCCATAGAACGCTTCCTACTAATGCACCAGTTCATTCTTTAGCCAACTATTGTACAGTGGCGTCTCGCAATGAACTCACTAGCTTCTCTTTGCTCACTAGCAGAATGCTTGTGTATGCCTCAAGGTAAACCCGCTCGGCTCTCTTGACAACCTCGAGGCCTTTTACAGTGATGTCAGTTTCATCAGCGAGACCAAGACCAACAAGATACAACATCTTGAATGGAAGTTAAAAGCAATATTCGGTCAATAGGCTTGACGCGTGTAGAAGGGGGAAGGTCATTCCCGTCCAGAATTTCTATCTTGCACCCCACCAGATGCGGGCGGGACAAACGGAGGGCGGAAAAACAGAAGTCCCGTGTATCAGAATGGCCCTGGCCGCCGCTTGGTCCGCTTCCTATCCGATCATTCTATATAGTTTGGCATGAGCATCGTGCAGTTTGGTAAATGGGGTTGTCATTCTTCATCAGCCTTACTCTTTTGCATTACGGCTTCTAATTCTGATTGCCGCCAATTGTCCCGTTGAACGAATCCAATATGGCAACCGATCGAACACCGAAGTATCGGCAGGAGATCCAGCAGGTAAGCCAGCTGCCTTTTTCTGAAGTACTCTTTCAGCGTTTTCATCTCGAAGCATGGCCTGCAATGACCTCATTGTCTATTCTTGTGTATTTGCTCGTTTCTTTGCTCGAAGCTCGCGTCATCATTGGTCTCCTTGCCATTGATTGTATCTGGATTGGGGCATATCGTGCAGTTGACACCCGATTTCCATCGACAAGTGACCCTCTACGTGATGTATTTCAGGGGCTTGCTATTCTATAACCTAGTTTCTTCGTATAACTGTGTTAAACCAATCCTGTTATCACCCGTTCTCCTGTTCTTTCATCTACAGCCTTGCTTGCTACCCTCCTCAGTCCCGTGTGGTCTTCCTGTCGTCTTTTCATCAGCAAGAGCAAGCCATCTGAGAGGCAGATCACTGCACTTTTAAGTGCTACATCTTCTGACAGAGTGCCTCAACTCTTCGTTCGGTCTGATTCGAACCGAGATGCTGAGGGTGCTGTCCGAGAAGGCTTCAGTCATTCCGAAAAGGACTCGGGTACTATGCTAGATTCGAGCCCAGCTTGCTGATTACTTTCGCAGATGATGTTTGTCTCTGGAGAGACTGCCGAACCATCCGTTGAAACGACAACACTTATTGAGGATATCGTTCGCCAGCAAGTGATTGAAATCGTATGCTTTCCCTTCCATGAGGCATGATGCTTGATTAACACTACCACTGCAGCTTGCACGAAGCACGATGTTGGCTACACGTCGGGGTGTGCGATCTATTTCCACAGATGATTTGATATTCCTAATTAGACATGACAAGGCCAAAGTCTCACGTCTTAAGACCTTCCTTTCTTGGAAGGATGTCCGTAAAAATGTCAAAGACTCGGATGATAAAGGTGGCGCCGACGCTGCGGACTTCGCAGGTGCTGACGACCCGATTGCGGGAGGCGTCGTTGCCGGGCCTCAAGACGTTGCTTCCAAACCGAAAAACAAGAGGGCGCGTGTTGGCCTTGTGTGGGATGTAAATAGCTTCTACTCCGTCCAGGTACCGGAGAGGGAGGACGAAGAAGATGAAGAGGAAGAGGAGCAGAACTATGCAACTCTTCAACGTCTTGCAGCAGCTGATGAACGCACAAAGAACATGACCAGGGAAGAGTACGTGTTCTGGTCGGAATGCCGTCAAGCATCGTTTACCTATCGCAAGAGCAAGCGTTTTCGAGAGTGGGCTGGCTTTGGCATTGTGACGGAATCGAAACCCAATGACGATATCGTCGATATTCTCGGATTCTTGACGTTCGAGATAGTTCAGACCCTGACCGAGGAAGCTCTCAAGGTCAAGGAACGTGAGGACCGTGAGAAGATCCGTCGTGGAGGAGCCGAAAGCGGAGCAGGTGAAAACACGAAGAAGCGTAAGCGAGAAACTGGTCTTTTCGATCCTCCCGAAGAGGGACGTACGCCAGTCGAACCAAGACACATCCGTGAGGCTTACCGTAAGCTTCAAGCCACTCCGAACAAGAATATTGCTATGCTCCTGCACAACGGGCGCATCCCGGCCCGTATGCCTTTGAGATTGGTAGGATCCATTCTCAGCTGTATTTCTGACCTCCATGCTGATTTACTCCCAGATTTGACCGAGTTCCACATCCTGTCACCGTCTTACACTCGCACGTTTCCTTTCCCGGCGTTTACATTCTTTCCTTCGGCGGAGCTATACTACGATAGATACCCATGAACTACGATTGTACGATATTGAAGTTGCCTTGATGAAATTTTCTACCATATCCTTTCCAGTATGCATGCATTGATGAGATTCCACAATGTTGTTCCTCATACTACATAATCAATTATTCTGAGAAATCCAGATTGCTCGCCGCTCAAACAGCTCATGGAGTTCGTAAAATCGTGAACGTGAAACCACTTCCAGCACACGATTATTGGTGCGTCCGGCGCCCTTGAACAAGTCAGCATTCGTTGCAAAGTACTTGAGGGGGTCATTCCGGTGACTCCCTCAGATGGACTTACACTCGGCCAGTTCCTCCTCAGTTAGTTCCCTGAGACTGTTGATGGCAGGGACATCACCCTTGGAGACGCTCTTGACCGTTTCCACGGCTCTGCCAATCATCCCCTTGCGCGTAATGGCATACGTCGCCAGCTTGGCCTCAAGCTTGATCACTCCAATTCGCGGGTCTCCCGGGCCACCGTCATGTACACCGTCGCCCAGATCACCCAGCCACGCCTGCAACGCAGGCGAGTAGTATCTCTTTACGGTCTCCTGGTCGGCAACCAGCGCCGCGGTGCCGGAGATCGAAGCCCAGGAGCCGCTCACGGGATCCAGGAAGGACATGTTGACTTCTGACGGGTGGACCGCGAGATCCATCGTCTTGCTTGAGAAGAGATTCGTGTGGAAAATGAGGTCGATCCCGCCGTGTTCCTGCATTCGCCATTCCATCAGCTCTTTTTCATCATTTTGGTGGGAAGAATCAATACGGTACCTTCCCTGCTAGGGCCATGCATCGCGAAGTCAAGAGGTCCGAGTTGGACAGTTTCGTCGTCAACATGCCGAATTTGGTCTCGCTGATAAAGTTGACCATGTCCTCGACTTTTTGCTGGAGAGGGGGATCCTCGAGGCTCTTGGCCTTGTAGGGGTCAACGGGCTTGTTGCCGGTGCTTGTGTTGATCGTGGAAGACATTGTGTATTGTACAGATAGACAGGGTGAAATATCTATATCAGTAGTCTAGAGACGTATCTCGACAAGATAACGAAGGTAGGCAATATATATATGCCAGCAACAGGTACGATTATGGGCTGTTCCGACTATAGCTGGACTGACGTATTAGCTATGTTCAGCCAATTGAACACGGTATCTGACAGGGGACAGCGTATATTAAGGGACAAAGGTGCCTATGTCAGGAGTACTCTAGGTGTGACGATGATGTTGTATCCCAGGCCGGTCAACAAGATCTGGCGTAGCAGTGACGTCAAAGCAGCATCAACCAAGGTTCTTGAGTCCATCGATATTTCCACAGGCAGTAGTTGTGTAATCCTTTATGTAGCAAAATCAATGACCGTTCAGTGTCATTGTTCTTGATGATCAGAAAATGGCAGCAAAGCCAAGTATACAAAGAAAGAGAGAAGTGTTTAAGATGCTGGGGGTGCGGAACAAAGACTTTCACAATATGATGTTTATATGATTATATTAGATATAGCTGAATGACTATCTATACATCTCATTCCTGCCCTTCAGATGGCAAGACGATAGCCAGAGACATGAGTGTCGTGAGAATTGCAGAATGCTTCAAGGAATACATCATCACTGCTAACCACCCCAACACTAGAATGTTATCCGAGACGATTCTCGGTTATTGGAGGCACAAGTACGTTACACATCCCGATCAAAGCCCAAGACGAGAAGGAAAAGATGTGGGCTCGATGAATCTCACGCTTCGTTGCGATGCTGATGACAAAGACGTACTGGAAGATTGGCCTCGCCTACAGCATATCCAAAGGGACACCGAATATACGGGAAAGGAGGCGATTTGGCGCTTGTTTTCAGTAGCCCGTAACTCAGGGCTATGATTCATGCTCCCATCAATCGCTTGAGGGTTTTTCTGGTGAACTGTAGCATGCGAGCGCTTGGCGTTCTTCGGTTACTGCTCGCAAGATAAAGGCATTAACGACTTCTTCTGGACACTGTCGAATGCCGCTCATCCCTCAAAAGCCAACCCGGGTTGAGTGATCAACCGCTCATGAAGAAGTGCTCCCCCATCATAGCCGGTTCCCACTGTTCATGTGGATTTGAAGTTTGACGAAGCGCTCTGGCAGTGAAATGGATATCGTTGCCGGTTGTCTAGGCGTACAACCTTGACGATGAGTTGTACAGTCACAGTTGTCTTTTACTTTAAAGTGATGCTACGCATCTCGTCCTATCAACGACAAAACCACCTGTGGAAGTGAGCAGACGTTTCGCATGGAAGCACCCGGACCGCGAGTTTACCTCACAAGATTCCACAACAAGCTGACACAGAGGAAGATCAAACCATGGATCAGCACTAGAAGGGACTCAGCGTCAGCACTCACAGGAGCTCGACCAAACTCATGGCCTCATGAAGGGCACGGGATTGCCGACAGACCTTCCTTGCTCGCATGTTTCAGAAATTTCACCCGGCCCTGCTTCTTCAGCCAGGTCGGAACGAGGTCCTTCTGACAGGTCCTCCCTTCGATGACTAGACATCCTCCTCTTCTTCGAGGACACTCCAAATGTCGTCGTCGGCGTTCCATGATTCCCCTGATTCTTGAATTGCAAAACGACTCGTCTGTCCGAAAGGAGCATTTCTCCATAGGACACTCGAGCTTGCGCTCAAAACGCTCGACGAGCCAGTCTACTTTGAGATGAACGCCGGTATAGACAAGATAGTAGAAATGACGACAGGTGTGCTTGAGTGCCAGAGCGTCGGGATAAGAAAGATAGGAGGAGATTTGTAAATGCAGCTCAGTTGGTAGAGCCATAAGGGAGTGTTCAAAGGAAACATATTCTCCTTCCAGAGGCACGTCCATGACTGAATGCTTAACTGGTTGCATGTTGCTTGGATGGGGTTCGTTGAGAGTCAAAGTAGAGAGAAAGCCAGACCGCACTTCAACGATACACTTATATGGTACTGGAGTAAAGGTGTTGCCTGAAACTCATTACAAAAGAAAGGTGGCTGTTCAGACACGAATGGACAGAGAATACGAAGTGTTCCGACTATTTAAAGCAACTTGAGGCACCGACATTACCCCATAAAAGGAATCCGATGACCTGCTTTACTGGGCTTCCTGTTGGCGTCGAGGACTCGAAACGAGAGGCAGGGGTGATCGTGATTGATCAATATTTCAATGCGCCTTTCATCCCAAAATCTTGTGTACAAGGTCATAAAAGTAAAGCCAAGAAAAAAGGTCCTAGGTACACAGCTAAAGCAAATGCTAATAAACAATATTTAATAACAGACTGGAATGAAGAATGGACGCGACGGGCCTTTCCCCTTGTTCTAAGGTGGTGATATGCTCCCCATCAGCCACTGCCTCACCGCCCGCCACTTCCGCACCTCTATTGCCATCATCACTACAGAAGGCTTCATCTCCCATCTTCACAGCAATCTCCTACTTTGAGAAATCTCACCTCCATCTCCGTACCGAGGACGTACAGAATACCGCCTGAGCAAACCCGCCAAAAGTCTTCCCATCAAACCCTCCTTACAATGTCCGACAAAGGAAACACCGCATACGGAGCCCCCTCATCAGATACCGCCTTCCGCAAAACATGGGACCGAGAAGAATACGCCAAAAAGGCCGCAGATGAAGAGGCGAAGCGCAAGGAAGAGGGCAAGGCGCGCTATGAGGCAAAGCTCCTAGGCAAAAAATGGCACGCGCCGGTGGACTATAGCTCGCTCGAGGCGACAACCTCGCGCAAACAGCGCCTCGATGTCGCCTCGATGGTGGGCAAGACGACGATTGTTCCAGCGGGATCGGCAGTGGGTAAAAGGGGTCGCGGTGCCGGTTTCTACTGCTCCGACTGTGATCTTACCTTCAAGGATAATCTGCAGCTGGTGGAGCATTTGAACAGCAAGCAACACTTGATTGCGACGGGTCAGAGTGGCGAGGTGGTTCGTGCTAGTTTGGAAGACGTGCGGCAGCGGTTACGATTTCTGGCTCATCAGAAGCGAGTCAGGGAGGAAGAAGAACGGCGTGCCTGGCAGTTGGATCTTGGCCAAAGATTGAAGGAGAGGGAGGAACAAGAGGCCAAAGAGAGAGAGGAAAAGAGAAGGAAGAGGAACGAAAAGCGTCGGAAGAATGGAGAAAACGGGATCAAGCAGGAGGAAGATTCCTGGGAAGGTCGACTCGGCATTATCGCATAGTACAAGGCGTCAAAAGGGTTTGGACATAAAACAACTTCATTCTTGGCGGGATCAAAATTCTTGCAGATACCCAGGCGTTTGGTTTTACTTTTGGGAGTTTCTTTGGGGCTGGGTTATTGGTGCCAAACTAGACAGAATTGCATTTACCGTGTTGTATTATTGCAGATTCGCTTCAGAGATATCGTTGTCCAAGAATGCCTTCAACAAATAAGTGATTGAATAGAGAGCCTTTGGTCCCATGCCATTAACACCAACCATGTTCAAATCAAACGCTATGTCTCAATCAATGCACTCGATCCCTTCCAGTGCGCGCATGGCTCTGGCCCCTTCCTTCTCGAACTGACTGACTAATCTCTCACATTCGCGCTTGAGCTTTTCTTCTCCGTTCCGAGCATGCCAGTAAACCCACTCTTCTACAGTCATTTTCTTCTCGGGACTTGTAAGATCTCCTTTGATACTCTCCAGAGCAGCCCCTACATCCACATTCTCCTTATCGCTCATTGAGGCGTAGAGAATTTCGTCTATGTCAATGGGCGTCCAAGGGTGTAAACTCCTGAGTGCGCCAGAGTTCGCATTTCGCTTGGACGGTGAGGGCGTACTGGTAGCCAAGGGAATGCGAACCGCTTTCTCCTTGGACGGTGATGCTAGTTGCGTCCTTGGAGCCGACAGTTGTATGGTTGGAGGTTGGTTCTCAGCATCGGAAGACTGGGGCGATGAAGATGGCGAACTCTTCGAAGTGGAAGGAAGAGGCGACACCGCATCGCTTTCCTGTCGGCTAGAGTTTATACTAGCTTGTGGCACTTTATGGGAGTTCGGCGTTCGAGTTTCCGCAATTGACTTGGCAAATTGCTTCTCTTGGGGGATGTCGCTGAATCTCTCAGCCGTCTTCGGCGGGACTTTGGATGACCGACGACGGACAGGCGTTTCGTCGACTCCCAGGTGCGGCTCCGGCTCCGGCTCCGGCTCCGGGTCTACCTCCCTGTCTTGCTCTATGTCGTCTTGGGGGTCCTGCTCTAGCTCTGGTTCCGATTCTGGCTCTAGCTCTTGCTCTTGTACTTGATCTTGAATGTGACGAGGAATTGTTTTTTGTTCGGGTTGCAAAGGTGCCTCCTGCTTCAAACTATGCCTTGTATCAGGCCTTTCGGATGCAGGATTTCCAGACTCTGGAGATGTGGCCCTTGTGTGACTAGTTTTCTTCGCTTTGCTGGTCGAGGACTTCTTGGTCGCTTTCTTCATTTGAGAACCACTATCTCTCCTTTCGGGTTCGAAGTCTTGCTCTGGATCCCTCGCTGTTACCTCCACCGACACGAGAGATCTTTGGTGCCTGCGATCAGCTTCAGCTTCAACTTCTGGCGAGTCAACCATAGTTGCTGGGCGACTCCTAGGTGACTCGGGTGTCTTCTTTTCTGAAAGCCTTTCCTCTTTTGAGGTTTTTTGCTTGGTAGCGGATTTAGCTGGTTTCGGCTGCTCGGCCGGCAACTGAATGTCACTTGTCCGCCTATAGATAAATTCATCGTCGTCAACTCGACGCAACTCCTGCTCTTCGTTTCGCTCGACAGTATCGTGCTGCACCTTGGGTGGCTCTTCTGCGGCCTTCTTTGTTTTCTTTTTGGACTTCGATTTCTTCGAAGACTTGTGTGTCTCTGCCGGAGACTCTTCGGCCATGGGCTCCTCGGCTTCGAGTTCGGCTACAATTGCTGCATCCAGCTCGGAATCTCGCGGTAACCGAGCTTCCAGAGCCGCCTTTTCTGCCAATGAACCCTCTGAAACCTTCCGACTTTTGGATGATGTCTTCTTGGTGGTCGCGCGCCCTTTCTTAGCTTCAGCTTCGAGCAAGGCCTCTTCGTCCTCTTCATGCACTTCTGCAATAGCAACGTCACCGCGAGTGCTTTCTTCTCGCTGAATAGCGCTGCTGCGCGACTTCGTCGCTCTCTTCTTGGTCGGAGGTTCGGATTGGTGAATGTTTTCAGCAATAGCTATGTTAGACTCTTCTGGATCCATTTCCTCGCTAGACCTTTTCTTGCCTCTGGTCCGCTTGGGTTTGGCAGGTTCGGGTTGGACATATTCCATGGTGTCTACCTCCATCTGGTTATCAGGCTCCAGAGTATCATCCTTCTTAGATTTCAAGGTCTTCGATTTGGATTTTGATGCCTTCTTTGAGGCTTTCGTTTTTGCTGGTGGCTGAGGAATATCATCCTCATCCATTTGGTTGTCAAGCGCGGTCATGGGCGCTTCCGATACTGTAGACTGGGTCGAGAGACGAGACGACGCTTTTGAAACTCGAGACTTTTTTGATCGAGAAGATTTTGACTTCTTCCCAGGAGGCTGGGCAAAGACAAAGAACGAACAATCCGATGACCGTCGGTAGTGCTCCTCACTAGGCAAGTCAGTGAATATCAAGTGGGAAGGAGCGATGAGGCACTGACAAAGGGTCATCTTTGGGTTCCCATCCGTCGAGAGACAGTTTACAGTAAGCACAACTGGCTAAATCATTGCTCTCCTCAGTCGGACAAAAGTACCATCCACCTTCCACCATCTGTCATGGACGCAAATATTAGGTTGCAAGCTCAAGAGGCTGATAAACTGCGCTTTGGAATTGAGAACATGTCGAACACTACCTTTTCAGACTGGCAAACCCAGCCCCGTTTGCCATCGTGTGGCCATTGATCGCCAAAAGTGGCTTGTCTTGCCTGCGCTATCCTTTCGCTTGTTGGATCTTCAATTTCAGCGGGATTTGAGCTATGCTGCTCGATGTCCATCATAATAGCCCATCCGCAATCCTTTGAGTGTTTAAGGTGCTCAGTAATCGGGTTATCCTCCGGCTCCCACCCATCGAGAGCGCGCTGGCACAAGTAACATGTTGTGTTATCGGGATTGGTCTCGTAGGGATTGTAGTAGAATCCTGCATGCGCTAGCTTTAGCTAGGTGTCAGCCATTGCGTCAACAAAGGTACAGATATTGAGAGTGTAATACCTCTGCAGGCGACGGCCTACTATGGGGCCAAGATATTGGTTTGACGGACTTTGCGCTCGATGTCCGTCGTCGTTCGGGATGGAGAACCAGATCAAAGCTGGCGAGGCGGGCGGCGAAAGTCTCCATTTCCTTGATCATAATACCAAGAAGGAGATCACATTAAACAAAATGCCCTCTCAAGTTCAAAACGTACGGCACATGAGTTATTCAAGTCGGTCGATTTGTTGTTTCCGGTCGCAAGTGGTGGTTGTCAAGGAAGTGGGCTCTGTTTACAGGCTTGTTTGGGTTAAGGACGCGCTACCCTGTAATGACACGAGCACACGTGATCAGAGTATCGCTCAGCACAATAATATGTCCCGCTTCTTATATAGGTAAGGTAGCATAAGTGAGGATGATCATATCCTGCACAGCAATGGATTCTTTGCAGAAAGGTACACTGCATATGTCGGTCATTGTTGTTGAAGAACAGTTGGGAGCAAGGGAGCGCGTAGAGAAGTTGCTTTGCTGACAGGCTTCACTCTATGCATGTAAGTTGGTCAAAAGACCAACAAAACCCCCGATGGTCTAGTTGGATATGGCGTTCGGCTGTAATGGAAATTGTAACCGAAAGGTCGCCGGCTCGATTCCGGCTCGGGGGATGTTATCTTTTTTCTGCCCTTTTTTGCTCATCACTTTGAGCAACTTTCATCCAACAAAATCAATCAGAATCAATTACAGTGCCTTCCTATAATAGGTCAGATATCATGTGTGTAGTTATCTCTGTAGTTATCTCTGCAAGCTGCTCGACGATATTTGAGGCGCAAGACTGCGCCAGATCAGTGCCCAGGCTCCCAACGCCACAACTTCCTGCTCTAATTTCGCTTCGAGGATATGCGACCAAACCAGATAATAAGCTCTTCGTCCCAAACGATACATGCAACGTTGTCTTGCATGGTTCTAACAAAAAGGTATCTACTGAGTACAAGAGCTCAAATCTTCTACAGCCGCGTGTTGCTAAACCGAGTTGGGTCTCTAACTTCCTAGGCTGGCTTTATGGATCTAAAGTTCTCGAAGACGGGTGTGTCCTAAACCCCCGATGGTCTAGTTGGATATGGCGTTCGGCTGTAATGGGAATTGTAACCGAAAGGTCGCCGGCTCGATTCCGGCTCGGGGGAGTCAAGAGACATTCTTTTTTGTGGTCTGTTTTTCAACTGCTCGAATCCGCTTTTCGATTGACTCTGGTATTAGTTCTCTGAAAAGAGTTCGTTCCACTGCAATGGTCTAATTATATGCAGGCTGCATGCCTGTCATTATATGAAGGTATTTTGTATCAATTGGCCCCTTGCGTCCCCACGTGTCAAGAAGCATCAAACCCGTCCAGCAGGACTAGCATCGCCTATCTATAGCTACTTTATATTCAATTGGATCGATCTTTCTTTCTTAGATTTCCAGGATTGGTAGGCGCAAGTCGGTGTAGCAGCTTAGGTATATCAGAGTGAGGCTTAGGACGCCGTACTGAGTAGGATAATATCAGGGACTCACATCTATGGATCGCAAAAGTCAAGTCTACCATACTCCATACCTCGCGCCAAATGGAGAAAAATTCACACCCGCTGCATGGACGACAGTGTGGAAGAGCATCTAAATTTGGTTGAATGGTACTTCCTTAAAAAAGGAGGAGTTACACCATGCAAAAGCAAAAGAATATCTCTTATCCCCCGAGCCGGAATCGAGCCGGCGACCTTTCGGTTACAATTTCCATTACAGCCGAACGCCATATCCAACTAGACCATCGGGGGTTTCCGAGATAATAATAGAGATGTATTTTGAGTTCATAAGCCACCGACAGTCTCAGACACAAATTGATCTCTCTCGACGTAACATATCGTTGGAACGACCGCACCAGCTTCCAAGATAAAGGAGAGATGGTAGAGTGACCCGTCCTCATATCAATCTATTAATGCCAGTAGCTTATACGGCGAGTAAACTGCAACATTGCGCAGGTTCCGACCTCTTTGACTCCCCGATCAAAAAAATAGTTAGCTCTGCCACGACCCCACCACATTGGCTACTACACACCTACGTGGTATCTACGAAAATGAGGAGGCAAAGATCTAAAAAGTAAACAGACAAAAAGTTGTCCTAATCCCCCGAGCCGGAATCGAGCCGGCGACCTTTCGGTCACAATTTCCATTACAGCCGAACGCCATATCCAACTAGACCATCGGGGGTTCAAGGATGTTAGATGAGAATCCCAGGTCGTACATAGCGGCCTAAGTCTGACGTAAGATGGACTCAACGAAGCCCGTAGCCAAATCAGGGTTAAGGTGCTCAGGTAGCAGAGGAGTCTTCTCGGAGTAGGCTTGATTGGTCTCTCCCAATGCCGAGGACTGAAAGAGCAGGATGATAGCAGTCTGTAGGGGTGGTCAAGCGGTTCTTCAGTATAAGGCGTTTTCAGTAGAGTATGCCCTACACATCAGGACTGTAGTCGATGTCAGGGTGCCATTTCGCACAATCGGGGATTTTGCAAGCGTGTTGCTGATAATATTCCGTCAGTCGGCCTGCTCTCTTGTCATGATGGTCTTCAAACATTGGCAGCTGGATGGGAGAAGCCACTGCGTAGCAAGACGAAAGACAAACAAAACAGAAGAGGAGAGATGGAAGTGTTGGGAGAGGAAAAATCCTAAAGTAAAAAAGGGTAACCCCTAATCCCCCGAGCCGGAATCGAGCCGGCGACCTTTCGGTTACAATTCCCATTACAGCCGAACGCCATATCCAACTAGACCATCGGGGGTTTGTAGGTTGCTCAACTGCCTTTATTTTGATCCATGACTCAAAGAGCATTTGGAAACAACTACTTTCTGGTGATAGCCCGATATCAACTAAGGTCTACGATCCATCTGATTGCGTATATTAACATCCTTCTTACGTGTCCCCTGTCTTCTTGTTACATACCACCGTCTCCATCTCTTTAGATTCTGTCAGAGGCACTCCTTCCAAAGCATCGACCAGTGCGTTCAACCTACTGACGACTTTGTCACCGTGGTTTCTGAGCCAGACATGGTAATCACCAAGGATTCCTCGCTCCTCCGATTGACACTGCCAATCTACTGGCCGGATCAGTCTGTGAAGGTTTGGTTGCATACTTCTGGGGATTTGGTGCTGCTGTGAGATGGGATCGCAGCCTCACTAGGTCCGCGACTCGCACTCCCAACCGCAAATGTCTGGAAATAGCAAATGCGAAGCCGCTGCAGCTGATGAGATGGGCATTCTGCGTATCGTCTCCACCAAATATGGTTCTGGTCATTCCTTCTGACAATACTCGCTGCAAGTTCTCTATTTTTCTCTTCTCGCAAACCTCTTCTGCCAACTTGTGGTTTGGGAGCATGACATCAGAGTAGTAAGTTCAGTGGGTCGGAACTGGTGAGTTTCGGAGATCAGTAAAGGCATGTCTACGGTCCCACGCCCAGCCTCTGATGACGGAGTCAGGCGGGTTGAGAAAATTTTCGACAGCATCTGTTCCTCCGATGGCTGCTTTCCAGGCCGCCAAATTTCCTGTAAATTCTCGCCATATTGGAGGCGCCACATTCACATGTCGGCCAGACCATGCCTTGTTCACACTTTCAGGAAGGTATTCTTCCAAATGTTTCGCTTCCATTGTTTGCAACGCGCAAGCCATCGACATTTCCTGGAAGTTGAGGATGAGTTGGTCATCTCTAGACGAGGCGGTCTTGTGCACTGCAAGTGTGACGAATATGGACTCCATGTTTTCAGCAGAATCACAGACGTGGTAGTGTAAAACTGGGCTGAGCCTGCCTATGTGCAGGATCGTTGTGGCTGGAGATCCTCTCATGCAGTTGAGCGCCTATCCCATCGAAACGCCCTGGGTTGCTTCTTCAATAGAGATTTTGCATATAAACACCCGAGTCGTTTGGCTGCTCTCCCATATCACCGATTTGGAGCAACTTGAGAAGGTTCTGCTCAATGTTACTCAACAATGGGGGCATGGTACCAACCTGTCCAAGTTAAATGTCTCAGCTTCGCAGAGTAATTTGACTTTCTGATTGAGGTTTTATCTCGAGAACAGCCTTTAGGGTCTCTTCCGGAGTCAGACTTCAAAAATATACCATAACGGCCTTCGTTTTTGCTCATCACTCTATCTATAATCGTGTCCAGTATTCTCCGTCCGTCAATAGCACTAAAATCGCGAAGAACGAGCGAGTGCCCTTTGGTACCTTGGCCAATGTCTCTGTATTATTTTGCCTGCTCTCGGAGTCAGGAGAGGGTTGGTTCGCTGGCCCGTCTTTGTCTATATCGGGTATATCTCCATCGCTTACGCCCGCCACTTTCTTTACTAGACTGCTACCTTCGGTCTTGATGCTGTGATTCTCCTGTTGTTGTATTGTTTCTCGCTGTCTTTCTAACAGGGAGCGGAGGTCCCATATCGAATAGTCTGCGGCGTCGTCCAGCTCTTTCTGCACGGGTTTCGACCCCTTCCGGTTTGGTTAGGTTCGACGGACGTCTCGTTTGCCTGTTCAGATGCCAGTAGAAGAGCTTCACATTAAAGTGGTAGTCCATGTCACTGGCTTTCTCTGTGTTGAAAGGATTTTCTCCGTCAACTCGGCTACTTCACATGCAGGCAGTGGATGTTAGTCTCCCTGGTAAACCTCTGCAGCTGAACTCTCAGGGCTAATATCGGACAAGTCAACATCTTAATGAGATAGAAGTGCTCGATTGATTTGCTGTTGGTGTGAGCCGTCTGGTAAATAGTCAAGCCTGTGGAATACGGCAAAGAGAATAGTACTAAGAGAGCATATGTGTGACTGCAGTTGAATTATTATATTGTTCAATCGAGCCCCGTTCAATTTTGGTGACAATGGCATACACAATCTTTCAAGCCTGTTATATAGATACAGAATATGGAGACAGAGTAAAGATAACATTCCCATATACAGGTAAAATGCTGAAATAGCGAATATGCCCTGAAACGCTGGATCCAGCATCGATGAAGCTATCGAAGGCAACATATCGCAGGTCTCGGAATGCCCTCTGTGGTGACGCGAGGCAAGCAGCATCATTTCTGATCTTCTGCGCAGACTACCTGACAGACCGAGCAGACAAGACACGAAATCTGAACTCAGACTTGCCGCTCATGTTGAGCTAGGAGGGTGATGGGCCTGATGTACTCAATGGCCAGATACTGGTACTTGATTGGTAAGTGAGTTCAGGTGAATAAGGCAGCATTGATAGTGGGTGCACTATTAGTACCAGCTAACTATTCAGAAAATAGATATAAAGCTAATCTTGCGGGCCCTTGGGACTCCAACACCATAATCTTCTAGAACTTTATTACAAATAACAGTCTTTGCGTGATGAATGTCATGGTTAGCTCCTGTTTCTTGGTGGGCTACCTCTCTAATAGGTGACTATATAGTTATATAAATCTGATATGACTGACTCAGTCTCCGGGAACAAGGATATCCCAAATACACTGGTTGCGACAGATCGACAGTTAGTATGTTCAATGAAATAAGTGAGTATAACCTAAAGAACCCAAACCCATCCAAGTCCCAACCAATGCCAATGTGAAATGTAAAATATAACCAGTGCTGGAGCGCTGCAGTACACCAACGCCATCGCTAAAGCCAACAACTAAGGAAAAAGGTCTTGAATCCATAAACGCAGACCCAGCCGAAAGCTAAACGATTTGAACAAAAAAGAAAGTAGGTCATGATATTATCATACAATAGACTGCGTCTTATTCGGGTGCCAAAGACTCATGGGTCTTTCGAGAGAAGGCCGCCAACATCCTGGAGCTCCACACCATCCGATGTCTCCAGAATAGGCGCGTGCGTATCCCGCTGGGGATGGTACGGAGGCACGGGGAGATCTGCAGAGTCGCTGAAGTGGACACTCGAGCCCCGTCGGCGGCCATTTCTTGTGTTCGATGGGGGGAGTAAGCCCCCGACGTCCTGCAGGAAAGCTCTGCTACCATTGCGATATTGTTGCGAGCCAAAGCTCAGCTCGCGATGATGAGTCAATTCCGCAGAAGAGTTGTGAGACCCTGGCGTTGGGGTGTCGTCCAGTAGCCCACCTACATCGAAGATGGAGACTTTGCTAGGGGAGGAGAGGGCGGCATCATTGGACTTTTTGTGAGGGGTTTTGTTGGTCTCGATGTACTCGTGAGGGCTGATTTTCAGCTCCAAGCTACCGGTTGTAGACGTTTTGTCGTCATCGGTTCCTATCGAGTGACGCTGGTTGCCAAAGGACCAATTCGCGGTCAGCGTCCCTGTTTGGGCTGTGAGGGGATGGTAAGGTACGGCGATTGGCGCTGGACGAGGAATCTTGTGGTCCGAGGCTTGAAGTTCAGGCGCCAGTCGGATCCCCAGGTCTCCTGCAAGATCCGAGTCGCTGCCCCATTGATGGTAGGTGATGGTGGCACGTCTCGTCGAGCTGTGATCCATACTTTCGCTCACCGAGGCCGAACCAACATCCTTCTTGAACTTCGCCTTCTTAACGCCTTTATCTCTGACGAATGAGCCAATGACGACCGCGTTGGAGACAGCGGTCGCGGCTAGAATCTCTAGCGACGCCAGAAGCGATCGGTATTGCTGTGATCCGTGGTGCCAAATTACCGACGGAACACGATAGCAGGTGATCCCAACCAAGATCAAAGACAAGGCGAAGAGCACTGAAAGTATCACCTTGCGCTTCATGGGCATATGCGTCATCAAGACGATCGGAATGGGATAGGCAACCAGAAGCAGGTCGGTGATAATGTCGCATGCACCCATCGTGATCAGATTGGCATAGCCCAAGCGACACTGTGGCCCTGGATCCGGAACAACCTGCCAGTAATGGTCGAAAGGCTGACATTCAACGAGAGTCGCAATCAGTACTGCGATTAACGTCGAGGCCAGGAAGTAATAGATGATCTGGAGGAATATTCGGAGTGACCGCTGCCAGATCATCCCTGCAACTCGTTTCAGAAACTCGCACACGGTGAATTTGGCTATCCAAATGCTGTTCGCGGAAGTAAATCATCAGTATACCTGCGAGGACAAAAACCAGAAATGCAAGGGGGCAAGGCGTATTACAAAATCGCATAGAATATTCGGGCGCCAAGGACCAGCCTGCTGCCAATTTCTCTCTGTCGTATTTCCTCCTCAGTCAGGCCAGCCGTCTTGGTATTGTTCGTGCCATAGAGCAGTACCACATGCACGAGCGCCATCCGTATCAACAACGGGATCACACTAACCATCATCATCTTGTCCTCTGGGAAGAACCGCTCAGTCCGGACATAGCGACCACAGACACGGGTTATAATGAACGCCAGGGAAAATCCGGTCGCCCACCAGCTCACCAAGAGTGTAGGGTGATCATCAAACCGTGTCCGAATGTCCGGGGGCGTCTGCGAATAGATCCCTCGTGTGTTCAGCATCGATTGGTAAAAATCCATGGCCGCTGAGCCACCTCCGAAGAGGGGCCAGGGATCAACAGACGGCAGAGGCGTTTCTTATTTATGAGGATCAATCGATGACAAGGGGTCCTGGAGAATTGCAGTGTGACTCGGGAGGCTTCAAGTCGATTTACATCGTTCAGCCCGAGTACCATCGATGGGACCACAGTCAATAAAGCGCACGTGCTCTAATTCCGGGGAAACAGTGTGGGGGAGGCAAACTAAGAGATCGGAGGGGAGAGGATGGAGAATTTCAGGCGACGATACTTAGGGGTTGAGTAAGGTGGGTATTGATATATGGAGATGAAGCGCCAGCGGAGAAGTGCCCCAAATAATGATGATAAAAGTAGTAGTAGAGTACAAAGATCCCCAACTATTGTTGATACAAGTAGAACAATTGGGAACAAAGATGACGAGAGAGCTCGAGACGGAGCTTCGGATTCACCGCCGTTTTCAGAGCGTTGATCCAGTTGATATATAACAGGTATCTACCTAGGTAGCAAGGAAGAGAGTTGGACAGGCTACCAATCTAACAAAGAGTCGAGGGTGAATATTAAATAAATAAGCCACGCCGCGACTTCTTCGTCCTAGGGTAACTGGAAGGATCTCAAGGTAAAGTAGCGCGATGAGCGCAGGTGGAGATTACACTGGCCGGTCAGTCTCTCATTGCCTCATCGCCATGGTACTAGAAAAGCACTCAACGGAAATTGAGAAAAACCCAAACTCAATCCAGTCAGCATATACAATCTACCTCTAATAAGGGTCAGAGATAACCAAGGCCCGAAGATAACGCCGGGGATTGGGAGGGAGGGGAAAACTTGGCCCCTTGGTGAGTGGCCACTGACTATTAGCTAAGAAGCTCGTGTGATAGCCTTCTGATATGAGAACGGGTATTTTGAGGCACGGTGACTGGAATTGGACGCTGGAGATACGGGAGGGCAGGGAACTCGCTTAGATAGACTTGTGGAGAGAGAAAAGTTGGAGATAAGTTCAAGGCTAACGGTACGGGCCAAGATGGGCGCAGCCAAGATGAATATACGATGGCAGGCAGGCGATGGCGCTGAAACCGAACCATCCAACCATCCAATCCATCCAACCCTTCCAACCCTCCAACCCATCCGACCCATCCAACGACCGACCGAGGATGAGATGGAAACTGGACATTGGATCATGACAGATTGGTTCTCTGGGGGGTCTAACAGCGTTGGAAAAACACTTGATCCATGGATCATTTGGAAGGGAATGGCTCAGGACTCGGTCGCGATAACAGTACAGACTGAGGGGACTTCGAGTAAAACACATGACAACAAATACCGCAAAGCCTAGGTTGATGATAACGAGGCAATCACTATTTCTCGAGTTGATTGCATGTTAATCAAACCGGATTGGCCAAGACTGATTACCCCGTGGACTAAGCTGCTTTCGAGGAGATGTTAGCCGACGCCATAGCACAAACCCTATAATGATCTGGGCTGTTACGATACATACCACTAAGGTAGACTACTTTCCTCAGCTCTGAACAAGTGTTTTTTTAGTGCCATGTCGCATCGAAATGGACAATCACCGCTTCCATCTCAAATGTAACTTATACCATCCATCATAAACTCGACTGAAATGATCTCAAGCTTTCTTTTGCAGTCTTTTACTTTGTACCACCGTCTTGCTCGCCCCACGTGGAACGCAGCTGACAGGGCGGATGTTACGGAGTACTCTGAAGTCTAAACTGTACATGAGTCGGACAAGGGGAAGGGGAGATACGTAGACGCACGACAAACTTTGGCCACGACGGGACAGGGGAGAGAAAATCAACCGTTTTACATCCCAGATTGATATTTCCGATCCATGCTTGTGCTACGCCAAATGCACAGACAGACAGACAGACAGACAGGCAGGCAGGTAGGCAGGATTGGGGCCGTGCTTTACCTCTGTACGTACAACCTAGCTTATCTACTCCGTACCAGGGCACACTGTCCATGCTTTGGAGATAAAAGATGCAATGTGGTATGCAACTATATCATACGACTTTTCCCTCATGACTTGAGGGAGTCCAGCGCGGATTCGTGCCAGGTAGCTTCCACAAGTATCTCATAAACTATATCTAAGTAATAAGTAACCCGAAAACGAGTCCCATTAAGATTGCTTTAGAACAATCGGCCAACAACCTGATTGGCCTGATTCTCCTTGTTCACCTCGTCCCTGACTGATTTGATTCCACCCCTTTCAGGAGACCATCTAGCACGGCCCTCAACTCCCGTAGGAACCGAGTGACTTCTTGCTCTGTTCCTACAGTGATTCGCAAACAGCCCTCACAACCGAGTTCCTTGCCCCGGAACCGGACAACAACGCCCCGCTTCTCAGCCATAGCCTCGTACGCTGCCAAGGCTACGGCGTTACTGGGCTTTCCGCCTTCACTGGCAGGTTTGTCCAGCATCTCTACGAGGAGGAAGTTGGATTCCTGTCCACCAAGGAAACGACCTACACCTGGGATCTTGGGGAGCTCTTGTAACATGCGTTTGCGCTGAGCGATGATCTGTTCGCGATAGTTGCGCATCACGGCCATGTTCTCGGGTGACAGGGCGGCGGTCGCGATCGCACTCGTCGGGCTGGAGATGTTGTAGGGGGCTTTGAGACTGTTCAGGAGCCGGGCAATTTCCGGGCTGGTGAACGCAACGCCAAGTCGGATACCTGCTAATCCAAAGGCCTTGCTCAAAGTTTGCATCACGACCAGGTTGGGCCATTCGGTCACCCACTCGGCAAGACTGGAGCCCTCGGGCGCAAAGTCAATGTATGCCTCGTCCACGATGACCACCCCGTTCCATGTAGGGTGCTCCAGCACCTTCTGGATGTCTTCCTTCCTGATCAGGTTCGCGGTGGGGTTACCAGGGGAGCAGATATATGCCATTTTGATCGTCGGGTCCGCAGACAACGCCTCGTTGATCTTGTCCGGCTGCAGCTGGAAGCCATTGTTGACGTCCAGGGGCACCTTCACAATCTCGACATCGTTGACTTCCGCGCTGACCGCATACATGCCATACGTAGGAGGACACGTAAGGATCTTGTCCTTTCCGGGAACACAGAAACATCTCAAAAGAGCGTCAATGGCCTCGTCGGACCCGACGCCCACGAACATGTTCTCCGGCCCCAGGTCCTTTTGTGTGTGAACGTGGGTGTTGCGAAACTTGCAAAACAACTTCTTCAATTCGATCTGGTGTCTGCGATCGTACATCATGTCAGTACAAATGGGTTGCGTTTGCATGCGACCGCGGAAATCGCTGAGCTTACGGGTCTGGGTATCTGTTCAAGCCCAGGAAATCAATCTCCGGCTTCGAAGACCCCGACGAGCCTCCGTTAACTGTGGGTTTCTTGAGCGTGCCTTCAGAATTGAGCGCAAGTCCTGGGCCGTAGGCGTTCTCGTTCGCGTCGAGCAAGATGTTCGTCCCGTCATCTTTGTAGTCACTGACTCATTAGCTCTGGCGACGGACTTTTGCAAGGAATGATTCTATGGGAGACACACTCTCTTGCGCATCGGTAAGGCTGCAGCCTCAAGATGTTCGGCCGCGCGCATTTTGAAAGATCGAATGGCGACGATTTTGGAGCCATTGCGTTGCGTTGGATGAGGATCTAACACGGAATTTCTTGGACTTCAGAAAATGGTGGGGTGAGGAACAGCGGGGAGATAGAAGATGATAACTCCGGAATCCGGTGTCGGCAATCTGACTCAATTAACTACTTGCACTGAATGATGACTCAATCCGGCCCACTGTAGTAGACTGTTCTATAACATTTTGTTTATTGTATGTCGAATGATGTGAACGTAGCTGGTGACCGAGTATAGTAGTTACATATGTACTTCATGAAGAAAAATCGAAGAACGCCTCAATATGCCTTAAGGATTCCAAGAATCGCCAATCCGTACCGCCCGTGTATTGATGACACCCAAGATGAATTGCCAGAAGCGTCTATTCGTGCTTCGAAGAAGGAGACTCCTCGGATGAAGCTTTAGCTTTCCGGCCTGAGGTTCTGTACTTGCTTTGCTTTTCGCTCAAATAGCGCCAGGTTCTGCTGATCCCTGAAGTAAACAAACCCTTGATGGTCTGAACGGTACTTGGCCAACGTATCGTTTTCGTTATTGACGCCTGTATTTCCTTTTTGAGGTTCTCATCAGCCGCGATCCGTTGTTCGAATGGACCGCCCTGCCTCCGTCGCACTACTTCCGAGTCGCTGTCGCTGCTCTCCTTCATCATTTTGTTGAACTCGACTTGGGGTATTTCAAATCGAGACTGATACTGGAAGTACAACTTCTGCTTGAATGATTCGGGTAACCGGCGTACCATATTGCCCCGCTTCACTGGGTCCATGTCCTGTGTAAGACGGACATTCGCATTGGGGTCGTCGATCCAATCTTCTTCCGTGCAGCGCCTGTCGTTGAATGTGACGTTGGGAAGATTCTCAATGAGAGGTGCATATAGCCGCCGGAAGTGCGCCATTTGGCCCGAGACGATATTCCGCACTTTCCGGGGGTCCTCCGCCGGTAGTGACATACGAAGGTCTCCCATATAGCTGATCCCCGCGATAGTGGTGTAGAGCTCGAATTCGCTGAACTCGGCTGGCAATAGCAGCAGCGCTACCCGGACCGCAGACAGGAGGTTAATCTGGTTGGCTAAGCGCACCCTGGGGTGGTCGCGCAGGATCTTCACTGGTTTCTGTAACCGTCCGGCGAGATACAATGTGTCCCATTGACTAAGATCCCTACACAGGGTATCGAGGTTCACGACTCCGTATTTGATCAGCGTACCATTAACCGTCACGTAAGGATTGAAGTATACGCCTGCCCCAAATCTGTCTTGTACCTGGGAAACCATATAAGACCCGGTAGACCCCAATGCAGAGTAATGGTCACGGTGTTGACTCAGGTTCAGTGCGTGCCAATGCTGAGTATATGATACTCCAAAGATAAAATCAATCATCTTGCCCTTGCCCTGCTGCATATTCTGAATCGCTGCCGGGGCCGATGGGTGACATTGACTGGACCCGGCTGCACTGCCGGACTGAGGGAAGACACCGGAACCATAGGCGAAAGCATATCGGATCGGAGCGCGGAACTGCCACAGAATCTGACGCAAGGCCTCTTTGAACTCTTGATTAATGATCATATGCTGGTTGACGCCAAAGTCTTTAGACGGTAATTCTGAAAAGGTAGAGATTGAAAGATTTGGATTCTCGTCCCAATCCGCTGGCTCAGAGAGCGAGGAGGAGGTAGAGAACGACGCTGTAGATTGCGACGGCGTCCAGGGACCATGGCCGGGATGATTGGAGCTTCTTGTTAAGGAATCTTGGTTACCGGAGGGTAAGAAGGTATCGATTGATGAACGCGAACGAGACTCATTGGAAAAAGAGCGTAAAGAATGCCGGGCTTGGGACCATCGCGGGATTGACGGGTAAAGAGACCGTAAACGCATGTAAGAACCCGACTGAGTCTTTGCAAAAAGAGCCTGGCGGATCATTGGATTAGCATCTTGCTAAGCTAAGACAAGGTTAAGTGATAAACGTGGGAAGGTCTTACGGTCACTTCTTGCATCATCACGATTCCGATGAAGGAGAATGAAGGGAAACGTGTATAGCAGGTGGCAGGGACCGTGTCAAAAAGCAAACGACAGTTGAAATCAAAATCTCAAACCAACATCTTCGGAAATAAAGAACAGATTAGAATCGAGAATCTATTGAAGAATTTGTGCAATAACAAAAAAAGATGGTACATATGGCCGAGGAGCACCAGCAATCATGATTCGAGAAACATCAAGTAGGTAACAAGCAGACTCAACCTAAATCACGGGGGCGGCACACTCTGCGACCTGACGTCCGGAGTACTCTCGGCAGCGTTCTCGGCCTGTCCAGTGTCGGCGGCTATTATACGAATAGTATCCCGTGGGGCTCTCGCGGCCTGAGGCATTAAAAGGACCGATTGACCATCAAGTGTCTCAAAATCGAGACTGAAGTTGGATTCGGCTATCTTATCCAAGCCTCTGTATGAGTTTCGACTGATTCCATACCTTAAAGTGGTTATCTAATAAGAAACGTCGGACTCGCATACATACATAAAGATCACAGAGAAATGCAGAAAGCTTGGTGACGAAACAGTTCCCGACCAAAATTGAAGTCTCTCTTTCGCCCATGCGCCATGCTGCCCATAATACGTACAAGTGGACGAACTTTTTGATGTTCTCTTCTGTGCTTTCTTGATCCCCTACCTGCAATCATTTTTTGCCGTTGTTACCACGCAACAAGACTCTCCAATTTTGGTTTCGTTATCCGAGGGTATAATAATAGTTTCAATCCAAGATCACTTCCGGGCGCATCCCGCTGAGCGCAACGAATTGTACCGAAAAACGTAGACCCTGGTCCTCTAAAGAAGAGCCGGGAGACAGGAATATAACCTCGGAGGGCTCCAGTCCGACTCTCCGCAACCGACTCATGAAGATGTGAAAGGCGCACAAAAGGTCTTTTGCGAAGGATTGTATCGCGCAAAAAGGCATGTGTACTGGTGGAGTCCAGCGCGATTAAATTACCCAGCGATAACTGGCATAGCGACCGGCGGTTTCACTCTTTCGGATAATCTTGACGACCTGTCCCCGTCGCAAACCCAAGTACCTCGCAACAGGATCAGAGACCTGGATACGAGGCAGTTGCGACTCCTTCAGTCGATACCGTTGGAGCAAATTCTTCTTCTCCTCTGGGCTCAGCAGGACATGTTTGGGAACCAATTCGTGACGGGTGATGTTGACTAGTAAATCCTGCTCCTGGAAATGCTCACAGATACGACCGGGAATACCACTCAGTAGGCGCACGGCAGATGGGGAGATTGGCGTCTGAGTGATGAAGACTCCGGTGTGGAAGTTGTTCTCATCAACAAAGTGATTGAATGCTCGAACTTGCTTAGTACCGACACCGGTGGAATCGGCACAGAACTCAACATAGATAGTACCACAGTCAGGTTGAGGGTCTGGGTTGGCGGGGGTGGGCAAAGGTGTGTATTTGGCTTGCATGGCTGCTGTGGGACGAGCGCTGATTTTCATCTTGGTGCGGCTGTATGGTTGGAGAAAGTGCGTTAGACGAGTTGAACGGGGCTCCCAAAGAGGTCCAGGGTAGTCGCGTACTCAGGAAATCCCACAGGATCCGCATATTTCTGTCTAAATTCATCTAGGGGAATTTGAATCTCTTCTTCTGTGACTTCGTACCCCTACAACAGAACGATCGTGTAAGCATAACCGCACGACAACGTAACGCAAAGAAATAGACGTCTCAAAGAAACTCACCCGATCCGCCAGCATCTCAAATACCGTCCTCCAGGTTCGCCAAAGTCTGGTCATCTCGCGGTCGGCCTCCGCAGAGCTGGTGTATTCTTCATCCATGGCTAAAAATTGAAGTAACCGCGTCTGTCTGCTGCCTCACTGAAAAGAATTTGTAGCAAGCAAAAGAAATGCTATCCCGGTGAGAGCGCTGAGCAATATGTCAGACGCAGACGGGAGTTGTATGGAAGAAAACTGGACGATAAGTAGGAGTTTGGAGACCGTGAGTGATCGAAGTTCTCGAAAAATCGGGCGGACCTGCGCTAAGAGCGCCAATGGGAAGCGCCGCCAACCAGAAGAGAATCAGACGCCAGTAAGAACAAAGGCCAGGCTTACCATAGAAGAGCTAGGGGAAAAAAAGAGAGGAGTGAGCCAGGGAAAGCTGAGAGGCACGAGTTCTCGGTCCCTTTCCCCAACTTTCCGCCTACCTGGCAATTATCAATTATTTTTGTGTATCACTTTCGTGTCACTACTCTCGTTTCTTCCCACTCGCCTGAGCTGCGTCTTTCTGCGATTGATCCACACGATCAATCTCGGCTCACTCTTGAGTTTCTCTCACTCATTTCCCCTTTCTTCTCCCCCCCTCTTCAATTCTCAAAAGTCATGGCTGCCGCCGCCAATGCCGCTCCTGCCACGGAGCAGAAAGCCAGGCCGACCAAGCCCAACGAGGAGGCTTTCAAGGCTGATCTCGCTCAGGCTGAAAAGGAGCATGCTGCTGTCCAGGAGAAATTGGTATGTGAGGTCTCCGTCAATTGATAACGTCCATTGTTCTATTGCTTTGTTGTTTGTTCCATGCTCCGCACAATGCACCTCTTTTTTTTTATTCACACACCTCTACCCCTCCTTCTGTGGAAAAATGACCCTCACAATCTCTACCATTCCCTCTTCTGCTTTAACGATATGTGTTTACAACTAGTTGCAAACTGCGTAACATATATAAAGATACTAACTATGCGCAGAACCAAATCAAGGCCAAGATCGAGAGCGCCAAGCCTAACAACCAGGACTCACCCTCAGCCAAGAGACAACAGGAACTTCGTGCTGAGCTTTCCTCCATTCGTCAAAAGCAGCAGGGATTTAAGGCCTCAAGAACGAGCACCCAGGAGAAGATCAATGCTCTGGAGTTGACCCTCAAGGCCCGGATCACCGAACAGAATAACTCCCGCACTCGCATGCCATTCAAGAATGTCGAGGACATTGACCGTGAAATCGCCCGTCTCGAGAAGCAAGTCGACTCTGGTACTCTCCGCTTGGTGGACGAGCGCAAGGCCCTCTCCGACATCTCAACTCTTCGTAAGCAGCGCAAGAACTTTGCTGGCTTGGATGAGCAGCAGAAGGTTATCAACGACCTGAAGGCGCAGATTGCTACCCTCAAGAAGACTCTCGACAACCCCGAAGCCAAGGCTCTGAGCGACAAGTACACTGAGATCCAGAAGGAGCTCGATGCCATCAAGGCCGAGCACGACAGTGCCTTCAAGAATCTGAACGCTCTGAGAGACGAGCGCACTAAGCTGCATGCTGAGCAGCAGAAGAAGTGGAATGCCATCCGTGAGATCAAGGACAACTACTACAAGGCCCGCAAGGCGTACAAGGAGTATGAGGATGAGGCCTGGAGGATCCGCCGGGAGAAGCAAAAGGCCCAGCGTGAGGCCTTTGAGCGCGAAAAGAAGAAGAAGATTGCGGACAAGAAGCTTGAGGAGGCTTCCCGTCCCGCTTACACCGACGAGATCCTCATCGCGCAAGGTCTTATCCGCCACTTCAACCCGTCCTACGACTTCTCCACCCTTGGTCTTGATGACAAGAAGGATCAGTCTTCCGCTTTCCGTGCTCAAGTCGGTCGTACCGTTGACGACTCCAACATCAAGGGCATGAAGGTCTTGAAGAAGGAGGACCGTGAGGAAGACTACTTTGTCGGCACTGGCGGCAAGAAGAGCAAGAAGGGTAAGAAGGGCACCGCCAATGGCAGCCCTGCTCCCGGAACTCCTGCCGAACCCACCAAGTTCAACCTCAACGTCGGTGTCATCGAGGACTTTGCCAAAGTCAAGATCGACCCTCCTATGAACCAGTCCGATGTTCCTGCTGTTATCGAGAAGCTTGCCGCCAAGATCACCGAGTGGAAGGCGAACCAGGCCGCTAAGACCCAGGAGGTGAGTTAACACAGCGATTTCAATGCTGGCAATTTAAATGCGCTAACCTGTTTGATAGAACATCAAGAAGGCTCAGGAGGAGATCAAGCGTCTGGAAGAGGAAGAGGCGAACTCTGACAGCCAACGTGCTACCGACCATGCCAAGAAGGTCGCTATTGAGAACAGCGGTGTGAATGGCAAAGTCTCCGCCGAAGCTGAGCTGAAGCAGGAGAACGATGCCGCCGCAGATGTCTCTGAGGAGCTTCAGAAGGCTTCGATTGAGGATACGGCATGAAGAGAACACGACCGATATAGACTTGATCTATGCCCATCGCGTGCACATTCCATTGCAGAAGCGGGTGCTTTTTGACATTCAAGATCTGCAGGAGCTTCTCCGAAGTTTGCATTCTCATTTTCCGCGATTTTCGAAGCATTGCCAACCTGAGCCTTTTCCGGAGCCCTCTCCTCCCTTCCCGTACCACCTACATGAGATGCCAGTAGAATTTGCCATGGCTGACTCCCAATTTCCTTTTCTTGTTCTGTCTTTATATACTCATGTGATACAGCCTTCTTCTGGAGGCGGCTCGACATTTCCCCTCGTGACATATTCTCTCGTGTAATTTCAGGATTCATTTCCGTCCTGCTTCCTGTCCCGTGTGCCATCGCATGCAACCCTTGTCTCCTCTCCTGATTCATGTGGTCTTCAAAAGTGTTTGCAGAGAAGGCAAAAAAGATTGGTTTAGCGAGTTCATTTCAGCGTGTAAGTAACGACATGAGCGACTGGAAATACTATTCAGGAGATCTTTGCCTGCCTGCTGCTTCAAGTAGAGTATCCTAACATATCATCTTGGGGGAGATTGCTGCCCTCGTGATCAAACACCTCTGTCAAGAAGCCCATAATTGTATCTAGCTGGTGCAAATGTAAGAGCGAACCCTCGCCCTGCGGTGAACTTGGACAAGCATCCCAAACCACCTTGACGAACCCCAAGCGGTTCAATGTCTCGTCGACTGTCAACGCTGTTTGAATATCCACACATGGATCATCCTCCAGATAGCTCAGAAGGACCGGAGTCTCTAACATCGAATCGGCCCCCGGATCCACCTCCACCCCGTCCGCTCCTGCCGAACCCTCGGACGCTCCCATCCTCGCCTCGTTTTCAACAAGCAGCCCCCGGCCCCGACCAGCTAAGCTCCCGATCCTCTCTGGGTGAGGAACCCACCCGCTCACACCCACAAACCCACCCAGTCGTCTCTGCGCAGCGAGTAATGCAGCAATCGCAACGGCCATCCCCTGCCCGAACCCACCCAGCACCACGCGACGACTGTCGCCGTCCAGCCGGATGATTTCCTCTTCTACTACTTGCAGGATGTACTCTACGCAGGTTTCTAGATCATCGTTTTGGTCTGCGTTGTTGTTGTAATTGTTGTCGACGTCTTTTGTGGAGGGGCTGAGCTGTGGTTGTGGTTGTTGAAGGGAATTTGCGCCTGGGTCTGTGTCTTCGTTCGCATCGGTGTCGACAGCGACGGCGACGTCGACATCGACATTGATCCAATTCCCCCTGCTTGCGTAGCAGATATCTATCTGCCGGGGCTGAGCGGAGGGAAACACCCAGCGGCAGGAGGGAAAGTGCTCGAAGATAGATTTGGGATTTCCAGCTGTCGCTGTTTCTGTTGCTGGTGTTGTTGAGACGTCCAGCGCGGCGGCCAGCTCGGCGCCTGTGCTGTTTGTGTCGTGTAGGAGGATGACAGTGGAGGTGTGAGAGGGGTTGGAGGGGAAGTAGACATGGCGGGGTGGGAAGAGTTGGGGGACCATTTTGGAGGCATCATGGATTGGGGATTGAAATTGAGAGGGAGTGAGGGTGATGTTGTTGTTATATACCTGTGTGATAGTGATCGTCATGTCGGTACCTGCTTCGAGGTGCGTAGCGTAGCGTCACTTGGACCAATGCCAATTCAATTGTGCCTAAGTCAATACGGTACCTTATAGAGATTGCAAACCCGGTTTTCTGTGCCTACTGTATTTTCAATGTTTTGGAGTGACTTTTCCCCTGCATATACTATGAAATAATATTGTATATGATAAACAGGTGACGGTGAGGTAGTTCAGCTTTGTTGTTCCCGTAGGAGCAGTCATGCCGGCGGTAAGAAAGAAGCAAAAAGGACGCCCTGAACAGCTGCATAGCAAATCATATAGGTGATTGCCACGCTTCCATACGAACGCTGCTCCTGCTCCCCGAGCTTCTTCTTGTCCAGACGGACCACGGAGTACTCCTTCATAAGGAGATCCGCGATTTAGAAATACCACACGGGATAGCCCGAAGACATGCGGGTAATGATCTGAACATGATGTTTTGAAAATGTCAAGGCAGCCAGGATGAGCTGGGGAGCCGCCAGGCTACGCAACAGGCGGCCTGCTCCTGTCAGCCTGCCTGATTCAACGTTGAGAGTCCAAAGGGCAGAATAAGTCATGATTGCCAGCATTGGACTGGCCAAGGCGAACAGGGGGATATTGGACACAGTCCAATACCGAAGAAAACCATTGTTCCTATGGGACTAGTTAGCGGCGTAACGATACTAAGTTGAAAACATACCAATAATGGTCCTGGACGAAGCTGGAGATACTCGGAAGGGTCCTACGACACCATATCCTTGGTTCATCATGGCCCGTAAAGGGGTAATTGATGCAGAAATCCCGGTAAGCGATGTATTGCGGGACCACAAAACCAAGAGCGGTGCAGATACCAGCCACGCCAACGGCGAGTAGCCGGCGAAATTTCG
Organism: Aspergillus fumigatus Af293; assembly: GCF_000002655.1. NCBI lineage: Eukaryota > Fungi > Ascomycota > Eurotiomycetes > Eurotiales > Aspergillaceae > Aspergillus > Aspergillus fumigatus. The sequence continues at coordinate 3,778,708 of NC_007194.1, forward strand.
CGAAGGTTATAGCCCCGGTCAAGGAATACAGCGCTCGGATTGCTTCCTCGAGGAAGAGAAGGCCGTTGAGGATCCCATTGCTGCGAACCGTCGTAGCTAATCCGCACAGGATACCAGCTAGCGGAATAAGAGCATCTTTGAGACTGGTAGAAGCCCCCGATGGGCTGAAGCTCTGAACGAAGAGAAAGTAGCCAGTGAAGCTCAAGAGTGCGTAGGTACTCTCCCCGTACGGAGCTGAAAGGAAAAGTCCTGCAGGTGAGAATATATGTAAGCACGCTGCGATGAACGCGAGCATGCGACCCTTTCTTCCGGAAAAAATGGCACACCCCAGACAATAGAGGACTAGTACCGACAGGCCATGAGCTGCATGAGCTATGATAATACCAGCGACGTGCTCCCTAAAAGCGTAGTCTACAGCGCCTGTCTTTTGGAGAGCTGGATAATTATTAGTCCGCCAGTGTACAGCGGGCTCAAAGGCGCTCACCATTGGCAAAGAAATTGATGGGCTTGATGAAGCCATAACCGAATGCCTATTCTTGCTCGAAGGTGTAGCCCCGGCGTGCGGCCTCGGTAAAGTATATAGCGTCCCACCTGGTCAGCTTGGTGGAAACCTGGAGCAAGCTCGCTGTAAATGGACCATCACTGACTGCATTGGTTGCATGACGGTCCAACCGTAGCGTGGTTGAAGTGTCGTAGCCAGGGCCAGGGCTGAAGACGGCCAGGAGAAGTAAAAGTGCTTTCCAGAATACAAAGACAGCCAGTAGTGATTGATAGGGGCGATTGAGAGACATTCGGGATGACCACGACATATTGTGACGACACCCAGCGTGCAGAGACAGACGCGTGGAGCATAGGCGCGGCCGAGGTGTTGCCATGTAACCTTCACGTAGCCCACTGGAGTGCGATAACCCTACTCTATGGAGTACTCCGTACAGCATGCTTAACATTAATCTGATGACTTCAACATCTTTATATGCTGAAATCGAATGCATTTTTTCGATTTTTTGTCTTTTGTAATTTTGCATCAGTTCAGCCCTTGATGTACATTTATAGAGTCCTGTCTGAAAAGACGTCTCAGCCATGTTATCCTCAACAAGCCATTCCGATGAACGCTTGCAAGCTGCACTCTCGTAGTCGGTTACCAGGTTTATATTGCCTGATATAGGGTTCTAGGGTCTAAATCCTCGCCGAGAACATTTATACACATATATAACAGGGGAGGAAGAGACTCTCCTGGGTAGATCTTCGTAAGATGTTATCAAAGGTCATTGTCAACCTCCAATCTTGCGGCCAGAGCAACAACGCAATATAAAGGAAGATCTCCTAGAGCACGTATCTCAGTGACAGCTGCCTGCCATTTCTGCAGAAAGGTGTTGTAATTGCCGTTTAGACCGTACTTAATCTGACAGATCTTCTTCCAGAGCAAGAACAAACCATCTCTGCCTAACCGCTCATAAAGGCTTTGTAGCTTTTCAAAAGCCAGTACTGCGTCTGCAAGGCCAGAGATGTGAGCTATTGCAGCATTGTTAATGGTGGCATAAAATATCAAGTACTTGGTAGTTAAGCCGAGTGAATGCTTCCGTTTGCTGTTCGAAGCGTTCCAACAGCTGATGATTGCAGATATTTCGATCATTGATTAAGTCATTGATCTCCTTGTCTGTCACCGTTACCTGGTTTAGGACAGCAGCAGCGGTTGCTGCAGGAGCTGGAGGACTCTCAGTGGCATGTTTTTGGGCTAGCTCTTCCCTGCATTTGCGAAGGAGGCTTTGCCGTACTTGTTCACGATCAGTAGAGTGTTGATGGATTGGGTGCCACGTATCGTCGCTTTAGGAGCTTCCAATACTTGGTGTTCCTGCTGCAAAGATATCCCTAGAGCGCCTCTATCCAGACGGACCAGTTAAATTCGCCATTCAGGGTAGGGGCGACCTTATGGGGTTTGATGTTACTATCCATTTCGATTGGCTAGATTGACGTGTCACAATCGTTTTAATGAAGGAAGGGTCTGTGTGTCAGGGGATAAGCGTCAGCACATACAATTATGGGATGAGTTAGTAAACCATAATGCCTGAGGCACACAAACATATGACATGCAGCGTTGTCGACTACTTTCATATTCTTAGGACTCCGGAGTACGGAGTAGTAACTACCAATAATCGAAAAGATAGACTCCCTTGCCGAAAGCCGAAAGCTAATGGCCAGCGCAAGGAAGGATGGATGAATGCATTACGAATGAAAGGTGGCGGTGCTGGAGTTGACTTTACATGGATGCCTACGGCCTTGGAAAGATTTCATCTGTCGAATCAGAGATTGAGATACATGTTTTGTGGTGGTCATGGTCCAAAAATCCAACTGGAAATGTGCTCCTGTCTGCCCAGTCGTTTATAAGCTGTCATTGTCATCGTCTAAAAAGGCGTGATAAGTACTCAAGGCACAGCCACAGACCTGCCGAATCCGGAGATCCCGTGCCATTTGCCAAGTGCTTGGGGCGGCTCTTTCTTGGAGGACTTGGTTAACTTCATCTGACTGACTGATAGTCTCAACAAAATCTCTCCTTTTGCCCCTCTCGTTCAATCTTCTTCTTTCACCATATCTCGGATCGTCAGCGCAACGCTCCACATCAACGCAGCGAGATAGAAATATCTCCTTATCCGTTCTCTTGCAGCTGGCTGACAGTCGTCGGCAATCTCGAAACGTTCTCGGGATACGGAGTACTGTCTCGTGGCTCAGCCACTACTAGCTGTACAATTTGGTAACTCGACTATATTGAGAACCTCATCGCTTTTATACAAGCATCAAGATGTCATACAACAAGCCGGTTAGTCCCCTAAGTCATACCCATACCTTTCGTTTCTTCGCGACTTCGCGTGGGTTGACACCTAACGTTTATCTCTAGGACGGCCCTCCTCCTTCATATCCTGCGCCTGTTCATGACGCTGGCCCATACGGCCACCCCGGTTCACCTGCTCCTCCTGGTGGCGCAAACCAAGACTACTACAACCAAGGCGGTTACTACCCTCCCCAGAATTACGGTCCCCCTCCCCAGCAAGGATATGGCGGTTACGGCTCGCCCCCTCCCCCGGGTCAACCTATGTACTATCCTCCGCAAGGATACCCGCCACAGCAGCAAGGCTACTATCCGGAAGACCGGGGAGGGTCTTCAGGCGGTGGCATTTGTGCCGGTATCATGGCCGCTCTTGCATGCTGTTGCTGCTTGGATATTCTGTTCTAAGCAGTATGAAGAAAAGGGACTCGTGCCGTTATAATTAAGGGCAAATTGCCCTGAACATTCTGTTTCTGCTCGAATACCTTTCTGTCCATTAATTTCTGACTATTCTGCTACGGCGCTGGAACGGATACGGAGCATTATCAGGTCGGGACTCGTCATATCTCCTTTGTGAATCCTCTGTCGTTCATTCCCTCATTGTTCCTCATTTTCAGGTTGCCTAGGGGCAAGGAGTCTTTATTATTCTTGTTAATATTACTTTTTCCCTTACTATTTGTAAGAATTGAAACCCACATCTCGCGAACCAGCCTGACCGTGTTCAATAGGAGCGTCCTTGTAAATAAATCATCACATGACATGGCTTCGTAACTCATTATCCAGCGCACAGCATAAGGTTATTATCGTAACATGATCGCATCAAATCAAGGGTATCCAAAGCAACATCACAAATGCAATCCGCCTTTAATGTCATATCACCGCCCATCATACGAACTCCCACCCCCATACTCATATGGATCAACCGTCCGATATGACCCCGACACCCGACTCCTCCTCGACCTCGACCGCCCCGGCGCCACCGGCCCATCAACCGACGAATGCTCCTCCAGAACCTCCACCACATCCCCTTCATCCGTCCTCGACGCACTCGTCACCGACTCCTCCACTACGATATTATCATTATCAGGATGCCGTCTGCGCCGCCCCTCCTCCTCCACCACCTCAATCCTTCCTCCCCCGCCGCCTCCGCGGTGCGCCCGCCGCATCCGTCTCCCCAGCGCGCTCTCCGTCGTCGTCGACATCGACACGGTGCTGACTTCTACGTCGTCGGGGCCTGGTTTGTTGTTGAGCCCGAGGCCGAGGTAGGCGAGGTAGAGGAGGAAGATGAAGCCTGCGACGCTGCCTAGGACGATTCCGACGACGGTGCCGGGGGAGGGACTGTCGTCGAGACGCCCGTAGGACGCGGGGATGGAGACTGTTGTGTAGCGGCGGAGGGGGGTCATTTCTTCCGTGTCCTTTTTTTCTTTTTGAAGGTGGGTTATGCTTTTGCGAAGAGGTTTAGGCTTGCTGTTGTAGTTATGTGCCCTGCGGTGAATGGTAAATCGTAGTGGTTGTTTGGGTGGGTTGAGGACGGTATGTGTGTGTGTGCGTGTACTCCGTGTCCGTATGGTGATTCTGATAACGCAACGAGTGACATGTGGTAGGATTGGCCGCGACCGCAATTGAGATGCTCTCTTAGGACGGAGCACGCGGAGATTTTAGTCGCATTAGAAAGAAGGAGGAAATGCTGCGGCATAGGTGAGATACATGATGTATGGGGTACGGAGTACAGCGGACAACGGACAGCGGACGGACCCCCGATTATGCGGTGGCTGGGGTGGGCCGTGGGCCTCGGGAGGATCCGTACCTTTTTATCCGTACACTACATTTTCTTTTGGCTGTCTTCTCAGCTAGTGACAATGTCGCCCGAGTACGTGCAAGTATTGATATTTGGTAAGGAAAAATTACTGCTTTAAAATGGTGAATGTACAGCAGGTTTGTTGTTGTACTCCACTAACGTCCTGGCGCACTATGCACTGACCCTGCCACTGACACTGCACTGCACTTCACTGCACTGATGACTATCAATACGCCCCCTTCCGTTGACGATAATTTGGCTGCTTTGATGGCCGAATTTTTGATAGGGCAGTCATGACTGGTGTGGTGTTCACCAACTCAAAGTCATCCAACTTGGCACCATCCGACTCGAGTGCCCAGAGAGTCAACGCAACCCAATTGGTTCCCTGATAGTTCAGGATACCCTGCGGGACGGGGAAGCTTGTCTGAGGGCCTATGTTGCTGACGAACTTGCCGTACTGGTATCCGTTGACATACAGCTGCACCCGGTAGGCTGACTTCGTGCTGTTGCCAAAGTTGAAGTAGAGCGGCACGTCCCACCCGCTTGGGATATCCAGATCAAACTGAGCGGTGTAGAAGCCAATGCCAGGCTTGGATAACCCATCGAGAGGACTAGCTGATTTCCACTTCTGGCTGGGCGGCTGGGGCTGGTGGAAGCCTTGCCGTTCGGCATACAATCCACCTTCGTTCAGAGGGCCGCGGATCTTGTCTTGGTAATCCTCTCCGCCGAGGTTTCCGGTCAATTTCCAGGTGATGGCGGAGGCGTCCCGGCCGGAGAGCTTGTAGGAGAGAATACCCCGGGGGTTCTTCATCTCGTCCGTGCCGACAACCCAGTTCTCGTTGAGGCCCATTGTGTCAATGAGAATAGTGAGGACATAGTTCTTGCCTTGCTCGACCTGCGGCAATTTGTAGGTTGAGTTGTAGTCCGCATTGGCGTTGAGACCAGTCCAGGAGCCTAGGAATGATTCGTTCAGCCAGACGGAACTGCCAAAGGCCGAGCCTCCTTGCGTGCGCACGTCAAATGTAGTCTCGCTGCCGTCAGCAACAAAGTGGCCGCGGTAGATCAGGTAACCCGTATGGAAGCCATAGTCCGACGAGTACAGAGACTTTGGCGTGGTCAAGGGTCGCAAGGTGTTAGGTGTGGTGTCCAGGTCGGCTGCTGGCCACGCAGAATCGTCATAGGTTGACTGAACCTCCTGCAGAGTATCAAGATACTTCCAATCCAGATCCTTCATGCTGGGAAGCTTGATCTTAGGAGCACTGTACTTGACCTCAGTTGACCAGATACCATTCTTATCGGTCTTGAACTGGGTCTTCTCGCCGTTGATGTACAGGTTCCGGACGTTTGACGGGGCTCCGATCACTTCGACAGGAGTTGTTGCGTTGAAGTCAGCAGTAAGATAGAGGCCGGAGCCCTTAGTATAAGCGGTTCGCACAAGGTAACCAGCCTTGACAATAATGGACGAAGCAGTAGTCTTTTCGGAGCTGTAGCCCGTTGACGAGTCGTCCTTGTCAAGTTGTGGCACCCAGTAATTGTAGACAGAGTTCCTATCTGCTCGAAATCAGCTTTGAGTAAGAACAAGCGGATCTACTCACCCAGCAGGAATATCTTGAGGTCGCCAATCTGGACAATACGGCGGGATGGAGACACATCCCAGGCAACCACAACAACATCCCCCACCTTCTTCGACTTGAATTCTGAATTAGATCCTTCGACGACCTGGACGTCGGACTTGAGGGAAACCGCCAGCTCATGGTGCTCGCCAGGTCCACCATACAAGATGAGGACTTTGCTATCCCCAAAGTTCTTCCAGGTGAAGACTTCGGCAGTCGAGTATATGATATTGGTCCCCGCGACGTTGTAGTCCACAACATGAATTTTGGAATCACGTCCATTGAGCGTCAGAGTACCGCCGAGCTGGGGAACTGTGAGTCTTCCAGCACTGGTTGGGAGGCTGAGTTTGTACGGGGTAGATGCCTGGCTGGTGTAATCCGTATGTCTGACAACAAAGTACGATCCAGTGCCATTGCCCAGCAAAGGAGTCACGGTCAAATCAGCGGTGTCGGCATATCCAGAGGTAGTCAAATTGCCAGGCGTAGCCAGAAGGTAAGACGGCGAGGCTTTCACGAAGTTACCGATTAACTTGAGCTCACTGTACTTCTCTCGAGTGACATTGCGAGATTCAGTCAGCGGCGATCCATAATCGTAGGATGTGTATCCACCGGGATGGCCAAGGTTACCCCAGTTCGTGCCGCCAAAGGTCTAAGCGTGTCAGCGCTTGGTCAATCTTAAGCGGGATCCTTCCATACCATGTACAAGTTCAGGATAGCAGCTCCAAAGCTTAGGTCATTCTTGTAGAATACTCTCTCGAACTCGTGATTGACGAGGGCGGCGCATGCTGCAAAGCCGGGTCCACCCCATGGATCAAAGGAACCTGCTTGGAACTGCACGACGATTAGTGGTGTCCGGATCCGAGGGCATTTGAGACACACACACACCTCAATAAGAGAGTACGGGGTTGTCGGGCTCTGCTTCAAGTGATCCGTCCGGAAAGTGGTTGGCAGGTTGCCCTTGGGCCAAACGCTTGGGTGTCCCTATTTTCATCAGAATCGCTCAAAGAGTTCAACAAAACTCAATCTTACACAGTCAAATCCTAGTCTAATCAAAGCAAGTTAGGATTGTCTTCCCAGGAGGTGGAATTTGACTCACGGATAGCTATCGTGACCATAGATGTCAACCTCGCCCTTGCCCGTCCCAGGGGCATTGTGTCCTCCAGTCCAGGCATCGTTATTGATCAATGGTACAACAATACCGGCGTTTCGAGCCTGGTCGATGACATATTGCATGTAGTCCCCATCGGGGAAAGTAGCATCACAACACGCCCCGCTGTACTCATTCTCCGGTTGATAAAGAATGACGGGGCCCCCGTTTGTGATTTGGCCTTTGGCAATAGTAGCAGCAACATGGGCAATGTAGCTGATTCAGAGTTAGCAGCTTCGAGGCTACAAACAATCGTACGCGACATACTTATCAGTAGCCTTCAGGTACGCGGGATCGGATGTCCGCAGGGTTCCGTTCACTCTCTGCAACCATCCAGGGAAACCACCGCCCGAAGCCTCAGCATTGATATAAGGTCCAGGACGAGCGAGGAGATAGATTCCTGCCTGCTTAGCCACGTCAAAGAAAGGCTCGAGGGCAAAGTTGCCTTCAGCCCTGTACTCGCCAGGTTTTCCTTCGAGGAGGGCCCAGTCGACGTAGAATGAAACGCAATTGAACCCCAGGGCCTTGATTTTCTGAAAGACATCGAGCCACAGCGAAGGAACGGGCAGTCTACACAATGTAAGAATGTAAGAACAAACCAGAGTAGATCACCGCGTCTGTGTCGCACCTGAAAGGGTGAACTTCGCCGCTGAAAATCATGATTCTCTCGCCATTGACAAACAGTGACTTCTCATCCCAGGTGACCTAGAGCTATGTCTGAGTACACATTAATCGATTACCAAGTTTTCGATCCCACATACGTATTTCTGTAGCAGTTCCCGCTTCGCAGGATCCGAGTGCTCCATAAGAGTGAAGCCATTGAGCATGTGCTTGATGGAAGCACCCGCTGCCTGAGCTGCCAACAAGGCAATTGCGCAGACAGAGAGAAGCTTCATAGTTTTTCTTCAAGATGAAACCAGAAGAATGAAGCTTACGAGGGAGGGAATGCAAGGTCTTCTGAGAGCCGGGAGCTTGACTACAGGGGCAGGAGCTTCGGCTTAATATATGACGGACTTGCCACTCCGCATGATCCTCCGAGATGTAAAATGAGAGAAAGTTCGATCCTAGCCATCCACAAGTCTGCCAGGATTGCACCGTGCCTATCGTCATGGTCCATCAAGCACGACAACAAACCGGTAGAGAGGATGTGGGCCCTTGGAAAGAGACCAGAACAAATCTGCCATGGCAGGCCTCGGTGTGTGCATGCATCATTCGTGCTAACAAAGACCGAGGGGCGGAGATGAGTCGAATGCGGAAGGTCGCGATGCAGGGATACGGAGAGGCACTAAATGAGCTGCCATCATTATGGAGGAGAGCACCTCTCCAGTAGCAGGGGATGTTTTTGCACTTGATTCAGAGCGGAGAATGGGCCGACGATCCTCCGCATTCGAGTCAACAAGCTACCGCAGTTTGCGATAACACGGGGCCAACGGCCTCTAATTTTTCCTCATATCAGAGACATGCTGGAGGATCATGCGATGGTCAATGCTCCAAGTCCTGCAATTGACTCGCAGAATGATGATGCAGTAGCATGGCTGCATTGACTAGCATAATCACCGTATCAATTCCCTGTCATCTCGCCAATCCAGGCTCAAGACTCATGCAAGGGACAAACTCATTCATTCCCTGGGCATGCTCGGTCAAGACGATTGACGGTTCAGCGCTCAACGACTAGGTTTCTTCCACTGCTGTTGGAATTTCTTCACAATGATTCCCAGATCAGTGTTTTTCCAAGCTTTCGGATGGCTGTAGAGGAAGCGGGACTGCGGGGTCATGGTGGACTCGTTGGAGTGCAAAATGTGGAGTCCGGAATCTGCAGTGCTACGTTCTTCCTCTTGTATTCTCCTCCATAATCTGACTGTCGTTTGATGGCATGATTGATGCAAGTGGCTGATGTGTTTGCTAATTGAGAGCCTGGTACCTATCAGTCTAATTAATCAATCCCAAAGGCTCAGTCGCTTGGACTGGGGGTGTTTCCCCTCTGATAATACTGGACGAACAAGACAACAACGATGATGTCCACTGAATCCTAATGATGAAGGCAGGGTGAATTGATAAGATACCTTGCGCTACTTCTATCGCATACCCATCATTCGAGAGTGAACCGGTCGGCCATGAACGATTCCCCTTGGCTTCCTTGCTCCTCGGATCCGGCTATTTTGCGGCAAAATACACAACCAGTGCTCCCCGTTAAATGCATACGCATTTATCCTTTCGGGTAAATTGGAGTCCAATCTGACTCCTGAGTTGACTAGTGCTAAGCACGAATGCAGGACTCGAAGTGTTGAACAAGTTTCCAGCTCCATAATGCCGGTCATTGCTGTACATTCGAAATGAAGTCTTGCAAAAGACATATCATCGATGTCAAAGCACTATGAACACTGGGCCCTGCTCATTTGATGTGACAATGGCAGCAGCGAACCTTGCTTTGAGAGAGTTGTGACTGAATGGACCGCACTCTGTTCTGATCTCCGAGGCATATATACCTAGAGTAGTCTAAACCTCAAGGGTCATACTAGGCAGACTGCTCGCTCCGTTTGACATATGCAAGCAAAGATTCTCTTTATGAATACTGAAGGATAATAGATATGGGCTCAATCGTCGTCAGTGCGACTCCTAGTGTCGAGTGAGGTTCTCGCTCGGATAAGAGAATAAAAGCTTGAACTTGATTTTTTTTTCCCCAAACACCGAGTAAAACGATAGTCCTGGCGATATTTATACAGTTGTGTTAAACCGGTCATCTTCGTCGCCGGCCTTGGTCCACGTCTCCCGAGTATCAACCTGCTCCTGCTGATCCTCACCTATTGCTAGGTTTTCCTGCTTCAGGGCATTCTCTTCCGCTTCCGTAGGAGCCATTCCAGACACGTCTTCCTCATTCGTCTCGACTACTGGAGTGGACGACTGAGGCGTGCCTTGCTGGGTAATGTTCAACAGCTGAGGCTCGTCGTTAAATATACGTAGGAGCATAGCACGGCGCTCTTCCTTGGGAAGCATGAGGTTGACCGAATGCAGCGACCGCCAAAGAGGAAGCACCATGTGTTCACTGTTGGACACAAATCAGTCATCTGGTTTGATAGTGATGGATGGACAACTAGACACCGGGGGACAGCAGGGGATAGGAGATGTGACATGTGGAAGCGGAGAGAGTTGGGGATGATGGGATTTTGGTCGTGACGGAGTTGGAGATGTAACGGTGGTGGTGGTGATGGTGATTGTAGGGAGATCCTGCCGCTGTATGAAAGTGCTTTGACATACCTAAAGTTCTCCTCCGGCCGAACATACAAAATGCTACAGCCCATTTCGATATCCCGCACACGTTCGCCAATCTCCCCGAGATCCTTCCAGCCATCATCGGCAACTTTGGGGAACATCTCTACAAGGAGTTTGCGCAAGGTCTCCTTCTTGGTCAGGACGACCGCTCTACGAGGACCCACCCAGGGTTCAAGGATGCGCAAACCATCGGTCTGGATGCGCCAGCGGCAGACGTTGGGGCGTTGTGCGTCTTGCTTGACGAACATCTTCACACCGCAATGCACAAATTTCATGCCATGACCCTCGTTAGCCATCAGAATGTCACGCGCCAATGCACTGGTGTAGTAGATAGTTCTTGTAGGGGTCGCCTGCGCGTTACGGACCATGAAGCGGTCACGTGGGAACCGCTCGGAAATTTCGTAGAATTTGAAAATCGGGTCGATTTCCTCGTTATTGGGATCCAGATATTTGAATGGTTCCTCAATCGGCTGGCCCGGCTTCCGCTTCTGCGGGGGCTGGGGCTTTGTCTCGGTTGACTCTGGCTGAGGGGTCTCCGTAGGGAGCGGAGCAGGGGTGCTCTCAGAGGCGTCAGGGTCCTCTGCCTCGGGCGGAGGACGGTGGATTGGACGATCACCCAGTACTACTTCAGTGCCATCCTCCACTTTGGTCTTCTTGGATGGGACTTCATCTTCCATGTCCCCAGCCATGTCCTCTGCATCTCTCTTTGCAGGCGAAATCTGGTTCGTTGAGAAGTAGGGCACTTGGTGCGTCGCTTCAGCAACAGAAGCGCTCTTATCCATCTCCAACTGGGCCTCTTTACCGGGGGCCACCAGGTCGTCTAATGCATCGAGCTTTTCAAGAGGGCGCGCGGTTCCATGCTTCTGCTTGAAATCCAGCTCCTCAGTCAGAGCTGCAATGGAGGCCTTGGGGATGACCTTAGAGGAGTCTTCCGGCTTGGCGCGAATTTCAGATTTCTTCTCGAGGACAGTGATGAAGAAACCACCGGTATCTTGGAGATGAGGGTAGACGCGGATGCATCTCTCCAGAGGCAAGTCTGCATTCTCTCCAGTAGGCGGGAACATGCCTTCGCCAATCCGGCCCAGGCCGTTGATGCCTTCACGCTCCCTCTGCTCTTCGACCTCTTTCCAGCTGTTGTACATACGGCCCTCACGATCCATGACCTTCCATGTGCGCACGCCAGCAGCTCTCTTCAGTCCGGGCAATTCATTGCTGCAATCGAGGATTTCAACGTTGGCCGAGCCTCCGCAGCGACTAATAGCACTAGCAACGACAGCCTCGTTCTCAACAGGGTTCATGCTGCAAGTGGAGTAGACTACCCGTCCACCAACCTTCAGCATCTGCAACGCACGAACAAGGATTCGAACCTGTGTAGCGTGCAGACCCAGGGCGTTGGCAGGGCCCCATTCTCTCCACACGCTAATGTTCTTCCTGGCAGTACCATCACCGGTGCAAGGGACATCAGCAAGGATGCGGTCGAATTTCAGGTATCTGTTCTTCTGGGGCTTGCCGTCTTGTTCTGGGAGAGGAGGCAGTCTGATGGAGGGATACATAGTGGCGTCGTGATTCGTGACGATCAGATTCGGGGAGCTCAGTCGTTTCATCTGATGGACAAGCATGTGTGCACGTTTGAAATCGGAATCGTTGGCGATGAGAAGGCCGGTGGTTCTGCCATCGTCGTCGAGACCCTCGGGGCCCATAGGTTCCGGCCCCGCCTTCCCTTCCTTCACTTGCTGCGCGACCTGGCGCATCGCATCTTCCTCTCCCGCATGAAGCAGTTCCATTAACTGCGCTGACTTACTTCCCGGTGCGGCGCACATGTCCAGAACAGTCATTCCAGGTCTGACGTCAATGAGCAGTGGAGGAATCATGCTCACAACCTCCTGTCGAGTGATATTGCCAACGTCCGTCTCGGCGACAAGGAACTTCTGAAATGAGGCGAAAGGCTTGAATCGCCGGACAACGTTCTTAGGGGTGGTCATCCACCATGCGAGCTGGTCCGGGTACCAAGGAACTGGGCGTGGCGGCTCGACAAAGTTACCCTCATACTGGATTGAGGTGATTTCGGGAATATAGTGATTCTTGAGCTTTTCCTGGACAGCAAGGGCGTGTCTTCAAAATGTCAGAGTTCAATGCAGCTGGGAGATGTCGACCTGCCATGACGTACCCTTTTGAACCAGTGAATCGGAAACTGTTGGGAAGGTCCCTGCGCAGAGCTTCCCAGAATGCTTCTCTCTCTTCCTCTGGAATGAAGCCTTGTTCAGTATAGAAGCGCTCGAGCTTCTCATTCGTTTTGGGAATGTCCGCGTAATTCTGGCGCTGCCCGCGCGCACCGCCCTGCCACAGAGTATGTTAGCTGCTGCGACAAATTTCCACACTCGTCGAGACAAGGCCAATTGACATCAGGAATGCTCACCTTCCTACCACCACGCTTAGCCATGGTGATTAAATGATATGAGTGGGATGAGGAGCCGAGTCTCAAAGATATTCTCGGCCTGCTCTTGCACAGCAATAATTATTTCTTCCTCGCGGAGCTCCAAAAAGTAAAAACGTCCCGCTTCGGATTAGCCTTCGGCCCGAGTATCGATTATGTCATGCTCTCTATAAACAATTGTCAACAACCTTCGACTTCATCGACAACTCTTTTTCTAGTTTGAAGACCTATTTTAAAAGGATGAAGACTTATTGTTGAGCTTATCTAAATAGAGCTCAACTGGCAATAATTAGAGATGACGGCCGGCGCATCGAGATGCCTATGTAGATATCGATTAATTCTGAGCATTTCCGATTGCGCTCACGACGACAGCAACGAAAATCTAGCTGGAAGACTCTGATACTAGTGCTTGTCTTTCAGACTTGCAATGTACACTTTTGACAATGCTTTTCGCTGTTCTCCTCCGTCCTGGGCCTAATATGAGGCGCAGGACTCCCAGAGACGCCTGTAACTCCCTCTGAACAATGTGCCTGACACAACCGTCTCATCCTTCAGTTCTCCTGAATGCTCAAACATGAAGATGGAATTGACCTGGCCACTTAAACCAGCCGAGATCAACGGGATCGTCTTCATAGGGCCCGTATTGGGAAATGCCAACCTATCGACTTCCCGTTAAACTTTTTGATGTGTCAACCCTACAGCCCCTGTGCGGTTGAGCCGCACGAGACACGAGATTGGGCGTTAATCTCATCCATTCTGAGCAAGACATTGGACAGACTTTTGCTGATCAGTTCCTTCGAACCAAGTCCCAGTCGACTGATCTCACAAGATTGTCCCAAAAGAAATGGTTAACTCTGATTAACACTGTGGAGTCGCTGCTAGTTCTCGTGTTTTGGGCTCAGCTCTTCCACAGGGAGACAGTACGCAGCACCATTTCGCGGGTCTTCTCAAGTCATACCTGTCGTCAAGAGGAGAAAGTTTACATAGCCTGCTTCAGAAAAGGATTACCTCAGTCCCGGGCCATGTCCACGATGGAATCGTGCAACTTAGATTGTATTGGCTCTGTCCAACTGGACCAAACAGAGCATGAAATCTAATTAGAAAGGTCAGAGACCTGCATCTGGCAGACCGTGGTTCAGATAAGGCCTGAGGAATTTTTGAGGAATCTTCGCGAGTTACGACAATGTTCGTTTTTTGACATAAAAAGAAAAGCGATCCTTTGAACCCGCGAGACAGCCGTTCCCCGTAAGGCGCTACCCATCGATAAGTTTAAATTGCTGGCTTCCCCCAAGACCTTGTCTCCTCAGTTCATATATTTCGGACCCTTAGCCGTCGTGCACTTGGATTATACCCAATATGGATACCAAAAGCCCCGAACAACCTGCCCCTGCTGCTCCGCATGCTCATGAGTGGTCCAGCTCGTTCTGGGACTGTTTCTCTCCCACTGAAACCTGTAAGGGATCCTTGACCTCTCAATTGCCTCGCCTCCTCCGTCCCCCCATATCTCATCTACGATCAATTTGCTGACATTTATCCCTTCAGGTCTCATCGGCTGGTGTGCACCATGCTGCCTGTTCGGCAAGACCCAATCTCGCCTTCAGGACCCCGCTCTGAAGGAGCACCAATACGTCAACGGTGATGTATGCATTGTCCAGTGTCTTCTCATACAAATAAGCAATGATACTAACCGCCACCTGTATCCATAGTGCTGCCTCTACGCACTCTCCAGCTACTGCGGCCTCTACTGGGTCCTGCTTATGATCAAACGAGGCCAGCTCCGTGAACGTTTTGGAATCCAGGGCTCCACGTTCCAGGATTGTTGGCAGTCCTACCTCTGCCCGTGCTGCACGCTGGTGCAGAACGAGAAGGAGGTGGAGGCACGGTTTTCGAACACCACTCAGGTTGGGTATCAGCCTCCTTCGGGAATGGCTTATCCTCAATGACGTTTTTACGGTCTGGGTTTGTCTGTTTCGGTCATAATAGTCCTAATGGGATAATAAGAGTAATGGTAATTCTTCCTGTGATAATGGTCTTCAGTGAGGTGTATTAGACGGGCGAGGCGATAGTCAGTGCATCTCCCAAGGCTTGAGTGCCTGTTATCGGCAGCCATCCAAGCATCAATCAATCATGCTCAGCTTCATGAGCGAAGTTCCAAGAATGAATACTAGGACGGGCAAGTTGAAGTAAAAGAGAATACACATTTTGAGTATATCAGTCAACAGTTGTGTACTGTACAGAACACGCTACCTCCGCAACTTCCACCTCTTCGGTCTATTAACTGCCAACGGAACAAAGGAAACATAACTGGACAGGAGGCAATGGCCATGAATTCTGAGACATCAAGAAAAAACCGGTAATTTCGTTTACAGGGAGTTACGGCTCATGTCACTGCGGATGCGCTGGTAGTCCAGGATGCCCTCAATGGAACCGACAGCGCTGATGGCGATATCCTGATCCCAAATCTTGCGGTTGGCGAAGTCCATGACGTCCTTCTCGGTGATTCGGCCAATAATGCGCTCAACGTCCTCAGGGCTGAGGCGACGGCCAGTGGTGATGATCTGGCGACCAATGTCCTCGGCAACGGCAGTGGTGCCGTCGAGGGACAGGAGGATGGAGGCCTTGAGCTGAGCCTTGGCGCGCTCAACCTCGGCAGCGGACACGTTGTAGCACAAGCGAGACCACTCGCGGAGGGCGAAGTGGACCAGGTCGTTGAGCCTGGTCAGGTTCTCCGAGACCATGTAGATACCCCACAGACTATATTTCGATCAGTCCAATTCATTACCAGGTATTACCACACTTCTCGCAAAGGACAGACTTACCCAGTGTCGCTATAGCTGGTCGAGAAGCTCATGAAGCTGTTGGCAAGGTTGTGGTGGTTGACGAACGAGCTGAGGCGGCTGCCGAGGTAAGGGGAGTTACCCATGGCACGATCCCAGTTGCCGACAATAGCCTGGGCGACGAGAGCAGTGAAGTAGTCATCATCCTTCCAGCTGACACCCTCGACAGCAACGGCAATGTGGGCAGAGGGAAGAGTGTCGTCACGAATTCTGATCTCGGATCCGATGAACTCGGGGGTACGCTTCTGCTCAGCGGTGAGAGCGAGAGCAGCGGAGGTGGGGGGCTTGCTGGGGAGGGAACCGAAGTGCTGCTCAGCCAGCTTAACGAGCTGCTCGTGGGGAATGCCACCGGCACCGACCAGAACCATGCGGTCAGCGGTGTAGTTGGTCTTGATGTAGTCGGTCAAGTTCTCCCGGGAGATAGTCTGGATGTTCTCCTTGGGACCGAGGATGGTGCGACCAAGGGGCTGATTCTGGAAAGCAGTGGCGTGCAGGTGGTCAAAGACGACCTCCTCGAGCTGCTTGTCAACCTCCTCCTGCTCACGCAGAATCACGTCTCTCTCACGCTCGATAGCAGCGGGCTCCAACTTCGAGTTCTGCAGGATATCGGCGAGGATGTCAACGGCTTTGGGGACATCGTTGTTGAAAGACTTGGCATAGTAGACAGTGTTTTCCCTCTATAAAAGCTCCAATTAGTTCAACTCGTCTCCTGATGAAAGGTCAATTCAATCATCGTGCCGGGCCGTACCGAAGTGTAAGCGTTCAGGTGAGCACCCATGTTCTCGATCTCGAGTTCTAGCTGGTGCTGAGTCCTCTTGTTGGTACCCTAGATTTCCGTCAGCAACCGATTCACTACCTGGATATCTGCTGAGTATATACCTTGAAAGCAAGGTGCTCAAGGAAATGTGCGGTTCCGTTGGTCTTGTCAGTCTCTGCTCTGCTGCCGGCGTCGATCCAGACGCCAACAGTGGATGTCTGAGCCCATGGGGAGTATTCAGTGGCAATCTGTCGTCAATTAGCGGGATTGCGAAGCCATTGAGATGTATTTTAATTAATTTTCGTACCGTGAATCCGTTGGAGAGAGTCGTCGACTGGGTGGTGGACGGCAAGGCGACCGGAGAAGCAAAGCCACGCTTCACGGGCTGAACGGCCTTCAAGGCAGCACGGCTTCGCAGAGCCTGGTTGAAATTGAACGCTAGGCGTCGAGAGGCCATAGTGAAAGACTGGAGGGAGACTGAAGGGAGAGGGAGGGATTGAAAAGGACGGTTGCTAGAGAATGGGGCAGTCCTGGAGATGCGAGGTTGAAGTTCGGGAGTCAAATTGTTCGCCAGCTCTCGCCAGCCAATCACATGACCCGCTTTTCCAAACCAGCCTGCGTTGCATCCCGACTGTTTCCTTCACTACAGACAGAACCAGCATAATCCTGCACGTTTGTCGAAAGGACATGCTCGACGGCATGATTATTGTCCCCCGTATCCAGTCCGTAGAATTGTAACCTGCAGAAAAAGCTACAATTGAAGTTCTCTCCCATCTCCATCACACTGCTCGTCTCTCCAGCTGCTCACATAGATCCGTTCCTCCGCGATCAGGTTCTAGTTTACGTACATTGTTGATTGAAGTTTTGAGTCCAAGTCTGGACAAACCAGTCAACCTCATTCTTCCCAAGGCTCCTGCACAACAAATGTTCCTCTCTCTGAGCATTGGCACTCGAATTCCTTCAAGACGCATTGATTGGTAATGAGTTCCGTTACTTTCAAGCGTGGGGCTGTTGTCGACGAGTTGGAGATGAAGTCGGAATATGGTCCTTGCTGGTGCGAAGTCAAGACTCTTACTCCTTTCGATATAGTAACTAATATATCCATTCAGGGGCCTCTTGATTACAACCTGATGGCGGGACACGAGATTAATGGCAACACATACTGGACTTAGTAGACAGCTCAAAGTCTGGCAACCACGTGTTTCGGGTCTGACTATCATTCCTTGCTCTAGTCCTGTTGCCTAATGCATGTATTCACTCATCTGTATGCTGCTTCATGCTAGCCACTGCTTAGATGAAACTGGAGGTGAGGCTAGCTGCCACTCAGGGCGCGGACAACGAGCGTTATGCAATGGACGTAGGGTACGAGTCCGATACTGTGATATCAGCTCGATAGGAATCAATGAAACCGACTCGCATATTGCCTAATGTTCTCCACCATCGAAACATCCTCCGAGAACCCCAACTCGATCGCACGCGCAGTGTTGAAGTTTGGAGTCCAGGTCTGGACAATCCGATCAATATCCGCATCATACTTCTCTTCCACCAAAGCTCGACGCTCCTTGCCTCCAATCTCCTCCAACGCATCCAGCATCTCCTGAACGCTAACCTTCAGACCTGGTAAATTCACCGACCTCGAAACCCCAAACGCCTCCTTGGGGATAGTCCTCGCATGCAACAGGTTCTTCACCACAGTATACGGCGAGCAAATCCACAGCTCTGTACTCTTACTCACCGGCAGAATCGCCTTTTTCCCGTTAAACGGCTCCCGGATGATGTCGCTCGCAAAGCTGCTCGCAGCCTGGGTAGGTTGGCCCGCTCGCACCGTCACTGTGGGTAACCGCACGGCGCGACCGTCGATAAACCCCCGCCTCGAGTAATCATTCAGCAGCGTCTCGATGACGAGCTTCGCTGACCCGTATGAGGACGACGGCACAGGCGGGAAATTGGTCTCGTCGATGACGAACCCGGGGGGCGCGAGACCGTAGACCGCTAGCGTCGAGGTGAATACCACCTTCACACCCGCCATGATGGTGCGTAGTCTGTCGAGGATGTACCGGGTTGCGTCAAGATTGACCCGCATCCCGAGCTCGAAGTTGGCTTCTGCGCCGCTGGACATGATCCCGTGGAGGAGGTAGACGGTGTCGTAGCGGTGGGACTCGTTGAATAGCGAGTCGACCACGCTTCGGTCGGTGAGGTCTGCTTGGACGCTCTTGACTCGCGAGGCATGTTCGGCTGCGGAGGATGGAACTGAGGGTGCGACAACGTCTGTGAGAAGTACTGTAGTATTCGGTTCATTTGAGAGTAATGCAGCAGCCAGTTCCTGGCCGACGTAGCCGCCTGCTCCAGTGATGATGATGGACATGGTGAAAAAGTTGAGTTCTTGATCGCGAATCGGAAGTGATTTGACTAGAAAATAGAAGAGAAACTGAATATCGCACGGACACTCAAACTCATTCAGATACCATGTTTCCCCCGGCAGTTTTATCCCATTGCTGATGGTTTATATAGTCTCCATGCTGTCTATGTATGCGGGGTCGGTGGAGAGAACTTGTGAATGCTCCCCCACGTCCACCATTATTTCTCCGTCTCGACGCCATCGGCATTACTGTCATTAGCTGTGGCCATCGCGGGATTACCTCACTGTTTCTGTTGAGCCATTGGTATCACGCAGATGTTCCGACTCTCCAGTGTCGGAGACCTGTCCGACCGAACTGCTCCCGTTCCATGGAAGGGTCAAAACCGGCGCAAGTCCGATAGGCGATTACCCTTGTGAACAACCCGTCAGTTTGAGAAATAATATTCTTGGAAGAATTAGAGAGTGTTATGAACCATCACAATTCGTCTCACACTAAAGGGGAAAAAAACAAGAAATAGCATCCAAGCATGTTCTTTCTAGACAGAAACCGCAAACCTGGAAGGTTTTTCGACTGGAACAGAATACATTTGTAAAAACGGACACCTGGACATGGACATAAACCAGAAAAAGAAAAGGGCCATTTCAACATATCACGGAACACTTGACGCCGAAAAATAGCAAACATGGGATGATTAGAAACATGATAAAGAGATCAGACCCCCAAATTTTTATGCAGAACGCTTGTAGATACCAGACACTATACAGTGGTCACGTTCGAAAGGCTCCAGAGTCAGCTGCTCCTTGGGTTTGATCTTCTCCTCTCTCATCTTCTGCACCTCACGAGCGAAAACAACCTCGGGTTTGGCCGTGCTGTCGATACAGTTGGCCTTGACGGAGACAATGACACCACCCTCGTTCTTCAAGAACATGTGGGCATTCAAGCCGACAATACGGGCCTGATCGGGCTGGGCAACATCGGCGAAGATAACGTCAACCATGGGAACGAGCATACGGTAGCGGAGAGGGTGTCTGGCGTCCTCGACGATGGGAATAACGTTGGTGCGGTGGGTGGCCATGCCAATCAGATCACGGCCAGAACGGTGGGAGAACTCAACAGCGTAGACGTTTCCGGTAGGCCCGACAATATCAGCGACGTGACTGACGGAGGTACCACTGGCAGATCCAAGGTAGAGAACTTTGGAACCAGGCTTCATGTAGATATCATCGAGACCGCCCAGGATACCGGCGGCAAGCTTGGAACGGAAGGGGTTCCACACACGGTACTCGATCTTAGTGACGGCGCCATCTTCACCGGCAGGGGACTCGACAGCAATGCGCTTCTCGCCATAGACAGACTCTCCAGGAGTCAAGTTCTTCGTGACAAGCAAATCCTCCTTACCACCACGGGCAACGAAGACACCGGCGTGACGGTGAGGCTCCTACATACCCCTGTATTAGTATCCAAACCCATCGATCGCTCCCAGCCACAGAAGACACATACAATGATGACCTTGGCACCACCCTTGGCACCCTTAGCACCACCACGACCGCCGCCACGACCACCGCGACCACGAGCAGGGCCACCACGGCCACCGCCGCGAGCACCACCACGGCCACGACCACCGCTTCCAAGTCCGCCTGAAAATGAAAAGAGATGGTATTAGCTTGCCGCTCATCACAGGGGATGCTGTGGACAGGCGACCGCATTGAAGCTTCAGAGTTCTGGCTCCAGTAGAAGCAATATCACTGGAACAGCCAAACAGCTGGTTCAGGGGCCTATGCCTGCCTATTGCCCCAGATGGAGGATATGAGGATGAACAAACCTCTGCCACCGCGACCACCACCTCCACGGGGAGCACCACGACCACCACGGGGAGCGCCGCGGCCACCTCCTCTAGGACCACCGAATGCCATTGTAGTTTATGGTATTATAATTATCGGAAAGATAGAGATGTCGAAATCGTTTTCACAGCCGAAAAAAACTGGCTGAGGATCGAATTGCGGAGCTGCTGTTATAGCGAAGATGAAAAAAAAGTTTCGATGTGTAAAAGGACAGCTAAGCCCGCTGCGACTGGAAAGAACCAAGAGTCGAGATGATAGATTGCCTCTAGGTAGCAGATAGGTGAAAGTTCCGCACCGTGTCTGCTTTCAACGTTCCGTCGAGGCCGTACTACTCGTCGTTGGTTGCGGTCGAGATTTTTCAGACTGAGCCTTTGGATCTTTCGAAAATCAGAACCCGCTAATCTTAAAGCGGCTTAGCGGGACTCTGGCTGATGTGGGAGCAATAATCACGTGATATTGGTTGATAGCGAGATCACCTGACTTGTATAAGCCCTTGTCCAATTGGATCGTTGCTTGAGCATCCATTAGTACTCAAGGTATGTAACAGGTAGAGAGCTACAGGATTTCGCGTTAATGTATTACGGAGGCACTCAAGAGGCGTATTATTTCGCAGGTTCATTCTGACAAGTGAGAAAGAATTCTAGCCAGGGAACATACGAGTATGTACATGATTCAGCAGCCAAAAAAAGCAGAGATCCCCCCGCCTCATTTTCCAAAGAAATAGTAATTTGCTGCATATTGCACAGTGATGACTGAGGGCTGGTTCTCGCAGGTCTTCGGCGGTGATCCCCCGGCAGTGTCTACTCGATAGACACTCTCGTAGTCTCCAACTGTGCCCTCTGTACTCGTCAGGTAGAGCCATGCAACCGCACCATTGGCACCTTGGACTGCAGAAGGCGGTGCAGCCAGGTCGGCTTTCTTCTTTGTATAAACTATACCGTACTGCTGTTGCGGAGTTGTGTCGAGATTGAAAACGGGGACCGAACCCTCGAAGAAATGATGACCAAGAAGATTGAGGTTGGCATAAGGTAGAGTCGCCCATGAGTTGGTGGGTAGCTGCAGCTTATAGACAATGTTAGGGAGCATGTCTATCATGTCGGAATAGCCTGCTGCAATGCATGTTGCGTTGTAAAGACTTGCGACGGCACCTATGGCCACCGGTTTCGAGTGTGTGGTTGAGGTTGCGCAACTGTAATTCTGCGTGGGATCAGCTACATTAGCCATGCGACGAATGTGTGATCTGGATGTGCAGTTGTTGCTAACCTGTGTTCCGCGGCCAACAGCGACATATAGTGGCTTCTGATTGCCGGGCGAGGGCAATCCGGATGCAAAGGCCGGTAGACTTATCTTGGAAGGATCGCACGTTGTTGTTGCAGTCAAGACATCCTTTGAATCATCGATATACTTGCTCACTTTGCTGTAGAACTCTGCCAGTTCGTCGGAGTAGTCGTAAATGTTGTCGAAGAAAGCCGGAGCCGCGTAGGCCGTTCCCATCAGCCAGGTGAAAAGCACGATGAAGGGCTGCATCTTGGTGCTTTATATTGGTGTATTGCTCAAAAAAAAGCCTAGTCCAGCTAGGTACTATGTCCAGGTATAACATGCAGCTGATTACTGCGTATGTGAGAAAGAAAAGAGGCGAAGAGTGGAGATTATTGAGTTGTAGTAGGAAGAATCAAGTACGAATATGCAACAAAGAAGACCTGGGTATCCAGACTGACACTCAAGACAACATTGTAAACAAAGAGGACCTGCCGAGGAGAAAACACACTGGCAAGATTGAACAGCAAAGAATACGACCGGGAGTAAGAACATCCCTACTCAATAGCCAGGATGAATATCCTATATAGTCACCACGCTTGCATGGCTGTATGCCTGTTGAGGGTTGCACGGATCCTCTGTCTGCATGTCACTGAAGAAATTATAGTAATATGTAATTTAGGCTTGAAACCCGACTTGTCAGATCTATTAACAGCCTCGAGTCAGCTTGTCGCTGAAGCCGCCTGCTATGGCCATGCGCCATGAAGCTCGCTCATTGGGGCCCGTATGCGCTGGTGGAATCCCTCAGCTTTGACGGTATTCTAGTTGAGACATGGAATGGTCCCTGGGCGGTTTGCGCTGCTGAAGAGACGCCCCCCTCGGGCGCAGATTGGTGCATTTGGCTCGGCAGTTGTCTTGATTTCGAAGCGGTCGGAGCTTACATGCGTTTTATGAGATCTAGCAGGGTTATGCTCGCGCTAATTGGCATTGAAATTCCCGGCCTCCTTTGGAGTCTAATAATATCTCCTGTTTTACATTGCCGGCGCTTAGCCGTCATGCCAACCTGGGTTAGTGTGCAGAATGGCAGATTGCCATTGCCCACGAGACTTGTCTTGACTCGTGTCAGTCGACCTAAGCTCTTGATGATACCTGGGTATTTCCTCGGCCTTTGCTAATAATGTGTTTGAACAATGGTCACATTGTCGAGTGCGTATGTTGACGCTGATGTTACCGCTAGCTTGGACTGCTGCCAAAACCCGGTAAATATATCAAGCACTGGGTAAACACTAAACAGACATCCCAGGTGATCAATGCCTTGACGAATGTAACACTGACCGCGGTGATTAGTACTACGTGATTATCATCAAGTTCCTCAGTTCCTAATGCTGGGATAAGTAAGTATACTCATTACCTCCTTGACGTTGTCACTCAAAAGGAAGACTTCGGCACGTAAGCCTTTGTTGTTTTGAATCATGAAACCTAAAGAAGGATGCTATCTTCATAGTTGCCCGGGTGGTCTAGTGGTATGATTCTCGCTTAGGGAAAAACCCAAGCATATCTGCGAGAGGTCCCGCGTTCGATCCGCGGCTCGGGCCAACAACATCTCTTTTTGGCACATATTTTTGTTCCATCCTTTTTCTTTGGCGACTGCCGAGAGTACCAGATATTTTGATCACTTCCACTCTAGCACACCTTAATCAAGGCCCAAAGTCCGGGATGCTTGGTAAGGAGAAACTAAGCCTGCTAAGATGCGCATGGACCCACACCACCACTTGCTAAGACATCTCCTAAGAGATATGTACTCATGGCTGGCAGCAAGGGGTATGGTGCCCCGGGTCATTATGAGGCACTAGTAGCATGGGATCCAGGTCCTGAAGACTGTCCAAGCCGTTGACTGCTTCAATTGGGAATGGAGATTAAATAGATTAGAAGGTAGTATTCAGCTGACGAACTAGATATCTCCGACCTTTGTAAACGCCGACCGTCAAAAATAGACAAGAGAAGAAGTCAGATGGCTACTAAGCTGCATGGTTGAAACCCTCCTGCTGCCAATCATCACCATGTAGCTGGCCACTGCTACTCCCAGACCCGCCTCCACCAGCCATTGCAGCAGCGGCAGCAGCTCCCAGACTGGCGCTACTGTGTTTTTCTATTTCCATGGTACTCATCATATACAATGCTAGAAACAGTAAGACATGGAGGGCAAAGCAATATCCCGCAAAGAGGTTTCGGCTCGTTCGATTAGCCAAGATGATTCGTGTGATGGAAAACACGATCCTTTCGGGCAAGCTCATGCGCTTGTACGCCCGCACCGACTCACGGCCTCGGAAAGCAGCAAATGGTGATAGCCGAGCTTCGTAGGCAGACTGATACCGGTCTAATGAAAGGCCAGAAGGCGTGTCCGCGGAGACATGGACGGAGGAATTGCTGGGTTTATTCGCATAGGCGGAGGCTGACGAAGAGGCTCCGCCACGGCTGTACGTTGAGACGTATCGCGTTTTCTCGTAAAGGCTAAGGTTGTCCTTCTGGAGGGAAGCAACCTCTTGCCTCAAGGACTTGACCGTGCTGTACATCTTCGACAGCTCCTCTTCCAGCTCCGCATTCTTCTTCTTGAAGCGGTCACGCTGAGCCTGTATCATAGGCAGCAGACCCGAACCACCACCCACAGGCTCCCCAGCGCGTATAGCGTCCATTGCATTGGAAGAGGTTGCCGCCTGGTCAAAACCCGAAATTATGGACGAGGTGGGCGACGCTGCTCCCCTCCTGGTTGAGTGGGGGTACCTTGAGCTGTAGGTACCAGCAACAGACATTGCAGACGATGGGAAAGCGTTCGCCGCCTCCTGCTGTACACGGAGCAGATCATTCTCAAGGGTTGTGGATAACTGCTTGGATTTCTCCAGTTCCTCTTTGGTATTTGAGAGGTCCTCACGCAGAAGTTCAAGCTGATCTTGGAGGTCACGATGGGACACACGAAGAACGGTAAGTTCATCTGTCAGCTTCTTGTTGCGAGCCAAGAGCAGCCCCTCTAGGCTATTACCGCTGGATCCATCCTTAGGCTTCAAAAGGGCGCTGTTGGTACCGTTAGCATTACCTGTGGAATCTCCAACCTCATCATCGTCCCCATCGCCGGCAGAGAATTCAATAGACTACGAAGAATCAGCAAGCAAGTACGGCTGTCTTGCCATAGGAAATATCCTACCTTGATCATCTCCAGCTCGCGGCGGATATCTTCATAGTCAGCGGTCTTTTCCAACCGCGACCGCAGCTCGTCCCTCTCCGCAGCCACCTTCGAGCTCTGTCTTTCCAGTTGTGAGAGCTTCGACTCCCATGAGTGACGTTCGGACTCCCGATCGAATCGCGCAGCATCCAGTTTGCGCAACAGGGACGAGTTTTCTGACTGAAGGCGAAGATAGGCGGGATCGTCTTCAACCGAGGTCGGCTGTGTAGCCTGCGAATGTGAAACGGCTTGAGCCAGCTCAAGCCTGAGTTGCTCGTTTCGTGCCTCCACCTCGGCTAGTCGCAAGGTTGTCTTTTCCAAATCGGCAGACACCAATTCTAGCTCTGCAGCAGTCGCCCCATGTTGGGAGGCATCACTGCCATCGTTCTCCTGACCCAGTCTTTGGGATACTTCGTAACTTGCCTTGATTTCCTTCAGCAAGCGGTCTTGATTTTCAACCTTCTCCTCCAAGCTCTTCTCCTTGGCGGCCCAGTTGTTCGACTTTTCCGCTAGCACGGCGGACCAGGACGACTCGATCTCTTTGATCTTTGTTTCCTGGCTGTCCTCCAAATTTCTTCTCGCAGCTCGTTCCTCCTGTAGTCGCTTTTCCGTATCCTCTAATTGGGTTGTAAGACGACTCACAGATCTTTGCAATTGGTCTCTCTCGGACGTCAATTTGGGGACGGTTTGCTCGGAGAGCACAAGGGAGTCGACCGAGGCTTCAAGGAGTGGGTAAGGATCAGGAGCTTCCGACAGAGAGGAGTAAAGCTGTAGAAATGCAGATGAAGAGGATTTCCCGTGATTGGTCAGGAGATCAATGAAGCTCTGATATGCTACCATATGTTAGCTCGAAAGATCAATCTGATCGCCGCGGAGACAGGACCAACATTTCAGGAGACCCTTGTATTCCGCAAGCTTGGAAGCATCGTCTAATTTTCGAAAATCCTTTGTCTTCTGGGCTAGCTCCTTTCTCTGTATAAGTGCATCTCGCTGTTGAGCGACAATATCCGAAGCCGTAGCGTCTAGTTTTGCGACAGTCGTTGTCAAGTCAATGCCTAATAAAGTAGAGATATCAGCAACTTTGAGCTTCAAAATAGAAAAGATTCTAAAATGGTGACGAACTTCTCCACGCCGCAATGGCACGTTGAAACTTGTTCGCTTCTTCTGGGAGCTGCTGCGCTGAGCTGGCCGGTTCGGCGTCGTGGCCATCTTGGTTGTTGTTCTCGGGAACTATGCCTTCCGTAATCGCAAAAGTATCCATTTTCTTTCTCCTATTTTGGCACAAGACTTTGTCTCGGTGAGCCCATCGGTCGTCTAATTCAACCAGAAACCTTACAATTATCGACCAAGGCAGCGACCGGACATGAGACAGATCGGGTTTGAGATGCGGAGACTGTTGACAGTTGACACGCGGAGCGGACCGATGTTTGTTCCGAGAACGGATAAGCTGGTGTTGCTCTCGGTCGAGCATTTTCTATTTGGGATACTCCTACGTGAGCTCACTAAGGAGCTTGATGGTATGATTGTATAATTATGAGAACATCAGAAGAAAGCCCCGTATCTGGATCGGATTCAGGAGCTACTGAATGACTATATACCAAGTATCCTGTATGAAGAATCGAAGTCAATGATCAGAAGAAGAGCGGAATAGTCCAGTGCTGACTCTTTTGGTACGAAATGTTGGAGCATCGTTCAGTACATGAAGAATCACGTCGCATTTGCATAGAAAGGCGCATTTTCAAGTTGAATGGCTCTAATCATCCTCAAAACGGATGTCTCTTTCCTTCCTCAGCGTAGGCTCCTCGACATCCTCGTCACCGTTGGCTACACTCAAAGGTTTTACGTCCTGGTCAGAAGGCTGTCTGCGACCTTGACCATCCACATATCGTATCACGCTTTCACAGAGCCGATCGAGAATCCATTCCGGCTCTGTCTGTGACGCAAGCATCGGACTGGTCTCTCCAATCCAATCCCAATTCAGCACACCATATTCATCTTCATCAAGCACCACCCCCTCAGGACTGTTGTCAGTAAACCGGATCAGACGCGTGAATTCAACCCACTCTTCATAGCTGTAGTGCTTCGGGCGGCGTGCGAGGGCATGTCTTGCTGTCCGTCGTATTGCAAATGCGAGTTGCTGGGCCAAATCTTGACGAGAAGGATTTGAGTCGCGAGCTAGATCTTCGAGTGGTCTCGGGCGATGGCTAAAGTCGGCCGCATCATTCTGCGGTTGCCCTGGCTCTAAGTCGCCAATAGGAAAGCCCTGAGCAACTCGTTTCTTTTCCGCTCGCCGCTCGAGGGCGGAGTAAATCACAGGCAGCCTTTGGAGAAAAGCTTGATACTTGGATGATTGTGGAAGAACCGTCCAGTCTGCAACTTTATCCGTGGCATTCTTGAACCAGGCAACGACTGTGTCACTCATCTCCGAGATGAGGGTAGTCATCGTTGGAACAGCAATGAGAGACCATACCACAAAGAACGGCTTTGCGGCGTTCGTTGTAGGAGTAAAATCACCATATCCCACCGTAATAAGTGAGCAAAATCCAAAATATAGGGCATTAAAGTATGAAAGATCCTCTTCCAATTGCCAGAAAACCACTGCGCCGCATGTCCACACTATCCCAAAAATAGCGATGCTCAATAATAGATTGTATGTTCGACGGAAGATGATCGTTTCTTTTTGAATAGCGCGCATGGCACCAAATCGGTCCTTTTCTTCTTTCATAAGTATAAGCTTTGACCGACCCGCCAGTCCCTGAGTCCAGGAGCTGATACTGCTGATGATGGGATGTTCACGTGAATAATGAGGCCGATAGCCAATCTGTGCTGTTCCAGAGCCACTCGTGTGAGCCCCGTTCTCTGCTGGGCCAGTACACTTTTTTTCTAATGTAGTAGCACGTCTGATAGTTGCTAGCCGCTTCCGCTCAATATGTTTGCGAATGACATTGTCATACTGAAGATCTTTGGCGAACTGATGAATGCTACCGACCACTAGACCTAGCATGATGATGCCCATCACGGCGTAAGGGAATAGAATGCCTCTTCCAATGGCATTTGTAGGTGCAATATCACCGAATCCCACGGTTAAGATAGTTACATCCGAGAAGTATAGCGCATCTGCGAATGATATGTCTATGACCCTGGAAAAGATCACAGCACCGATCAATAGCCAGATGACAAATGACAAAGTCTGTAGGATCAGAGTTCGCTGACCATCGGTAAGAGCGAAGTACTGGGGATAATGGCCAAGGATATATCCCAACATATTGATGATCAATATGACGCTGAGAATAAAATAAAGGATTGCCGCAATAACGGCACTCCAGTAAGCCTGCGAGTAAAGTTCATTCGGTGCAATCGGGCTTGCAAATACATGCAGCGCAACAGTTGCCGCAACCAACTAGTCAATGCAACATCAGAAGATTTGCGGACTCGAGTTGATCCAGACCACTCACAAGAGCCATTGATGCAGTCCAACAGATTATAGATGCAGGCAAAGCTATGATATAGCGTATGATACGTGTGAAATTACACAGCAGGAACGCGTTCCCCAAGAGACCCAACGCAAGTGAGGTGGCATTGAGAGCAATACACCTGCAGAAGTCAGCATACACTCCATCTGGGTCATCATGGCAGTAAACGATATCCTTACCATCGAGGGTCAGAGAAACCAACTTGCAATGGGTTTCCAAGCGAGTCTTTCTGGTCGAAGGATATGTGACTTCTCCATGGCATGACCAAAGCAACAACTGACATGACATTTGCAAGGGGGCCAGTGGCAGCGGCGACTAAAGGTACCGCGGTAGATGCAAGCCACCAGTCTTGAGGCTCATCATCATCAGGAGGCCTCAAGTGAAATTGACCTTGAAGCCATTCCCAAAAGGACTGCCACCTCCGATGGTCAGAGAGCTGTGGTGCTTGTGAATGAACTGAATCACCGGATTTGTGTTTTATTTGCGGCGCCATTTCTGCATCTGCTTACCCGAAGGTAGGCAAAATGAGACCGAACAAACATACTACTCCCATGTGAGAGCAGAAGATCCCATTTTGAAGTTCGAAATGCTTGTGGTATACTAAATCGTTCCAGCAGGCCGCCTTTCTAAGTCTGCATCGCTGACTTGACGAGGAACCAATTAGATTATTTCTGAGATGACGTCGCAAGCAGGATCCATAGAAAGTCGTCTGCGAACCCTGTGCGAAGAAGAGTGCAAGATAGGGACGTGCCACATGATCTGCAACGCATATAGCTTCGTCCCGTGATTTGGATTTACCAATCAGCAACCTGGGCTTTTCCGCAATGGCCAAAATGGCCACGTTCAAGGAGGTTACCCCAGCCCGTTGTCGAGAAGGATAATCACCCAGGCTGCCATGGGGTTGTACACGTCAAAGAGTATTAATAGCCCACTCGTGCGTTTTATGTGATAATCCTACTGTAGCATTAAGCTTTATCGATGGAACGCCATTGCCGCTTTTCTTGAAAAGTATTGACAATATTAATCAGACAATGCAATACAGGAACAAGTAAAAACTGTAGGCATACTTCTCTACCTTTATCCCTTTTCAGGTTCACGGGCTACATACGAAATCAGAAATGAACTTCATAGCACGTGCTTCGGAGTTTCATGTTTCTTCAGCCGCACCAAAGCCTATGGTGTTTGCCAATACTGTTGGCTAATTCGAGAGGTAGGAGAGGGAGCTTTGACTCACCTCTTGAATGCAGGTAGCAACGAGGACTCCATCTGTGGACCATATCCGCTGTATGACCAGACCTTGTTCATTTCCTGCCCGTGGAGTCTCCATTTCTGTGCGCATCCAGTCGTCTACTCGGATCGCCTGTGGGTGATGTAGGTATGGAATGGTTGAGGCTGACCATCACTTCGAATTCTTCGGCCTTTTGGTTTGGCTCTTCCTGATCTGTAGGTGGTGGAGAAGGGCAAGGTGATAGATGGTAGACTCGTCACAGGGTGCCCTTAATTAAATAGGTGTCCGTTAAGTATGTGAGTGCCAATAAAGGCTCGTTGAAACCACCAGAGTTGGATATAGTTCCCCTTGATCGCACGAAACGTCTATATCTTTTGCCTGATGAACGAACCAAGTCCTTTACTAATTGATTTAAAGCCAGAAGTCTCGTAAGCAATTACAGCATCATATTTCAAGGTATATATCCGACAATACCTACCAATTCCACTGTCCACAACTCGAGATTCAAACAGCCCGTTCCCAGCACCTTCGCCTGTGATTACCGCAGGATTTTGCGGCACTGAAATATAAGGGTTTGCTCTGGAGTGCTCTAGGACCTTTTCTCTTATACTGCTGTGTTCATCAATGAGGCTCGCAGCTGCTGTGAACATCAGGTGGTTTCTTTGTTTGGCTCTCACCATACAAGTCACCAACCTATCACCAATTGACAGGATCAACATGGTAATAAATGGGTGTCTTTGCTGTCGCTGCAATGAGAAAATGACAATGCATATTGTGTATATTGACAGTAGAGGGGACGGTGAGCATGACTGCTGAAAGGGACTGGGCGATGAGAGTCCCTCAGTGTACTCCACGGGATCCAGAGGGATGCCATAGAGAATGGGTGTTGGTGAAGACGGCTTGTCAGGTAGTCAGTCGAAACCTGACTCAATTTATTTTTTTTTTTTTCCCCTAGAGTTAGTACATCAGGACATATCAAGTGTTACACTTGGCCATCGTTGCTGGGCACAGGAGTCAGTTCAATCGCATTCTCAATCGGAGCCTTTCACTCGTCTAGTGGTGGGGTTGGTATGTGTCTTGGCCATCTTCGAAGCGTCTAAGTACGAGTAACGACGATCGGTTGATTGTTAAGTAGGGTACAGATATCGTATGAATGTCGCTCTTGGAATTACCCTTGATAGTTGTTTGTCCTGTCTTGTAGGGACATTGGCGCAAAGCGCCAACCAATTAACTATTAACTACTAGTTAACTAGATGGTTGATCCGTTAATTAGTTAGTTAACTAAGCTTGGTTGCTGACATAGCAGAACCCCCAGTTTGGACCCACTCTATGAGGCTTCAACTCCGCCGAGCTTCAGGACATACTGTTGTTATTCACCTTCAAGTTTGATAATTGATCTGTCTTGAAACCGCCAGAGCTGGTCTCACTATGGTATTGGAAGATGACGGCATTAGCCCTCGCAAAAGGAGGAAAATTACCTCTTCTAAGACAGCCCCTTATGTGCTCCGGTCCCTGTTAGACCAGGTGCCCTTGTCCGCCGAAGATCCCGCGGCTGACGATGTCTACATTACCTGTGTTGAGTACTGGAGTAAGCTCTGAACTCTCTGTTATGTGTTCCTGGGAGAGAAAGGCAACTGACAGGTTCTGGCCCCTCAGATGACAATCTTTACATCGGTACTTCCTCTGCGGAGATCCTTCATTTCGTCTGCCTTCCACCGGACCCCTCTGACAGGCCGAACGAACCGTCCTTCATCCTGGCCTCAAGACTACCCATTCCGTTCTCTCAGAATGCACCACTGGCAACAGGATACCCCGGAATTCAGCAAATTGTTTTGCTTCCAACTGTCAACAAAGCATGCGTGCTCTGCAACGGGACGGTTACTTTCTATCTGCTACCTGAGCTCAGCCCGGCTTTTAATAATACGAAAGTCAACAACTGTCGCTGGATCGGCGGTCTTGACCTGAACGCAGATAGAAATGGTACTCAACCGCCCGTTGTTCTGATTGGAGCGCAAAATAGGATGATGCTGGTTAGGATTGGAGACGATGCTCGACGCATCCGAAACATTGAGTTTCCCGGCTGTCTTATGGCATTGCGAAGAGGAACCATTGCATGTGCTGCTGACTCGCATGCATACGCATTGCTTGATGTGGAGCATCAGCAAAAGATCCCTCTGTTTCCCATATCCTCATCTAACGAAGCGTTCGAATCGGGCCACGTGGAAGATATGCCCTCAGCCCCGTCTCCAACGTCTCAAGGAACCCGCAGTCATGCCAGGAGTCCTAGTTCGAATACACTTCTCGGTATGCTTCAACCAAATCCTCCGCACCTTCAGCATGATCGGTCGCGCTCTGCGACACCTGAACTCTCCCCAGATTCTGGGACACCGAGACGATCAGTTTCGCGAGACCGAAGTCGCAGTGCATCGCCGCGAGCATCTACTGAAATCCGAGCAGGTGAGCCACAGCCTGGCTCTGTCAGTGATACAAAACCGCTTCCTCCCCTGCCGAAGCAGCTAAAACCTCACATTGCGTCTCCAACGCCGTCAGAATTTCTGTTAGTTACCGGGACAGAAGAAAAAGAACCTGGAGTTGGCATGTTTGTCAATCTAGATGGGGACGTTGTACCACGTGGGACACTCAATTTCCATCGCTACCCTGAGTACATTGTAATCGATAGCGGCGAAGGGAATAACCTTGTCGATTCGAGGGAGAAAACGCACGATCAATACATCCTCGCGGTCATAGAGACAGACGAAGACGGGAAACGTTGCAAGTGGTTGGAAATTCAACCGTGGGACGTTGATCCAAGGGAGGAGGAGAATTGTAAGAGCTGGCTAGAGGTACCTTCGACCGAGGACATGCCGCCATGTCCTGTGGGAATCTGTCATACAATAAGCTCCAGCCAACTTGAATTCGGTGAACTGGGAAACTTGCTACAGATGGTCCGCTTGAAGACGCCCTCCTTGTCTCCTTATCTACCCGTGACAGATCCAAGGACCCAGGCTTCCATTGAGCAGCTTCAGAAGGAGAAGGAATTGTTCGAGTCTCAAGAGTTGACTGATTCCGATGGAGTAAGGAGGGGCGACGGGTCGCCGGAGCAGGGGTGGGAAGCAGAACGCAATAATGAAGAAGCCAAATTCGCGCGGGCTCTGGGTCAGGCTCAAAGCAGCTTGGTGATGTGGTCTGGGCGTCGGATTTGGCGAGTGGTTAGAAATCCATTAACAACACAACTTGATAGTGCTTTGCAAGCTGCCCAAGGCTCGAAGGATCTCATGTACGAGGATTTGAAAAGGGATTCTATTCTGGATGTTTTTGAGGAAGTTCAGGCCGCCGAGCCGCGCTCTGAAGCCGAGTTCTTGGGTCTCAATTTTCTAAAACAAAAGTCAAGCCTCCTTCTTTTTGGTGACCTGCTCTTCATGGATGCAGCTGCTCGAAAGGGGGCGGCCGTCCAGGTAACGGAAAGGGTGCTGATTACTGGAGGGTTGGATCCGCGGATTGTTCTCTTGTTGATCCCACAGCTGCGTCAAGAAGTCTTGCAGGGCCCGCAGGGAATCTGGATTCATGGAGGACTAGCGCAGATTGCGGAAGTTTATCTACAGCGCTTGGAAACAGAAGACGCAAAATACAAAGACCTCAAGGCTGTTGATGATGAAGTCGTGAACATGATCAAGCGCTTTCTTCTTTCATGGCAGCAGAAGAGGGGCTATGGAAGCATCGCTGATGAGACCTACGTCTTTGATAGCGTTGATGCAGCTCTGTTGCATTTGCTCCTGGAACAGTTTTCTCAGTTGACAATGGAGCAGCGTTCTGTCTCTCCAATCCGTGCGGAGCTGAATAAGCTTGTTGATACCTGGAAGGGCAACTTCGACAGGGCTGTGGTACTGCTAGAGAGTTATCGCAGATTATACGTTCTCAGCCGGCTGTATCAGAGCCAGAAAATGTCCAGAAATGTTCTCAAGACATGGCGGAGAATCATCGAAGGGGAAGAAGATGTGGGCGGGGAGGTGACTGGGCCGGGTGTTGAAGCGCAAATGCGCAAATACCTCGTCAAGATCAAAGACGCACAACTTGTCGAGGAGTACGGGTCATGGCTTGCTGGGCGCAACCCTCAGCTTGGAATCCAGGTCTTTGCAGACAAAACCAGTAGGGTTCAACTCGAACCGGCTGATGTCGTGAAAATTTTGAAAGAGCGCGCCCCCAACGCAGTCCAGGTGTATCTAGAGCATCTCGTTTTCGCCAAAAATGTGAGTCCCAACATGCTTTCTGTTACACGCTGTTCGAACGCTTAACATATGTAGTACACGCAATATGCGGATGACCTTCTCAGTTACTACCTGGATACTGTCCTATCAGTCCTCGAGTCCTCTCCTACCGCTCGGGAGTCTCTTGCAGAATCCTACTCGACCTACCGTGCCCTGCGGCCCCCTAAGCCGTCGTACATGAATTTCATAATGGAAAATACTCCAGCCGAACCCTGGTGGCAGTCGCGGCTTCGGCTGCTGCAATTGCTCGGCGGAGGGAGCAGTAGCCAGTTCTCATCGATGCCATCACCATCTAAACTGACATATTCAATCCCTGCGGTGCTCGCCCGGATCGAACCTTTTCAGAATGAACTCGTCTCTGAGTCGGTGATCCTGGATGGCTTGCAGGGCCGCCACCGGGAGGCACTCCGCCTTCTCACTCATGGGCTTGGCGACTATGACTCTGCCGTTCGGTACTGTCTCTTTGGCGGACCGCGCAGCACCAGCTCAGCGGGGACGGTCGAACTCCCTGACAGGTCACACCAGTCGGAGCTGTTTCGGTATCTTCTAGACGAATTTCTTCAGATCCAGGACGTGTCCGAACGGATAGAGCGGACCAGTGATCTCCTGGCACGGTTCGCTGCTTGGTTCGACATCAAAGATGTCCTGCAGCTGATCCCCGATGATTGGAGCGTGGATATCCTCAGCGGATTCTTGGCGCATGTCTTCCGGGTCCTGGTATCGCAGACGCGAGAAGCGCGGATTGAGCGGGCGCTCAGCGCGAGTTTGAACTTGCGTATTGGGGCGGAGTATATTGACGGAATGGAGAAAGTCGGTGGCTGGGTGGAGGACGACTCGGGGGTGAGAAGGTTGAAAGATGCAGCAGCTGGTGATGCCAGCAGCAATACAGCAGCGGTGCAAGTGGCCGGCGGCGGAAGTGACTTCGGGGATATGGTGGAAGCTTCACAATCCGGGCCGTGATACGTGTGTATTCACCTCATTGTATATACCATCCCTACGACGACTCTTGTAATGAATAATGCACGTTATACTTATAATCACATCTTGCAAGACAGGTCAATATGTACAGGTCGGAACAAAGGTGCAAAATAATAGCTAATCTTTTCAATCCAGGTCCGGCACCGGTAACCCATTGACGATGCGAACCTTCCGGCCCAATTTATCCAGCGCCTCCTTGGAGTTCTTTGCGCGCAGATCAGCGGTTTCCTGATCGGTGACGAGGACGAAATCGTAAGTGAGCAGGGCGCGGTCCTCGGGCACGTTATACTTCTTTGCGTATTCGGGGCCCGCCTTGCCGAGGTCCACGACGAGGGAGTCCTTGACGCCGAAGACAGCGTCGGAGGTCTCGTAGGGGTCATTTCGGAGGTAAAGAGCTCTGCCTCATTTCGTTAGCCCCGTTTCGCTCTGCGGATAGAGAAGCGGGAAGAAGAGCGCAAACGTACGTAATCAAATGATCATACCCCTCCTTCTCGAACATGAAATGCATATGCGAGGGGCGATACGGATGCCGATGCAGCTTCTTCAAAAGCTTACCCACCGGCCCATCGTGCGGGATCGGATACGGCACGGGCGTGATCGCATTAAACCAGAAGACGCCGTCCTTGTCGCTGCGCATGATGCAGCGCCCGTCGGGCCCGTCGCGGCCGGGATACTGCACGTCGTAGTGGCCCGTCGAGTCGGTCTCCCAGATATCGATCTTGACGCCCTCGATGGGCTTGCCGTTTGTGTCCTTGATGGTGCAGACGACAAGGAGCGGCTCGCCCTTGGGATCGTGCGACATCAGGCCGCCCTGGGTGATCTCTTCGGCTTCGTGAGTGTGGAAGGGGCCGAGGACGGTGCCTTCGGTTGAGCCGGGGGGTTTGGGGTGGTCGATCGAGTCGACGAGGATGGAGAGGCCGAGGACGTCGGAGAGGAGGATGAATTCCTTTGTTTTCCACCCTTGCGGTTGGTTCCCCATGTGTTCATATTACAAGAGTGCTGGGGAGATACGTACCTGTCGCACATCGGAAGAGATCTGGCCCACCTCCTTCAAGAAGGTAAGTCCCGCCATCCATTCCTGGGAGCTGAGTCGAGTCTCCCGGGCGAAGTCGTGGAGATGCGTGACGAGACGCTCGAGGACGTATTTCATGCGTTCATCTTCGCAGAGGGAATTGATCCGGATGACGTTTTCAGTGATATTGTCGACCGTGAGGTCTTTCATGGGGGGGATCTTGACTTGTGAGGGGTCCATGATGGGAGTCTTGTATGAAACAACAGAACAAGCAATTAGCAAGAGTCTGAAACAGGACGAGACGAATGCTCAAGCTCTTCAATGGGGGACCACCAGGTTTAATAGACTCGACCCATCAGCTCTTGTCCAACGAGGCACAAAGAAAATACCACCCCGCAATGACCACTGGTTCCGCAAGAGAGCTGAGGAGCCGATGGCTTGATCGGTAATGAATGTATAAGCAAGGGTTTTCTTGATCGATCTGGCCCATCATTGGTCTGGTCGACGACTCGGCAATACCCCGCAAAGACTGTTATTTCCGAAGCTTCTTGGGGCATATCGCCTGGGACAAAGATCATCTTTATCATCTTCATCATGGTCGTACCCTTCTAAGACTGCCGGTCGGAATTCCCCCGGGCTTAGTTCCCCTTTTTGGCATTAGCTGACCAATCAGTGAAGCCTCAGGCATGACACTTTCCGCCTCAGGCTGTCTCATCTTTACATGCCGATTGGTAAATCCGATGGATCTTGCGGGGTGTCCTACTTCCGACTTGGATGAGGTGATTCGATTCCGATGATTGTGATCTGAAGGAAATCTATCTAGGTTCAATAGTCATTGTCATCTGTGCACGGTCAACCCCTCATCGAGATACAGCTGCGCCAGGACCATCCCATCATGTCAGCTGTGATTCTCTGCCAGACGGGTAATGTCTTTTCCTATCGGTTAAGTCATAGCCGATGGGGCGCTCTACACGGACTGGTGGACCTTCGCATTGCATGGTGCAGACTGTCAATTTTATAGAGAATATAGTCCAAATACAAACACTGAGGGATATCCGCTGAACTCGCTCAAAACAGTACAGACTCAATGGATCAGTACAAAACATTTTTCACCTAATCAAACATGGATCTCGATGCCTGCTCAGATCCCCAGAAGTAGTAAAGAAGCGAAACCAGGTCGCAACGCCAACAGAAAAGGAGCTTAAGCTCTCACTAGCTTGCGATCGCGTTCTCGATCACTGTTCATCTGCTCATGACCATTTTCCTTGACCGCCGCAGCCACTCGCGCATGATGGTCCACAGTGTCCATGATCGCTTGCATGAGCCGCGAGTTGGCGTCGGGGTCGTCGTCATCCGGCACTGGATCGTTGTTGCGATTGATGCTGACGCGTCGGTCATGATTTCCTACCGCGCTACCATGGATTTCACTCATTGCTCGTCGGGGAGTGGTATCCTTGATCGATGGGGTCCCCGGCGCGGGTCCCCCCGTGGGTGCGGAATCTCTTCTACTGTTGTAGGCCGCGCTGCCTTCCTCTCGTGACCGGTCGTGCTCGGGAGCGTGAGCCATAGACGCCGGGGTTGGTGCAGCAGACGTGGTGTTCACTGACACGGCACCAGGGGTTGGTGCCGAGGCGGGAGTGTGGGCAGACGGAGAGTCCTTCGACTGAGCGTTGTCTCCGACTTCGCGGGTTGTGCCGTCCGACCGCGCCTCGCGCAATTCCTCCTCCTTGACATCCTTCCAGGAACACTTGGCATGCTTTTTCGTGCACCCCATGCAGGCGGTCAAATTCTTCAAACAGTCCATATGGAGTCGACGGCAGCGATCGCAGGGGGGAAGAATACGTTCTCCCCGCTGCAACTCCTCCATGCGGGCAACCATTTCCATTTTGAATGGACCGCCATCATCCTTCTCCATATTGTTGGCCTTGGGCGGAGGCAGTAACGACGACGGCGTACTAGGGATGGCGACGGTAGTGGGTGCGGGGTTGTACATATTGTACTCCCCAGCGTCTGACGCTCTGGGCCGCGGCCGTGACGATTGTCGGTTAGCTGATCCGGTTGACTCTTCGTAGCTGCGCGCTTGCCGATCTTGCGTAGTGAAAAACTTTTTCATCAGCTCGGCACGTGTCGTAGGAGATGCGCCTTTGATGGACGTCCCATTGATGATGGTAACGTTGTCTGTGTTTGAGTGGGAAAACATAAACTGTGACGACAGCGCGTTTTCCTCCACGGGAGGTTCTCCGGGATTCATACGGGAAGTATTCACTGCGACAAATCCAGTAGAGGGAGAGTGAGCGTTGGAAGGCGGATTGCCATTGAGCGGGTTTGGAACCGCGCCAGTCGCATCGCGCCAAATCGGGCTCAGTGAACGAGGCTGCTGTGGTTGTGGTAGTTGATGGGGTTGGGGCGGCTGATGGGCCTTGAGAGAGGCGTCATTTTCTCGGCGCGTGACAATAGCCGTTCTGCGATTTTTCAAACGATGATTGAGCTGTCTAGCTCGAGCCGATACTGCAGTAAAAAACACGCTAGTAAGCTTCAGATGCCACTGAAGGAGAACATATGACCGCATTTGAAGGAACTCATGGACCGACCTTGATCGGCAACTTGAATAATCTGTTGCAAATTCTTCTCCAAGATCTCCAGTGCGCCCAATTCTTTCTCCTCGTCCTCGATGATTGGCTGCGGGGGGATCATCTTTTGTGGCATCCCGGATGCAATAAGCACATAATCTTCCTCGCTGATTTCAACTCGACACTGCTTGGTATAGAACTGGCAGACGCGCACTCCATTGCGCGACTTCTCCAGATTAAACTGTTCCGGCTTGCTCTTGGCAAATTCGACGACATCCAACCAGGTGATGTTAGGCGGTTCTTTACCATGCGACTTGAGTACACGAGGAGGGCCGTCAAACAGGCGCTCGAAACGCTTGATCAAGATGGGTCCCAGAGGACATGCGCCGAGGTTACCCGCGATACTTTCGTGGCGATGAAGTACGCCGTCATATTCGCCGACTAGATGTAGAATCGCTGGCATAGTATCATCGAGAGAGACTAGAGGCAGATTGTCCGGGTACTGACGAGCGAGGTAGTTAATCTGGAGATGGTTCGAATGGCTCTTGGGGACTTTGGAAGCAATCGGATGGTAGTCGCCGGACGGCGACCTGGGCCGTTTGTTGGACGGCTCTGCCGCCGCTGGGGGTCTGGACTCCATGAAGCTGTGCAACGTGTGTGGTCCAGTGAATCAGCCAGGAGGGGAGGATAGATGAAAGGAAATGAAAGAGGGTGAAAGGGTTGAGAGGAGTTGATGCTATCGCGGAAAAAACGACACCAGAAAACTGAGCCCTTGCGGGGATGGAGAGAATTAGGTGATGAGGGAAAAAAAAGTCAAATGGCGATCGATGGTGAGTGACGGCGGAGCATAAGGCTCCAGCTGCGGATCGCAGAGTAGCCACTGGGCTGCGAGGAAATCTTTCGAGTTAGGTAATAAGGAACCCCAACAAACAATGAATTATCCGGTACGGAGTAAGGGTGGGTGAAAAGAAGGCGGAGATTATGAAAGACGCAGAAAGACTGGGAGAAAGAAGAAAACGACAGTAGCTAGGATGAGGGTTTGGAAATAAGAGTTAGGACATGAAAGGGGCCAAAGAGAAAATGGGGAGAGAGAGGGGGAGGAGAGGACGACGAGAAGAACGATAGCAGGAGGAAGAGGAAGACGAAGAGGAGGTGGAGAGGCGGACGGGGTGGCAGAGAGACAGGCCAATTAGTCGTTGTTGTTAGGTATCTAAGCCGACAGGGAGATAGACAGCTAAGGTAGTCGATAGGTAGCAACGGAGCACGGCCGGGAGCTCTGTCATCTGTAGATGGATAGATAGGAGGCGTTCGGAGTATATTTCTAACAAGCACGGTGTCGACAAAGAAGGACGGATCGGATGGACAGCCAAAAAGAGCGAACAAGGGCGAAAGGGAGCTATTATTGGACCATCCCGATGGCCACAATGCCTGATGACGACGGGCAACTAAGACGGGGGGGTTGTGATCGTGCGGATGGCGGAACTCGACTCTAAACGAGTGGCCTTAGGCCACATATCTACACATGGGTGCGGTCGGAACAATATCGTAGGCAGACTTATAAAGGAGTTGATAAATCAATCTATTGGCAAGAACGCAAAACCGGAAAGAAAGAACTCTGTCGACAGTTTACAAGTTCCCGCATCATCCAGGCTCATTTTGATGCTTTCCGTTCGACTGTGATGGGAGCTGGATTCTTTGCAACGTCAGGGAGCGGAGTCCCGCCGGCCTGTTCCGCTGGCCATTCGGTGTGGCTCGGAAAATCGGAAAAGACAGGTAATTACGGTACAGCCCAGAACTACCAGGTACGCCTAGGCATCAAGAATTTCTCCTCACACGGGATTATGAACCATTCGTATACTGTTTTACAATAGGAGACGGTTGATCTTTGCTTTGAAGGAGTAACATGGCAGCCAATAGGTACAGATAATTTATTAGCAATTCTTGAAGCTGATGGTGGCCTCCGTTGGCTAGAACCCCTTGCGGACAGACTGGGTCAACGGATCTGGCAGTCCCAGACACGTTGTCGGGATGACGCGACAAGACTGATTTATGTCTAAAGCGTCCTTTTGAACGAGTAGGTTCATCCTTTCAGATGATCCTACGCAAAGTCGGATCAAATACTTTGTATGTCAACTAAGACCACAAAGCGCCGTATATATTGATCATATCTTCAAGGCCTCATCATTTTCAACGGCAGGAGATTCTTACTGACAACAAAGGAAGATGAGGTTGCGCTCCGCCCGTCTCGCGTAACAATACAGTGAAAGTAATACAAATTCATCTGATAAAATTGCTGCCTAAGGTTGCACCCGGATGTCGAACATTTGCCTGCTCTTCCACTGCGATGCAGAGAAACAGGTAGCGAAAGAGGTATAGCGCGGAATATGTCGGAGTTAATCGTGCGGTAAGGGCTCGTACGACACAGAATATCAGAGAAAATTACCAGCGGCTTACTGGAGGCTTCCTTCGGGTATCTTAGGTAGGCACTCACAGTGCCCAGCCCAGAATGCAAAATGTCAAGTGACTAGGCTAAATTTTCTTGCTTCCACCAGTGATTAGTTCTGTGCTCCATATGTGGACAGCACACAATCTGGACACGGCCTTGGGGAAGGGACGGCAATAGGGAAGCCTATTCTTACCCACTCATTTTTGTTGACTCCTCGCCCTCTTCGAAAATCCCTCATACTCACGCCTGCCTTACTCATACTCAACCTCCACCTATCACAGTTATCTTGCCTGTAAAGTTGCAGGTGACTCCCCTCACTGGTGCTACTCTAACCCCTCGGGTCATTCTGCACCTCTCAGAGCCAGGACGGCCAGCTTGAGCTACCCAGCCAGGTCAGATCACGCCCCTCTTTCTAATCTTACCAACACACCCCGTCCAATTCAAGCCATCCATCGAGACCAGATCCCCCCCCCATTCCTGTTATTCCGCACACGTCTTCACCCCATCCCCTCCCTTCTCTTTTTAACTTTTTTTAATACATTCTATTACTAAGCCAGATCAGACCAAAATCAAACCCTTAAAAAACAACACCCAATTAGATAAGCAATATCTTTAGATCGGATCACCAGGCAATCCAAGCTAGCCAAGCCATGTCTGAAAGAGGCTCTTTCCGGGGTGGTCGTAGCCGCGGCGGAGGTCACGACAGGTCTGGCGGTCGTGGCGGTGGTCACTCCTCCCAACACAGGGGTGGCGGTGCAGGTGGCGGTGCGCAACAGCAACAGGAGAAACCCAAGAAGGAGAACATCCTTGACTTGTCCAAGTACATGGACAAGGAGGTGAAGGTGAAGTTTAATGGAGGACGAGAGGGTGAGTTTGTCACCAACTGATTGTGCTTCTTGCCTACTAAAATCGATATTAGTTAGTGGTATGCTCAAGGGTTATGATCAGCTCATGAACCTGGTGTTGGATGATGTCAAGGAAAGCATGCGTGGTAAGTCACTCAACGACATCACCAAGCTGGATGAAGTATCTAACAGTGCTATTCAGATGATGAAGGAAATGAAACTACCCGCTCCCTTGGTCTCATCGTCGCCCGCGGCACTCTGATTGTGTTGATTTCTCCAGCCGACGGCAGCGAGGAGATCGCCAATCCTTTCGTCCAGCAAGAAGAATAGATTAGGCGGACGATCCAATTTTGTAAGACAGTAAAGATCCTTCTCATCTTGTGTCGTCTCGTCAAGCTCTCCGTGAAGACCGTGCGAACCTCTTGTAATGCACGGCGCTCGCGCTAACGGCTCCGATATACTTTCCTTTGTCTGTCGTCTTCCAGAGCTCGCCCTGGAGGGTCATCCGTCTTTGACAAGTCAGTGAAAGAATTCGAAGAGCCAGTCCTCACCCTTTCGCATATACGTCGAAGGCTTCTGCAACATGAAGATGTGTTTTGTGCCAGGGTGGATGGGATTCCCACATCATGCAAATATGTGACTTATGGATGGCTGCATCTTGCGTCTACCTTTGATTCAGCATACGTTGTCATGTAATAGATATACAATACTTTGAACTCATGAATCAACACGTCAACATATCTATCCTACTTGGCAAAGACACGGACCTATCGTAGTATTGACCGACCGGATTT
Organism: Aspergillus fumigatus Af293; assembly: GCF_000002655.1. Lineage (NCBI taxonomy): Eukaryota > Fungi > Ascomycota > Eurotiomycetes > Eurotiales > Aspergillaceae > Aspergillus > Aspergillus fumigatus. Next base: position 3,821,671 of record NC_007194.1, read on the forward strand.
GTGTTCCCCAAGCCGGTCTGGTTAGGCCCTGGATGGACCTCTGCTACCGAACACTTCGAAAGGCTTTACTAAGACTCATTGCACTCTACGAACTTGTATTATTCCTGAAAGAAAAGGCATGGCTTTCTAGTATCTACTGCTGATAGTTTTGTTTTTTATTGCTGCAAGTATCAGCGAAGCACATATAGTTGCTACTGAAAGAAACTTAAAATATATTCATCTGGAAGTATCCTTCAACGGATTCATTGCTGGGAAGCGGTCTTGTTCGAGGAAGATATCGAAAATCACCAGAAGCCCCAGGCAACTACTAGTATACCAGGCCCCAAGGACACCGAGTCTCTATCCACTTGGCATGATCCAAAGTTCGGACCGTCAACCACAACTCTACAGCGCCTCAAAATTGAATTAAGACTGGATCCATCAATCCCTCATCAGCCGTTTTGAGCTACATTAATATTACTCTGCAACAAGCCCAGAGCCTATTGAGTCAGAGGATAATCACCCTGCTTGCCCCTTATGCCTGATATTGCTGTCGTCATGGAATCTCCACAGCCCGAAGCTAATCTGGATCCACTTAAGGCCAGGGCTCAAGTACGAATACGATGGCATCGGGGGTAGAAGTGATTGGGCAAGGTTGTCACTGGCATGAGAATTTATGGGAATTCATGCAATCATCCTTGTTCGATGAAAGTCTGGCTGCTCTTTTCGAACGCCCCTTGATTGTTTTGATTGGGTTGGGTGATCTATGCACTGTAAGCGCTTCCGAAGATTCCACATCAGCTTCGTCATCATACTACAATATGTCATGATGTGATTGAGGTTGCCTTAAATATGATCTGTGGCGCTGGTAAGAATAAGTTTCTTGATCATATCATATTTCATCTTCTTGTGTATATGTTTCTGTAAAGAGAAGTTATTGACCGACGACATGAAGCTCTACTGTCTTTGGCCGGTGCTCTCGCTCTGTGCCGCCATCGTTATCCCAGATGAACAGGTTCTAAGTAACATTGCTAAGCCTGATACGAACAAAAACAGTGTGGACAAGGACTCAACATCCTTCATCTCCTCCATCGAATCATCCGTCAAGGACGCCGCAAATGACTTCAGAAATGCCCTAGACGAGGCCCTTGAGCTCGCCTCCGATGCGGTTACCACCCAGCGGTTGCAGTCCGGCGCCTTTGAAGCTGCCTCCTGGATTACCAATTCCTTCGATCATCCCACAGACGCGGAGTATCTTCCCCAAGATCTGAAGCAACTGCCGCAGTACCTGCACCCACGTCCACCTTTCCCGCCTCACCACCCCTCCTTCAACAAAACCATCTACGAACTGATCAAATCCAGCAAGTATACCACCATCCTCGCCAAGATCATCGACGAGGATGACGAGCTGGTCCAGTTCCTGAATAGCACTGACGCGAACCATACCTTCTTTGCTCCTACAAACGAGGCCTTTTCAAAGATCCCCCATCACTGTCCTGGCCGCGATCACGATCACGACGGCGACGACGACCATAAGCACCACAAGGTCCCCAAGGAGGTTATCCGGGCGATATTCCACTACCACGTCGCACCAAACCACTACTCGGCGGCAGATGTTTTCCATAGCCACACCGTGCCAACCACCCTCAACGAGTCTGCTCTCGGCCATGACCTGCCCCAGCGTCTGGCTGTCCGCGTAGGATGGAAGGGCCTGACGCTGAACTACTACAGCCACATTGTGGCCGCAGATATTGTAAGCTCACTTCCCAGGGATATCAACAGGGGACGCAACTGACCTACATACACAGGGCGCCACCAACGGCATCATCCATGGCATTAACGCCATCCTCATCCCACCCCCCGAAACCCTCACGCTTCTGACCATTGTCCCCTCCGAATTCAGCACCTTCACCCTAGGCCTCTACAAGACCGGCCTGGCAACCGCTCTCAACAAATCCAGCACACCCCACCACCACGGCGGCACCATCTTCGCCCCCTCCAACTCAGCCTTCAAGCACCTCGGCCTCAAGATCAATGCATTCCTGTTCTCTCCCATCGGCGAAAAGTACCTGCGTGCTCTGCTCCAGTACCACATCGTCCAGAATAGGACTCTATATTCGGACGTCTTCTACACGGCCCAAGGGGAGATCAAGCCGTTTGGCGTAAAGGGCTTCACGCATCTTGATCTGCCGACCCTCCTGCACGGGCGGAAGCTGGCGGTCGATGTCGCGCGGTTTGGACCATTTGCATCGCTGAAGATCAATGGCTTCCAGCGGGTAGCTTTTGCGGACGCGTTGGCCAAGGACGGCACTGTACATGTTGTCGACCGTGTTTTGATCCCGCCTCGGAAAGTCGATGATTCCGCGCCTGATTGGACTGGCAATGATGATGAGTTGACTGTTGAGGATCTTAAAAGCCGCCTCGGAGACTGGTTAGCAGAAGACGAGGGCGTGGATGAGGTCGAAATGATGCATGACATATTGGCTCATGGTGCCGAGCTGTAAATCAAAGGACTGCCTAACCGTCGATTCCTGTCAGCAATAGTCGTCGATGATCTGACGATCATACCTTCCTTTAGCGGCATGAGGCTGCATCTCCCTCTCGTGCTTAATCTATCTTCCTTGATATTGGAAACGAGACTGCAATACAAAAGGCACAGACAGGCGGATGTAGTATGCAGGACATTCTCTATAGCCAGTAACTTCAGATATATTTCTAATCTGTTTGACTTGAACTCTCGTTCGTATATCAATCACACCAATAGCTTCCAAATACGTTATGGTCATATGCTACCAATAGGTTGCGGAACAGTTCCTCAACAGTGACCTCAGCAAATTCCTGTTAGCGCAGCGAGCGACTGTCGTAATTTCGAAATCGTCGCATGCTGCCATAACATATTGGCTGAAAAATAAGTCTCAGAATAACAACGAGGTATCACACCTTTCATTCAATCACTCATACAGACAGCCGCAACCTGATGAGAAGTAATGAATGCACGAGACAGCGTTTGTAGAGGACGAAAATCTGCCGCCTGAAAAAGAACATATCGATGGACGTCAAACAAAAAAAAATGAACAGTCTCCCGCAAGGCAGTCCATGGTAACGCCGCGTTGCTCAATGCATTCTCCTTGCGGGCTTCATCAACGCCTGGAATGAGGATTCGAGCGCCTTTTTCAGCTCCTTGTAGCTGACAATGAAGCAGCTCTGCTCATCTCGACTGATTAGCGTTATCTTTTCTTCTGTTCCCGCATCCAGCTTGTTCAAGCATGTGATCACGTGGCCAAGATCGACGACGGGGTCGCCCTGCGCATCCACCTGATGGAAGACATAATCGCGGAAAATTTTCAAGAAGTAACGTTCTCCATTCTCGGACCATTGTCTGTCATGTTCGTATTCCGGCCGTTCGTTCACGAAGTTCAGCTTCGCCATCAGTCGCACAAGACGGCCGTTTTCCAGTTCTCGGCTCAGGTCCGATGTAAGTTGATCATCCAAGTGGAGTGCCGAGTCAAAAGTTGACATGAGCTGCGAAGATATACCAGTGATGAAAACATCAATATTCCGATCCTGATCTTTCTGCATGCCGTTAAGTAACCAAAATACCGAGTTCTTCAACTGCGGACTGTAGGCACGTGTAAAGTGCTCCATAGCTTTCGTAGGGTTGTGCATGACCGTCGGCGAGTTGGCACCCAACGTGACGATGAGTTGTCCGAAATTGACCAGATCCTGACGCTGAAGATCGGCAACTGTACGCTGGCTATCGAACTGGACCACATCCATGATAGCACAGGCGTTGAGTCGAATGCGATTCTTGCCAGTCAGTAAAATTTTGCTTGCGTCAATGACTCTAGCAGCAAGACCATTGCTGTGGATGGCCTTCAATGCGTTGGCAATCTGGGTCATATAGCCCCACAGAATCTGCTCGGGAATGTGCTGCACATTATGACGACCTTGAAACCTTTGCTGCCCAGCGCCAAGGTGCTGTTCAGCGAGCGTTTTTGAAAGAGGATGGTAGTCGGTAACGAAGATCAGCGAGCTGTCCTGAAAACTTCTACTGGTGAAAGCATCGTGAACTGTCACCACACTACCATTGCACACCCGCTTCCAAGCCTGGACGGATCGAATCGCCTTCTCGTTCGTCAACCGAAAGCCTGGAGAGCCACTTAGCCTTGACCGACTTTGCGGTATACAAATGAGGGATGAAGGGATGCACACCTTCTAACCTTCGGAGCGCGTAGTAATTCCCATCTTTGCTGGATTGCGCTTTGTACACCCAACTCGGAAAGCCAAAAATAGTTGCATTCTTCTGGTGGTTCAGGTCCAGCGGGACAAGAGAATGGAAGTAGTCAATCTGAGCTGGTAATTGAGTGTCTGCTCTCGTTTAGCTAGATGATTTACTTGAAAACTCAAGCCAACATACTGGGCAGTGTTTGCAGCGTGGCTGCCGCTTTCTTCTGCAGCTCCTCGCGAAAGTCATTAGGGAGGAACAAATCATGGACATTGCGTTGATACCCCAGAGTGTTCTGGTTGTGAGGACCGATAGGAGCGTACAGATGGTATTGGACCTGCCGACAAGACGTTAAATTGGCTAGGCGGGGTCGTTTGATACGGCAAAGGAACTTACAGGTTGTTGAAAGCCAGCTGCGCCAGGGAAGAAAGCAGCACCACCGAGTGCTGCTGCAGCGTCATGAGAATATGGATTTGGCTGAACGGGGCCAACAGCTCCACCTGCGGATAGTGGAGTCGGTGTCGTTACGAAAGGATCAAACGGGCTCGTAGATGTGATAGGGCCGTTGCCATTTCCTTGGAGAGCAGCCTGAAACGAGCGATTAGCGATTGGAAACCGTACACCAGATCTGCGTTTGCGCCTTCTTGCACCAGGCCAAGAGGATTCCACAGATGGTATGGGTCTGCCTTCAGTGGGGGTGCAATGTCCAGGGCGTTGTCCGAAAGGCGAGGGAAAAGCAGGAGAATGAAGGGGATTAGGGTCAAAATCATCAGCAAGAGCATTCAAGCTAATGCCAGCGGATGAATGTCCCATCCTGAGGAAATCGTGGTAGGTCGTGTATCAATCTTCTTCTCAATGCGCGATTATGGGGGGAGATCGACAAAGGCTTTTTGCTCTTTGGATATGACCAAATGTGCGAGAATTGAGGTAAAAAGGAAACTGAAAAGGCAAGGGAAAGAGATATGGGTGGGTGCGGACAGACAAGTAGTGAATATGATTTTGTTCTTGTGGCTTGAACAAAGGAAGGCACGACTTACCAAGTGCGAATTGTCAAACCCCTGGGGAACAAACTCCTGTACTTCGGCCACAGTCCAGTCAGGGGTTACTGTATCTTGTCGCAAGCCAGGAGTGCTGGCATTGGATCCTTCTCACTATTAGCAGAACAGTTAAGAGGCTAGAAGACTGATTGAGCCTTACGCGAAACGACACTTCTAGGTTGAAATGGAGCTGCATTTGCAGCTTTTGGAGATATTGTGGTCATTTTCTTTGTTGTGGCTGGTGTGCTCGTCGGAGACGATCCATTCGACGACAAGAGGGAGGGTGTGAAGCTGGGGGAGTCGACATTGAAGCGCTTTTTACTGCTGTTACCAACACTTTCATGTAAGCTATCACTCAGTCTACAAATGTGGATTTGATCCTCATATCAGAAGAGGAGGGGCCAGCGAGGGCTCGATGCAAGGGATCCCAACCTGTCCGATTGATTTGACGAATTGACCTTATGGGGGTCATGGTTGAAAGCGCAACCTTCACGATACACCCAGGTTAGATGAAGCTCATGGTTTCTGAGAACGCGCAAATGAACGAGGGGCAAGCGTAGCACCTTTATCTTCATACCGACAACGACCGTATATGGTGATATTCCGACAAAGAGTGTCTTTTGCATTTTCTAGAAGGAGGGGAGATATGATGTCAGCAATTTTGCGTCGCATAACACCTGGCCATTGTCACATCCACGAGGCTCCCAATGTACGAGACCCTCTGTTCAGTGGTCTTCTCAAGCCAAACTGACCTCTCCCCTTTATCTTAGGCGACCCCGTCCCCCGTCGGGAATCGTCCAAAGCAGGCTTCCCTGCAGAAGCCATGGTATGTCTTTATCCAATTTGGCGGGGATCAGCGCAAAGGGATCTCCATTGAATCATAACATGAGAAAATTGGGCGACAGAATATATCGAGAGGAGACCGCATTCCTCTATGCTCAGGTAGAAATATTCGGTCGCGATGAATTTCCTTGAACGTCGAGCGAGGTTACGCCAAGGCACGTTTGTGAGATGTAGAGGGCACGCTGTTGGTGCGGAACTCTCCACCAACAGATCAAGGACTATACAACCGAGCAATACTAGGCAATGGCCCACTATGCAAAGACGATAGGCATCGAGACAATGTCGCACCCTGGATGGCCGCGTAAAAGGCACAGGCCGTTAAAGTAACTCGGAGGGAGGGAGCGCCCGCGGGGAGAGGTGATTAGTACTCGACAAGTCGGCCTCATCGTAGTGGCGGTGCACGGGCCACCAGCCGCCTGAAGCGCGCGTCTCCGGCGCCAAGTTCCCAGACCCGGTGATGACGGAGCTTCAAAAGAGAACAGCTAGCCACCACTTGGGTAAGAAGAGTTTACTTTCAACTGTGCTGTTTCTTAGTTACCGATATCAAGGCTTGGGTTTTAACTTGCTTATTTTGCCAGAGGCCTATTGGTTGATAATCTTGAGAGTTCATGCAACATAGCCGTCGCCCGCCATTTGGAACCCCGTGATAGCATACAACTGCCACTACTTCCCTGGAAAATAATCATATTACTGTCGTTGTATGGATCACGACTCTCATTAACTATGTCCTCTTCAGGGCTGGATATCTCGCAGCTCTCTGACAGCGAAAAATCTGCTCTCGAGACCTATATCGCCGTGACAAGCCAAGAACCATCTGAAGCTATTCCTCTACTACGCCGATCACAATGGAATGTCCAGGTACGTCCTAAACGTCGAGGCATTGGCGAATAGAGAACGATGCTGACAAACCCCTGCGAAGATTGCGATCTCCAAGTTTTTTGATGGGGAAGGACCCGATCCCGTTGAGGAAGCTCGCGCTGCTTTGAACAATCCACCTCCGCCCCGGCCTATCCGTCAAACGCGAAATCTCATGAGCGATGACCTGAGCACGCAATTATCACCGGCCGCTCGAGCGTCAGAACCTGCCCCCCGGATTGTGACTCAGTCCGAGGACCACTCAGTTTACCGGCCGCCTTTCTTACTGGCGCTATTATTTACTCCGTTCAACATCATATATCGATTACTGTGCACCTCGTTCCGCCTCTTCAGCAGCTTATTTCCGTTCTTGCCTCGCCTACTTAATACCACTGCCAACCCAGCTCTGCAGGGTGCTCGAGGCCATAACTATGGACGTCGGCCTCTTGGACCACAGGATACAGCCGCCAGGTTCATCCGCGAGTTTGAGGAGGAATACGGGTCTAATGCTGTGGGATTTCTGGAAAACGGATACAATATGGCGCTGGAAAAAGCCCACCGGGACTTGAAGTTCCTCCTAGTGGTTCTCCTTTCTTCCGAACATGATGATACAAACGCCTGGGTCCGAGACACCCTACTCTCGCGGGAAGTCGTTGAGTTCATCAAAGACCCTCAGAATGAAGTGATTGTGTGGGGAGGCAATGTCCAAGACTCTGAGGCATATCAAGTCTCGAACTCCCTCCGGTGTACCAAGTTTCCTTTTGCGGCTGTTATTGTTCACACACCCAATGTGTCTTCAACTGCCATGTCTGTCGTGTGTAGGATCTCTGGGACAACATCGCCATCCGAGTTTGTGGAGAAGCTCCGAGCAGCAATTTCACAGAATAAAGAAGCTCTTGAACGGATTCGGGCCTCACGAGCGGATCAACAGGCTTCACGCACAATTCGGGAGCAGCAGGATTCGGCCTACGAGCGATCACTGGCTATTGACCGCGAGCGCGCCAGACAGAGACGGGAAGCCGAAGCAGCTCGGCAGCGGGCGGAGCAAGAGGCGGCCGAGCGGCAAGCGGCCGAGGAGAAACGTCTCCACGACATTGCGCAATGGAAGAAATGGCGGGCGGCGTCTATCCAGGACGAGCCTGGGCCCGAGGTCAAGGACGCCATCCGCATCAGTATCCGGCTACCTTCAGGCGAACGTGTCATTCGAAAATTTGCTCCCGAGGCCGACATTGAAGAGCTCTACGCTTTTGTCGAGTGCCAAGAAGTTCTGCAAGCTGCACAGGGCAAGCCTTCCGGGGTGGAAAAGCCCGCCGGGTTCGAACATCAATACGAATTCCGACTCGTCTCGCCTATGCCGCGGACGGTGTATGAAGTCGAAGCTGGTGGATCGATTCGGGACAAGATCGGTCGCGGTGGGAATCTCCTTGTGGAACCAATCGATGACAGCGATGAGGAAGAGCAGGAAGTATCCTAGGCGCCCTGGCGGGCTCCTGTTGATGTATATGGATGGTGTTGATAATGACATTATGGTAGACAGGCGCACTGCCCCGGCGAGTGTCGTAATGGTTCTATGATAATAAAAACAATAATAATCGTATCTACCTTATGCTTGGCATTCTGATACCTTGAGCTTTGCGTCATACATTCTTCCAGTGTCAAGGTCAAAATTTTATCATGCGAGGCACGACACGTGCTTGACTGGAATGTCTACCTGAGCATAAACCGAATTGACACCATCACGACATGAACGAGTAAGCCTAGCCTTTACGGTTGGACGAAAGTCCACATACTTGTATCTCGGTGCACGGAACCCTGCACGAACGCCATCCCGAGCGCCAACGGGACACCGATCGACGCCGGCGTCATAGATGATAGATCTATCTCGATCGTCTGTACCGACTGCATCAAAGTAACCCTTTCAAGGCTACTTGCTACCGGATGTCACCACAACGGCACACCAAGGGATCGTGACAGTGATCATTTCAGATTATCGACAAGCTGTGCGATATCGAGTTGGATTTATGGTCCATAGAGAGCTTTATTTATGTAGACAACAGACTACGACACCGCCCAGAGAAGATCCAACACGTCAGCCTGAGGTATTATTTAGACGTATCAGCCTCGGGTATGCAGATATGGCAGGGTCATCCTAGCAGTCTATGTTCGAGGACTCCGTACGGACAGATGATATCATTTGACATGATTTCGTACTCAGTATTTCCTTAGCGGTGATCACAGTCACGTTGCAGAATACGGAGTCTCCAGGTGACTGCGCTTGAGGATCCGACTAATGATCAATCATAGTCGATCCGAACTCAGGACGATGTTATCCATGTTGCAGGAGATATCGAAATTTATCTCCGATGATCAGCGCGTCTGTACGGAGTATATCCATAGCTGAATTAATTCAACTTATGCAATAATGCAAATTCAACTCGGAGCTTACCAGATCCGAAACGAAACCGAACTGTAACGACGAGGCCGGGCTTCGGATCAGTAGGATCCCGCCCCACCTGGCTATCTACAATGCCCCTTTGTGGCAGCAGTTTCCTTTTTTGCTTTGCTAGCGGAGTTTTTGTCACGTTTTTCTGACATTTTTCTGACATTTGGAGGGTTAGCATACCAAGTGTCATGGCCCAGGACCTTCTTGAGTTGCTGTCATGTTGTATACGGTGTAACTGTTCTCTATACCTTCGACGGTGTGGTCTATTTTAGTGTGCTGTGCATTGAAGGATTTAAGTTTGTGATATAGAATATCCAGTCTGAAGGTATACTGTGTACATTCTTAGTGTTGTAATACATACGGCTTGCGTCTTCTCTTCTAAGTCATGTCTTGGCATTCATGACTATCATATCGCTAATCATGAATCATCCCACAGGAGACTTGGCATCTGTTCACGGCAGTTCCGAAGTTAAACTCTGGTACAACTCATCTCACCAGGGCTCAGCCTCAGGTCAGCAACGAATTATGAATGCCAGACGGATACTCCACAGGGTCGTTTATGCTACTTAGGCTACCTACCCTTCGCTTATTGCGAGATCCGTGGTCCGGCCGGATTCATATGGATATGTTTTCGAATTTTACGGAGAACAATCGCCCATTCGTACCCGTCCTTGGACTGGGCCCGGAGGCGTACTGTCTCGACAACCCGATTCGTCGGGTCCAAGAAAAGAGAAAAGATTTCATGCCACTCATTGGTTGATCTTGTAGTCAAGAAGATGGGGGCAAACTTGTCCCTGACCCTTGCTGACATTAGTTCATCATTCTGGAAGCCCAGACTCTTACGGAGCACAGGGGAGAGAAAGCGTAGTGCGTATTCAAATACGATTCTAATAATGGGGACGGCGTCACTCCAGATCTTACTTTAAGTGCCTCAGGACCAGGGAGGAACCGACTCGGTACTTGCAGCTACGGATCCTTCTGAGTTTATTTATCCCATCTGTCTCCATCTTGACCCCCCCCCCCCTCTCTCTTCTATCTTTCTATCAATTTCTCCATCTCTTATCACCTTATAATAGCTTGTCCCCGTCTCTGGTGGTCTGTTCGACTGTTTATGTGTATACCTATTGTGACGCAACCACTCCCGAATCGAGACTGAGTGTCTCACTCAATCGGCCATCATGTCTCTTCTAGGGACGATAAATCCTAACATCAACCCAGAGCGAACAGTAGCAGGTCGGGGAACTCAGGAGGAGGAAGGAGAAATCGCCAGGGTCGAACACAATCACCATAACAATGCCGCCAGCGTCAGCACGGACGAAACCGTTTTGGAACGGTCAAAGGAAATCGGCGATGAGGATGTCGCAGTGGAAGAAGTGACCCGCCTGGCACGCCAATTGACCCGTCAATCAACTAGATTTTCAACCAGTGGTAATGTCGAGAATCCATTTCTCGAAACCAAGGAGGATTCGACGCTGAATCCTCTCAGCCCCAATTTCAAAGCTAAGAACTGGATGAAGAATCTGCTCGCCCTTTCATCCCGGGATCCTGAACGGTATCCCAAGCGTGTGGCGGGTGTTGCTTTCAAAAATCTCAGTGTCCATGGATATGGTAGCCCGACCGATTATCAGAAGGATGTGTTCAACTCGGTCTTGGAAGTTGGTACTCTTGTCCGCCGGATCATGGGTACTGGCAAGCAGAAGATCCAAATCCTGCGGGATTTCGATGGCCTTGTCAAGAGCGGCGAAATGCTGGTCGTTCTGGGCCGTCCTGGAAGCGGGTGCTCGACTTTCCTCAAGACCATCTCCGGCGAAATGAACGGTATCTACATGGATGAGAAGTCGTACTTGAACTATCAGGGTATCTCGTCCAAGCAGATGCGCAAGCAGTTCCGCGGCGAGGCTATCTACACTGCTGAAACGGATGTGCATTTCCCGCAATTGACAGTGGGTGACACTCTTAAATTCGCTGCGCTTGCTCGTGCTCCTCGGAATCGTCTGCCCGGTGTCTCCAGAGAACAGTATGCCGTGCACATGCGCGATGTGGTGATGGCCATGCTTGGCCTCACACACACCATGAACACCAGAGTCGGCAACGATTTCGTCCGCGGTGTCAGTGGTGGTGAGCGTAAGCGTGTCAGTATCGCTGAGGCCACGCTCAGTGGCAGCCCTCTGCAGTGCTGGGACAACAGCACCCGTGGTCTGGACAGCGCGAACGCGCTCGAATTCTGCAAGACTCTGAACCTGATGACCAAGTACGCCGGCGCTACCGTTGCCGTGGCTATTTACCAAGCCTCCCAGAGTGCGTACGATGTAAGTAGCATATCTCTACCCCTGTCTGCTGCTCTAGCGCTAATTCGATTACTAGGTATTCGACAAAGTGACTGTTCTGTACGAAGGAAGACAGATCTACTTTGGACGCACCGACGAAGCCAAGGAATTCTTTACCAACATGGGATTTGAATGTCCGGAACGTCAGACAACCGCTGATTTCTTGACTTCTCTCACCAGTCCTGCCGAGCGTGTGGTGAAGCCCGGGTTTGAGGGCAAGGTCCCGCAGACCCCTGACGAATTTGTGCGAGCTTGGAAGAGCAGCGAAGCCTACGCCAAGTTGATGAGAGAAATCGAAGAGTACGATCGGGAGTTCCCAATTGGTGGCGAGTCGCTCAACCAGTTTATCGAGTCTCGCAGAGCCATGCAGGCGAAGAACCAGTAAGTCAGAAGCGTTCTCAACTCAGGTACCATGTGCTAAATCTCTTCGCAGGCGAGTCAAATCCCCCTACACCATTTCCGTATGGCAGCAGATCGAGCTGTGCATGATCCGGGGCTTCCAACGTCTCAAGGGCGATTCCAGTTTGACCATGTCCCAGTTGATTGGTAACTTTATTATGGCCTTGGTTATCGGAAGTGTTTTCTACAACCTGCCGGACGACACAAGCAGTTTCTACGCTCGTGGTGCTTTGCTTTTCTTTGCCGTGCTGCTCAACGCCTTTTCCAGTGCCCTCGAGGTGAGTCAAATTGGCTAATGTGGGACTATCACCAGCCAGCTGATTGTCTCCAGATTTTGACACTCTATGCTCAACGTCCCATCGTTGAGAAGCAAGCTCGCTACGCAATGTATCACCCCTTCGCTGAAGCTATAGCCTCGATGCTCTGTGACATGCCTTATAAGATCACCAACGCCATCATCTTCAATCTTACACTCTACTTCATGACGAATCTTCGCCGCGAACCGGGCGCCTTTTTTGTCTTCTTGCTCTTCTCTTTCGTCACCACATTAACCATGTCCATGCTTTTCCGTACGATGGCCGCTTCGTCCCGGACCCTGTCCCAGGCCCTGGTGCCCGCCGCTATCCTCATTTTGGGTCTTGTGATCTATACCGGCTTCACGATTCCGACCCGCAATATGCTAGGCTGGTCGCGTTGGATGAACTATATCGATCCCATCGCATACGGATTTGAGAGTTTGATGGTTAACGAATTCCACAACCGGCAGTTCTTGTGTCCAGACTCTGCATTTGTCCCCTCGAGCGGTGCATACGACAGCCAGCCCTTGGCTTATCGGGTCTGCTCGACAGTGGGCTCAGTTTCTGGCTCTCGTTACGTCCAAGGCGACGACTACCTCAACCAGAGCTTCCAGTACTATAAGAGCCACCAGTGGAGGAACCTGGGTATCATGTTTGGTTTCATGTTCTTCTTCATGTTCACCTACTTGACTGCCACCGAGTACATCTCGGAATCGAAGTCTAAGGGTGAAGTGCTACTGTTCCGACGAGGCCACGCACAGCCCACCGGCTCCCATGACGTTGAGAAGAGCCCTGAGGTGTCTTCCGCTGCGAAGACGGACGAGGCCAGTAGTAAAGAGGCTACCGGAGCTATACAGAGACAAGAGGCAATCTTTCAATGGAAGGATGTGTGCTACGATATCAAGATCAAGGGTGAACCACGGCGTATTCTTGATCACGTCGACGGCTGGGTCAAGCCTGGTACTTGTACTGCTCTCATGGTATGTAGCTACTCCAAGCGGGCCCCCCGCAAAGTGCTCACAGCTAATGTTATCAACAGGGTGTCTCCGGTGCTGGTAAGACGACACTTCTGGATGTGCTCGCGACCCGTGTGACCATGGGTGTCGTCAGTGGTGAAATGTTGGTTGATGGTCGCCCACGGGATCAGTCTTTCCAGCGCAAGACGGGCTATGTCCAGCAACAGGATCTTCATCTCCATACCACGACTGTCAGAGAAGCGCTACGCTTCAGTGCTTTACTCCGCCAGCCTGCTCATGTTCCCCGCCAGGAGAAGATTGACTATGTTGAAGAGGTTATCAAGCTGCTTGGCATGGAATCCTACGCCGATGCAGTCGTTGGTGTTCCTGGAGAAGGTGTGTCTTCTACCTACTGTTTTTGTAACGTCGCTGACACGAACCAGGTCTCAATGTCGAACAACGGAAGCGTCTTACAATTGGAGTGGAACTAGCAGCGAAGCCTCAACTCCTCCTGTTCCTGGATGAGCCTACGTCTGGCCTCGACAGTCAAACTTCCTGGTCCATTCTCGATCTGATCGACACTCTTACCAAGCACGGCCAAGCGATTCTGTGTACGATTCACCAGCCATCGGCAATGCTGTTCCAACGATTCGACCGCCTGCTATTTCTTGCCAAAGGAGGCAAGACTGTCTACTTTGGGGAAATCGGGGAGAAGTCGTCTACTCTTGCTAGCTACTTCGAGAGAAATGGCGCTCCTAAGCTTCCTCCCGACGCAAACCCCGCCGAATGGATGCTCGAGGTGATCGGTGCCGCTCCTGGTTCGCATAGCGACATCGACTGGCCTGCTGTCTGGCGGGACAGCCCCGAACGCAGAGCGGTGCATGAGCACCTTGATGAATTGAAAAGGACCCTTTCGCAGAAGCCCATTGACCCGTCAAAGGCCGATCCCGGCAGTTACGACGAGTTCGCTGCCCCCTTCACCATTCAGTTGTGGGAATGTCTGCTTCGTGTCTTCTCGCAATACTGGCGGACCCCGGTGTACATCTACTCCAAGACCGCACTCTGCGTTCTCACCGCTCTATACATCGGATTCTCCTTCTTCAACGCTCAGAACAGTGCCCAGGGTCTCCAAAACCAGATGTTCAGTATTTTCATGCTGATGACTATCTTCGGTAACCTGGTCCAACAGATCATGCCCAATTTCTGCACTCAACGGTCTTTGTATGAAGTCCGCGAAAGGCCTTCCAAGACCTACTCTTGGAAGGCATTCATGGCAGCCAATATCATTGTTGAGCTTCCCTGGAATACACTTATGGCTTTCCTGATCTTCGTCTGCTGGTACTACCCGATTGGGCTGTACCGGAACGCCGAACCGACCGACTCCGTCCACGAACGCGGAGCACTCATGTTCCTCCTTATCTGGTCATTCCTTCTCTTCACCTCCACCTTTGCGCACATGATGATCGCCGGTATCGAACTCGCCGAGACCGGAGGTAACCTTGCCAACCTCCTTTTCTCCCTCTGCTTGATCTTCTGTGGTGTCCTTGCCCCACCTCAGTCCCTCCCCGGCTTCTGGATTTTCATGTACCGCGTCTCGCCGTTCACATACCTTGTATCAGCCATGCTGTCGACCGGCGTATCAGGCACAAACGCCGTCTGCGAGCCTGTCGAGTTCCTGCACTTCGACCCCCCAAGCAACATGACCTGCAAGGATTACATGGCCGACTACATCTCCACAAGGGGCGGCTATCTGGAGAACCCATCCGCAACCAGCGACTGCACCTTCTGCACCATCTCCAGCACGGATACCTTCCTCAGTGCCGTCAGCAGCCACTACAGTGACGCCTGGCGTAACTTTGGCATCATGTGGGCTTACATCATCTTTAACATCTTCGCTGCCGTTTTCATTTACTGGCTTGCTCGCGTGCCCAAGGGCAAGAGAACCAAGGGTTCGACGTGACAGCCTGACCTCCTTCCCTTCTAGCTCCTTCGTGGATATTTAATTTCGCTCTTTTCTTCCATTTCCCCAAATATATGGCGTATGCCTTATAATCCTTGTACAACGTTGAACTTTAGACTTTAGACTTCGTGTCACGGCTTGCTCGTGTGTACACGCTTGGTACATGCACATACATATACACTTTTGCTCTCCTTTGCTTCTTTGGATATACCTTACCGATTTTGAATTATCCTCTCGTCTTCTGGGTCAGATTCTTAGATTTTAGCATACTGCGGACATTTCCAGCGGTGACACAATATAGACACATTATGTCATATCATCTAGTTTATAAAAAACAAAAATCTTTTGAAGTATGCTCTGAAATCGGTGTACGTAGATCAATAGGTATGTCCTCGGAAGTTTGAACAGGCTGACTTGCGTATCAGATGGCTCCAGGTCACGAAGATACCGCCAGACAACTTGTATTAAAACCAGCGACAAAATAAACGAGAGGAATAATCACAAGGAATCTGAAATTGATGTACAAAGATAGGTGAAAGGTGAAAAGGTAAGGAGATTTTTGGACAGTGAGAAAGGTTAAGAAAAGAAAGGGGAAAGAAAAAAGAAAAGAACCGACAGTCCGTACAAGGAGAGCATCGAACAACTACGCGTCAACGCCTTTCAAAGCATGCAGCCCTGCAGCTGGATCTACCATGTGAACGCCTCTTCGACAAAATCGACCACCGCGCCCTTCCCGATGTTATTTCGCGCCGCGGCGCGGACCTCATCTGCAAAGGCGCCCGGCCCACACACGGAGACGATGGTTGCGCCGACGCGTTTGGGGATGACTTCACTCAGGACGACGTCGGGGCGGCAGCGGCCCGGGAACATCTGGACCGTGGCGCTGGGGGAGACGATCTCCCGGCTGCTCTTGGGTTTGGAGACGAAGAGTTTAACGGTGAGGATCTCGCGGCGGCCGGGGAGGCGAAGGATCTGGTCCATCCAGTCACGGACCCAGGTGAGGTGTTCTGTGTTGCGGACGGACCAGATGAGGTAGATCTGCTGGGTTGCGACGCGGCCCTCGGAGGCGCGGATGATGAGGTCGCGCACGAAGAGCATGTGGTGTGTGATGCCGGCGCCAGCAGAGAAGAGGACGACCGTGCCGTAGCTGCCCATGTTGGACGCGTGGGAGGAGTAAGGGCCCTCGATGTAGCCCGTGGTGTAGAGGGTCTGCTGCGGGGCGGCGAGGGCTTTGTTGTAGAGCTTGCGGGTCATGCCTTGGCGGGCGCCGACGATGAGAGAGACGGAGGTGGGTTGAGTGCCCCTCATGTACTCGTCCAAGTGCAGAGGGTTCTGCTTTTCCAGGAGTGACGGCGTCATGGGACTCATTACGTTGTCGGGCGCGGCTGAAGGAGTCACGCAACTGTTTGGTTCGACCCAAGCGATTGAGAAGGGGTGCGACATCCAAAGGGAGACGCTCGGGATGTAGGCGTAGACGTGACCGCCAGGGTTGATGCGGACATGCTTCGGCAAGTGGAAGGTCACCTTGCAGGCGTCACCGGGCAACGCTTCGACGACCAGTTTGGTTGAGCCCTTTTTGAGTGAAAAGTTGAGGTACAGCAAGCGGAACAGCCGCGCTGATCGTTCAAACAGCCAGAAAGCGCCAATGGCCAGGGCCCAGGGGATCTGGGGAAGCTTGTCCAGGTCCAGGTGAACATAGACGCCGAGGAAGGCCAGGAGCGCGGCAAGCTGATGCAGATGTAGGAAGGTCTCGTAGAAAGCATGCCGGATCGGCGAGGGGGAATGGAGGCACAGGAAGACCATCGCAACGGTTCCAACAAAGCCCCAGGTGAAGAAGGGGTCACCGGTGAGTCGTACCAGCATGCGAGAGAAGTCTTCTTCATCGCAGGCATTGACTGCCCAAGCCGCTGTGTGGACCACGCTCTCGAGTACTACGATTCGGCCCAGCCATCGGTGCAAAAGATTGTACGTATCGAAACTGATGTGCAGGAGTGGGATCAGGGGATTGTTGCGACCCGCCAGGATGAACAGCGGCACCATATTGAGGACGGCCAGAGTGCCCGACCGGCCGCGAAGCTCGGCCACGAGGGCCGCTTTCTCATTCACAGCATAATCCAAAAAGCAGCAATAAGCCACCTGACTTGCCACATACAGCAGAATCAGGATCGAGTGAAACCTCGACGGCAGGGTGCCCACATTAATCGCCGAAGAGAGCTGGATTTCCCGATTGTGTCTTTTGCGACCCAGAGGTGCGTAGAGAAGGTGCTTCTTAATGTTTGCCCACAATCGTGACTCCTCGACACTCCAGAACATTTGCTGTCTTTGACTAGCCGTCAAAGAGGTAACATGTCGTAGATAGGCATGGCTGATCTGGGCAATCCTGCCGCAAAAAACGGCCAAGGCTCCAATAATAACAGACCAGTAGATGATCCGCGTGATTATGACATCTCTGGGAACATTGACCCCACCAAGGCCTCTCGAGTACTCGTAAACATAGGTAGTGTTTATCCCATGACCGCGGGGAGTGATGTGTTGATGAAGGTCATCCATGGGAATGACTGAACAAGCCGGAGTCGAGCGTGGTCGTGTAGTCCGGCAACGAGGAACTGAAATAAAGTGAAACAGAAAAGAGGGTCGATATGAAGAAACTCTTCAGCCGGGAAGAGAGTCAAGAGCAGGCAATGCAGTTTTTACGCAGTGAAGATGCCGTCCAATGATGTAAATGCCTCCGATGGCTGGGAAACGATAGGAATGCGGAGACCAGGCCGACTATGATGGTTTAGACAATTGGAGCCGACGGACGACAAATACCCAGCAAGTGCACTGACAAGAACAAGAATACTCAAGGTAAAAAGAACAACGTCCTGGGTGGCTCTCTCGGAGTAAGCCACTGCACTGCGTGCTGGCGATAGGATGGCACGCAGCTATTGAACAATAGCGATTGTCTCAACTGGAGAGCGGACAAAGAAGATCCTCAAGGACAATTATGCCTAACAAAGCCAAAGAATGTCAATACCCCAGCAATGACATTCAACCTCGACGTCTCACCGGCGGCACACATCACAGAATCAGAGACATGGACGGTCTCCTGACTATGTCGTCTCAGACGTTGATGACATGCCAGCCTTCGAGATTCCAGTAACACTCACCTCCCAAGTGCATGATCGCCCACAGTAATATCCAGCAGAACTTAGAAGACGCTCAGCGTCATAAAGTGTTCAAACGATCGGTGACGTCGATTCTACAACGGATTTTGCACCCTTGTTTTGCAGTTTGCGGAGGCAAAGCGGTAGCTCTGAGAAAGGTAGTGATCGACGAATAAGAGACGAAAAGAGACAACAGAGGTCAACCAAAAGAGTGTCTCTGATGGAAGAAAGAACCTGCCAAGAGGTTCGATAATGAATGGAAATGGTAGTGAGTTAAAGCAAACTGCAGATCCCCTACTGATGCGACGATCAGAGCCAGCTGAAGCGGGAGCAGTGAATATTGAATGCTAATAAACGGAGACGAACTGAATCAACAGGTAAGAAAAAAAAAAAAAGGGCCCGAGGGGGAAAACTACCCTGATCCACAAGGCAGTTTGGGAACAGAAGAAAAAAGCCGAGATAAACCAAAGCAAGACAACGGAGCTGTCATTCTGAAACGCAGGTTCTAAGTACTAAAGAGATAGGTGAGCCCCATATCAAGGCAAATAATGGCGTGGTCTTGGAAGAGCAGTTCCTATCCAAAGCCAAGCCAATTTTTTTCTCGAGAAACAGGCGAATCATCGTGTTCACCCTGATTGTCGAGTTACTTGAGCACCCTTTGATCCGGAAACCCCGAATTCCAGGTCGCTGGTGGGCGATGCCGATGAGCACAAGAAGCGCCCTTGCAGAGGATGTCCGACCGACAGCGCATCGCTAGCCATACAATTGATCAGTCAATCAATCAATCAATCTGTAGGCAGCGAGGCGCTGAGCTGGACGCGCCCAGCCCCTCTTCAGCAGCAATTCGCAGCTGGCTCATGATTATTCACAAATTGACTGGCTGATTTGGCCACATGGGGTGGATATGTGCCAAGTCGAAGAGCATATAAATTAACAGATTGGTCATAGGGTGGCCAAAGAGCTGTTTCATATCACGGAGCCCACACTGAAAGCTCCGCTCATATTGGACTGTTGGCTGATGGCGTGGTAGGTACACACCCAATAATATTGCTTGGGTCCAATGTAATTCCCAATAGCTCGTTGACAGGAGCTCAGACCAGGAGGAAATGATTCCCTTCTCCTCCGAACCTTCTTCTGTCCTCGAGATGAAACAACTTAACCAAGAGTGGCTGCAGTGGATAGTTAACTCCTCTTGCTTTATCAGAAGAAGTACCTCGCTAAGGAGCGGAGTCTTTACCTGATTGAGTCACGTGAGACACGGTGTCGCACTAGAAGCAATAGTTTAATCTATTCCACATGGTATTGTCTCATTCGAGTCATTCTCCCCTTTGCTTTCTATTTGACTAGATATCCGTGTCTAATCCACTCAATCCAGCGACCGGCAGTGTTGCCAAGTTCGGGGGTCTTTTGTCAACGGCCTCGATTCCAAGAGCAGAGAATGGGTCCGCTTTGATAGGAAAAGTTAACGGCTCATACCCAGCTATGATTGCGATGGATACAGTGTCTGGTCCAGGCATCTTCATTTCGAACCTCTCGGAAGCGCCCAGACACCGGCTATGGGACGCTAATTCTATCTCAAGACCATGGCCAAAGCCGGCCGGGTGTGGTCTATGTATAACACGCTAGAGCAAAGGTGACCTGACCATCCTCACGGAGTCAGAGCTCTCAGTGAGCTAACGATGGAGTACGGAGTAATAGTCTGAGTCTTTCATTATTTCCATGTGTTATCTATTATTAACACAATGCCATTCAGAAAGAGTATGTGCTAGCGACACGTTTACCGGCCCATCCAACCTCCATCGACACAGACCACTTCCCCTGAAACATAGTTGCTTGCTTCACTCGCCAAGAACACAATAACACCCTTAAAATCATCCGGCTTCCCCCATCGGCCGGCTGGGATTCTAGCCATGATGCCAGCGTTCCGATTGGCATCATTGATCAGGGCGACGTTCATGTCCGTGTCAATGTACCCAGGGGCAATGGCGTTCACATTGATACCCTTGCTGGCCCACTCGTTGGACAGGGCCTTGGTTAATTGTGCAATGCCGCCTTTCGAAGCTGCATATGCCGGAACGGTGATGCCACCCTGGAACGAAAGAAGCGATGCAACGTTGATGATGGAACCACGGCGGCCGGAAGGAAAGTCGGACGCATCCCGAGCCAGTAGGTAGGCTCCAAATTCGCGGCACAGGGTAAACACCGAGGTCAAGTTTACTTCAATAACCTAAGGAAATTCGTAGCCGCAATCAGCTTCTGAAGAATTAAGAACCAGGGGATGGCCTGACACACCTCGTCCCAATCCTCGTCAGGAAACTTCTCACTAGGGTGTCTCCTTTGAATGCCAGCACAGTTGAGGAGAATCTCGGGCTTCAGTCCTTGGCTTGTGACTGCTGGAATGATACTCTTGACCTCCTCTCGTTTCGACAACTCTGCCACGTGAATCCAAGCTTTTCGACCGACTCGGTTGACAATTTCATCGCGTGTTTGTGTGTTTGATTCGTCTCTCTACATGATAGCGATCAGTACTCCTTGCCACATGTAGTGCAGCCCTCGCCGCGCTAAAAGCAAAGTTAAGTCTAGTGCTCGTACCTGGATCAGTACAATATCCGCACCAGCTTCAGCAAGGGCAATAGCCATAGCCTGACCGATACCCCTCGTCCCGCCGGTCACAATCGCGGTCTTTCCGCTTAGAGAAAATAGTGAAAGAACAGTTGCCGACATTTCGATAATTGCAGTGGCTTAATGTAAGAATATTGGTTGACTGGTGTTTTCGGTCCTTGTAAATCGATATTTTGATCAGATAATGCTGGAGATCGATGCGCTGATATGTTCTTTTGTTGTCAATGCATGCACCTATGGAACTAGTTCGACGAAGGTCCTGGGAAATGCGGTCGACAGCAACCGCTTATTTCGGAAAAGAATCCTTATGAGACTTCACCATCGCGACCTGATGACACTTCATGACCATAAATATCACCCTGTTGCGTTACTCATTCCTGTCCCCCCACATGCGGAGGCCATCCCACTTGTTGCCTGAAAGGGATACAGCCGTTGCCGTTAGTCACTGTTGGTCCTCCGTCGGCTATTGAGACTGCCCTAAACAGCTAGATACTGGGCACGTGGCTTGTATTGTTACTGTAAGATGACAATACCTGAATCCGGGGTGTAATCGCCTGCGAACAATGCAACAAAGTCACTGTGCACGCTTTTGATGGAGCCTCAAAATCAGGGAAGCCTCATTGTCTCATACTCTCACGTGTGTGAGGATACGGGCAGGATCAGTAGAGAAGACATTGGTTACCACAATATCCTTTTGGCGAATAATGAGCTTCAACCGTGCAGAATGGACGAGCACTCAATCTCCGCAACAAATTCTCGACGAACGACTCGTAGGCAGATATCTGCCAGAGCCACTATAGTCATAAGACCCTGATGCCTTCACAAGTCTGTTTGATGATGTCTGACATTCCCCAAAATGCTATGTCATGTCTTTACCAAAGGCCATTGAGTCGGAGAACGCTCCCATGGTACAGAGTACATAGGGCCTGGTATTACCCTTTCATACAACGGACCCCAAACTCAGGTAGGTTCACAACATTTGGTAATGAAGTTGCCGCTCGCAACCTGCACCGTATGGGGACCACGAATCATCTTCCCCAGATTTCATTTCGCCCTTCAAATACATCAACATCATTCGTGAATAGGTGCTCAAAGGACGCAGGGATTCTGCTCCTGTTTTATCATCAGAGTTATCGAAGTCTAAAGTCCATATTGTGGGTCAAGGCGCTCGTGCATTGACGGCCAGACCTTCCAGGATAATATGGGCAGTTGAGTTGCGTCCTGGAAACATGAACCTTTGCTGCATTTTCATCCAATGTGTATTTGTCTGTCGACATTTTGAAGGTACATCACGCTCAGGTCCAAAGACGACCGTCTCTTTCATCATCTCGAACCAGTCCGTTGAACCGCATTTACCTCACTAATGGACGCGTTCGAATACCCAGTTTCGCCAGCACCACGTCAATGATGAGAAAAATATGGCCCATGTGCTACTGTTACCAAAATTTAGCACTCTGAGTTGAATCTGTGGCCTTTACAGCAATGGAACCGGACGAACAGTCTCCGCAGCTGGCAGACACCTCAGGGTCGAGACGTAAATCTCGCTCTGACTCTTCAGCGAAGCGCGTATCAAGAGCCTGTTTGCACTGCCGACAGCGTAAATCCAAGTGTGATTTGTATGTTCCCCGCCTTCACATGTCATCAATCAGGAGCTTTCGTCTGTTTCTCATCCTCTGTTGCACTGCGCTAACAACTGAACAGGGACAGCTGTGGCAGTCCTGGGGTACCCCCATGTCAGCGGTGTATTCGAGACAACCGCGAATGTGTCCTTGGGGGTTCAAACCGAGGGGGACGCCGTATTCGCAAAAACAAGATGAAAAATTTCACCCCCGGCACTGAAATGCCCACGAGAATAGAACCGCTGATGGACGCGACCAGCCCATCCACCACAGATAGCCGTCCGAATGCATCTACTTCATACTCCAACCCGGTTGTATTTGTGCAGCCGAACCCTCCAGCGACAGTTGCCGTTTCGGAGGATGACGAAGATACGGCTTCCATCGGTTCTGTACCGCGAAATCCGTCAGACGCCTGGCAATGCCTGACAGGCATAGCGAAAAGAGGCGCCGATGACTTGAGTTCGGAACCCCACACCGAATCTGCGCGTCCTGGCCCAAACGGGTTCCCACCATTCTCGGCATTTCAGAACGGCGCCGCTACGGATTTCCCCCCGACCAGTGGTATCAGAGCCTACAGACTGGTGCAGACGAGGGCGCTGGATCCAGGAACAGTGTGGCAGCTTGTGGCTCGTTATGCCGAGAATTTCCATCCCTATCTTCCCCTGGTGCCGCGAAAATACTTTAATCGCAATGCGCTTGACGATTTCGCCACTAATGAGAAACACTTGCTAACGGCGGTGCTGACCATCGCGTCCAAAGACCTGGTTGAACGGCCGGAGATCCACGAATACTGCTCCAAGTACATGCATGAGCTCATCTCTGGCATTGCTGCTGGTGCCGATTGCGATGTGGAGGCCGTCGAGGCGTTACTCCTCCTCGCCGAGTGGGAACCCCAGGGTCTTCGGCCACGGATCGAGCGGGTTGGGCGTGGCGAGGAGGACCGGGCCGCCTGGATGCATGTCGGGCTTGCTTTGCGGTCGGGCTATTTCCTCGGCTTGGACCGCACGTCTTTCCGGGGTGATGCGTCAGGGGATACAGAAACAGAAGCCCGCAGGCGACTGGCGTGGACCTGCTGCTATATCTCCGACCGGCTGATTTCCGTCCGGATTGGGCGGGCTTTCTGGTCGCGAGGTCCAGGACCAATGACGGGTCTTGTCAGCCAGGACTTCCCTTCATTACAACCTGTCAAGAGCGATGAAGAAGATTATGCAAAGATTTTCCAAGCGACACTGGATCTTACACAACTCTATAACAACGTTCACGATGTACTCTACTCCGGGATGCGGACCAGCAATCAAATGATGCTCATGGGCGACTACGTGAAATACGTGGACGATTTCCGCCTGGCGATTCTCCGCTGGAAGTCCCGCTGGGGCTCGCTTTCCTGTAGGGCATGACCCCATATGCTTACGCTGTCAGCCACTTACGCATTTGCAGGTTCCACACCGATGCGAGCCACCATGCAGTTGTCGTACGAGTATCTGAGACTCTATACGAACGCATTTGCATTTCAAGCTGCCATCTCCCAGTCACTTGTCTCAAAACATAAAAACAACAATCAGTCTCAAAGGGAGCATTTGCGCGCAACCTTCAACAATGTGGCATCAATGCAGGATGCGCGCTTCATTTACGAGTCTGTCGATGCGGCGAAGGCGTACCTGACCATTCTTGTTGACGAAGTGCATCCGGAAAAGCACTTGCATTTTATGCCTTTGAGGTTTTATCTGTATGGAATCTATGCAGCGGTCTTCTTATATAAGGTGAGTCGGTCGTTTAAAATGATTCGAGTATGAACTGACCTTCAGCAGGCACGTTCGTTCGGTGTTATGCTGAACTCCGAGGAGATGAAGGTGCGAGAACTGGTCTCTCGCACCACCGAAGTCCTGAAGCGAGCAAGTGCCGGGCCTGATGATATCGGGGCTCGCTATGCGCGGCTGTTGGAGCTATTGTGGCAGTCTAAACCTGCGCCTGCCCTTTCCCCTACGGCAACCCACCGAAGCAGCGATCTCTTGGTGCAGAATACTCTCAATCGCCTGCCGGAGCAGAGTCATCAGGTACATTTCAGTCCAGCCAATGACTTTTCTTGGTTAGACCTTGAAGCTGTCGGAGACTTTGTGTCTGGAGACCAGATCCCAGGAACGGGTACTCTAGCATTTGATGCATTCCAACAGGAGCCTGATTTGTATCAATCAGGACAGGACCGTTCTCAGCCATGGCAGATGTCACCCTGGGTCGGTGACATGGCCGGCAACCTTTTGTTTTAAAAGCATGCTTCGGGAGCGCGTTTCTCCTTACTTAACATACTTCGTACCGGTCCAGACTTGAGAGCGGCAGATTCAGTCTCAAGGTTTTTGGCGTGGGTTGCATACTCTACTGCAAATCCTTTTCCGAGTGATACTAGGCCACCTCCGAGCCATTGTTACCCCCACACTGTTGATGCGGGGCTGCGGGGCAACCATACGCTCTCCCTCGGAGGTTGCTCCGAGGAAGCAAACAGTTGCTAAGTGGATACCCGAGGGACGGAGCATTTGATCATCGTCTTCTTCCCCGAAGTATCAAAGGGTTGTTCTATAGTCTGGTTCTTGTTCTCAACGGTGCGGACCATATTGTCACACTATTACTATTTACCAATGGCACAGTTGAATGATGTTCGCGGCAGATTGGCCCTCATCACAGGGGCATCTGGAGGGTGAGTTCTCTCTATTCACTTGTAACTGTTCTGGTGCTGACGCTTGTACTAGGATTGGAGCAGCATGTGCTCGTCAACTGGCCCAGAAGGGAGTCCATCTCGCCTTGACTTACTCCACTAACCTCGAGGCAATGAATATGCTCGTAAAAGAGCTTAGATCCAGTCAACCGGCAGCAGATGGCGCCGATGCACTTCGCATTTCGATCCACCAGGTTGACGTTGCATCTGCCGACCAGATCCAAACCATGTTCGCACAGATTGACAAGGAGCACGGACAGCGACCGGACATTCTTGTCTCCAACGCAGGCTACGGCAAGCGCATCCCACAGGTCTGGGATATCTCACTGGAAGAATTCGACTATACCATCAACGTGAATCTGCGGGCCTCTTTCATCCTGGTGAAGGGGGTTGTCGACCATATGAGGGAGCAGCGCTGGGGTCGGATCGTCTTTATGTCGTCAATCGCTGGGTATGGCGGTGGAATCAACGGATGCCGTAAGTGCATGAACCTTTATCCTCGGCCAGAGGCATGAATAGTTAGCTGACGCTTATCAAATAGATTACGCCGCTTCAAAAGGCGGGATGACTGGCATGATGAAGAATCTCGCGACTCGCCTGGCTGAATATAATATCAGCGTCAATGACGTGGCGCCGGCCATGATCGGCGACACTGGCATGATTCCCAGCGCGCAAGCCATCCCGGAGGTTGCCGCAGGGATTCCGCTTGGTCGACTGGGTACCCCTGAAGAAGTGGCTAATGTTGTGAGCATGCTCGTAACGACGGGCTACATGACCGGCCAGAGTCTGTTGCTGGCGGGTGGATTAAAATAAATGCACTTGTGAATACTTATAAATATGTCAGGAAATAGATCACGTAAGACCATGTCATAAACTTCTGTACAACACATATAACGTGTAGGGGTACGCTTGCTCTTCAGTCCACCAGTATCGAGCCCTCAATATGCCAACAGGGTATATACATTGCAGACGTACACAAACAAATCAAAATCTAGCTCTCAATGACGACCTTGACCACCGGCCTGCCAGTCTCATCCACTCCCTTCCCCGCCAGCGCAAACGCCCGACTCCCATCCTCAAGTCTGACGCGATGCGTAACAACCTGCTTCTCGACATGGTCAAGCTTCCCACTAGCCATCAACTCAATTGCAGCCGGGTACGCATGGCCATCATACCGGAACGTGCCGATGATATCCACCTCCCGGAGCGCCGCCGCACTCACCGGAAGCGTCTGAATCGGATTCCCCATCCCGATCTGCACGAGCACGGCGCCAGGGCTGGCAGCGTAGATCCCCGCCTGCACGCACGCCGGCACGCCGGTACACTCGTACACGCGCACAAACCCTGACGCAACCCCATTCGCCTCTTTCAGCGCCGCTGCGGTCCGCTGCGCATTCTGCATGGCGTACGCGGCATGCTCTGCGGCAGAGGCGTCCGGCGCAGGGGGTGGGTTGGCGGCATTGCCGCCCTTGGGGAGGAGATGGGTCTTCAGGCCTAGGTTGAGGGATTTTGCGATCTCGAGACGGGCGGGGTCGATGTCCGCGATGACGATGGAGGTGAAGGGCTGGGAGGTGGCTAGTGCAGCGGCGAGGAGGAGGCCGATGGCTCCTGCGCCGAAGATCAGCGCGGCGGTCTGGTCGCCCTGTTCGGTGGCCAGATCCACTTCGGCGGGGGTGGGCGGGTGCGAGCGGCGGATGGCGTGCAGGCAGACAGCGAGGGGCTCGACGAGGGCGCCGCCGGCGTAGGAGACACTCTCAGGAAGCTTGTGGCAGAGATCGGCGGGGTGGTTGGTGAGTTCCATGAGGGTGCCGTCGAGATGGGGGAAGAGCTTAGCGCTGCTGCGGAACTTCATGTCCGGGCAGATGTTGTAGCGGCCAGTGCGGCAGAGGGTGCAGGTACGGCAAGGGAGGCCGACCTCGAGGGCGACGCGGTCGCCGACCTGCAGGGTTGTCACGTCTGGTCCGACAGCTGTGACGGTGCCGGAGGATTCGTGGCCCAGGCACATCGGCTCGCGCACGACGAAGTCGCCATTGCGGCCGTGGTTGTAGTAGTGAAGGTCTGAGCCGCAGAGACCGGTTGCGCGGATGGCAACTTGGACTTCGGAGCCGGTGGGAGGAGAGATGGGTCGTGATTCCTGATGCTGTTATTATCGAGCTGTGGTTATACCTTTATATTGATACATACCAGGCGGAGATCTTTGGCTCCATGGAGGACGAGTGCTGTTGTGGTGGTTGTGGTGGTCATGGTGCTTGTTGAACTATCCTTGTCGACAGAATCAAGGAGTACCTTGAGAGAGGAAAGCTTTTATTCACATTGCTCATGGTAGAAGAACTATTATGGATGATTCTGAAGCCTCATCAGTCATTCCATTTCCTCTTCCCCTCGTCGGCCATTGAACAACGTGGGGTCGTATCGGATTTGCTCCGCAGCGGGAATTGAAATGCTTTTCAATAGCCGACAGTCTAGATTACCAACATAACATGGTGTATTTAAGAACAATGCAGTCAGGAGTGTCTAACTTGAAAACATTTTTCTGTATTCAGCGACTTGTAGGTATTTGCCTCGGTCTACTTGGGTTTATCTGAACGTTAGCCAGATTATTCCTCACTTCTTCTGCACCTGGCACCCGCTGTATCGTAGTTTGTATTGATGTATTGAGGTATCAACCCCGTGTAATAACATACTGTAATACTGGAAACCCCCACGCAAAGTGGAGGAACTCCGGAAAATGATAACCAAGATGAAGTCAAGAAACAATATCGATAAAACAAGATCAGGATCCAGATACAAGTCAGGTGAATCCTCTCAATTAGCTCTTGATATCTCCTATCCTTCTTTTCTTCTCATCATCTCAATTGCTTTGTCTCTCCCTACGCTCTGTTCTTGAACATCGGATTCTTCTTACACCGCGATAAGAGCTCTCACCCCGCTCTCCAACTCCGACATCATGCCTTCGGCTCTACTCATTGGTGCCATCACCCACGCGCGCAAGGAGTGGAAAGATCTCTCGTCCATTCTGACTCTAAAGGTGAGCTCGCGATTGTGGTCTGGTGGAGTGTCGACTCTAATGTAGTGTTGAAGGAATTTCCCGAAGGCACCAGAGACGAGTTCATCCGGAATTGCAAAGACGGCCAGTACGATGATGTGGTAGTGATTTACCGATCCAATGCGTCTACCAAGGTGAGCGTGGCAGTGGAACGCGGCGATAAATGTCTAGTTACTGACTGAGTTCAGTTCACCGGTCCATTCGACGCAGAGTTGCTCTCTGTCCTTCCCAAGTCATTAAAGTATATCTGCCACAATGGGGCTGGCTATGACAACATTGACATCCCGGCCTGTTCAGAGAAGGGTGCGATCATCTATGGCCTTCTCATACAGAAACCAGAAAAGCTGATAAAGCACAGGAATTGCCGTCTCCAGTACCCCAGTCGCCGTGAACCACGCAACTGCTGACGTAGGCATCTTCCTGATGATTGGCGCTTTGCGCCAGGCTTATATCCCCTTATCTGCTCTCCGCGCCGGTTAGTAATTCGCCTATCAATCCTACGAAACTCGAGAAATTGACAACGTCCGTAGGTCAATGGCAGGGAAAGACTACGCTCGGGCATGACCCTCAGGGCAAGGTGCTTGGTATTCTCGGGATGGGAGGAATCGGAAGGGTAAGCCTTGTACTTTCAAGTCACAGGATCCGGCAGCTGATTGCGTTGCAATAGGAAATGGCCAATCGTGCACGAGCTTTCGGCATGAAGATACAATACCACAACAGATCGAGACTCTCGCCAGAGCTTGAGGGAGATGCGCAGTATGTCTCGTTTGATGAGTTGCTGGCGAACGCGGATGTCCTCAGCTTGAATCTCGCTCTCAATGCCAAAACTCGCCATATCATTGGCGAGAAGGAGTTCCAGAAGATGAAAGACGGTGTGGTCATTGTGAACACGGCTCGTGGCGCTTTAATTGACGAAAAAGCTCTGGTGGCCGCTTTGGATTCCGGGAAGGTAAGCTCCATCCTAGCCTACTTCCTTGAGTTATGGGTAGTAACGGAATGCGACAGGTCATGTCGGCTGGTTTGGATGTGTATGAGAACGAGCCGGAGATCGAACCTGGACTTGTAAATAACCCCCGCGTGATGCTACTACCGCACATTGGAACCGCGACCTATGAGACCCAGAAAGAAATGGAGCTGTTGGTCTTGAACAACTTGCGCTCGGCGGTGGAGAAGGGCGAGATGATCACATTGGTGCCGGAGCAGAAGGATATCTTCAAGGGGCAGAACGGAAAGTAATTGACGATTCAATAGACCTTATTTTTTTTTCTAGATAGAGCAATGCACATTTCATAGACCAATACTTCCCTGCCAATAGCCATAATGACGTTGAATGAGTGAGAGACAGACACCTAACAAACAAGGTATGAAGCAACTTCTGATGTTCTTATCTGCCGGGCGGTGAGTAATTTGACTACCGGACTGGGCCTAGTGTTAGGGCTCGCTTAGGGCGTGCGGGCGCCAAGAGCGAAAAGCGCACTACAATGAGCGAGCTTCGCGATCTCAAGATTCCAGCGGCCGACCAAAGCAAAGCGACAAAACTTCTCATCCGACATCGAGGACCACCCCGCTCGGCAACCGCATCAAGATGGTGAGTGTTTTTGACATTATTCAAGACGACGGAAACGATGGCGAAGGATTGGGTCGAATAGGGGAAAAAAAGGCAGACGGCAAGAGTTAGGAAATACGCTCTCAGAACGTTTCCTGTTGCACCGGCGATGTTCGACTTTTACCTGCGTGGGTTCTGGCTGTGGCCTCTTCATGAAAGAAGAAATTTCGACAGTTTGAATCATACCAACGCCATCGTTTCCGCTCTGTTATATGCGTCGTGGAGGAATTAGGAATTGGACATGGTTTTCGCTGATGTTGGGTCTTTGTTTGCATCAGGTCCGTTACGCTGCTCAGGACATTCCGGCCGCAAAGAGCGCCCGCGCCCGGGGCTCTTACCTGCGTGTCAGCTTCAAGAACACCCGTGAGACCGCTCAGGCCATCAACGGCATGAAGCTGCAGCGCGCCCTTGCCTTCCTCGAGAACGTCAAGAACAAGACCGAGGTCGTTCCCTTCCGGCGGTACGCTGGCAGCATTGGTCGCACTGCTCAGGGTGAGTATCGGCAATTTCTTATCTCTTGAATTGGAGATATCCATGGGGGTATTTGGGATTGTCTTTGTAAATTTTTGCAAAGACGTGGCGGGAATGCGTTGTGCATGGAACGCGGATTGATGACTATTGGGGGAACATATTGAAGTCAGATGCTGACTATATTACAGGCAAGCAGTGGGGTGTCAGCAAGGCTCGCTGGCCCGTCAAGTCCGCTCAGTTCCTCCTCGACCTCCTGAAGAACGCTGAGGCCAACGCCGACACCAAGGGTCTCGACACCGGCAACCTCATTGTCAAGCACATCCAGGTCAACCAGGCTCCCAAGGGCCGGAGACGCACCTACCGTGCTCACGGTCGTGTATGTTGACCTACGTTTCACCGCTGGAAGTCAAGTCAACCCAAGAGACTAACTGGGAGTCTAGATCAACCCCTACATGACCAACCCCTGCCACATCGAGCTCATCCTTACCGAGGGTGAGGAGACCGTCCAGAAGGCTCCCCAGGTTGTCAAGAAGGAGGGTGCTCACCTCAGCTCCCGCCAGCGTGGTGCTCAGATCCGCCGTGCCCTCATCGAGGCATAAACGGGCTGTAGATGTCGGGGGGTTAGGGTAGTCGGAAAATGAATGGGAAGCCGGAGTTTGCTGTTGTACGGAACAAATACCTGGTCACGGAAAGGAATGCAAAAGAATTTCCATTATTCTATCTTCTGAATAAAACGAAAAAAATTCGAAACCAAACGGGCGATGAGCATGAGACAAAAGACATAGGCTAGGGGCATCTCGTGGAGGGTCCATCAGCATTTGACCTTTGACAGGTCTGATTCCTTTGTGGTTCTGTCTTCGTCCGACCGTTTCGCGGCTGGGATTGAGTGACTGAGGTTCTTGTCCGGCAATCGGTTGATGATCGGTTTCTTGTCTTGGTACAACCAGCCCCAAACCTTCTCTCATATATTTTGAGATAATGTCGAGCGTTATTTCATGAACGGGATACGGATTCATCTTTTCCTTGATACCTACCAAATCTTGATGTTTCGAGACTACTCGGACCCAGGCCATTAGACTCGACAGTTGTAACAACATGCAGCTTTCGCTTATCTCTTGTAGTCTGTAGTGCAATTTGAACTTAAAACGTGTCGCCAGCCATAGTGCTTGACCAAAGGAAGGCGACATTCGTCAGCTTCTGCAGCATATTCGTTGATGCCTTGAGAAGCCAAGTGTGGCGGTGCTGCTTTGCTCGTCTTTTCCCACCGGACCATGGCATTCAATGCGGAGCTTGAAGTGGTTCAACAAATGACTCGTCGCGTGCTGATGGAGTAAGACTCTTTAATTCCAATATGCATACGTACCAAGTGTATCCGTACTCGGTTGCATCACCTGCTCAGACGACAGCGTGGAGAGAATAACTCCCTTGCGACCGATGGACCGATGACTGATATTGAATAATACTCATCAATCAGATAACGGAAAGCTGGCTTGCGTGTCCTCGATGCACATTGCCACTGCCACGGGCCTACTTAACCATAATATCCAGGCTATGGTTTGTGGCTCGTGGCTATAATTATGGTTATGGTTCTGATTATGCCCCTGGCACATCAGGGATTTTTGTTGTTTCTGCCTTCCGTGCACAGGTACTGCCTAAAACTTCTGCGTGCTTAAGCTACTCCGTACTTTGTCCCTAGTCGGGGTTGTCAGCTGCACTGGTGTTTATCTAGCCGATCTGTCTACTTTTCATCTCCTGTTGACTCACCATTATATTCTGCGAGGAGTCCTTGTTGTATATCTCGTTCTCAAGTGTTCTGTATAATGAAGCGCATATTTGGTTCTCTCAGCAAGCGCTCGAGTGAGTCCCCATCCGCCCCATGTATGGACCGGTCCCTTGTTTACCCCAAGACGCTCATTAGAAATAGGCCCATCGCTCAACAGCCCTTCGGAGTATCCGGATGACTCGCCCGAGGGAACGATTCTGAAAGCAGTGGTACGTGCGACCTTCGGAACTATCATCCAAGTGACGTCGATTTATTGAATCATCGTTAATGCGACCACTGGGGGTTACAGAAAGATTTCTGCGAGAGCGGGGGACAGCAAGACAACCAAGTACGTCGACTCCTTTGGCTCACCAACTGCGCCGTCATTGCAATACATCGCTAATATCCTGGTCGCATAGCAAGGAAACGAATTCGTTTACCTGCCCGCCATAGTCGAAAGCGCAGAGTCCAGCCCCAATGCCGCCAGAGAGGCTGCTCAGCGGCTTCGCAAATACCTGTCCGATCCAGCCTCAACGCCAGCCCAGATCCAGTACAATGCGATCATGCTAATGCGCATACTCATCGACAATCCGG
Source organism: Aspergillus fumigatus Af293 (assembly GCF_000002655.1). Taxonomy (NCBI): domain Eukaryota; kingdom Fungi; phylum Ascomycota; class Eurotiomycetes; order Eurotiales; family Aspergillaceae; genus Aspergillus; species Aspergillus fumigatus. Next base: position 3,854,564 of record NC_007194.1, read on the forward strand.
GCCACACGTTCACACGCAACATCGATGCCACATTCGTCGCTACGATAAAGGATCTCCTGCGTGATGGGTGGGACCTCAACGTGCAACACTTCCTCCGGGAAACGCTGGGTGCCATCGAGTCGCAGCGACAGTGGGACGAGGATCTAGCGCCGCTGATGCAGATGTGGAAGAAGGAGAAGAGTAAGCTGAGCAGACAGAACAGTGGGGTACGCTTGTCAAATCATGGTAAAGTAGCGAAATACATTGCTAAAAGTTCGCGGTTTGGGCAGAGCACCTGGAGATCCTCACGGTCGCAGCACCAACAGCAGCAGCAGCAGGCATACCCATACATGCAGAGCTCTGCCCAACCTGCCTCGACATTACCACCACCAGATGAACTCGCTGCTCGCGTGACGGAAGCCAAAACGTCGGCCAAGTTACTCTTGCAGTTCGTTCAGTCGACGCCGCCTACAGAGTTCAACGGAAACGAGCTCATCAAGGAATTCTGTACTCGTTGCCAGACGGCATCCCGCGCCATACAGAACTATATACACTCGACGAATCCCGCACCGGACGAGAACACGCTTCAGACCTTAATCGAGACGAACGATGAGCTGTCGGTCGCGTTGTCCAAGTACCAGCATGCGTTCCTCAGCGCCCGCAAAGCAACTGGCAACTCGGGGAGTCAGTCACCCACTCCGTCGAACGGAGCCGCTGACACTGGGACCAATCGTCCACTCCCTGTGGCCCCAGTGCCGCAGCGACAAGGGCAAAGCGCCTCGCCCTCGGTCTTCTCGCCACCATCGCCGCCGCCGCGGCAGCAACAGCAACAGCAGCAGCAGAGCACTGCAACGGTGGCTCCCTTGTCAGCGACGTCTTCGGCCGCAGCTCCGGTGGGTAATAATGCGGCTCGGTACGAGTACCGGTCGGAGGATTTCCAAGTACCGAATCCATTTGCGGATGACTACAGCACAACCACCACAGAGAATCAACAACAGGCAGGATCATACCAGCGCCCTACGCAGCACACTCTTTGAGATCGTGGTGATTTACTTCAGGGCTCGGTGGCTTGTTTCAAGTAACGGCAATCTCAGAAGATTGGGCGTTCTTGAGCCAGTTTTCTTTTCGGTGCAATCTAGCTGCTTTCATTATGATGGATACAATTGATGCGATACCACCTTTGCGGATCATGAGCATTGGATATTCCCCCTGCGTTTTGATTACATGTGGCATTACACCTCCCCCCTTTTGCGTGTGATATAATTTGTGGATTCATCGATCCAGGATTGAGGAATTGTGAAGATAAAATCATCATGAATTGTGGAGTCTGCTGTACGGGCTTGATGCCTGTTTTGACGTTTAAAGAGTACATAAGTTATCCAGTGGGTCGCCGTTGTGAGCGCATGTGAAGGCGTCCAGCAAATAGATTGATGTTTACAACGCTACGACTCGATGAACCTCCCACGGACATTACTCCGTACAGCAGGGCAAAGTGCGGTCCAAATTTCGCCTAGGGAAGTGGGCCGATTCGCTATTGAGGGTTGGATGTCGCACGATATGAGGTTGGTCTCCCATGGGGCTGCAGTGTTAATGAAGATGAAACTCGCAAAGTGCCAAGCATCCCGGAGCTGCTCCTAAGCAAATCCACCGCCGTCTCCCTTTGTTTCATGCCAATTTATCCAAAACCACTTCGGCGCTTCGGCCGGTTTAGACCTTTTCCATGCACAGTGTGTCGGTTGGTTGCGTCCCGATGCCCTTGACTCGTTTCCAGCAGCTCAGGAGACAGCTAACGGCTAAGCTAGTGCCAACCCTGAGCTATGTCCAGCTCCTCGACCGACACAGATCACAAGCGCTCTTTTCCGGTGGAGCAAGCCGATGCAACTGGTCAAATTTCGGGATGAAGTTTGTCCCTGAATCCCTGTTTGGAGTCTAGAGCCGTGTCTCAGAATAGACTTCGCTCCGGGAGCTCGTCCTGTCGTTCGCTGTATATAGAGTTGGTCGGGCTGCCTTGCTCTCTGCTTCTCTCTTCTCCCTCTCTCCCAGCACGCAGCCTTGTTTCCTTCCACATTCTTTCTTCTGAGATTGCTCGGTCTGTGACCATTCCATTCTTTCTCGTCCTTTTGCTTCAGTCTAAGACTCTCCTTGATCGATCCCCGTTCGGTATACTGGTATACCCGTTCCATTCTCTCAACTTTGTACTTTCCACATTTCGAAACCTCGACCACCCATAACCAACAACAATGAAGCAAACCGGCACTCTCGTCGCCCTCGCCGGCCTGGTCTCCATGGTCCACGGTCACGGTTTTGTCACCTCTCCCAAGCCCCGTATGCCCGGCCCGGCTATGAAGGCTGCCTGCGGTAACCAGGTGGAGATCAACCAGCAGTCCGACAACTACGGCAACATCCAGGGTGAGCTTCAGGTAGCCAAGGGCCAGAGCGACTACAACGCCGACGAGTGTAACATCTGGCTCTGCAAGGGTTACAAGTTTGACGACAACAAGGACAACGTCTACTCCTACACCGCCGGCCAGACCGTCGACTTCGTGGTTGACATCCGTGCGCCTCACACCGGTGTGGCCAACGTCTCCGTCGTTGACACCGCTACCAACACGGTGATTGGCAATACCCTCAAGTCCTGGACCGACTACGCCTCGACCGCCACCGGTGTCTCCCAGGATGAGACCAACTTCAGCATCACCATCCCCGACAACCTGGGCAGCAAGTGCTCCGAGCCCGGTGCTTGTGTCCTCCAATGGTACTGGTTCGCCGAGTCGATCGACCAGACCTACGAGTCCTGCATTGACTTCACTGTTGGCGGCTCCGGCTCCGGCTCCGGCTCTGGCTCCGGCGCTGGCTCCAGCTCCAGCGCTGGTTCTGGCTCTTCGATTCCGACCGCTACTCCCAGCGTTGCTGTTACCACTCCCAGCACCGGAAACAACGTGATCTCCACGCCTACCACTATGGTCACCAGCGTGAGACCGACTGCCACCTCGGCCGCTGGCACCGGTAATGGCGCTGGTTCCTCCACATCTTTCCCCACCAGCGGCACTGCTGAGGAGCAGCTCAGCTACATTGCTTCTGTTCTGAAGAGCCTGCTGCAGTATATTGCTTAGGAATAGAGCGCCGGTGTATCAATGGGCGGATAAGATCTGTGTAACTAGTGATAGAAAGTCGAATTACCCGTCTGAATAAGTCTGCCGCACTAGGGAAAAAGGCATAATGCACAAGTATACAGAGTCGTGCTGGTCACTTCGGACATACAGTACAAGTATGTACAGTACAGTATCTGTTGATCAGATAAGATAAACTCAGCCACTGCCAAGATGGGATTTTTCCCGTTTCGGGAACCCCGGATAACCCTCTCACTTTTTCCTACCATCAATGATTTAAAACCCAACCCATGCATCCCATCCCATCCCACCTCCCACCCTTCTTGCCATCCATTCTTAGTTGGTTTCCTCCGTATAATCAACTCCTTCATCATGGAGGACAGTCACTTTCGACACAGCATCTCTCACCACCCTTCACCCTTCAACCCACACACTCTACACTCGCACATCCCCCGCGACCGAGCCTCGTCGGCTTTGTCCTTGAACGCAGCCACCAGCACAGCTCTTGATCCCTCGGAGCAGACACAACCACACACCTCTCAGCACCGCACGAGCCCAAGCAGTGATGAAGAAGGCCAGGCGCCGCCCCGGTATACGCCGGAAAACGATCCCTTCCAGCTCGCCTCGAAGCTGAAAACCGCCGAGGAGATTCGCCAGATCCAGCCGGTAGCCAACACCTCTCGCAAACGGGATGCCTCCTCCTCGTCCACCACGGCCGCAGGAATCAAACTCCGCAGCCGCAATGCCATATCCAACACCATGGCCTCGCGCCAACTGCAGGGCTTCTACAAGACGCAGAACGAGAACATCGAGCGCATGCTCAAACCCGTCGAGGAACACGTCCGCGCCGCGCGCGAGCTCAACAGCAACAATGCCCTCCGCTACCGCATCGCCGTCTACGGCTCCTTCGCCGCCAACGTCATCCTCTCCGTCCTCCAGCTCTACGCCGCCATCTCCTCGGGTTCCCTCTCGCTCTTCACCACCATGGCCGACGCCATCTTCGACCCCTGCTCCAACCTCACCCTCCTCCTCTGCAACAAGGCCGTCAACCGCGTCGACCCCCGCAAGTTCCCCGCCGGGAAAGCCCGCATTGAAACAGCAGGCAACATCTGCTTCTGCTTCCTCATGACCGCCGTCTCCTTCATCCTCATCGCCTTCTCCATCCGCGACCTGGTCGAGGGTTCCGACGCCGCGACGGGCTCCTTCTTCCTCCCTTCTGTCATCGCCGTCGTCGTCGCCTTCTGCACGAAATTCACCCTCTTCTTGTATTGCTGGGCCCTCCGCAACCAGGTCTCCCAGATCCGAATCCTCTGGGAAGACCACCGCAACGACCTCCTCATCAACGGCTTCGGTATCCTCACCTCCGTCGGCGGCAGTAAACTGCGCTGGTGGATCGACCCCATGGGCGCTATTATCCTTTCGGTGCTTATCAGCGTCCTCTGGCTGCATACCGCCTACCATGAGTTCCAGCTGCTCATCGGTGTCACCGCCGATACCAAGATGCAGCAGCTCATCACTTATATCTGTATGTTTCTTCCATTGTCTGGATAGGGAAGTGAAAAATGAGAGAGAGGCTAATTGATCTCCCAGCTATGACTCATTCCCCCTACATCACCGCCATCGATACCGTTCGCGCGTACACCTCCGGCCCCCGGCTGCTTGTCGAGGTTGACATCGTCATGGACCCCGAGGAGTCCCTGCGTGCGACCCATGACGTCGCCGAGGAGCTGCAGATGAAGCTCGAGTCGTTGCCTGATGTGGAGCGGGCTTATGTCCATGTCGACTATGAGACGACTCACAAGCCGGAGCATTTCTTGAAGAAGGAACTCTGATCGCAGCCTCCTGTCGGCTTGCATCTCATTTCGCTATGCTATCGCTGTCATGGGATATTTGTACGGGTTATGAAGTCTGTTCACTGCTTCATATTGGGAATCAATGTATTGGTCTAAGGTGTATCCACATGTCATATCTATCTGCATCCCACCACTGGCCTCTAGATACTTGCAACCCTGGCTCGCCAGAGCCAGCAACATGCGGGATGTCTTGTGAAATAAACCGTAAGGAAAACAAAGAACAAGAAAGAAAGCCATGACCATCATCAGCTGCACGCAACAGTCAAACAAATTGCTCACGATTGTTCAAAGAGAGCAATAGTAGAGCAAAAGTTACTCTCGTTCTCGTCCTGTGGCACAATCCCCGCGCCGTTGGACGACGTGATCATGTTGACGCTGGCCTTGGTGCTTAGTCCGTACAAATGGACATTCGAGCAGTCCACCTCCACCATGTTTTCCTGGCACGACTCGGTATCCAAGCATGTCTGGCCATAGTTCTCGAAGAAGCTGTACAGACCCGCCCCGTACACGAACAGATCTGAGGTGTTCATGACGCGCAGACCCCAGGCCTTGCGGCACGAGGCGGTTGTGCAGTGGGAGAAGGTAGGATCGTTCCATGTGGTCTGGGGCGTGAAGGGTGTCAGTGCGTCTGGGTTGGACTGGTAGTATGGCGTCTCGGTCTGGATCAAGGCCATGAACACGTTTTGGGCGTTCGCAACCTGGTAGTTGTACAGCTGGTGGTGTTCCGAGGCCGTGCCATACAACCAGACGGGTCCATTGCTCTCTATCAGGACACCACGACCGTTGTAGATGTTGATCTGGTTGTGGTCCGCCAGATCGAGCTCGTGGTCCGCCGTCCAGAACCAAGCGTTCTCGATGTAGGCGCTTGCCTGCTCTGTAAGATGCAGCAACATGAACGCGCCGATGCACTGCGGGTTGGGGGTTGTGGTCATCTTGGGCGTCTTGGAGCACTTGTCGCTCTGCAATTCCGTGCCCGCGGAGCCGCCAATGCGGAAGTGCACATCCCACATACCCACAGATCCCTGGCTGGCTTCGGCAACATTCCATTCCATCAGGATTGCCCCAGGTGCCGGGCCCTTGGTCTGGATGGCGAGGTCGGTGATCTCCACAGAGCCCTTTTCGCCGGGCTGACCAATCTGAAGTAGGGGAATTGGGTTCTTTTCGTCGGCAAATTTCTCGCCGTGAGCCATGAGAAGGGGCCAGACCTCACCGGTGATTTTGATGTTCTTGGGCACTTTGATAGTGTCGGTGATGATGTAGGCACCGTGATCAAAGTAGACGATCTGGTCTTCCGTCACGCTATTCAGCACTTTTTGGATGGCGGCGGTGTCATCGGTCTGGCCATCACCCTTGGCACCGGCCGACTTGACGCTCACAAAGGACGAAGCGGCGTATTCCGCGTACTGCGGCTTGGATCGCTCAAACACCTTCGGGCCATTCAATAACGAGCTTGGCTTGGTCGCTTGAGACATGACGGTCTGAACACGGGTCTTGGTGATTGCCTTGCTCGCGCATGCAGCGGCACTGTGGGACACGGCTATCGAAGCGGCCGTGGCCGAGGAGGCGGAGGCCTGCGCAGTGGGAATATTTGGCTTGGTGCTCGTGGTCTGGGGAGCATTTGGAACGACGACAGGCGTCTCTCCAGTGGAGCCGCCACCAGATGGAGCTGCTGGAGGCTTTCCGGCCGCGACAGTTTCCGCAGGTGGGGCAGGCATGTTTCCACTCGATGGCCCTTGAGAGCTGATGGTCGAACCAGAACTAAAACCAGGCTTGGAAAGGCCACCAGACAGAGTGGGGTACACCACAGGGGTAGTCTTGGCTGCACTGGGCTGGCCTGCTACCTGAGTCGACTCGTAAGCATCTGCATTCGATTGGCGAGCCTCTGTCGACGCTGCCGCAGTTGCTGTTCTTGCCGGGGCGGACTCTAGGGTCTCACTGTGCTGCGCAGGGCAAGCAAGGACGGTCTCGACCACCGTCTCTGTCACCACGCGAACCTTGCCCTGAGTGGCCCGCTTGTTGAGAGAGTTTGCTGGACTGTAGGTGTTACCCTGAATCCAGCTAGCCACAACAGATCCGCCTTTGAGGATGGTGTTCCCACTGATACCGGCCACGGCCACATTGGAGCCGGTAAAATCGACATTCTCAAGGATCAACACCCCGCCGCCCACGGGAATACTGTCCTGCGTGAACGCGGTGACAACGCCCGTGGGAGTGTTGGTTACCGAGCTGTCGAGCAGAAGAACGGAGCCAACTGTCTGATTCTGAGGCGCGTTGGACATATTGAGACCGACCTGGCAGTTGTTGATGGAGATGGACTTGAAGGTCCAGGCCCAGTTCCAGTTCATGAAAACAGCCGTGTTGCAGTCGTTGAAGCTCAGGTTGCGGGTGGTGAACTGCTGGTTGCCAACGAACATGCCGTAGTTGCCGCCATTGAAGGTCAGGTCGGACATGAAACCACCGGAGCCGTTGTCCATGAAGATACCTTGCTGCTTGTTGGCGTCGCCGCCTCCCCTGATCATCTCGAAGCGGATGTTCTGCAAGCTGGTTGCCTGACCGACTTGCCAGTGGATACCAGCACCGCTGTTCATAGGCATGGCCCTGAGGTCGATGACAAGGTTGCGAATGGCGCGGAAGAAGTTGTTCTGGTTGGTGTACCAATTGGAGCCGTCATTCTCGTACGGGTCGGCGTCAATCACCGCCATGCCTGTAAAGTCGGCGGATGCTTTGATCACAGGAAGATCAACGGCATCACCGACTATCTGAGTGTAGTAATACTGGATGATGGGCTTCGAGACAACGTATGTACCGGGAGGAAAGTAAACCAGAGCGGGAGTGGTGGTGGAGGAATCGCATCCTTTTCCGCACCGATTCCCGGAAGATATGGCCTGGTTGATCGCCGCAGTATCATCGGTTACTCCGTCACCTACATTCTCGGTTAGGAAAATACTCTGGTCTCGGTAGAAGGAGACTTACCCTTTGCGCCAAAGTCCTTCACATTGCGGTAAACCTGATAACCCGAGCTCTGGCCGAAAGCCACGGCGCCTTGACGCTTAATATTAGCCACCCAGAAGCTCGACGCAGTATCTCGAGCTAAATTTCCATGCACATCAAGAGATTCCGGGGTAGGAACTGCATTGACTAGGCCCAGGAAGAGCAGTATCTGCGTCAGCAAGAGCACGATGGGAGTGCGAAGAAAAGCCATCTTCAACTGACTGCCTGCGATATGATCACTGAGCCAGCAATGATCGATGCAGGTAGCAAACAATTTTGGTTCAGTAACCAGTACTGAGAGTCTTCTCACGCCTTGTTCTTTGGCGCGTAGAACAGAAACGAATGGAGGGCGTATCAAGGAAAGGAGTGAGACAGCAAGGGAATATCAAAGAATGAAGGGACTCCAGTACAGATAAAAAAGGAAGGAGAGACAAACACAGCACCACACCACCCGAAGTGAAGAAAAGGAGAGAAGACAGGCAACAGAAGAGAAAGGAGACCGGTGAGAGAGACGAAGAAGCGTTAATAATCCGATAGGAAGAGGGACTAGATCAGGATAATTCCTCAGGCCAAACAACAATGAAGCCTGAGGGAAATCTAAGTATAGCGATTGTCACTCCTCAAACAAATACCGTGACGATACACCATTAAAAACCAATACAAGTCATGAAACGAGGCAGCACACCCTGTATTGTTTTGGAATTACCTCTTATAGTTGAGGTGTGAATAACAGCCAATCAGCAGTGGTCATTGGGCAGAAACCCACTGTCGGCAGCCAATCAGACTCCAAACCGGTGGCTTTGCTGGGCCAGCGTGAAACACTCACACGGGCGGATGAAACGCTTCAAGCAGCAGAAGTCGGTGATGGACTGAATGATAAACCCTTTTGAGGATAGTCCTCCTGATCTATAGATATTAGCGCTCATTGAATCAAATTACAGGAAGAATAAGCCTTGACGGCTCTGTTCCATGATCGGGAAATTGATGATACTAACCTCGTATTAGGTACCTTAGCGATTCGAATGAGTTGCAAGGAAGTGAATGTAGTCTGAAAGGAGAGGTCTCGACTCGCGAGAAAGGGGGCAGGGAGTTAGGTACTTGCAAGCACGAGAGGCAGAGGAGGAAGAAGAAGAACACTCCTAGACCAAAACTTTAGATCTGTCCAGTAGCCTATATACCGTGCGCAAATTCTAGGGCCTAGACAACATGCCTCGAAATTGTCCAGGGCGACACGTCCTACATACTACTGGCTACGCATAAACCGAAGACTCAAATTCCTTTTAACCCAGTTCTGGACTTCTGTCTCACTTGCCCATGCGGCAGCCCTCGCAACGGTCTTGGCCTGGGATCGTTAGGCCGACAGCTCCTGAGATAGAAGCGCGTGGACATTCCATGCTCGACATAATTCCTGTTTTGTCGCTGAGGACTCAGCGATCTGCCCGATGATTCGTGTACCTGGCATCGGCATGGAGAATGACAAGAATCCTCACATAGCAGTCGAGGCCAATGGCGCGTGCGGTGCGGTCTCGACGCGCAGATGAACGGCCCAGAGATCCACTTGGTCGTCAGGAGGATCAACTAGGTAGGTACTTGACTCGGCATTCTTGACGCGGGGCCGGCACGTAGTTACGTCGTCGCTTGAGTCATGGTTTCTAATAGTCAGCAAGAAGGAAACTTTAATCACGCTATCATGGTTGAGTCGGTTCCTTCACAGTCCCGCTGCCTGCGTAAGAAATATCTGCACTGTATATGCGAAGGAAACACGGACTACGGGCTACGCAGTGGGTCCACGATGTTTATCCAGGCCAGGGGCAATGGCTGCCGTGCTGCCTTGGCAACTCTGCAACGATCGATATAGGAATAGTGAGAGAATTGCTATATGCGAGCAGCGAAACCTGCATACTCCCTAAATAGTAGTCACTAATACAAAACTGGATCAAGGACGGATGCGAACTCCATCGTATCCAAGAGGCCGACTCCTTCGAAATCCTGAAACAAGGACACGTCTAGATCATCAACGAAATCTACAGCAGAGGATTCAGTTGTCGTCACCACTTCGGGAGCGAGAATTTCGTCCATGATGCGAGAAAAGACTCGAGTCGCTCGGCTGAAAAATGCATTGTTGGCGGTGTCTGGCCCGGCCATTGACTCGAGATGCGAGATAAAGACGCTGAGGTGCCGAACGAGAATGCCTCGAGGATAGAGGCTCGGTAACTGGCTTGTACTGGCGTGCATTTGGAGCGCTCTGAGCAAAACACTCGCGCTGGGAAAACCGTAGAGGAGAAGCTGCAACTGGTTAGTCGCGTCTTTCGTGCAAGGCAGTACCTTGGGGATTTAAATCGCTTACTGTCCAGATAAAGTCGCGATGGATATCAACAGCCCATTCCTGTTGTCTGCCAAAGGTCAAGACCGTCGAGAGGATGGTCGAACTGACGTCGACTAACGCAGCACTATATCCTGTGCTGTTGAGAGCCAACAGCCGCTGCACTAGAAACTCATTGTAGAGAAACGCCAGGTACGAGACAATGAGCATGACCTTGACACTGATTGGTTGATGAGCGTTCCAGCAGTCCTCTGTATAGTGAAGATGACTAGGTACCGAATCTCAGGCCTGGCGGCTACGGCGGGAGACGTCTCTTTGTTTCGTCATTAACCTTCAGCTTCAGATTTTCAGGTCATGGGGAATCAAGCTCACCTCAATTGCTCTTCTCGGTTCTCGCTGGGCTTTGTCAGGGACAACTCCAGGATTTCCTCCCGGAACGTGCTGATGAGGAAGCGCACGCGGATCCAGGCTGAACGCTGGTAGACAGCATGACAACTCCACCCTTCCGCCGTCACCGATCTTTGCGCAAGCTCTCTACTCCCAGTGAGAGCCTCATCACTGATATCAAGAGGTAGACGGCAATTGGAATGCCTCCGCGAGATCCGGGGCGGTCGACCCAAGAAGGTCACAATGCTCTTGTCCAATTGATAGACAGCGGCGAATAGCCTGCGTCTGGACTCCAGGAGAAAGTCCGGAAGATCAATGCGTTCATCCGAGTCCTGGTGCAAACCAAGCTCGAAAATGCATGTCGCGAGTTCGCCTAGCCGATGCCACGTCACCGAGCCTTTCAACTTGTCAGACTTCTGCCTTCAAGATTGACAAGTACAACTCACTCGAGTGGCCGAGAACCAGCGTGGACAGGAGAAGGTTTTCATGGAGTAGCCAGAGCGTAAGGTCATTCACAGGCGATAGATATCTGCACGTTTCAAGTGCGGTGTCACTTGCCGCGAGCATCCTGCGCGCAAAACGTGAGGACAGGAGCTTATTCTTTGGTTCCCCCAATCCGAATTGACTCGCTCGACCTGCCAGAGCATAAACCACGCCAAGTATCTCCAAACGCAGGCATGACCCTGTGTAGAGCCTGTGGAAGTGCGCTCCGTCCACCGTAGGTGGGGCATTAAATTTCTGCCCGGTGTTGTCAAGGACCGTTTCAACCAACGCCGGAATTTCTGCCTCTCCTTGATCCAACAGGTACGCATGGTAGGTATCCTGCATCTGGGAGAGTGCATTCAGGATGAAAGGTGCTGCAATCACAGCAGCCTGACTGACGCCATAGAATTCCAGTATCAGTTGCTTGAGAGCAGGGAATACTACGAGATGGCCGACGACCTCGCTAGCTCTCTTCGCCCACCACGCTGGAACAGACGATGCCGCAGAACTTTCATCAGCAGCAGTAACTAGCTCATTCGCACCGTCTCCTTCGCCCAGAACAGAAACAAAACTGGTCGGTCCCAAGTATCCCGCTGACAACAAGTGGTCTGACCTCGAACCTGAAGACGACAAAGCCTCGGGTGACCCACGGAGTTCGGCTGGGGACGTTGTAGAAGCGTGTTGACCCACAATAAACCCCCGACTCCGCCTCGTAGCCCGTGTCAAGGGCGCAGGATGATAAAAGCATTGACTAGTGCTGCCGCGCCGCAGGCAGCGGGAACAGGCAGGATGGCCATGATCACACCGGACTTTGTCTTTGCGGCATGGCTCGCAGGAGGCGGGCTTTCCATTCCGGCGGCGTGAGGCCCTGGAAGGGTCAATATATAGTTCTTGTACTTAAACGACTCACATAACAGCAGGCGTCTACTTCCCTGCTCGAGTGCTTTGGCTCGAGAGAGGTCGGATATTTCCTCGGGATCCCTAAATGACGCATTGTACCAACTCGAGGGTTGTAGCTCAGCAGTGAATTCGGCGTTCGGTGTTGGGAGAGTATTCCCTGTCAACACTACTACGTACGCCCGCATCGCAGTGATTTAGTCATGTGACTATTCTTCAATACTTATACATCAGGTGATCTACGAGGTTCCATTATAGGGTTTAGGGTTAGTCAAGCTGAAGGTACCCAATCCAGAAACACAAAAGATTTCCGCTTGTAATTCCCTTTCCCGGGATGTTTCCTACTGTGACTAGCCAGCTCTCCTGTGTTCTGCTGTGTTCTGTTCACCATCCAACTTCAAATCATCGAAGTCTCAAGTCTCAATAAGCTCTCAATTTCCGGGTACCTTGCTCGCATTGAAGTCTCACTACCTTTCAGTCTCCACTTCCTCTACAAGTTAGTATTCCGAGACTTAGTGGACCTAGCTTATTTCTGACCAATCTATCAAGCTGTGTGGGACACTGCAGCTCCGCAAGTATCTGTAACTCCACCAATCACCATGGATCCTCTAGAGCCGCAGGAATCCCCTTCTGGAGACAAAACAGGTAAATCAGAGCTTGTTGTTCTGAGATCCGCGACACCGTCGGAAAGCAGTCCGTCGAAGCCCTTACCAGACGCCGAGGCCGTGCTTCTCCCTGAATGGCAGGGAAACCAGGATGTAGCATCGTGGTTTTTACAGTTTCGGAAGAGTTTGGAGAGGAATATTTATAGGTATTGCGGAGCCATACAGAAAGCTCTACGTACTTTCGAAGAAAACGACGCTACCAGCTATGTCCATTACGAATCGCTTAGTCGGTTCCATTGAGAGCTCCGGGTTCGATGGAAAGAGTTCAGTGATGCGAAGAGCATCACTACTACGTTTCTCTCATCGTCAGTGATTTATGATGACTTCTCGCAGCCTATTTCCTGGATGACGACCCCCCGCAACGCAACTAGAGAAATTGCGGAGGAGATGGCCCAACTCCGTAACACCATGAGACAGGTTGCTAGCGAACTGCGCATGAACAAAGCGTTAATCCAAGACGCTATGGCGCGTCTGGAAGAAATGAATAATGGTCATCACGTAGCCCCTTTCTGTGGGTTGCCTACTATGCATGAGAGTGACGATGCCGCAGAGAAGCTGGAAAAGTTTTTGCTCACCAATCCAGGCCATGAGAGCCTCCCATCCGAAGACGAAGATACAGATCCAGACGAGGTGCCTCCAATCTACAGCCGGGAGATGAAAGACCCAAACCTTCTTGAGGAAAATTGGCTGGACCCCGTCTGGATAGAAGGGGATGGTTACTCAGGAAAGGTTCCTCGCGAAATCGAGGAGTATCTTGAGTTTGACTGTGCTAGTAAGTACCACCTTGCCTTGCCATGTCTGGGGTTTTACCATATAGTGATCATTCTGACTGAGTTAAACAGATCTCTACTCCATGATTGGCTCCATCAAGAGCATCTTCTGGCTGTTCAATCACAAAGAGCTAGTGAAGGTCGTCGATGATCCAGCTTGTATTCTGGAGGACGAGATCATCGCAATCCCGCGCAACATAAACCCGATGGGATTTTTAATGAGCTATTATTCCGAGCTGGAAAAGATGCCGTTGTTCATTCAACAGTTATACGATTGTGTCCGTCCCCATCAGTCGTTCCATGTCGCACCCGCGTTTCATATCCCCGATGCAGTCACATCAGAACCTTCCCGACTTTGCATTGCCGATATATACCGCGTCAGTCGTCCCCAAGCCTTTCCAGAAACCGTGCTGTGTCTGAAGATCAAGCGCCAAAAGAACACGGATAGGATGGTCGCTGAAGTCAAGAAGAAACTGGATTAAACCTGCAACATCGATGGCGATAAACTTTGGTTTCGGGGTTTAAGCATGTTTGCCCTTACATTATCGATGAGTTTCTTCATTCCAGTCATCAGCACTGGGATTCCCGACAATGAGTTTGGACCAGGGACTATACTACAAACACTTTCGGATTTGCGGTCGACTATGCTCGGCCCAACGGGGCGGTGATGATATTTAAGGATCCCGACCTTCGGGATCTCAACGTCTGGAAGCCAGATCTCTCCGAGTGGCAACATCTCACCGCGCATTGGCTCCGGATCCCACTTAATGGTCTCAAAGTCCCAGACAACTACAAAGATGCGGACATAATCATCGGGCCACTTTCAGTGAAACAGTCTGAAGCAAAGGCTAAGAAACATTTTCCAGACCAAGGTGAAGAGCTCCAACTTGTTTGTACCAGTTATGAGGGCTGTAAACGTCTTGCTGCATCATTGGCAGCAATAATTTACTTCACATCATAGGTTCAACCCTGGCGCTAGGAATGCTGCGTGGAAATCAGTCTTGAACTAGAGGGAATACTGTAGTATGGTTACGACTTGTCCTGATGGCGGAAGGCTCATGTCTTTAATAGTGTATTATGGTTACGACTTGTCCTGAAGGTGAAATGCTCGTGTCTTTGTTCTGCGAAATGAATTTTCATGAGCCGAGAATGTTGAATTAGAATACTTTGCTATAGTTTAATGGATGGGGGTTTTCTATCTAATATCAACGGGCACTAATCTTACCAACCAACTGGTGGAAGTTCCATCAACAGATTTCTGTAGACTGCACAGGAGCATACCGAGGTGAAATAGGCAAAGAGTACAGTTGTGCGTTGCTGGGTGATTTCGGTGGTCCAAAGCGAGGCGTAGTTATATATTTCCATTTTCGACATGGTGGCAGAGCCAGTACCTAGGTACATCACAGACGGCATTATTGATGGGTATAGAACAATTCGATCTGTTTCTAGGCATTCGGTTTGAAAATCGTACGCTCCCCATGATAGTATTGTCGATGATTGCATGGCAATGCTGGTAGACCCGGCGGTAAAAATGGAGGTAAAAATGGAGATTATGAGACGTACTGATGTTGACCATGGATCTCTACAGCATCGATGATTGTGTTGATGGCTAGAGGTTCTAAGAGTGAATGAAAGGTGGACAAGGTGGACGAACAATTACGGAGAGGATAGATAATGGTACGCAGCAGGCGGGCCGATCCGCATTGGACCATGGCCACTACCAGAAAGGACAGTGTGACACAAGTCACTGCAACCACTCAAACTACGTAGAATTGGCTGCTGGTCCAACCAAAGCATCATGGATAACGCATCCGAGTCGCCGCACTCCTTCAGCGAGTTGATCCTCCTCGGACCAGGCAAAACAAAGGCGCAGGAAATCATGAAAGTCGTTGCCTCGGTCCACCGAGTCCCCGGGGATTTGGAAAATCTCACCAGCAGCCACTCTGAGATTCTGCGTCTTCTGAGCCAGTTGCACGATATCAGCAGCGCGTAACGGACTTGGAAGACGCACCCAGATAAAGTATCCGCCGACGACTTCCGAAGAGTCGGGCAGCCCTACGCCCAGAGGGAGGAGGTGCTTGCGGATGGAGGACATCATGACATGGTACCTGCGCGCGTAGGCGGGCTGCAAGACCCCTGTTAGATGAGACTGGAAGGTCCCATTGATGAGCAACTGGGCAATTATCGTGGAGGCGATTTGGGACGGGGCCCCTCCGGAGCGCGATGAACCTCTGCCAGTCATTAGCTCATCCAGTTCCAGTGTTTTTTTTTTTTTTTTAAAAAAAAAAAAATGTTTAGTTGACGAGGAAATACGTTTGAGAGAGACCGTAGGCAAGCTTGGCCGTGCCTTCTGCCCATCCGGTCCGCATGCCAGGGCCGATCAACTTGCTGAAGCTCCCGTTACTGATGACGTTTCCCCATTCATCCTGGGGCCCTCCATCCATGTAGCGATCGATGTCGACCAGCCGAGGCACGCGTGCCTCGTCTGGAGCAGCCAGGGGGCAGTCTGGATCCACGGACCACTGCAGGAAATCGTAGACGTCATCGGTCACGATCAAGGCATCGAACTCGCGCGCGAGCTGGACCAGTTGCTCCCGATCGGACAGGGACATGGTCCGCGTGGTGGGATTGGAGAATGTCGGCGTGGCATAGATGAGGTGTTTGTAGATCTTCCCCCATGGCCGTGGAGGTTTATGTTTCTTTACAGATCAGCTGGTGGGTGGAAGAGACAAGAAAATATCTGATGCACAGTCAGTGTCTACCGTACCGGTTCGAATCTCTGCTCTTCATTAGCTTTCCGCTCGGCCGCCTCCATCTCCCGACGGAGATAGTCAAGATCAAGCCCCGCGTCATCCTGCGGAACGGCTCTGACACGACCTGCGAAGCCGGCATCGTCTACCATCCGGGACGCCAGGTGATATGCAGGCGCTACCATCCAGACATGTCTGGTATAACTTGGATCGGTGAAGACTTGGAAAATACATGCCAGATTCTGGCTGGCACCGCCAGTAATGCAGATCCGATCGAACCCAACCGGATCGCGGGGTTTGTAAAAGTGGGTCAGCCATTCAGCAACACTCTTTCGCAAGGGCAGATAGCCATCATCAGGCCCATACAGCAGGGCTGGGGTCCGAATGGACGGCGTGGACAGGACAGTGGCGGATGCCTGGGCCAAGGCGGAGGTGGGCAACAGGGCCGGGTTTGGCCAGCCTCTGAAGAGATCGATTGGCTCTTCGGGGGGAATTACACCCATGTCGAGATTGTCGACAGTTGTCGCTTGCCACTTGCCAGTATGTGTACGGAGGAGACAAAGTTCAACGCGATGGCTCGGTCTCAGTCGATGACCTTTTTTTTGGCGTTGTCGTTGAAAATTTCAGCGTGGAGGGACAGGGGACACGTCAGTCTGGTGACGTTGGCCGCCGCCATTTGAAATGACCGAGTGTCTGTCTGTGACCAAGGAATACGCATGCACTCTATTTTCTCCGTTCCTTTAGTGTCTGTCCTGATTTGGATAGCTTACGACCAAGTACAGTCAATATGAGCAACGTGAGACTAGAGAGGAATTGGCTCCATTAACGTACTATGTACTCCTGTTATTGTGGTTTGTGGTGGTTTTGGAGTTACCTACCGTACTGTACCTTACCACGGCGACGAACTGTTACCGATTTCCGGTCGGGGTTTGCAAGCATTTTTTTTTCTGGCACTGCGGGTACCAGCCATGGCTGAGCATCCGTCCAGGAATGCTCCGTGAACTGATTATGATTAGGTATGATGGATAATAAAACATACCAAGTCAGACCAACTCAAACATTCAAGGCCAAAAGTACGGAGTACCTACAGTCCAATCAATCCTACAAACACAAGTAGCATAGCATATGCCTGGACAGGTCACTGGCACTGGCACCAGCAAATTCCCGCGAGCGAGGTACCTTACGGATCCTTCCAAAGCCAAGCGCCAACAAACCAATCAAAAACAATGACTGCCGGGGATATTTCTATTGTTAGCAGAACAGGTACGGATACCTCAATATTCCATGGGGATTCCCGTCTTCCTTGCTGCTTCTAGGCAGATATCTAGCGTCGACTGCCCCTGAGCCTCACCAAGGCTACCATATTTTTTTTTCTCAGGTATTGGGAGACCACGGAGTAAACAAAAACCAATACCTCGGAGAGGCAAGGTGGGAAACGCCTCAGTGAGGAGTGTACTCAGTAGGCTTGACTCAAAACATGAGGCGGAGTCCTAACCACACATTGGCATTCCAGCCAAAAATGTCGATTAGTTGATTATGTGGGTTTGTCTCTCGCTGACATTTTTGCCCCCCCCAGGAGATCTGGCGAACAGCATCTATGCGTGTCAAAAGCTAAATAAATTGCAAACAGTTGACCCCTGGCGGATGGCATCATCACCATCATCGACCGTGTAGGTGGCTGTCTAGACCAATAGCAGAGAGCATGCCTTTTGACAGACAGATAGAAAGAAATGAACAGCTTTACGGACCAGGATCAAATCAATGTTGGAGATGAGATATTTTGCAGCCATGCTCAAGTATCTCAGAAGTCGGACAGGATCAGACGAGATGAGATCTGAGGCGTCTGGTGATCCTGAGGGGCTGTCCAGTGTACTCGGCACAGCTCATCAGGAGGCGGAGGCACCATCATCAATCACATTGACTTGACTGTTTTAATCATGGTTGTTGTTGTTGTTGTTGTCGATATCTCATTGTCTCCAGACACAGCCTCTCCTGATCCTGATCTCCATCAAAACTAGTTACCCAATCCTAGCCATGTTAGTCAATCAGAATTCCCGTAGAGCCGGAGAGCCCAAGAAATTCCCCACCCGCCGTCACTAACGAACTAGAGCTAGAGACCTGCAGTAGTCCAGTACAGCCATGATCCATCATAGAAAAAAAAATCGATTAGGTAGAAAAAAAAAGGACAGACAAAAGAAAATAATATTTTTTGGCAGCATAAAACAATGATGAAATCTATGAATTCATCCGAAGCTCAAGGATATCGAAAAAAATGAGCAATCAGAAAATCATTTCCTCTCAACCCACTCACTCACTCGCTGTTGCTGCTGCTGCTGCTGTCCAACTTCGCCAGTGTCAAGTCGTCAATCAATGCTCTCCATACTCCACTGGATACCAGCTTAGTGCCATACATTCGTCATATCCCTCCTGGACATCGGGAAGCCTCGAGCAGAACCAAGGTACGACTTGCATCAATCAGAGCCTTGGCTAAGCATAAACTGGTAAGTAACAGGTCAGTCTAAGTAGTGATCATTCATTCCTCCTGTGATCCCCTCCTGCCGATCACATTCCCCAAGACACACGCGCCAGAGACAGCCTCTCTCTCTCTCTGTTGCTCTCCTCCAACACCTGACTCTAACTTGTCCTTCGTTTCTTTCACTTTCCTAAACCGTCTTTTTGTATGCGTTAGTCCATTCTTTTCACATGGTTCGCTATTGAGTCTTACCTCATCTTTCTGTTGTGTCTTGCCTTCTTTTTCTTTCTTTTTCGGTGATTGTCTTTCGAAGTACATCCACTCCCCCCCGCTGCCATCGATTCTCCAACTTACCAATTGCTTTTTTTTTTTTTTTAAACTTGTACAGCGAACCCCAAAGATGTTGTCGGCCCCTGTAAGATCAGCCAAGCGCATATCGTCGCTCTTTTCACTGGGGTCAAACAAAGATGGTTCTCTCTCCTCATCACCAAACTCTCCGAGCTTCCCGAAGCACTCGCCCGACCAATGCCCGGAGGATGCCCAGCAACGCCCGCGAAGCAGCTCCCGCCCCGCGCGATTAGTATCCAATCCCCAGTCCGACTATTCAGATACCCGGAGCATCAGAACGACCGGTCCCATCGATCAGCTCGACTTGGATGAGCCTCTGCCTCCGCCTCCATCACTCCTGGCCGTGAATCAGGATCTTGCCACGAGTGCCAACAATGCTCCGGATGGCAGACCGCAGAGCAGAGGCAGACCCTCCAGCGCGGGGGGATTATTGGTTCCCGGAACTGGACCTGATTCGCGCCCGGGGACTCCTTCAAAACGACGCAGCTGGATCCCGGGACGAGCGCGAGCGAGCTCTGTAGATGCGAGACCTCAGAATACAACCTCTCAAATGCCGAGTGCCTGGATCGCTGGATTGGATCAGAAGATCCTATATGATGTGGGCCCTTTGGTCCGGGGCGAACAGGTATGCCGCTTGTCTGTTCCTGCGCTTCGTCCGTCCACGAGATCTGGGCTTCAAAGTCCACTAATCTATACGTGTTACTATAGGTTCCGGAATTGTGGAATGAAAGTGGTGACACTTATGTCTATCTGTTCCCCCAAAACACTGGACGGTCACCGTCGTTCAAAGTCCATTCAACCATCTTCGCGGAATCACCGTCCCTCACATTCCTTGCCCGGGGCACAGACCCGAGCAGGGTGAACGCTTTGGAGCAACAAGCGCACTCCATGTCATTGAATAGTCCGATGACAAGTCCCGCTTCGCCTCCTCTGACTCCTCAGGACGGATACCCCGACAATGATAATGACAGTACCAACAGTCGGCGGATGGCCTTCGTGGATGACGAGGGATTGGACGATTTCCAAGAGCTTCATCTATACCTTCCAATACCGCTGAACAGCGATGTGTCCAGCCCCGACAGTCGAATCTCACCCGAGGACACGGAGACACTCATTTTATTCCGCAATCTCTTCGCCTTCCTCCTTGGCCAATCCCTGATCGCCACTCCCCGGTCACCCACACTCTTCTCGATCTTCATGGATGTGGCCAGTCTACTGTCGCGCTTCGAGTTCAGCAACTTTGATGGAACGAATTTCGGCGAAACGGCCACCAGCAGCTTCAGCAACTACTGTGACGAACTGCAACTGGACGATGTCCGGAAAAGCCGCGAAAAGACCATTGAGGCCATCGTGCTGGGAGAACGGCTGCGTTTCTTCCCCCTGTATCTCGAGGGCTTCGTCCACGGTGTCGGTAAGCTGGACGAGCTGAAGCAGCTGCGGAGTCCCAAGTTCAGTCTCATCAGTCCCGTCACCCAAAAACGGATGGAACGCGGCTTTATCGACCTCGATACGCGCCTCCGAGTCTTGCATAGCAAATTGAACGAGTTTGATTTCCCGTCGGTCTTCTCCGGAGTGGCCAACTCGACCACATCCGCGGAAAGCAAGATTGTGCGATTCAAGCTGTGGAAGGCCGCATTCATGGAGTTCCGACGGTTTACCGTGCACTACTACCGACAGAAGTACGGCTCATGGCCACCAAAGGCCCGGTCGAAGAAGAATCAATTCGAGGAGAGCGGCCTCAACCGCCAGGTCTTGAAGGACCTGTACGATGACTTTGCCAATCTGTACGACATGTTGGTCGATCGGACCGCCCTGACCACTCGAACCGTCGATATGGCGGCCCTGGAGACGGTCGAGTCCGAAGACACGCAGGAGGTCATGATCCGTGCCCTCCGCCAGGTGTTGAGTGAGTACGACCGCGCCACGCCGCCGGTTCAGCCACCCATCCCATTCGACGTTCCCCAGTTCCCGTCATTAGACTCGCTGCAGCTGAAGGCTGTGGACCCCAAGAAGGAGGCCAAGCGCAGGGCCAAGAAACTGAAAGACTCGGACATCAATGCCGTGCTCATGGGTTCATACACGCGGGAGAGTATGCGGCCAACCCCGTTCATCGAAGCGTTCATGCAATTCGAGCGGCGCTGTGCGCACGGCAAGAATGTGGAAGATCTCATCGATCTCCGCTGTGGCCAGTGGATCTTCCTCTACTGTGTGATCCAAGCTCTACCGTTGCTTGTGGTCGATGTGCAGGATGTCAAGTACACCGACGGCGTCGAGTATCTTCTGTGCATCGCACCCCGCGGGGGTGCCCCCTGGATCCACAACGATGGCAAGACCGCACGTAGCTGGTTTGGGGTTGCCGGCGGAGCCGGGGTGGTCAGCCTGCCGTCGGACGTCGTGATCAACGGCGTCGAGGGTATCTACCGCCGCAGTCATTGCTGGCAGGTGGCGGAGCAATGGGCCGAGAAGGACGCCATTTTAGGACCTCCGACCATCGATGACCCCTATGATAACGAATCCTCGCTATCCTCGCCCTACCCGGGACAGCCATCGTCGGGCGGGTCGTCCACGGAGCAACCCCAGCAATCGGCACAACTCCTGAGTCCCAACGGTCTCACTCCACCACCTCCGGTGATTCCTCGCACCAGCTCACCGGCTGCGCGAGCTCGACCCGAGCATCGCCATTCCATTTATCCCGGTCTCGAGGCCCTCCCATTGCCCGCTGGAGTTGCGCCCGTTGATCCACCAGCGAGACCCGTCAGCCGGCTCAACCCCAACATGAGCTTCGACGATATTCTGAAGCAGGTTCCCAACCAAAGAGCGAAGAAATGAGAACCCAAATCATCCGTTGTACAGAGTCCGGGAGAGAACGCCTCCTTTGTTTCTAGAGCATTTGACTTCACTTCATCTGAATCTGCATTACTACTTGTCTGATTCCCATATCACCTTGTCCAGTCCGCATTCCCCCTTCATTCACTGCTTTCGTCCATTTCTGGTTGTCTCTTTATTATGGTTCATTAATCATCCGTGGAGTGCACACACTGTACAAGGACCAAAAGAATGGGTCAGCGCAATATAAGACTGGGAATCCAACCAATGTCGAAGCGAACTTCGCTCAAGAAGAAGAATCCCTAATATCATGAACAATTAAACGAGGCTTGATAGGTATGGCCCGGATCACTTAATAATGGCCCGAAACTGGTCCTTTCCGACTTGTCATCTTCTGGGAATCAGTTTTCTAGACCGACTGGAGCCAACCACCTGGTTTGATATTATTCAAGACGGACGGATAGAGATAATAGACCCTGATGGGCTGATAATGTAATAGAGAGACCTTTTGGCCTTGTGCGGAGATGGGATCTACTTGCCTCCTAACATGGTCCCCAACAATCTCCTTGATTTCCTCCCACTTTCAGACCATCGACAGTTGGAAATTGCACAATTATCTGTCAAATAATCGGTCTGAATACCTGTATTCCCAACATGTCTTCTCCGTCGTACCACTATTGAAAAACAGAACTTGCGCCCAGCGATATGCTCGGAGCACAATTGCTCAACAACTCTGATCCACTGTCGAATCATCCACACGAGCCATCCGATTTGTCTTATCGTCCGTACTTTGTTCGACCTTCTTCTGCGACGTTTGGTGTATCTTGCATCTCTCTAATATACTGGTTTACTCGTGTCGATTGGATAATCACCATAACAGACATCAAGAGTCCAGACCCTGTGTGGCTGCACTGGTCGCAGCCCGCGCGGCTGATCATGTCCCGACCAGCTGCAGCTAAAATGTGTCCGGCGATTCTTTAATTTATCGACCTCGTACCGCGCGAACTTGGGGCCGAATTCTTTTTCTCAAATTTTGTTTCAGCCCCTGATACGCTCTGACTCGAAAATTTTCACTGGTTTCTTCCTGGTCTTTTCTGTCCCTTCCGACCGGGTTGGGTTACTCCGTACGGCTACTGAATACTCCCTACGACGATTGTCATTCAGTGACTGGTTACGATACGATAGATTGATCGATTTATGATGGACTAGGAAAGGAATTGAGACAGCCCCATGTCACGGTCGCGCTCCAGCATCGCCAGCGACAGCCACGATCGGCTAGAACCCCGTCTGCTCCGCGCTGTCGAGCACGACGACCTAGAAAGGTTGCAGCAGATTGTAGACCTGGCCCGTGAAAATGGGCAGTTCAACGAGAATTTCCTGCGCGTGGGTCTCATGCGCAGCTGCGAGCGCGGATCCATCGCCGCGACACAGTACCTGCTCAGTCTCGGCGCGAAGACCGAGGTCCCCAGCAACCGTGTGGCACCGCTGCTGCGCGCCGTCGAGCACAACCATGTCCGGATCGTGCAGCTGTTACTGGATTACGGGGCCTCGACGGAGACGGCGGATAAGAAAGGGCGGACCTCGCTGATGACGGCTGCGTGGAGGAATCACTGGCACGTCTTGCAGGTGTTGATATCGCGCGGGGCGGACGTCAATGCGAAAGATCTGCGGAAGAGGAATGTCTTGCATAACCTGGCGGCGGATAAGCAGTGCGATTGGGGCGAGGATGTGATCGAGCTTCTGCTGGGGACGGGGTGTGCGCTTGACGGCGCGGACGGGCGGGATGAGTTGGGCCGCACGCCGCTGCACTGGGCGTGTGCGACGGGGAAACTGCGAGTCGCGGAGCTGCTGCTGACACGACGGCGGGGCCCGATTGCGGATGTGAATGCCGTCGAGCTGAGGAACAAGACGTCGCTGCATATCGCGGCGGCGCATGGCAGGGAGGATATCGTGCAGCTGCTGCTCAAGCACGGGGCGGACATCGAAGCGCGGAGCGATGGGGGCTGGACGCCGCTGCACAATGCCTGTGACAAGGGCGCAGTGGAGATCGTGCGGTTGCTGCTGCAGGCTGGGGCCAAGATCAACGCGCAGTTGTTGAACGGGGTCACGCCGCTGCATCTGGCCGCGCAGGCCGGTCACCGCGAGGTCGTCGAGTGCCTGCTCGAACGACCGGACCTGAAACGCCGTGTTCGGGACAACTTTGGGAGCACCCCGTTCCTCCGGGCGGCACAGTTTAAGCGGAAGGACATCGTGCTGCTCCTGGCGCCGTTCAACAACATCGATGCGCTCTCGGCGGATGCGCGGGGCGCATGCGAGGCCTTTGACGCAACGGTGGTTGACTTTGGCAACTTTCACAACGAGAATCGGGTCCAGAAGACGTCCGTGTTTAACCTGTTGTATGGGCGCGACCCGGAAAATCCACGCAAGCAAGCGTTCCGCACCATCCCAGCCGACAGCAAGGCGACGGATTTTCGCTGGATCCATCTGCCCGCGAACAACATGGCCTGGGTGGAAGCGTTGCTCACCAAGTCGTTTATCGAAGAAGGCGCCCACGACGTGGAGAGCTTCAAGGGACTGGAACGGTCGTTCAATTACCAGCACCGCGGACAACGGACGCACTCCCACTTCATGCGGCCGCTGTGTCAGAGCACCCCGCGAGCACGCCCGTTCCGCGAGGATGAGCGGATCAAGGAGAGTGGAGAGACGGAACTGCCCACAATCGTTGTCAACGGGAACGACGACCCGTCCAAGGCCAAAAAGTCCAAGGTCCAGGGCATGAAGCTTGAACGGGCGGATACCTGCTCGCTTGACGATGGGTTCAGCAGCTCGCAGGGCAAAAAGGGCAAAGGGACACCTAAACGGGCCAAGTCTGGGCCTTCGCCCAACAAGAGCGACACGAAGGGTAGTAAGCAATCATCGGCTCAGGATGACAAACGTCGAGCGCCCCTGTCACTCTGCAAGGATCACTCTCTTACCCCGGCCTGCAACGTGTGCGTGTTCATGCCTTATTTGCATTTTGAGACGGCCGAGCGCAGGCAGAAGATGCAAGAAGCCATCCAGCGCGCCGAAACACTCCGCTTCCAACACCCAGGGATCTCGCGATCGTCGACGAGGGACGAGATGCTCATTAGTGCGCATCTGGCCTCGTCGACGACGTCGCTCCATGTGCGACGCACTCTGGACCAGTTCTTCTATCCGAACATCGATACGCAGAGTCGCGATCAGGACCAGGTGATCTACCGCTACCAGACCAAAGGGCAGGGCCGCGATCGGTTCCGGTCGGATCCCAAGATCTTCATGGTGGACCAGCTGTGGATGTGGATCCTGGGGACGAACCTCATCGTCACGAGCTTTGCGCAACGGTGGGACCAGCCGAAGAACGACCCGCTCAACGTCTTGGACGGCATTATCGAGGATATCAACTCCAAGACACGGGAGCCGGTGCGATCCGTCTACGATCTGGCGATCATCATCACCAACCGCTGCTCGGGGGTATTCGACCGGCACCGCATGGGTGACGAGGAATACCAGTTCCTGGACATGTTCGAAGCGTCGATCGGCGTCGCCACGGACCGTGAGACCCTGCTGTTCAACATGTTCAACAGCGCCTCCGCGCAGGCATCGGACTGGCTCAAGAACCACCGCAAGCTGAGCCGTTTTGCGCGCGACGCAGACAATGCAAAAGGGAAAGCGTTCGCGGAGGAAGACGAGCAGCCGCTGTTCGTGGACAACCTCCTGGACATCGGACAGGAAACAGATCTGCTGGCCGAAGCCAAGGACATCCGCGACGAGCTCAACATGATCCGCACGGTGCTGCAGCACCAGCAGCACATCCTGGACGACTTCCAGGAGGTGATCTGCGAGATCTACCACGGCCAGCACCGGTCGCAGTACGAGGTCAAGAAGCGGTTCAAGGAGCAGCAGCGCACGATCGACATGCACCTCAAGGACATCGAGCGGATGGACAAGCAGGCCGAGCGCATCTACTCGTCCATTACGGACCTGCTCGACCTGAAGCAGAAGCATGCCAATGCGTTTGAGGCCCGATTCGCGCGCGACCAGGCAGCGGACACCACCCGCCAGGGGAAGACGATCATGGTGTTTACGATCGTCACCATCATCTTCCTCCCGCTGTCATTCATCACATCCATTTTCACCATCAACCTCACCGAGTTCCCCAAGGGGCCGGACGGCGTCGGGGAGCTGCATCTGTCGTATGTGGCCAAGTATACCTTTGGCATTGGCTTTGCTATTTCCATCCCGCTGATTCTGCTGGCGCTGTCGGTCGACGATATCGGCGATGTCTGCCAGGAAGCGATGCGACACATGCGACGGTGGTTATCGCGTCGGCGAAAAAGCACGGACGATCAGCTGGACGAGGCCACCCTCGAGATGGAGAAGATTATCAGCACGAGCAAGTCCCGCCGGAGCATGGACACGCGCTATGCAGGGAGCCTCTTGCCGGTTTCGACTAGGGGGAGTCGTCCTGCTTGATTCCAGTTTGATTGGCACGAGTCACACAGGCTAATGATTGTTTATGAGAGATGAATTATACTTACTGTCTATCACTTTAGATTAATGATTACTGCGTTTTCGTTACGATCAGGTTAGGATATGCCGCTAGAGAATCCTCGCGACGCATTCACATGAAGGATCTGTCTTCCTTTCGTCCTAATCAATTGACTAGTCTAGCCCACATCGACACATAGCAGAGATGACTCTTGAGTCCGACGATTCCATGTGCTTACACCAGCTGAAGAGAATCAGATCTCCCGTCCTCTTCCGCAGCACCTCGGAGTATCCACCGAGGAACCCTTCATATGGTTCTTGCTGAATCTGAAAACGGATCATTTTCAACCGATATATTGATAGATGAGATATCATCCTTGTGATCCTGACCAGAAGATACTAGCCCGATTCCTCCGATCCGCACTGTCGGCACGGGTGGAACCGGCACGTACTGACCGCGCTGGACTATGGACTGTGACTCTTCCGCTGCAGCGCGTTGATACAGTCACAGGGAGTGTTTCTCGGCGAGGAAAACAATGTCTGTCTATTCTTCTTGATTTTCACGAGGGATATACTTGGAATTCGGCGTGAAATCAGATCCGTGTTCTTCCACGTTCCATGTATTTGGCACTATTTGGCACGGGCAAGTGAGGTCATCATGAGTTCAGGCCCGGGTTTCACCGTGGGAAGGACTGCGCAAAAAAGCTTACTTTCACAGATAAAAATAAAATGATAACAGATCCAAGGCAGTCATAAAATAGTGCTAGCTAGAGAATTGCAAATTGTTTGTCCAGCAGTATGAAGCCTGCGCCATCTCCAGTTGTGCATGGGAGCCGACGGCACCACCCATGGACGTTAGTGCGCCAGTGGAAATCGATAGGAACAAGGAGGCTAGCAACACAGGTCGAACACTCGACGGCCTTCCCTGACGACAAGCAAAGACACCAAGGCAAAGAGCGGGTCGTCATCCTGGGCTCCGGGTGGGGAGGCTACAGTCTCTCGCGGCGGCTCTCCCCCAGCAAGTTCGCGCCGCTGATCGTCTCCCCGCGGTCGTACTTTGTCTTCACGCCGCTGCTTACGGATGCAGCCGGGGGCTCGCTTGATTTCTCGAATATCGTCGAGCCGGTCCGGGATCGCAGGGCGCGGGTGGACTTCATCCAGGCGGCGGCGCGAGCGGTGGACTTCCACCGGAAGACCATCCTCTGCGAGGCGACGGTCGTCAAGAGCGGGGTGACGGAGTCGCCGCGGACGGACGAGGCGGGGGGTGTCACCAGCACGATGGCCAAACGACGGTGGGAAGCCGGCGAAACGTTTACGGTTCCCTACGACAAGCTCGTCGTCGCGGTGGGGACCGTCACCAAGACGTTCAATACCCCCGGGGTGCGCGAGAACGCGCTCTTCTTCAAGGACATTGGGGACGCGCGGCGGGTCAGGCGGCGGGTGCGCGAGTGCTTCGAGCTGGCGGTGCTGCCGACGACGGCGCCGGAGATGAGGCAGTGGCTGCTGCACTTTGCGATTGTGGGGGCCGGGCCGACGGGGACGGAGCTGGCGGCGTCGCTGCGCGATTTCATCTCCCGCGATCTCATGCAGCTGTATCCCAGCCTGGCGGGGATCCCACGGATCACGCTGTACGATGTTGCGCCGACGGTGCTGTCGATGTTTGATGAGCGGCTGGCGGCGTATGCGATGGAGACGATGAAGAAGGAGGGCATCACGATCAAGACGTCGCATCATGTGGCCGGGTTGCGGTGGGGGGAGCCAGGTGCAAGTCCGCCGTATGAGATGGATCCGAAGCGGTGTCTGACGCTGACGACCAAGGAGGAAGGGGAGGTCGGCGTGGGCATGTGCGTGTGGGTGACGGGGAATCAGATGAACGAATTTGTGCGAAACTCGCTGGAGGAGGTGGATGTCTTTCCCTCGGCTTCGGCGACCGCCAAGGGCGACAAGATCAAGGACGAGAATACCTCCTGGAAGGTCAAAAAGGGCCCCAACGGCGCCCTGCTCGTCGACGGCCGGCTACGCGTGCAGCTGGCGAATGACCACGGAGAAACAGCCATCCTCCGCGACGTCTTTGCACTCGGCGACAACGCCATGCCTGAGACCGGGGCGCCCCCGGCGACGGCCCAGGCGACCTTTCAGGAAGCCAAGTGGCTGGCGGCGTGGTTGAATGCGGACGATATCGAGCAGGCGCCGCCGTTCTCGTTCCGCAACATGGGCACTTTGGCGTATATTGGCGACGCGAGGGCGCTGATGCAGCTGCCGCATGAGGACGGCAGGCGATACAAGTATCTCCCGCATGGATTGACGGGGCGCATGGCGTGGCTGGTGTGGAACTCAGCGTATCTGACGATGAGTATCAGCTGGCGGAATCGGCTGCGGGTGGCGTTTCGGTGGTTGTTGAACAATTTGTTTGGACGGGATGTATCTAGATATTGATTTGAGCCATAGAGTCCGTCTTCTTAAGGTTGTCGCCTCATCATACGGACCCATTGTCATACTTCTCTGTCTCTGTCTCTCTCTCTTCCTCTATCAACGACTTCAGCCGTCAGCCGAGGCAAACCTTTCCCCGCATTCTCCGCACACACGGAAAACCACGAACTAAATACAAAAGAAGAGAATCCACAGCTTCAAACCCTTGATGACTTGACATCTTCATCAACTATATAACTTAGACAGGAGAAAATGGCCTACACAACCGTCTCCCAGCGTAAACTGGCCGAATTGGACGCCAAAATCCCCGCCGAATGGAGACTATCCGCGTCTCAGATCCCACTGGGGATGCTGTCGCCCGCCGAATCCATCACCAACGT
Source organism: Aspergillus fumigatus Af293 (assembly GCF_000002655.1). NCBI lineage: Eukaryota > Fungi > Ascomycota > Eurotiomycetes > Eurotiales > Aspergillaceae > Aspergillus > Aspergillus fumigatus. The sequence goes on from NC_007194.1 coordinate 3,883,738, forward strand.
CAAGCAGTACGGCCGAGTCAACGTGATGGACATCCCTCGAACCTGTGGCTTGCTCTCTGCTCGCGAGCTCCAAATCACAGAAGACTATGACGTCCGCGGATTGTTACGCGCCATGGCCGACAACCACCTCACAGCCGAGGAGGTCACCACTGCTTTCTGCAAGGTCCGCTGTCCCTCCCCCTCATTTCTTTTTTTTTTTTTTTTTTTTTTTTTTTTTACAAGCGAAGAAGCGCTAACGTAGTCTAGAGAGCAGCCATCGCGCACCAACTGACCCGCTGCCTAACCGAACCGCTGTTCGACCGCGCCGTCCAGCGCGCGCGCGAGCTCGACGCCTACCTGCACCGCACCGGCCGCCCCATCGGGCCCTTGCACGGCCTCCCCGTCTCCGTCAAGGACTGCTTCCACATCAAAGATGTCGACTCCAGCATCGGCATCGCCGCCCTCGTCGCCCGCCCGGCGACGGAAGACGCCCCCCTGATCCAGCTCCTCACCGCCCTGGGCGCCATCGTCCTGACCAAAACCAACGTCCCGCAGACCATGGGCGCCCTCGACAGCGCCAACTTCGTCTTCGGCCGCACGCTGAACCCGCTCAACCGCGCGCTCACGGCTGGCGGCTCCTCCGGCGGCGAGGGCGTGCTGGTCGCCATGCGCGGGTGCATGGTGGGTTTCGGCACGGATATCGGCGGGAGCATCCGGGTGCCGGCGATGTGTATGGGTGTGTACGGCTTCAAGCCGAGCGTGGGGCGCGTGCCCTTTGGCGGGCAGGAGGCCGGGCAGATCCCTGGTAAAGGGCGGATCGCGCTGCAGGCGGTTGCGGGTCCGATTGCGCGGTCGGTCCGTGATCTCGGCACTGTGATGGCGGAGATTGTGCCGCGGGCGGAGCTGTTTGGCGAGGATTGCATTCCGGGGTTGTGGGACGGGGAGTTCCCCCGTTCGGGCCGGAGGAGAAACGTGACGATTGGGGTGCTGAGGTCGGATGGCGTCGTGCAGCCGCTGCCGCCGGTGGCGAGGGTGCTGGAGGAGGTGGCGCAGATGCTGCGCCGGACGGCGGGCGTCGAGGTGGTTGACATCCCCGTCCCGCCGGCGCTGTCCAAGTGCCAGGGTCTGGCGGGCCGGCTGATGGGCGTCGATGATGGGTCGACAATGCTGGATCTGCTGGAGGGCACGGGGGAGCCGTTGATCCCGTGGCTGCAGGGCCGCGTGAAGCGCGGCAAGGCGCTGAGCGTGGTGCAGCTGGCGCAGTTGCAGGCGCAGCGGTCTGCGGTGGAAAAGGAGCTGTTGGGGATGTGGATGCGCGATGGCGACCGGCTGGCCGGCCGGTCGGTCGACGCCATCATCCTCCCCGTTGCGCCGCATCCGGTCCCGGAGATTGATCGGTATAATGCTGTGGGATATACGTCGTCGTTTGTGCTGCTCGACTACCCGGCGGGCGTCATCCCCGTGCGGAAGTTCCGCGAGACGGATCTGGAGCTGGGCCAGGAGATGACGGCGCCGGTGCTGGGGAGCTGGGACAAGGCCAACCGGCTGTTGTGTAAGTCATCCCTTTCTTCCTCCTGCTCAAGAGTTCCCCACTGATCTGGCACATAGGGAACGAGAAAACGGTGGATCGACGTGTATACCTCGACTCTCCCCTGAGCATTCAGGTCGTCACACCCAAGCAGCACGACTACGAGCTCTACAGGGCCATGGAGATTATTGACCGAGTAGTGCGGGCAGAGGAGCACAAGACAGTTGCCAAGCTGTAGTGATGTAGTTGTATATAAGGATAATCTACCGACAGTCTTTATAGTCTTCCCTTCAGGACGGCCCCTCCATCAGTCACAATCACAGCCCCATTCAAATGACTGGCCGCACGGCTGGACAAGAACACCACCAGCCCGGCAATATCCTCCGGCCTGCCTAGTCGCCGGTTGGGCGAGTGCTCCTCCAGCTGCTTGAGGCCGCCCTGCTTCTCGATCAACCCATTGGCCATCTTGGACGGGTAGAAGCCGGGTGCAATCGCATTGCACAGGATGCCCCGGGGACCCAGCTCAACCGCCAGGTTCTTGGCCAGGTGAATCACGGCTGCTTTGGAGGCGGAGTACGCAAAGGTGGCATTTTCGCCGATAGAGCCGACCCCAATGCCAGCGACGGAACCAGTGACGATGACGCGCGAGGGCGACTCACGGGTTGCTTTGGCCGTGAGTAGGGGGGCAAACCTAACCATAGCTCAGTTAAAGTTGATATACACCAAAAACTAATGGGGACATACTTCTGCACCAAATAAAACACGCTCTTGACGTTCAGATCCATGACCTTGGAAAAGGCAGACTCGGGATACTTTTCGAACCGCTCGCCCCAGGTAGCGCCCGCGTTTGCAAAGAGAATATCAACGTGATCGGTTGTCTTCTTAACCTCGGCCACAAGTCGGTCCAGGTCGTCCATGCGTGCGTTGTCGGCGGGGACGGCAATGGCTACCGCGCCGGGACGCTTATTGGGGAGGGCATTCAGGGCGGCGACGGCCTCATCGCACGCTTTGGCTTTACGGGAGGTGATGTAGACCTTTGAGCAGCCCGCCTGAAGGAGGCTTGACGCGGTCAGGATGCATCTCAACGGTTTTTTTTTTTTAAAAAAAAAAAAAAAAAAAAAAAAAAAAAAAAAAAAAAAAAAAAAAAAAAAAAAAAAAAATCAGTAGACGTACCCGCTGGCAGCATGGAGACCGAGGCCTCTTGAACCGCCGGTGACGACGGCAACTTTGCCATCGAGGGAGAAGATGGAGTCAAAGTTATCGAGGCGGACTTGTTCTTCAGCTGACATCTTGATTCCGATGGATGAGAGATAGGTTGTGATATCAGTACCGAATGTATTGAGACGACAGCTCTCTATGTTTATAGTAGTGACCCCAACTTCCCCACATTTCCATGGAGTCTTTGGACCGACTGGCCGAGGTTCGGACCGTTCGGCAGATGAAGGATTATTTGATCAGGGGAAGTCATGATTGGTAAGACAGTGTGAACTACATAATTTTAAGAGTAACAAGATGGATTGAATCAACTGAATCAACTGAATGAATTGCTGATGAACGGAGATGAATTGAGATGAAATGAGGAGTGAGATGAGATTATTCAGAGATGCAGATAGTCTGGGTTGAGGCAGCATAGGCCTTCCTCAGGCATCAACCATGAATCCGTGACAAACTGACGATATCACCACCAACCAGGGCAGCATCGTCTACTACTCTACCTCTGGCTATATACAATTGCCCGTTCATTACTCCTGCAAGATGATGGACTGATGATGAGGGCAGAGAGCAGATTGCAGGACTGCACCACCCAATCACAGAACTGCATTGCTCATAATGTGCTCGTAATGTGCTCATTTGTGCTCTAGATCCCAAGGTCCCCTGGCTGCTCTCTTCGGGACAGTGAGGACCTTGATGCTCAAGTACTTTACCCCTTCATCCTCCTTGTTCTCTCTCCTCCCACCTCTCCGCGCTCAGCACTCTACTCACAGATTCACCAACTCCCAATCCAGACTCCCATCAACACCATGTCACAGCAATACACGCTCCCACCCCTCCCCTACCCCTACGATGTAAGTCTCTACACTTCCCGAAAAGTGACAACAGACTAACAAATGCAGGCCCTCCAACCCTACATCTCCCAACAGATCATGGAGCTGCACCACAAAAAGCACCATCAAACCTACGTCAATGGCCTGAATGCCGCACTCGAGGCGCAGAAGAAAGCGGCGGAAGCCAACGACGTCCCCAAGCTCGTCTCCGTGCAGCAAGCGATCAAATTCAACGGCGGGGGGCACATCAACCATTCCCTCTTCTGGAAGAATCTGGCCCCGGAGAAATCCGGGGGTGGCAAGATCGATCAGGCACCGGTCCTCAAAGCAGCCATCGAGCAGCGTTGGGGATCCTTCGATAAGTTCAAGGATGCTTTCAACACGACCCTGCTGGGCATTCAGGGCAGCGGATGGGGTTGGTTAGTGACCGACGGACCCAAGGGAAAGCTAGACATTACCACAACCCACGACCAGGATCCGGTGACCGGGGCGGCCCCCGTCTTTGGGGTGGATATGTGGGAGCATGCTTACTACCTTCAGGTACATCTCCATTCTCTCCGGCTTCTTTTCTTTTGTTCTCCATGCTCGTTTGCTAATGAGTCAATAGTACTTGAACGACAAAGCCTCGTATGCCAAGGGCATCTGGAACGTGATCAACTGGGCTGAAGCGGAGAATCGGTACATAGCGGGTGACAAGGGTGGACACCCATTCATGAAGCTGTAGCTCTGTAGACTGTAGTCTTTCATGGTTGCAAGACACAACAAGAACACACTGAATCTCATGCCAATCCTAATCCAATCCATAACTCCAGGCTCACATCAAATACAATGCATGCATGCAATACAGTCAATCATATCCAACAATCCCCATCCCCATCCCCAACACCTCGCTTCTTCCCCCCTCAGCAACAACAGTAACCTGCCTCCCGACAATCCCCCTTTCCGAAACCCCCAGATCTAGCCGTTCTGGCAAATCAAACTCCATCTCCATCCCTTTTCGCACTGATTTAGGGTTAGGCCGTAGCCGGAACCGATGCAGTGGCGGCGCAGTCAGCGCAGATGTCAAATCCCCATATCGTCTGCATCCATGCCCCGTTAGCGATTGTATACCACCTACCCACTAACCACCCAGATGAGTCGGCAGACCGGGAGGGGACATACTCAATCCTCAGATCAATACTCTCACACTTCCCGAATGCATCTCTCGTACTGGGATCTTCAAGCCGAAATACCGCTCGCGTGTGAGACGCTGTCTGCCCCTCATGAAAGAAAAGCGAATATGTGCTCATACTCTTGGTGGATGCAGAGGGGAACATGACTGCAATGCGGCCGTTGGAGGTGGGCCGCGGGGTGTTTCCTCCGCACATTTTTCTTTCTTTTTTTTTTAGTTTATTGTACAAGAAGCATATGTATGTATGTAAGTATAGAGATGAAGGACGGACAGAGCGCTACACGTCTACTTGTCTGCTTGTCTACCTGTTGTGCTGTATTTATACCGGCCACCAAGGTATGCGAGTGAGCAGGATTGAGGGAATATGAGCCCAGAATGGACCCCAAGGGTGCTCAAATCCGCTCACCTGTGGGTCGGGAGAATGTAGTCTACGGAGTAGTTCACTAAGGACTCCGTACTCCAGATTCCAGTTTCATCTATCTAATTATTCGGTCCTTGGCTGGACAATAAATCATTATCTTACTAATCTAGTTTCTCGCTATACCTCTTTACTTATTGTTATAGATCGGTACCAGAGATAACCCCAAGGTACCTACGCCGTTGTCTTGTCTACTCCCGGCAGCCGAAGACTACCCGACATATCTTACTGATCAATGAAATAAAGTCTGCTTATTATAAGAATGATCTCTTCATATATAAAATATTAATTATAGCCAGCTAGGGTATGTACATCACGTATGATGAATTCGGACAGGGTGAGCCTCAGTGTTGTACACAAACTTGTTGCCACTCCCCCGTTGAACCTGCCATTCATCCTCTGCTCTTGTTAGCTTTATCCTCCGCCGCAGCTGGCATTGAGCTCATACCTGGTGCATGCGTCAAGTACGCGTACTTCATCACCTCGGCAAACAGGAAACTCTCCTGGTTGTCATACCGACCTCCTCCATTTACCGCGTTGACGTTGGTCAACCCAGCGAATCCGGACTCGGTGCGGCAGTACTTGTTGATATTTTCAAAGGCATTCCACACCCAGTCACGGTACTAACCATGTCAGTCACAGTCATCACCACCCCCTGCTGCAAAAGTCACGAACATACCTGCTTCTTGCCGGTGACGCGGTACGCATAGTAGAAGCTCTCAATCACTTCGGGTCGCAGAATATACGCGCCACTTTGGACGTAAAAGCCGGCGCGTTCGTACAACTCCTTCTGGTCGGCAGGCACCGACTTTTCATCCCAACCGAAACTCTCCGGTCCGATCCCCGTCAGCGTCTGGTGGTACGTTTCGGCGCATCCATCGACCAGCTTCAGCCCGAAATCGATCAAGTCGGCCCGGTCTAGCACAGTGCCGCCAAGCAGGTAGCTTCCTCCATCAAAGCAGGCCAGGTGTTGCGAGCTCAGGCCGAGCGAGCCTTTGTTATACGTGGCCAGGAACGTGAGATCCGGCCGGGAAGCGGGATTGGACGCCAAATGGTCGATGCTCGACTCCGCGGCGGCCACCCAGCGGTCCTTGTACGTTGCAAACCGCTTGGGATCATACACGTACATCTTCATGAGATACTCGTAGAAAGAATCGGAACCGCCGTTCCAGCTAACGAACCCGTTGGTGAACTGACCTGTTTGGATGCTGATCGCGCTGCCGACGAGGCCAGGGAACGGCTCGCCGGAGCTAGGCTGAGGCGCAAGTAGATAGGACTCGGCCCGTTGGCTGAGTTTCGCATACTCTTGGTCTCCCGTCAGATCGGACAGACGGGTCCATTCCAGGACCAATGTCCCCGTAACCGCCAGCCCGTTGGTCGTGGCGCCGTCATTGCCATGCGACGTGATGTTGATATTATTGTACGGAACACCCGACGGCGTATCAAAGGCGAACTTGAGCACGTCTCCAAGGTTTTTGGACTGCTGAAGGAGCATGTCCACCTTAGTGCGGTCCTCGACGAGGTCGGCCGCGGGCCCTTTGAGCAGGTCGTATCCAGACAGCATGCCGCCCAGGTACCGAATGGTGGTCTCAAACAGACTGACCATGTCCGAAGTCTTGGAGTAGTCGATTTTAGCAATATGATCCAGAATCTGACTGACGATCGTCGCGTTGCGCATCACAATTGCGGTGGACAGGGCATCGACCGCAGATGCACCCCAACCGTTTCTACATAGATCCCCAGGTCAGGATGCACCTCGGAGTGAGGATATTTAGCTGAATGCCTACCTTGAATCGCCATAGCTGTTGGAAACAGGGAGCAGCTCATCATGAGGAAAAGCGTATTTCATATACCCATCCCAGGCATGGGAAAAGGCCTCTTTGACGGCCGCCGCGCGTGACGAGACATCGTTCTCGGGCAGAACCGCTTGAGGCAACGCCAGAGACGAGCTCACCAGGGCCAGAGCCACGGACAAAGAGGGTAAATGCATGATACCGACCAACGAAAGAATACAGAACCCCGAGACGAGAGAAAGATAGGCACGGAGAAGTCGTGGTCCTCCTTAAGACATCCAACAGCAAACGAGTGACAGCCTTAGGAAACAGGCGGATAGTTATATGACAGTTTAGTCCAAGACTAACAACAACGGACGAATTACTGGATTGGAGTCATCCAGGTCGAAAAAATGAAAAGAGGGCAGAAGGGGAGGGGGGGCAGGAGGAAGAGACGACTTGGAAAGAGGAGTCGCGTGTTGAGTTGGAATGGGACAGGATGAAGGATCATCGCATAAATGGGTGGCATTCTGCAAGTCGAACCTGCATTACAGCCATCACTGGCTGACGGGACGATCATCATCTCATTTGTGAATCATCATGGACTAGATCAGATGAATTATTGGAAAGATACATTAGTCTAGTGTCCGCTGGAGTCTTTTAGGGTCCTGGAGAGTGCCTAAACCAGCTATCCAACCCGATCCCCAGTCACTTGAGCTTGGACTCGACAACACTAAACTAGTGAATTACAGGGATCAGTTGCACTGCGGAGGATTATTCTGTAGTTAGTTTTTGACTTAGCTGTAGTGGATCCGTCAGTTCTGTCAGTCTCCTCTGAGTCTACGCCCTACTAAGATGGGCCTACAGATATACCCTGGTAGAAGATGCCTGAGGATGTGTTTATTTGTTATGCTTTCCATTTTGGGATGGGATGAACGTGGATTATGCAGGGGCAAATCCATGGTATTGTTGGTACGGTCTATGGTCTGTACACAATCAATACAGTACGTACGGTCATTCTATGCATCACTCGAATAGGAATGTGATTATTAGTCAGCTATTCCTCTGCATTATGACCAACCAGAGCTAGGTACGGAGGAGATACTCCATAGACGCCATGGCTATACTGTGTAAGACCCTGGCGATATTAGTCCTTTAGCTTGAACAGAATGTAACATCTTGGTCCATAGCAATGCTACCCAATATCAGTTCTCCCCCTAAATGGTCAGCTGCCAAGGTCAGGTTCAAGTCAATCACAGCTGACTTCTCATCGTCATGGCTCTCATGGAAGCAGATGACCCTACTGCATCCCCTGGCAGGCACCAGGAACACATGTGAAAGAAGGCCATGGGAAACGGGCCAACTACGGAGAACAGAATCCTTCTATAACCTTGATATTAACCTTGATCTTCCTTCTTCCGAATACGATGCCAATCATGGCGGAACTAATGCGCGACAGTCCAGGACAAGAACAACTGGAGATACCTTAGATAGTTGTGGACTCCGCTCATCGGCGCCATTTCAGATCAGTCCATAGAGACCACATCAACTCAGCCCTCAAAGATCTCTCTCTCTCTCTGTGTAAATATATTCAGTCAATCCCATATTCAGTAGACGATTTAACTTGATGTCAACCTCGAGGTTCACGGTGTCTGCCCTTGTCTGTGTAACTTACACTGCTCTTCTCACTCGCTGACTCCGATGCGGGGCCAAAATTCCTTCCCCCGTCCAAAAAAAGAAATTCTCGCAATGATTCATTCTCCCCCTCGTCATCTCCCTCTCCCTTTCACCTTCTCTTCCCCCAGGCTAGGGACTTGGGGTTTGATCACTTTCATCACCTTTTTCATCGGATTTGATTGATCTCTTGTCTTACAATTGCCCAGCAATTGTTTCTACAGCACAATGGCTACCCCAATCCTCATCTCCTACAACCCCACCTCTGCCTCCTCCGGTCTCTCCCTCTCCCAGATCGCCTATTTCGGCCGCGTCCTCATCAAGGTCTCCTCTCTCAGTCAAGCTGAGGAGTTTCTGCGTCAGAATTTCCGTCTCCTCGATGTCTACGTCGACGCTACCGACATCACTTCCTCTGGTGACATTGTCGATATCCTAAATGCCGGTGCCGCCAAAGCATTCATTTCCCTCGATCAATTGACCTCGCTGTCCCAAGAGCAATCCGTTCCGTCGTCGCGACTCGTCGTTTATACCTCCTCCGACAGTCAGGTTGATGCCTTTCAGTCGTGGGTTGGCGAGGATGCTGAAAGAAAGGAAGCCGGAATATGCACCGAGTCTGCCGACGTCAAGACCGTGGCCGACAGATTGGGCTTGAATCTTGAGGCTCAGAACCTTTACCGCACCTACACCACCAGCACAGTTACCGAGGACGCTGTGAAGGAAACATTGAAGCAGGGTGCCGTCAGCATTGTCTCGGCCGACGCCCTCACCCTCGATCACAAAAATCCCAGCGGCAAGATCGCCGCCGCCGCACTGGTTGCCGCTCGTGCTGTTGCGGACCAGAGCAACGGCCTGTACGCGACTTCGGTGACTGATGAGCGGGGAGTATGTCTGGGCCTTGTCTGGAGCAGCGACGAAAGTATCGCCGAGGCTCTCCGCACTGGCACCGGTGTCTACCAGAGCCGCAAACGGGGTCTGTGGTACAAGGGTCAGTCCAGCGGTGACGTGCAGGAGCTGATTCGCCTGGGCTTTGACTGCGACAGCGACTGCCTGGTCTTTGTGGTCAAGCAGATTGGCCGCGGCTTCTGTCACTTGGGTACCGCCAGCTGCTTCGGACCTTACAATGGCCTTGCGCGTCTGCAAAAGACCCTTCAGGCCCGCAAAGCCGATGCACCGGCCGGTTCCTACACCGCTAGATTGTTCAACGAGCCCAAGCTGACCCAGGCAAAGATCATGGAGGAGGCCGACGAGCTGTGCCGTGCCACCACCAAGGAGGAGATCGCGTTTGAGGCTGCCGATCTACTCTACTTTGCCCTGACTCGCTGCGTGGCCGCAGGAGTCAGCTTGGAAGATATTGAACGTAACTTGGATCTGAAGAGTCTCAAGGTCAAGAGAAGAAAGGGCGATGCGAAGGGGCCGTGGGCGGAGAAGGCTGGTCTGACTGCTAGCCCTGCCGAAACGAAGCCCGCCGGTCCCGCAGCTCCAGCCAAGGAAGCGGCCAAGAAGGATGACTCTCGCATGGAGATGACCCGCGTGGTCACCGCCTCCACCCCTGTAGACAAGGTCAAGGAGTACCTCAAGCGTCCTTCTCAAAAGTCCAACGACGCCATCGTGGGCCTCGTTCGCCCCATCATCCAGGATGTGCGGGACGGCGGTGATGCTGCTGTGCTCAAGTATACTCACAAGTTTGAAAAGGCGACTTCTCTGACGTCTCCCGTAATCCGCGCTCCCTTCCCCCCCGAGCTGATGAAGTTGTCGCCTGAGACCCAGGAAGCCATCGATGTCAGCATTGCCAATATCAAGAAGTTTCACTCCGCCCAGAAGGACAGCAATGACGTCCTCCAGGTGGAGACGATGCCTGGAGTCGTTTGCTCGCGCTTTTCTCGCCCTATTGAGCGTGTTGGTCTGTACGTCCCCGGTGGCACAGCCGTGCTGCCGTCCACCGCCATGATGCTCGGTGTCCCCGCCATGGTTGCCGGCTGCCAGAAGATTGTCTTGGCTTCTCCTCCTCGGGCCGATGGCAGCATCTCCCCCGAGATTGTCTACGTCGCCCACAAAGTGGGAGCCGAGAGCATTGTCCTCGCCGGTGGTGCGCAGGCCGTGGCCGCCATGGCTTACGGAACGGAGAGTATCAGCAAGGTGGACAAGATCTTGGGCCCCGGTAACCAGTTCGTGACGGCAGCCAAGATGCTGGTTTCCAACGACACCTCGGCCGGTGTCAGCATCGATATGCCCGCCGGACCTAGTGAGGTGTTGGTCATCGCCGACAAGGACGCCAACCCGGCCTTCGTGGCTTCGGATCTGCTGAGCCAGGCTGAGCACGGCGTTGACTCGCAGGTGATCCTGATCGCCATCGACTTGAACGAGAGCCAACTGCAGGCCATCGAGGACGAGGTCGATGCCCAGGCCCGGGCCCTGCCCCGGATGGACATTGTCCGAGGATCTCTAGCACACTCGGTCACCTTCGTGGTGCGTGACATTGATGAGGCGATGGCGCTCAGCAATGAATATGCGCCGGAGCATCTGATTCTTCAGGTGAAGAACGCGGAGTCGGTAGTGGAGAAGGTCGTCAACGCCGGCAGCGTCTTCATCGGACAGTGGACCCCTGAGAGTGTTGGTGATTACTCTGCGGGTGTCAACCACTCTTTGCGTAAGTTTTCGTCTTTCCCGTGCAGGAATCAAGCTAACAACAACAGCAACCTACGGCTACGCCAAGCAGTACTCTGGAGTCAACCTGGGCTCGTTCCTCAAGCACATCACCAGCTCGAACTTGACGGCAGAGGGATTGCTGGGATTGTCTCGCACGGTGGAGCAGTTGGCTGCCGTTGAGGGATTGGACGCGCACAAGCGGGCCGTGAGCATCCGAGTCGCGGCGATGAAGAAGAACCAGGCGTGATGACTTTTTAGTTTTTTTTTTTTTTTTTTTTTTCGGACTTTACGACGAGATGCAGTTATTGTATTCATTAGACATGAGCTTGATGGAATAAAATTTTAGTTTTCTTCATTAACAAGCCTCAAGGCATAACATGAATGGTGTTCACAGTAAATGCGCCTGAACTCCTCAAGCCCTCTATTATAACCAGATGAGAGAACTTTTGCTTGACCTCCAGCCCGATGCAAGAAATTTAAACAAAAAAGGAAAGAGGTATCATCGAATTGAGCTGCAATAAGAAAGACCAGTCCCAGATCACTTCTTGCGCTCGCGGATCTTCCACTTGATGCCATCCTTGTTCGTCCCCCCAACCGAATTATCCATCCGCCCTCGCTGCCAGTCCAGCTCGCGCTCGGCGGCAGTGATATCGGCGTACTGCTTCCGAAGCGCTTTGAGCTTGTTCTCCCGGGCCTCAGCAGCTCTCTTCTTCATCTTGCGGACTCGACGAGCCTCGACGAGAGCCAGCCTCTCCGCCTCAAGTTGCTTCTGCGACTTTTTCTGTAGCTGCTTCTTCTGCAATTCACCAAACGACTGTTCTTCGTCCTCGTCCTCCTCCTCATCTTGATCTTCGTGAAGTTTCCGTTTCTTCAACGCGCGCTGCTCCCGCCGATCATCCGCAAAGATCAACTTCCTCGCCTTCTTCTGCCCGCGCTTCTCCTTTGGCCCGAAATCGAAATCAAAGTCGTCATCATCCTCCTCTATGTCGGATTCGCTCTCATCCTTCTTCTTCTCCCCAAGAGCCTCCTGAATCCCCTCCTGTAACCTCACCTCCTGCTCCACCTTCTCGATCTCCCGCCGTAGCCGCTCCCCCGTCGTCCGCAGGTACGCCGCATCCTGCGTCTTGAGCAACTTGATCGCTTCATGGCTCAGTCCCCGCTTTGCGGCCGAGTCGCGCGCCGCAGAGCCATGTTTGCCTTTCTTCTGCGAGTGCGCGGACATCATCCCGAAAGCGAATTCATCTGGGTTGCGGTTGGCGGCGAGTTCCTGGAGGCGCTTGAGTTTGGCCTTTTTGGCATTGTAGTCTTTGGCACGGAGGGAGTAGTCCTGGGATCTATTGTTAGCACCTCTGTTTCATTCAGCGTACAATATTTGAGGGCGAAGGGAATGGGGCCGAGTGTACTTTGTGCTTTTCGAGGATACCCCATTTTTCGCGGCCTTCGAGTTGGCCTCGTTCGCGGTGTTGCCGTCTTTGGACGGCGTTGCGCATGGAGGACATTTTGTAAGACGTATCCTTTTCTGGCTATATTATATTGACTAGTTCGAACGGTGTGGAATAGAAATGGTTGAAGTTGAAGAAGTGTTGGTGTCTGTGAGATGAACTGCGGAGCTTTGAAAAAATTCGGCTTGGCGGTAACCCGTAAACCTCAGCGGACAAACGTCTCATGCAGATCACAACTCGACTACGACTCGGCACCTGCCAATTTACACGTCCATTCACGCCAGCTCTGCTCAATTGATCTTTTGTTCACGCGGTCGGGAATTTCTCAAACGCAATTATTGGACGATCCATCCGAAATCAAGTGTTCAGCCTGGGGCCCCCAGGCATCGGCAATCAGCCAGCATCAGCATCATGGCTTCAACATCAGCAGCAGCATCCACAACAGCACCAAGCTCATCACCATCCACACCTACACCACAACCGCAAAGCAGCCGAAAATACAATCTCCACAACCCCCTCCCTCTATCCGCCGCCCAGGAAGCCGAAGTCAAGCAGCTCTACTACAAACGCGTACGAGCGCATTGCGCCCCGGAGATCAAAGGTGTGTCTGCTCTGTGGCGGTCCAGCTGGTCGATATCGATGAGGAGAGAAGTGCTAACGACTACAGCATTTGCGGAATGTGCCGTTAATCGAACGGTAACGGCCACCTGGGTATGTCGGGCTCAGCGGCTGGCGATGAACTCGTGTATGGTTGCGCATGCGAAGCCGGAAGAGGAGGACCGGGCGCGGGAGGAATGGTTTGCGACGCATGAGGAGAGGCGGCGGGCGAGAGAGGAGGAGTTGGCTCGGGTTGAGAAGAGAAGGGAGGAGGTGATTCGGATGATGAGGGAGGATGAGGCGCGGAGGAAGAAGAGATCATCTTGAGACTCTCGACTCGAGACTCGAGACAGTCGGTCTGGCGTACATAGGGTGGCGTTGATTGATTTACATCATTACCATTGCGTGATTGGTTGGGAAGACAAGTCATTTCATTATGTACATGTACAATACGCTTTGCTTTTGCTTGTTTGACCAGCGCCGGTATCAAACCTGGACCAATGCAAGATCATGGAATCTCCACACTTAACCCATGCGCCCAACTCCGTCTAAGGGAATCAAACATCTGTCATCGCCTTGTCTTCATCTCCTTCACCATCCCCCATGGCCGTATCCTCCCCAAATATATCCTCCATCTTGCCATCCTCATCATCCTTGTCCATATCCTCATCCCCCCCTTCTTCCTTGACACCCGCCAACCCACCACCAGCGTTCCTCTCCTGATCCTGACCGGCATTCGTCTGTGCCGCTGCATCCTCGACCTCTTCCTCCCCTTCACTCTCCCACTCATCCTTCATATTCCACCCCGTGCCGGTGAGACAAAACCGCTCCGGCGGCAACCGCATTCCCCCCATGATAACACTCTGATTGGCCGCGGACGTACTCTTCGCCTGGGCCGCAGTGTCAAACCCCCTCGATGCACCGGGCAATGCCACGCGATTCCGCTCCGATGCAACATCCATCAGAAACTCCTTTGGCAGCCCTGTCTGAAACTGGTAATGGAGGCGCGACGCGATACTCAGCCGCAACGCAGGGAGCGTCACGCTGTTGACTTCTACTGGGCCACGACTGCTGCTCGGCGCTGTGTCTGTGGCGCCTGCGTAGCCCTCCGTCGCGAGATGGACCGCGTCCTGAAGAACGCCTGAGGTGTAGCGGTACGCGAAATCGAGGAGTTGGAGCGGGACCCGCTCCTGGTAGGCGGTTACGCCGAGCGAGGCGAGAAGCATGTGGATTAGGCGGACATCGCGTGGGCGCCGTGATTTGCCGCTGTCTGTGAGTGACGTCGATGGGATCTGCGTTGGCTGGGGAGTTGTGGAGGGCATCGCTGTGTTGGGTGCGGTGGTGGAGGTTCCCGTAGGGTGAGGTGGTTGCGAGGCGGTGTTGTTCGCTGTATTATTTGTTGATGAGGGTTCGGCTGGAGGTGTGAGAGGTTGATTCGATGTCGATGCCGGAGCCTGCGCTTGAGCTGGCGATGCCATTGTATGTGCGTGATGTTGGTTAAGTGGATGGTGAAGTGAAAGTGAGGTAAGGCGAGGTGCGGTCGGAGAGAGGAGTGATAAAGATTGTCGAGAAATCAGCTATCGGTGGCACGTCTCAGAGCAGCATCCACAGCTAGTCCACAGAAGAGTAGCAGAAATTCGAGGAAAATAAGTCTGCAACTTAACGGCAGAGTGTGATTGTGTTATTATTGAACTGAGGTCTTACAGTCTGTCGGAGTTGATCAAGGAGCTTAATTTCTTCGATTCCATGCGGCGCTATTCCATATTCGGAAGTCATCTCATTGGCTCTATTCGGCGCTTTAGAACAGCCCAACAGCGACGACCCATTCGACAAGTCAGAAACAACTCAATGATATAAAAATATGTACTTGTATTCTAACACTCTATCCAGGTGCGAATACTTCAACACGACTTTGTATCAAACCATGCAACTCGCTGAGAATCTTATAGCGCCAAGTCGTCCAACAATGCTAATAACAAAAAAAAAAGGGGGGGGGGAATGAGATCGAGGCATCAATCAGTATGCAATTATTCAACGCCGCTTATGCAAAAGGAATCAAGATGTCAGAGAGGCTCTGATAATGTGGGCCGACGCTGTCACGACAATTGATGCAAGAGTGGGGTATCATCGAGCGTTCCAGAGCCATGCGAGATAGCTTCAGTTATACCAAAAAAAGACGTCGGGATTTAGCACTTTCACGCTGTCTCAGATTGCTCAAGCAGATCGAACGGATTCGGCTGTTGGAAAAGGTCTTGAATTGAACATCTTCGTCTCTGCGGCCATATCAACCGCATTCTCGTCTTTGTCTTTCTCGACCAGGGTTGAACCGTCTGCGGCCAAAGAAGCGTTGGAGTCAGACAACCGAAGTCCATCCATCGACTCCTGTGAGATGTAACTCTCCCCAAGTTCGTCAACCTCCTCATCAGTTTCACTGCCTTCTTCCTCGGTCAACTCGCCGTCATACTCCTCCTCTTCCTCATCTTCTATCTCCTCGTCTAGCTCGTCGTCTTCATCCTCTTCATCTTCCTCATCACTATCCGTATCCGAGAATATCTCAACATCCTGAGGAGCATCTCGCCAGTAGGTGAAATCGGTACAATTTTCACCTCCAGGCTGGACCAGCAGGCTGACTGGTGGGAAGAAATGATCCAGCAGTTCCTGCATGGTCACGTAACTGCTCTTGTACTTATTCAGGCTGAGAAGATCCAAGGATACCTCCGCGTTCGAGTTGATGGTAAAGATCCTGGTCGACGGGATGTTGACTGACCGGTAACTCAGCGCGTCTGTCAGACGGTTGCCGAAGCCAGCGTAAAACGGATTCTCCTTCCCGTTGAAAAGACCCAAAATGTCCCGCAAGCAAGCCATCTTAAACACCTCCGGTTTCCTCAGGTAAATTTCCCGCCTGAGCGCCGCAATAGTCCGGTCAGGGCTCATAATCACAGGACCCTTTGGTAATCTGTAGCCATCTTGGCAGACTCCGTAAAGGTACGTACGCGTGGTATCCGCCTGGCCCACAGATCGACTTGTGAGATACATGATATTGTAGCCGTTATTGACAATATCGGTGTAGAGCTTCGCCACACCAGCATGTGTCCAATCCCGACCGATCATATTCAACACATGACCCAAAGCGTCGGACCTGCTTTTCGTCAGTACCTTGACATATAATACACAGCATGGAGACTAACTTGGTGATTGTCCCATCGATATCGGAAATGACAATCGGCGTGGTACTATTCCAGAGGTACATGGTCGCAGTACAGGTAGCTCTGTTCACACTGAACGACATTGGATTAGCACCAGGCTTCAGATTCAGTGCCTTGAGCTGATCGCTCGTCAGGCGAAGAGTCTTTGCATAATTCCGGGTTTGCTCTCCTGGAGTCGAGTCTTGAGTAGGTGACTGCGGAGGAGTAGGGGGCCCTGGTTGCACATCGGATTTGGCACGGTGATGCCGAGTCGGATACGACGACTCGGACATAGGGTGATCGGTGTCGCTGTGGTAGCCTGGGTCAGAGACGGCATTTTCACTCATGGCCGAGTGCGGTCGCATCGAATTGAAAGTCGCCCGGCGGTTGGCAGCCTCCTTTGCCTCCTCGCTACTGTAGATCCACAAGTTTCCATGCTCGTCCGCTCCGATAAGGCTGCCAATGTCATAGCTTCCCTCCAGTTCCTCCGCCAATATCTTACGGGCAATGAGTTCGGCACGCAAAGCGTCCTCCTCGTTGCTTTTGTAACCGGTCATGTCGAGCATGAGATCGCCCGTCTCATTGACGCGAGTTGGAATGTTGGATGAAGACAGTTTCTTTGACAGAGAAAGCGCCCGCGAAACTGCTTCCTGCGGCGTGAGTAAAGGAGGACTCCGAGGGCGATCGGTGTGATTGTCGCCGTCGCTGGTTGTGGGACTGGGAGGCTGTGTTCCAACTGCCAAACCACCCTCGTTGGAAGTACCGGTATTTCTCTTCGCTGTTAGTACAGGCTCAGACGATGCCCGGTCAAAACCTGGTGCGTCGCCCAAGGAGCCGCGGCGGAGCCGGCCGACATTGGTCTCTTCTTCCGGGGATTGCGACAGAGGAGTCATGGCACCTATATCCATATGAGCATGAGCCTCAGATCCTGACCAAGGAAAGCGCCACCGTACCCAAATCACTAGATGCCCTCACCCCTCTCGAAAGCAGAGGTATGTCCGAGCCTGCTTTCACATCCTGCGACTGAGTAGTGGCAGAGGACTTTTCGAGGTCCAGAAACTCCGGTTCCTGAAGAGAAGATGGAAGATCTACCTCACTCCGTGTTCTCGGACTAGCCGCCGGCGATACTAGCGGTGACGTCTGCAGCGAAACGGGGATCTCGTCTGATGTTTCAAAGACGAAAAAGGCCTCTCCGCCCTCCCCGAGCTTCATCGCATAGTCCTGCTTGACTCCATTGACTTGAAATTCCACCTGAAAAGAAAAAAAATCCAGCTCAGTCAGATCCGAAGAAATTCTACGGAACAGCAAATCGGTACCTTCTTCTCATATGGACGGAGCAAAGAGAACTTGCCAAATCGAACATGGAACGGAGAACAGGCGAGTGTTCCTATCGCAAGCATTAGCAACAAAATGTTAGAGAGGCCACTAATATGAGGAGCTACCATCTTCCTGCTCGATGACGATGACATCAATGGCCCCGCTCAAGGTGGCTGGGTTGATAGAATTCCATGTCTTCGACACCGAACCGCTGATACTTCGGACGTACTGCATCCCGAGATGGCGACGTCGTATGCGCCTTCAATGAGTTCGGATTGACCAGGGAAGCGAGCAGAGATAGTGAAGACCGACGATTGAGATAGGAAGGCAGGTAAGGTATGGGTAGTAGAAAGATTTGAAGACTATGTCAGCAGTCGGGAAGTTGGCAGGAATTGCCGCCTACATATGGCCCATGTGACAATGCCCGAGAGAGTGCTCCAGCTGCGACATGCCCAGCTGGGAAAAACGAATGTAATGCTGTCTGAAACAAGACCGGGCTAAAATACAAGGAACAAGAAGATCTATATTTGGACAACAAATAGACCTCTAAACAAAGCCCAAGAGAGACAAAGAGGAAGAGAGCAGGAGAATGCAAAATGCAGATAGTAGATAAAGGATTCTGATGATAGCCCGTTGGCTGTTGGGGAGCACCTTTTCAATGATGATTACTGCGGGCGCTCAACCACCCAACGAGCGGGCCAAGTCACATGTCGCAGCCAGAATGGAAATTGATTCCTAAGGCTGCAGCCAATCGCTCAGAAAGGAAACTTCCTCGGTTTAGGTCTTCCGGAGGGAGGGCCGGCTGGACAGCACTAAGCCTGATTGGAATCCCATTCTGCGCGTTACTATTTCGGGGACGATCTTCGTGCCAAGACTTTTTGTTTTGTATTGTTGACTAAGCTGAGGATCAGTCAGCTGACCTCACCTGACATCCCTTATCTGGTTAGTGCCATTTCCTCTCAACTGATCTACCGAGAAAGACTCACATTTAACAACTGTGGTGGATAGTTGGACAGGTTCGCAAAAGGGTGAAAGAAGAGGCTGAGGGTTTTCTCGCCTGTCAATTCCTTTTTTACCTCCTCTTTTTCCCTTCTGTTACGCCCGTCTCCATGGGTACCCAATGCTGTGATGTATGAGCCGTTATATCTTTCCTTTTCCGCCTACCCCAGCGTGGTTCCCCCAGTGAGGGTACGAGGCGTCATGGCTCTTTTTCTAGCTGTCGCAATTCTATGGGCGCTTATATGGTGAGCTGGAATGTTTGTATCGCCTTTGCTGGTCTTCTCTCTAATATCCGTGAAGGTTACTATATCGTGCATGGCAAGTTTGTCAGACTCCGAACGAAGTACTGGTTGAAAAGCTCGGGTTGGACATCCCTCCGCCACCAGAGGTTACTCTAGAGGAGATTACCGCCCGTGAGGTTCGCATCGCCTGGAAGCTGCCCGACTTCCACAATTCCATTCACAAGCACATTATTCAAGTGAACGGCTCCAAAGGTAGCTTATTCTGCGTATTACTGTCGCGAGTTACATCAACACTAAACATGCAATAGTTGGTGAATCGAAACGAGTGGAGACTGCGGTAGAAATCTCAAACCTGGTCCCAGGAAGTATATATCACATTTGCGTCTTTTCCGTCAGTGCGGCAAATTTTCAGACACCCAGCGCAGTTATTCATGTTCGGACGAAGCCTCTTCCTTTGTCGCAATCTCAGCAAAATGCCCCGGTTGGTAGCCCGACGATCCGGGCCTCGATTCCAAGACCCACTGCCGGATTGGTTGCCCCCTCCGCCCCTCCGATGGCTCGCGAGCTTAGTGGAGGACAACTGCAAGGGAAACGTACGTCTGCTGGACGGAAACAATCCCCCGCGGCTAGCGGCGTCGACCTCCCGCATGGCCATCCAGAGGAGACTCAGAAACACGCAACGCATAGTGACAGCAGTGAGACCTTGGAGCGGTTGGCTGACAGATTGAAGACTCTGCAGCATGAAAATGAAAATGTGGAGAAGCAGGCGGCGGAGGAAGAGGAGGAGCATATCGCGCTTTTGAAAGAGCTTGAGAGACAGCGTGACCAGCTGAGAAAGCGTGTGAAGGAGAAGGACGAGGCCAGTGGCGATTTGAAGAAGCACGTTAACAAGCTGGAGAGCGTCAATCGAACCGTCCAAAACGAAAAGGCCAAGCGCGAGAGGCTTCTCCAGCAGAAAGAGACTGAACGGAAGAAGCGCAAGGAGGACATTATTCGCTGGCGTGAGGAAATGGAGCGAATGACCACTGAGGTTGCGCAGATCAACGAGGAGAAGGCTCGCATGGAAGAGGAAGGGAAAAGGAGTGCAGATGGGGTTCGAGAAAAGATTGCCAAGGAGCAGGCAGAGATGAAAGTTCTCGATGATGAGATTCAGGACAAAGGTGGGCGTGTCAAGAAGCTGGAGGAGGAGCGGAAGCGTCAGCAGGGGGGAGACAGCGAGGATGGGAAGGAGTTGGACCGCATCGACAACGAGCGAGCAAGGCAGTGGGAGGTCAAGTTGAGCAATCTCAACGCGCGATATGCTGCCTTAGTGAATCTTCATGCACAGGTGGGTGCCCGAACAACGTACTGGCGTTTCCAGATCGAGGGTTATTAACTTGAAAGAAGGCTCAGCAACAGTACCAAGAGGCCCAGGAGCGTCTCAAGTGGTTGACTACCCAGCGTTCGGGCAGCAGTGGACCGTTCACTCTACCCGCTCTCGACCTGGACATGTCAAATACTGCGACTATCCGTCCGCGTCGCCATCGCAGCTCTCTAAACAGCAACGTCTCCTCCCCGATGAATTTCCCTGGCTTGGAACCATCGTTCCCTGGCGGTGTCAACTTCAATCCACCTTCCACCAACTCGCCTACATTTGCTCCGGCTCCTGCCTTCTTCAATATCAATAATGGCATGACCCTTCCGGGTCTCTCGGACCTGCAAGATCCGATGCGCGGGGATCTCGATGTTTCCTTCGGTAATCCTCAAATGAGTCCACGGGCCGATGCCCTGCTTCCGTCTGATCTTTTAGGGGATGAAGAATCTCCAGAACCCCCACGTCCAATTGTTCGACCCCGTTTTTCAAACCTAGAATTGTCCGAATCGCAGCGGGAAAGCTATTCGCGCGGCCCATCGTCTCCTGAGTCCGCAGTGGGAAGCAAACCAGCTAGCATTTTCGCCAGTCCCCATGAGGATCGCAAAGGGACCGAACCTCAGTCTACACATGTTGATGAATCTAGTGACGCTCCTAAGAGCGCGACGAGACGGCTGTCGGGACTATTTGGCTTCCATCGTCCTCGTGGTAAAACACTGGCAGATGAGCCACCTTTGCTGGGCACCCTGAAACCTGGACAGAGCCAATCCTTCCCTAGGAATCTGGACGAAATGGACCCCATCGGTTCAAGGCGTCGGAGATTGAGTCATACTGGCAACTGGACCAACCCGATATCGTTGCTTCCCAGGAGTAATACTGCGGCTGTCACTGCAGACAGCTCTTCTGACCACCTGCCGTCGCGACGAGCAGGCTTCACCAGCATCTTCTCCCCCAGCCGATTCGGTTTCGGCGGTGGAAGTAGCAGTTTGCTAAAGTCAAGCGAGCCCTCTGATGTCAGCACTGGTTATAATCAATTCAGTCCTCGTCACGATCCAATTGATCCAGCATCGATTCTAGGCACTGTCCGGCGAGGTTCCCTGTCCCCAAGACCTTCGTCAACCTTTTCCTTCGATAATCAGCTTCCTCATCCTTCGACGGATAATCGTCCTTTCGGATGGCCGTCTGCTGAAAAGCCTAACCATCGCAGTCTTCTTGGGTTCGATTGGGCCTCTCCATCCAGCTGGTCCAGGGCTCAATCCCGTCGGCCGTCTATTACGTACGGGTCCTCTGGTCACTTGCCCCTTGGGCTGACTGGTGAACCTGATTTTCCTCAGGAGACTTTTGAACGCCAAGGTCGGCCGTTACAAGCCCCGATTGGTACGCGGCCTTCGTCCTCCCATCGCCCAGTAACTCCAAAATTAAATCCGGCAGCACCCACGTTTAAGACCATCTTCAGCAGAAAGTCCGACAAAGATAAGGATAAAGAAAAAGGAAAGGAGAAAGAATCTGATATGCCTTTTGATTTTCACATGGAGGAGGGCTCTCCGTCAGAGCCGCGCATTTCGAGGGATTCACGTTCCCGGTCCTTGTCCATCTTTACTGGTGATTCGTACGAATCGCTAGAGCGCATGCCATCGGCCACTTCTGCGGACAACAGCAACTCAAAGGAGTCATTCATTCGAAAAATCACTCGAAAGGGCAGCTCGAGCAAATTTGGTTCGTGGAAGGAACGCTCCGGCTTGTTTTCGAAAAAGGGCGATTCTTCTCAGGGTGACATCGACGAAGATGCAAGCAGCGAGGCGCAACTTGCCAAAAGTATTGACAGCACTGTCTCCAGCGCAGACAGATCGACTAGAAGCAGTCTGGGTTTTTTCAGCCGGAAGTCCAAGAAATCGGACAAAGCTGCTAGTGAGACAAGTGAAAGGCCGAGTGAATTGGCCAGCGAGACTGGCGATGATGAGATTGCCGAGGAAGAGGAACCTTGAGCTGCCCTGATCCTTTTGTGATCCTCTAATTTGGTGTTCCACTCCTTTTGATAACGGAGTGCACAAAGTGCATTTCTCTGCGTTCTTTGATCGTTTCTTTTCCATGTGCTTGGCGAGAACCCGCGAGTCTTTGTACTCCTTTTTCCAAGGTTTTCTTACTGTCCTTATGTCTAAAGTCAGTCATTGGTATATAGCACTTTCATATACGAGAATCGTATAGTTGGTGGGGGAAACATGCCATCTCACCGCATATCTCATCAGAATGGCCAATGTAGTCAAAATAATGCTTAGAATGTTCTCTGTAATTGTAGTATGGGTTTTTAAATGCCTTGGATTGATCTGGCAGCAATCATGGCTCAATTCTTGTAGTCCGCACAGCTTCCCGCACAGCAGAGAGATTTCATTTGACCAGCCAGCAAAAACTGAACGAGACTCCCTACGGCATCCTCGCAACGAAGGATACACAAGACACTTTGCTGAAATGGCCAACTCAAAGTATATAATTTCCTTTCTCATAGAACATGGAGCAATAGCTGACATGCGTAATCAGATATGAGTACGTCAAATCATTTGAGCAACCTGACGTCTTGCTACCGAATACCTGGATCGTGGTTCGCATCGACGGCAGAGGATTTCACAAGTATTTGCCTCCCAATTCACGTTGTTCCCCAAATTTGCCTGAATAACAAATGACAGACTTTCCGATCGCTATGGGTTTATCAAACCCAACGACCGCCGCGCGCTGGACTTGATGAACGCCGCCGCGGTGGAGGTCATGAAAGAACTCCCTGACCTATGCATCGCCTATGGTGTGAGCGATGAATACAGGTCTGTCCCTCGCCAGCTAGATCGACATGATTCGTCACTCTGACAATGCCCAGCTTCGTTTTTCACCCCAGCTGTCAGTTGTTCGAGCGACGCAGCGCGTGAGTCATCCACAGCCAGAGCGAGCATCATTGCCCCGTCTTGACCTTTTGACTCTGCAAACACTGACCTTGGGCGTTAGTAAACTCGTCACGACGATTGTATCTACGTTTACAGCACATTATATCTACCACTGGGGGACATATTTCCCGTCTACGCCTCTGCAGCCTCCGTACCTGCCCTCGTTCGATGGGCGGGCGGTCCTGTACCCGACCACTAGGATTCTACGCGATTATATGAGTTGGAGGCAGGTGGATTGTGCGTTTGACCTCTAGAGTTGTGCTCCGTTGTACTTGTACTGATTGAACCAGGCCACATCAATAATCTCTACAATACCACGTTTTGGACGATGGTTCAGAAGGGAGGGATGAGTAATACGGACGCTGAAAGGGAGTTACACGTGTGTGCGATTGTGAACTATGATTTACTCCACATGAGCTGACGAGATCGTGTCAGGGGACTGTCTCATCCGACAAGAATGAGATCCTCTTCAAGAGGTTCGGGATCAATTATAACAACGAGGATGAGATGTTTAAGAAAGGGAGTGTGGTTTATCGTCAGGTAGGCCAGCAGGGATGCCTCTATGATCGCCGTCTAACGTGGATTCTGCAGTATCAATTAGAGGATCCCAAGCCTGAGTCCAAATCAAGGCATGGGGATGATGATGAGGCGCCTATGGACGAAAGCAAGATTTCCAGGGCGCAGCAAGACAAATTGCGAAAATTGCGACGGAAAGCGCAGGTGGTTGTTGATCATGTCGACATTATCAAGGACGAGTTCTGGGAGAGGAGGCCTTGGATTCTCTCGGGCAAGCCAGGTAAATTGCCCGAGGCATGATCCTACGAGGTAAAGACGACAAGAAGGAAAACATGACATGGTATATGAACTTTTATCAAGCCGGCGTAGCAGTGCCAAATGGGTATCTGATCTGATGAACTAAATTCTATCTGTACATGAAGAGCGCGGGCCAATATCACTCGTTTGTCGACTTTTTCGACTTTCTTGACTTCTTTCTCGTGCTGTCCTCAGACGAGTCGCCCTTCTTCCGGGCCTTTTTGTCCTGTTTCGAACCCTCCTTCTCCTTTTTTTTCTTCGGCTTTGCCGTTGTGTCTGAGGTTTCGTCCCGCCCACGGCTGGACTCCATCTGCTCTGGTTCTGTAGCCGGAGGAGTAGGATATTCATCTTCCGGTTTTTCCGTCTTCTTCTTTTCCTTTCTCTTCTTCTCCTTGCGAGCAGCCTTTTCATCCTCGCCGGCACTGCTCTCCTCCTGCTTCTTCAGCCCCTTCTCTTGTTTCCTCCTCTTCTTGTCCTCCTTTCTCCGTCGGCGCTCCTCTTTACTCTCAGCTCGACCCTCGGGTGTCGTTTCCTCCACACTAGACGAACCCTCCTTCATCTTCCGCTTCTTGCGCTTCTCCTCCTTCCGCCGTGCCTTTGCCTCTCCATCCTCACCCTCGCTCTCGTCCTTCCTTTTCCTCTTTTTCTTGCTCTCTTCCACAACTACCAACTTCTTCTTTTCATCAATCGTACCAGGTACGACCTCACCCCTCACAAAAAACCGATACAATTCACTCGTCAAAGCATTCGGCTTCGGTACTGTCCCAGCACCGCCAACACTCTCCTGCCCCACACCCTTCAGCGCATCCTCAAACCCACGGAGCCACCACTGATTCGTGGGATCCTTGGTTGTCTTCTTGCCCACGCCCTGATTGCCGGAGCGCCGAGCGACGAGGATCGGTCTCGTGAGACCCAACCCGCCGCCCTGTGGACGGTCGGGATTCAGTGGGTTGCCTGGTCCGGACCAGCCGTGACGGATGAGGTAGGCTTGGGCGTCCATTTTTTGTTGGACCCCTTTGTGTGTAATATTGGTGGGGAGGATAGGTGTGATAGGGTTGGTGAGGCGGTTGGAGGGCGGTTAATTTAGATGAACGGTTCTGGCGGGCATCGAGATTTGCCTTCTGTCGGCGCTTAGAAAACCTCGCAGGAATAGATAACCTGGAGCGACGGCTGGTAAGAAGTATGGCCGCGTTGAATATGAGGAGTTAGGAATGTGGGTGACAAAAAGAAATTAGGGAAGAAATGGTCGAGACAGAATACCGACTATTACTGCCACAGAAACTGATTGATATCACGGAGTAAAAAAAAAAAAAAAAAAAAAAAAAAAAAGTTGGATGCGGAGATGGGGTAAGAGTTGAAGTTTCCTATCTTGTGGTTTAGAATTAAGAGTACATAAGATATATGTTTGCCTAGCATTTCAACAAGCAGTCGCGTGGTCTAATGGTTATGATTTCTCGTTCACAGTCATGTGAGCTTCGCAAGGATTCCGAGAAGGTTCCCGGTTCGATCCCGGGCGCGACTACTTTTTGTTTTTCTTTCGCTGAACTTCAAATTCTTCATATCTTTCTCTTTCTCTCTCTCTCTCCTTCCTTTTCCCCTTTTTCCCCTACCTTATCTTAGTAGGCTTTTGGGATGAGCGTGTCTATAGTACAGTAAAAATAGTTGCCTTGCGCGATGTTGTCGTTAGTTGGGGTAGTGGACTCGGTGGGATATATTTTCGCCTGGAGCGTTGTGGAGGATAGTGAAGCCCCGGATATTTTGACAATACAGGATGAAATTCGCAGTTTATGACGGTACCTACGACATGTACAGCGTTTCACAACATTCAAGTAATATAATCTACAGGCTGATAGGTACACCAGCCACAATCAATATGGCTTAAAGCGCTCCTTCTCCCGTTTCTTCTCCTTTGGCCGGGAAGGCTTGGCCGAAGAATATTCGCCCTGAGTTTCATCCTCGTCCACTGGCTTCCAGGCACGGACGAACCCGTCCTCTCCCCCGGTGAATACGGAATGACCCTGCAAGAATGGTGAGTCGGGGTTAATCTTGAAACACGAGTACAAGAGACACACCTGCTCGTCGACGTAGATTGAACGGACAACCTCCTCGCCGTGTGCGCCGGGAAGACGCCAGAGATTCGCCTGGTCGAATCGCCACGGATCGGGAATGAGAGGAACGAGGTCCAGGCGTTTATCACTGCGGAGAGAAGCCGTCAGATAGGACCGAAAATAGATATGAACAGGAGATATGGACATACAGTTTATGTCCAGCAGCGATATACGCTGACTGGCTGCCGGTGCAGAGCTGGGCGATGTACTCGCAGTTGAGAGGTTGCCTTAGATCACCAAACTGGATGGGCTTAGGTTCCTCGGCCTGCTCGTCGGGATCTGTGGCCGGGTGGACGGAGAAGTCCTCGTCATGGCTGAGAGCGTAGATGGTACGCTCGCCCAGGAATCCGGCATGGTGGACAGAGCCGTGGTTGATGACCTGCACCAGGGCATCGTCCTCGTCCGTGATGGTAGTGTCGTAGATATTCACCAGTCCGTCTGTGCTTCCGGACAGTAAGATGTTGTTACGGACGGGGTGGTATTGAAGCTGGTTCTCATCAGTACGTAGTGCAACGCGAAGTGAGGGTCGCACGCATACGCACCTCGGTCACGTCGTCGTTGTGGCTCTCAACATACTGGAGCCGGGTTGTTCCCGGCGATCTGATATCCCTACAAGGCAGTTAGCAGCTTGCGTAGACGCCGGACGCCATCAATCCAGCCATGACTGACCAGAACGCAACAACAGCTTGCGAGGAGACCAGCTCCGTACCAGCAACGACAGTATTAGTCTCTGAACAGCAAGCTACCGATAGCACAGGCGCATTTCTGGCTATCCACACCACACAAACCAGTTAGCACAGACAAATCATCCAGAGCGAGGAGACCATCTCAGCGAGAACCAACTCACCGGTCTCCATCTCAACAGCAGCCGAGCCCTTCCCCGCTCTCAAATCCCACACCTTCACCTTCCCATCCCTACCACCAGTAACTAGCAGCTGCTGATCCCGACCAGACCCATACCTCCTCAGAGCCGTCACGCCCCCGTTCCCATGGGTTTTCGCTGCGACCACAGCTACACGGCCAAGCCCAGCGGCGTCAAAAACACGCAACGAGTCATCCGATGCAATAGCCGCCAATGAGCCAGGCGATGCGGGAGTGATCGAGTAGATATAATTTCCCGGCCCCAGATTGAGCGAGGATGATGCTGTGGCCTTGAGGGTGTGCATGGCGCCGTGCAACAACGAGCCCCGGCAGGTTGCCTTTGTACTTATCTCTGGCTATATACGGCGACGATGGTAATCTAGATCTGTGCAATATACTGATGCTCTGGCCGCCAGATAACGATCTTCCCGTACTCGATTTTTCTGGTCCAGATCACTCAGCCGATCGGCTACCTTCTCGGTGATTGACAGGTCCTTCGTATCTATGACTTGATTTTTAAAGCAGTGAGACAAGCCAGCCTAGGGTTTTGTCTGGGGATCACCCCGTCGGAGGGTTGTTATGATGATTCTGTTGACAGGTGGTGGCTGATGGAGTTTTGTCTACTAAGCTGGTGGTGATGCTGCGGGTAAAGGAAAAAATTTGATTTTCTGTTCTTCTTTTTCCCTCTTCCCCCCGTGCATTTATTACTACTCCATGCATTTTCGCTCTTCGTTGAGCGCATTCAATTCCCTGCAAACAACAATGCAGATGAGAATAATAGAGCATATTCAGAGTGCATGTCGTCATTCTAGTTCTTTTCTTCTCTCTCTCAGTAGCTTTATTATTGGACCTCGCTTAGCTGGGGCTGGATCCCAGGACGGGAGGCCAAGAATTGCCTGAATGTTGTCGTCTCCATCCTGAAAATAAATACTCCTTCTCATGTAACCGTAAACGGGAGAATTTTAGAGGGTATCGGGAAGTTGTTAATCGGCTGGAAGTTTACGACGGGCAACCTTTAGTCTCATAAAGGCTGACAATAAGGCTTTTCTCTTGCACCTAGCTTGTCTCGACTTTGGATCCAGAACCATTTCGAAGTGTTCTCAATGTAGACTGGGGACGCGGTAGAGTCCTTGTTGCATGGCAAAATATATCCTGTAGGCGTCATACATAATTTCAGCTTAGTTAGCCCTAAGAATATATCAGTCTTCTGGGAACCCCATGGCGCTCCCCTGCAGACGTGGATCTTTGACTTTTCAAGCGGGACCCAGTCTTGAAGAAGCGGTGCCAGCCGTTGAACCAATGAAACCTGTTTCATCTCGTTTTCCTAACCCTATCTTTTCACGAGTGACATTAGACTTGTGCGCAATGTGAAGTCGCGGGACCTCGGCGATGTGTGGTGGTCTCTTCCACCCAGCACTCCTGCCGCCAGTGGTGCCATCAGCGCTGCTGCAAATAAAATCGACAACATCGTTTACCATATGGCTGTCAGATGACTTTCGGGAAAGGCTTATCGGTTGCCATAGCGCACAAAAGAGGAAAAATAATGAGGATCAGGACGAGACTGACTGATTGCCTATTCTTTTGAGGATAGCTGTGAATTGATCGACCCAGGCAACGGAATAGGAGAGCGGCTCTGCGTCACCGTCCCTTTGTTCCTTCGATGATGGGTTGTGTGACACACTGGGCCTGGTCCCATTCGCGTGTCCAATTGATGCTCATGACATACACAATGGCTGTCTTCTATCCACAATTTTCATCAATGATCTCTACTGGTTAAACCCAAGCAAATTCTCTTGCTGAATACTGAGAGATTTGCCTTTTGGATTGGTCGATCGCTGAGAGAGCTTAATCGAAATGTCATACCTGGGTGGAGACATAGTGAGAAGCACAGGCGAATCGAGTCCGTTCTTCACCTGGTTTGTCCAGGTTCAATCGCCAAATGCATCTAGCTACATATGCACAGCCGCAAATGGAGCGTTTCAAGTTTCCCAGAACGTACAGACGACTGGGGCGGTCAGCACTGCCGCGTCCACCTGTGATTGTTTCCGTCGAGGAGTTGTCCAGGAACAGTTAGTTTGCGAATGGAGGTGACATCCTTCCATGTAACCTTCTCGGTGCAAGGCAACTCCTTGCCGAGTTCGAGATGCACCCAGATGATTGGTCGTAGCGTTTTTGCCTCGAGCAAGCATCCTCCTTCTGTGAGGTGAAGATGGCTATCTTGTCTGTAGCTGGCTAGAAGAACTTAAACTTTGTGCGAGAGATGCGTCCGATGCTGACTGCCGATCTTATCACTGTCACTAATTTTGGACCAACTGGGATCTCGTTCAATGTAGCGGTCACTTTCAGTGATTCCACAGAGTGAAAACCTGGAACGGCGACACAACTTATGTATCAACTAACTAGCTGATAGGGGTTAGATTTGCTAGTATGGTCGAGACTTTCGAACAATCGATTGTCCTCAATGTGCGTCAGTCTGTGGCGCTTCTAAGGATCTGTCCACTGGTCTGATTCTGAGACTGGAAGATGTGGATGTAAGCGTGGGAGAAAATACAAGTTGACGACCCCACAACAGCTTTGATTAACGCTTGTACAACAGCAGAGATCTTAAGGACTTTCAAGACTCAACTTTGGGCTCCGTACATTGCTTGAGGGCAAAGGTGCTTATTCTCGATCGAAGATGCGATACCGAAGTTCGGTGATGGCTATCTACCTTAGGAAAGATGGATGATGGCTTTCGCTGTAAACGCCCTGCGGCCTGAAACCTGAACCACGTAGATAGTAACCGAAATAGATGAGACACTGATTGATTGAAGGCGCTGAGACCGGGCTAGGTTGTTGTGGTGGGTTGACGAGCCGAGTCAACAAGGGACGAATGAAGAAACATGCGGTAGATATATCCGCCGAGCCCTAATGGAGATATTGAGTGTGAGGACACTCAAGATCTACTAAATTCAGTGGTGATCCAGTCGAGATTGGTGAGTGATAACCGGCAGATCCAAGTAAGTGTGGGTAGGGAGGTTTACTGTTATGTAGTATGGTAAGTACCCTCTCCTACCGAGATAATTCCTCAGTACAAGAACCTCTGACTACGTGATTGTGCTGATCTCGTGTTTGAAGGCGTGGTAATGATACTGTACTTGGCTGTCCACAAAACACTGTATGTAGGCACGCATTAGGAAAAGAGACTGGGGCAGCTTCAAGGACAGGATCTGCAGCCATATAACCCCTATCAGGGTAGGTGCCTTCCCTACCTACGGAATAGGTGAGGTATTAACTTACCTCATACTCGCTTATGAGAAGAGTGAGTGACGGAATACGTTGCAGCGTACTCCGTACTCCGTACAGCCTTGGGACCCGGCAGACTGGGAAGCGGTGTGCAAATCCATTCATTTTCCTCAATCCTCGGACACTAGTGAGCAATGCCACTCGTCACATGGATCAAAGGGACACAAACTTGATTAGCTGCTTGGGGCGCACGTAGTTGTGCTTGTTACTGGACTAGATAAATAGTACCTACGGACTGGTAGAGTTCGAGACCAAGACCTCGCATACGGAGTACAATCAACTTAATACCTAAATGTTGTCAGTTAATGAACGATCAGGGAAGGTTGTCCTATGCGCACGGTGCGCTCTGCCTACAGTAGGAGTGGAGATCAAAAATTTCCTTGAGCACAGAATCTGCAGATATTTATCTAAAAGATTTAGCACTTATTTAGTTAGCAGAGAGTGATTTATCTAATTCTGTACCTGCACCTGCTGCTGCAGTGTGCCCATTGATTAGCAATTACCCCTAAACTTTATTGTTAATAGCTCACATGATTCTGCGGTTGAGTTATTGTACTTCCCAGGCTCAAGACATGGGCCTCACTAAGCTAAGACTTGGCACCTATGATTGCGGTTAGTACTTTGGTTTGGATCCTTTTCCATGGACCTATTCGAGAGTCGAGACAGTCGAAGATTCTTCGTGGATACAGGTTACAGTATGCAACAACCATGGTCCACTTCGGAGCGGATGCATGCAATGCTGTGGGCTCCAAGCAATTGATGGAACATGGATGGGCCGGAAAATTAATACTAGTCATTTTGTACTACGTACGGAGTAGTTAGTATTAAGAATGATTTTTTAGATACACTAGTAATAATGATACGTAGCCTGCGAACTGCCTAGTATTATTGAGATTCAGCGTCGGGGTTCCCACGGGCACTAGGGGTAGCACCATAGCAGAAGTGCTTGAAGAGGGATGGACATCCGAAAAGCTTCGGATCCTTCAACCAGAGTGCTGGGAACACGGCCGGATAAGCTGATTAGTTGATTCCTGAGGGGCATAAACTAAAAGAAGTTTAGCGGTAGGATGACGCCTTGACGAGTTTGATGACACGAGGATATATTGGTACGGTAAGGAGTGCAGTAAGAGTCAAAGTCTGAGAGACGGCATCCCTGATCCATTTATATCTGCTAAGCTGCTACAATGAACATAGATCTCACCAGTCACCGGACTGACCTGACCAGAGTGTGCTCGTCATTATTCTTCACTGCTCGCAGTATCTACCAAGATAGGTACTTTACTTTGACTCTGGATCCTGGATGGTTGGTAATATCTTACTACTTGCCTAGGCCTGAGCCGCAAATAGTCTAGCTGCGGAAATATAATCCATTACAATTGGACGATTTGACTCTGACCAAAAGTGGATGACGGTCCGCGTCCCGCCCCGAAAGTCACTTTCTGGTTCTGTGTCCGTCCCTTCACTTTGGGAATTTTGGTAAATTTGGGCGGGACCCAGGAGATACCCATTTTGAACAAGAACAATCGGAAATGAAATCAAATCAGAGCCCCTCCTTAACTACCAGAACACTATTGACGGGAACAGTTACGCTATCTCTTCCTCCGAGGATTAGTACAGCTCTTAGTTTCCTTCGATATCCTGGATGTTGGTAACCCACAGTTTTCTCCTGTTGAGTACTGTGTAGTCACTACCCACTCAAACATACAGACTACAACCTAAGTGGTACGACTTACTAGTGGGAATTATCTTCAATAGTCAGCAGGCACAAGGATGATGACAAGAATTTACGCACTCGACTGTTCAGAGAACAGAGCATAATAGGGCCTTATGAATTGGGAAGTTTATTCCCCAAACCTACCAGAGTACGGTACCAGGGCTGACACCCGCTAAAAGTGGGTATACCGCCACTTTCATCCGTTGGTCGTTACTAGATGGTTGGCACTCGCAAGGTCAAGATTGCTTTCAAATTTAATTTTTTCCGTGCGGGGCCCGAAAACCCGGGTACTGATGGGCCCTAGTCTCAAGTAAGAAAATGTAGAAAAAAGTATGTTTTATAAGGCTTAAAGTATATATATACCAGATCATGAACCTCCTGTATAAAGGGTGGGGCCGTGAGATGAGCGTACTTATCTCATACTGCAAAAGGGAGGTGCATACATGGATCATAAGTCTCCCAGGAAGCAGCCCCTTGTTGATGCACTGAAGTCTGTGGAACACTGCACCTGATCCCTGACTAAGGGCCAAAGTTTCTACTAGTTAATCAATAGCGATGTTGACATTTGTCTTCGAGGCATCAATATTGTTCGCTATTCGCTTGATTAGAGTTAGACAATCAGCCATCGGAGACCCTGTCTAATCCCTGTAAGTAGTCAAGTATGCTTTGGTCCTCGAGCACCAGAGAAGACCAATGTGGTCAGATCATGGAGCATAACCGAGTCTCCTGGAAGAATCCACTCAAGAAATGAAAGTTCTCAGTAGCGCTGAAATGGCTCCGTCTTCTGCATTGGCAGTGTCTTGGATGCGTCGCTGGATAGACTTGCAATAGATCAGTTGGCAGGTTGGTACCTTGCTCCAGAGGTAGTCTTTTCTTGTGCTCATGGTGATAATGATGCCTCTGATTACAACTGCGATATTATTTTTATTATTATATTCTTGATCATTTTGCCTGACTTTACATTGCCATCAACTTGCCCCTATTCATACTCTCCACGTATCCATCTAATCAATCAAGCACTAATCAAGACGTTGTAGCCAACAATCAGACCAACTTCGAGCGTATACGAAACACACATCCTTTACTCCGTACCTACTCATACGTGAAACAGAGTACCTCATCAACCCATACCTGACCGTCCCCTTCTCTTCGTCGTAGTCTCTGTTTCCACCCTCGTTGAACTAATTGGCGCCTCAGGCTGACCGATCAGTCCAACACTGGGCCCTTCCCAACCGCCCCGCCTTCGCGCCCGTGGGCCTGACGGGTAGGGAGACAGCGGTTGCACAACCTTAAAGCCTTGGTTGCTGTGCTTTGCTTTTGCTCCTTACTCCTTTCATCTCTTCTTCAACTTCGCACTGTTCGCTTCTTTTTTTGCATTTTTTTTTTTTTTTTTTTTTAATTTTCTTCTTTTTCTTACCATTATAATTATCATATTATGGCGCACTTCTTTGTTTTCCCCTGTACTAAAAAATAGTTCATATTTATTTAGTTTTATTTCTATTTTTCTGTCTCCGTCATTTAGCTACTCTTCGTTGCATTAATTAACCCGCCCCTCGCTCCATCCCAATAGGTTCTTCCTTGATCGTCCGTCATCGATTCCATGGTTGATCTTGATTCACTAATTCATTAGCTACATTGTCTCTGCCTGCCTACGTTCAGACGATAGAGTCCAACGAGCCGGAATCCTGCATGGTTGCGTCGTGACTGCTCTTGCGTGGTTCCTCCAGAGGCTTGGGTCTTCCACGGGGAGGCAGCCGCGGCGCTTCAGGTCCGTTGTCACCTTTTGCCTCCTAAATACTAAGCTGACCACCTTCTGATTCTGTCATTGGTGTGCAGTTCAGCTGAGTTTGAGAGTGCCGTGTATCACGGAATCTTATCTATTCTTGCTGTGTGCGTGTGTGGTGTGTGAATGACTCTTATGTGTTTCTTCCTTGCCAAAAAGACCTCTCGCCCCCTTCGATCACCTTGTCCATACTTCTATGCAGTATTCCTGCAGCCGCTGTGCTCAGCCTTTTCCTCCTTCCTATATGTCCGCTTTGATCTGTGATAATAGCCACCATATCTTCTTCTATCGAGATCCCTCTCCACGACCGATCTCTGACCAGTCAACGTTGTCTTTTCCTTCGTTAACCTCGTCAACATACTCTGTTGTTTCTTCTTCTTCTTCTTTTTCTTCCCCAATACCCGATTGGACCTCCTCGACCTGATGTTTCTCAACGGGCAGGGCGGACAGCGACCTCCGATGGTGGCCTTCCCGCCACTTAACGTTCGCGGATCTATTTCGTCAGGTTTCAATGCCCTAGGCCGCTCAAGAAACAACTCCGATGCTATGGACATCTATACAATCACAGACAGGGGTCCCGCTGCAGAGAGAGACCCGGCCGCTGGTCGTTGGCACGCCAATGGTTCCCCAAGTATTAATTCTACCAGTAGCAAGTATATCTCTCTTTCCCTCCTCCCTTCTATTTTCATATTCTTGCTCTCCCTTCTTTCGAGCTGCCGTCAAAGCGGTTAATATTGCAACTTTGTTACCATTGGGTGACTAATATACAATCTTCCTTTTCCTCTCTTCTCCCTTTAGGAATCCTGACAGATACCCTTGCTATCAGGAGAACGGACGAACATACCATGGATACCGCAAAGGAATCTACATGTTGCCGTGCGACGAGCAGGAGCAGGATCGTCTAGATATATTCCACAAGCTTTTCACTGTGGCGAGAGTCTCGGACGGACTGATCTATGCTCCACATCCCACCAACGGCCGGTTTCTCGATTTGGGATGTGGGACAGGGATTTGGGCGATCGATGTGGCCAACAAGTATCCAGAAGCCTTCGTCGTTGGGGTTGATTTGGCCCCCATACAACCTCCAAATCACCCGAGAAATTGCGACTTTTATGCGCCATTCGACTTTGAAAGCCTTTGGGCTCTTGGGGAGGATTCGTGGGATCTGATTCACATGCAGATGGGCTCCGGCAGCGTTGCAAGTTGGCCCAACCTCTATCGGAGGATTTATTCCCATCTCCGTCCCGGTGCCTGGTTTGAGCAGGTCGAAATCGATTTCGAACCCCGTTGCGATGATCGCTCTTTGGAAGGCTTGGCTATTCGACAATGGTACCAGTTATTGAAACAAGCCACAGAGGAAACCATGCGGCCGGTTGCTCACAATTCACGTGAAACGATTCGAAATCTGCAGGAGGCCGGATTTACTGAGATCGACCATCAAATGGTTGGACTCCCTCTCAACCCGTGGCATGAGGACGAGCATGAGAGAAGAGTGGCTCGTTGGTATAACCTAGCCATCTCGGAGAGTATTGAGACGATGAGCCTTGCCCCTTTCAGCCGTGTGTTCGGTTGGCCGATCGAACGAATCAAGCAAATAGCAGCCGATGTTAAATCGGAGGCTTTCAATAAAGAGATCCATACTTACAACATACTGCATATATACCAGGCTCGAAAACCTCTCGCCAATTGACCGAGATTACCCTTGCATGCTTCAAACCTCTGAGATCGTGGTTGCTATACTGCGCGCCATGAATGCGGATCTCCGCCCTCAGATTGAACCACCAATCGTGTTTAGAACGTGATCCATGCGATCTCCTTCCTCCATCTTGCTTCATTCTTGTTACGAAACTGTATTGAACAGCTCAGAGACCGGCCCGACACATACGGCACACACCCTACAACCCCACAAATATCCACCATCTCGGTCGCCAACTCCTATGACCGGGCACCCTTCCTCGTTCAATACCAGATTCATGCTCACGCGGAGACCTCTGAAAGCTCGCATGAAAATACTGGAACGAAGGCTTATCCCGTTTCCTGCGCGTTAGAAAGCCTGACTATTGGCTTTTAGGACTTTCGAAACGGTCAAGGAATATATACATCAGAGGTCACCCAATCTCGGTGCCGCCACATTTACGGCCCATACGGCGGCAGTCGCGATCGACTGATATCGTGGCACTAGGGACATGGAATTGCTCCGATAACGACACCTCCACTGGTTGGACAGAAGGAAGAACGGAGCGAACCAGATCTCGCTGAGACCGAGGGACACAAATTTCCTTTTGCTTTGGCCGCATGGGTCGCGATAGTTGCACTGCACTTTATAGCATGCCCTGGCGTTCTGTAGGGAAGGACGTTGCCGTTTACAGTGGCTTTATACCCAGATCATCTTGCCTTGTTGTATGGACGGCAGTATATCCCTCTTGGTATTGTTTTTTTCCACCCCTTTGTCTTTTTTGAAGATGAATTCTTGGAAGAAATTCTGGCTTTAATGATATTAATGACATGGCACAAGCGACTGCCTTGGTATGGACAAAAAGACACCCAGC
The DNA here is from genome assembly GCF_000002655.1 of Aspergillus fumigatus Af293. Taxonomy (NCBI): domain Eukaryota; kingdom Fungi; phylum Ascomycota; class Eurotiomycetes; order Eurotiales; family Aspergillaceae; genus Aspergillus; species Aspergillus fumigatus. The sequence continues at coordinate 3,920,147 of NC_007194.1, forward strand.
CAACACATTGGAAATAATCTCAACTCATGCCTTAAACCAGTAGCCAAAACTCTTCAAGATCCACCTATTTTTTTGGGGGAATCCTTGGAAAAACCCCAAATCCTTAGTTACCGTCATGATATGTGTGTCGTAAAACGCCGTGAATGCTTTCATCAAATGCTGCAGATCACCAAAAAATCGCTGTAATGAGTCTAATGACTATGCGTGTTCCAGAAAGAACAGAAGAAATATGCTTATTTCCGCCGGCCCCTTTGACCTCTACCAGCACCGGGCTTCCCACTTTCTTTGTCTCCGTCTCCATTGGAGTTCATCCACTCCCGACCTGCACCGGGACTCCGGCGACGCATCGTCCCCGGCCCTACCGCCACTATGTCCTCCTCACTTTCGCTGTCAGAAATGTCCAGGAGGACCGGCATGCGGAAGGCTTCCATCTCACCGTCCGCGCCACTCTTTAGCGGTTCGATGGTGAGGACATCGGGAACTTCATCTTCCTGGTCGAGACGCCGTTGGTGGATTTCCTCCGCCGGGTGAATGTCGAATTCATCCTCCCGTTCCATGTACTCGACATTTTCTTCGACTTCGCCGAAATCCGGCGCAAGGGCAGACCACTTCTGTGGCGTGACGATGGACCACGTGTATATGCAGCCGGATTCTAGGCCACAGGCGACTACCATGGGGCGCGACGGGTGCCATTCGACAACGCCGAGCTCTTCACGGGGACCCTCGAGGATCTTGACGAGGGAACCGTGGCTTCGCTCCCAGACGTAGATGTCCGGATTCATAAAGGTCGAGGCAGTGACAAATTCACCGGTAGAGGAGAAGGTGACGTGGTTCCAGCTTAGTCGGTTGACCACGTCCTGGAACTTATGTTCCACTTGTAGTTTGATGTTCGCGGGCTCGAGGTCGATCCCTAGTTGTGACAGGTCAGGCATGATGATGGTCCGAATTACGCGATCAGAACTGTTGATGAGTAGGTCCCGGCCATTGCTTGCCAAACGGAGGAGAATGACCACGCCGTTACACAGCCGGGTCGAGTGGATGGTCGTGCAGGTCTGTGTCTCGATGATATTGATCCACCCCTTGGATGTGCCTGCTATGATGTGATTTCCAAATGCCGAGAATATTGTGACGCATGTCGAGTGCTTTGCATCTTGCGCAGCTTGCTTGGCGGCCATGGCTGGGTCGACTTCTTCTGAGGCGGATGGCGGAGGACGAAATGGAGCGGAGGGGAGTATTCGCTTGATCGGTTTGGGGGACGAAATATCCACGAGGACTGGTTGGTCTTCGAAAAGTGAAGCGACGAAGAGTAAACTGCGACCATCGACATGCGTTAGACAGGACTCTAACACCCCTGCAGGAGCGAGGGACACTCACTGGTTGAAAGGATGTAGTTCTGCAATATACACAGGGGCCTCAAATCGGACAGTGCGCACGCGGGAACCATCTTTCATGTCCCACAAAATGCATTTCCAGTCCTGGGAGGAGCTGAGGAGGTATCGTCCATCTCTAGACCAGCTATTCCTTATCAGCACGACATTCTCCCAGTCGACTCCGCAGGGAAATTATTCCTACCTGAGAGATTGGATCTGTCTGGTATGGCCGCGAAGTTTCCGCGCGACTCCATTTGTCTCTATATCAAAGATAACCACAGTACCGTCCACCTATAGAATGAGTTGTCAATGAGGATTCGAGGTGGGCCCCAAAGGATAAGGGCTGTACGTACTCGTCCGGAAGCCAGGTAATCTCCTTTTCGATTGAAGCGCAAACATGTCGCGTGCCCGCTTCCTGTCGCTAGTTAGCTACGTCGCATTAAGAAGATGAAGGAGCGCCGACGGACTCAATTTCTCAGTCAAGGTGTCGGGATAGTCCTGGGCAAGGACGAAAGGATCAATGAGCGACAAATTCATTGTGGCTTACTAGCGCGTTTCAAGTGAGAAGAGAGTAACTGCAGCTAAATTAAGAAGATTTCCCAGCCTGAAGAGAGGCCAGGAGAGATAAATGTGAAGGATTCATCCAGCACCCTTGATGGCTAGGTAATCTGCGAACACAGGCGGCGATAAGAGGTGAATCAGTCTTTTGGCTGAGATTGTCAAATGAGAGGGCAGTCGCAGGGCGGTCAGTTGCAGTTTAAAAGTCATTAGCAATATTAATGGACACCATCATATGAATGAATTGATTGGGTAATTTTGTATTACAAATCTGACTTTTCCACCATTTGCCAGGTTTTTACGGGTTAGCGCTGCGGACTTTTAGTGGGCTCCGTGCTGGTGCTGCTGGCTGCGGCTCAAGAAAACTCGTGCCCCATCCAAACTGAAGTGACATCCAACCATCTCCCTTTCATCATCTCGACACCTGCTTGCCCATCCTCCAACCCTCCAGATCATCGCGTCTCGTATCGCGATATCTACCTGTCTCTCATCGGGCTATTGACCTCGACGTACTCGATCGAGATATACCTTTTCCCGCCCTTTTCGCCCCAAGTTTCGCGGATTCGGGGACACCAGGTCGCAGGCGCCCTCGTGGCAAGGGCTGCCAAAGGCCTCAGCCGGCCAGCTGCTTACGAACACTTTCATCGTCGCTATAGTATCGCTTGATTTTGCTTTGTGCGACTCGCATCGTTCGCTTCGTTGATCGCTAAACCGCCTTCGTTTCCTCGAGTATCACAACTACATCCGACGACCGATCGCCACCATGTCGAACGTTTACTTTCCCTACTCCAAGGCGCCGTTGCGCACCATCAAGGAGATTCAGTTTGGTCTATTCTCTCCGGAGGAGATCAAAAGGATGAGCGTGGTGCATGTTGAGTATCCTGAGACGATGGTTCGTACAACTTGGCTTCTGTTGACTGGGACTTGTGGTGTGGGATGACTGACAGGTCGAAATGATAAACAGGATGAACAACGGATGCGGCCGCGGACAAAGGGTTTGAACGATCCTCGTTTGGGTACGATTGACCGGCAATGGAACTGTGAGACCTGCGAGGAGGGTCAAAAGGAGTGTCCTGGGCACTTTGGACACATCGAGCTGGCGACACCAGTCTTTCACATCGGTATGTTAGATGTATGCAAATCCGTTGCAGATGCAAGAAGCTAATGCTATGCTCCAGGTTTCTTGACCAAAGTCAAGAAGCTCCTTGAGACTGTCTGCCACAACTGTGGCAAGATCAAAGCCGACACGGTTAGTCATCCCTAATTGGGATGGCAAATCCTAGATGGCATGATATGCTGACATAGAACCAGTCCGACTCCAAATTCTTAGAAGCCCTACGCATGAGAGATCCCAAGCGACGTTTCGACCATATCTGGAGACTCTCTAAGGATGTGTTGATCTGCGAAGCGGACCCTCCACCGGACGAGGACGAGCCTTTTTCGAAAGAGAGCTCCAAGCCACTCCGGAGGCATGGTGGTTGCGGTAACGCCCAGCCCACGATTCGTAAAGAGGGTATCACTTTGGTTGGAACATGGAAGCCCAACAAGAGCATGATGGATGAGGATGAGATGCAGCAGCCAGAAAAGAAAGTCATTACTCCTCAGATGGCCTTGAATGTCTTCCGCAACATTTCCCATGAAGATGTTCGGATAATGGGCTTAAGTAATGACTACGCTCGTCCTGAATGGATGATCATCACTGTTCTGCCTGTCCCCCCTCCTCCTGTCCGTCCTAGTGTTCTCGTCGGTGGTAGCACCAGCGGCCAGCGCGGTGAGGATGATCTGACTTACAAGTTGGCTGAGATTATCCGAGCGAATCAGAATGTCCAGCGATGCGAACAGGAAGGCGCTCCTGAACACGTCGTACGCGAGTTTGAGTCGCTTTTGCAGTACCACGTTGCCACCTACATGGACAATGATATCGCTGGTCAGCCGAAGGCTATGCAGAAATCGAACCGACCGGTCAAGGCTATCCGAAGCCGTTTGAAGGGTAAGGAGGGTCGTCTTAGACAGAACTTGATGGGCAAGCGTGTCGATTTCTCCGCTCGTACTGTCATTACTGGCGATCCGAACCTGTCTCTAGACGAGGTCGGTGTTCCAAGGAGTATCGCTCGGACTCTGACCTACCCCGAAGTTGTTACTCCGTACAACATCGAGAAGCTGCAGCAGCTTGTTGCCAATGGCCCAAACGAACATCCTGGAGCTAGGTATATCGTGCGGGACAACGGGGAGCGTATTGACTTACGCCATGCCCGAAGAGCTGGAGGCCAACAACTGCTGTATGGCTGGAAAGTCGAGCGGCATCTTATGGATGGCGATATCATTCTGTTCAATCGTCAACCTTCCCTGCACAAGGAGTCTATGATGGGTCATCGTGTCCGTGTTATGCCGTATTCGACTTTCCGACTGAACCTGTCTGTCACCACCCCTTATAACGCCGATTTCGACGGTGACGAGATGAACTTGCACGTTCCTCAGAGCGAGGAGTCTCGCGCAGAGTTGAAGCAGCTCGCCTTGGTCCCTCTGAACATCGTGTCTCCCCAGCGTAATGGTCCCCTTATGGGGATCGTGCAAGATACTCTCTGCGGTATTTACAAGATTTGCCGACGTGATGTCTTCTTGACCAAAGAACAGGTCATGAACATTATGTTGTGGGTTCCAGACTGGGATGGAGTTATCCCTCCGCCAGCCATCTTGAAGCCTAGACCTAGGTGGACTGGAAAGCAGATGATAAGCATGGCTCTTCCATCTGGGCTCAATTTGTTGCGTGTGGAGAAAGATAACTCTAGTCTGGCAGAGAAGTTCTCGCCCTTGACAGACGGTGGTCTGCTCATCCACGGTGGACAGTTGATGTATGGAATGTTTTCCAAGAAGACTGTTGGTGCTAGCGGTGGTGGTGTCATTCACACTATCTTTAATGAGTACGGGCCGGATACTGCGGTGGCCTTCTTCAATGGGGCACAAACCATTGTCAACTACTGGCTGCTTCACAATGGTTTCAGTATAGGTATTGGTGACACCATTCCCGACGCGATCACGATTCAGCGAATCGAGAATTGTGTGCGAGAGAGGAAGAAGGAAGTCGAAGCTATCACAGCAAGCGCTACGGAGAATACCTTGGAGCCCCTGCCTGGTATGAACGTTCGAGAGACCTTCGAGAGCAAGGTTTCGCGTGCGCTCAACAATGCTCGTGACGAAGCTGGTAGTGAGACTGAGAAGAGTTTGAAGGATCTGAACAACGCCATCCAGATGGCCCGGTCTGGATCTAAGGGTTCGACGATCAATATCTCTCAGATGACTGCTGTTGTGGGTCAGCAGTCCGTCGAAGGCAAGCGTATTCCTTTCGGATTCAAATATCGTACTCTTCCCCATTTCACCAAGGATGATTACTCTCCGGAATCTCGCGGATTTGTGGAAAACTCTTATCTGCGTGGCCTAACCCCAACTGAATTCTTCTTTCATGCCATGGCCGGTCGAGAAGGTCTGATCGATACTGCCGTCAAGACTGCCGAAACTGGTTATATTCAGCGGAAGCTGGTTAAGGCCTTGGAAGAGGTCATGGTTAAGTATGACGGTACTGTCAGAAACTCTCTGGGTGATGTGATACAATTCATCTACGGAGAAGACGGTCTTGATGGTGCTCACATCGAAAACCAGAGGGTCGACGTTATCAGATGCTCTGATGAAAAGTTCAGAGAGCGATTCCGTGTGGATCTCATGGATCCCGAGAGGAGCCTGGGACCTGAAGTCTTGGAACAGGCCAATGAAATTGCTGGCGATGTTGAAGTCCAGAGATATCTCGACGAAGAATGGGAGCAATTGCTCAAAGACCGGGCATTCCTTCGCACTGTCGCGAAAGAAGACGATGAGATGATGCAGCTTCCCATCAACGTGCAGAGAATCCTTGAAACTGCCAGGAGCACATTCCGGATACGTGAAGGGGCCATTAGTGACTTGCATCCTGCTGAGGTTATCCCTCAAGTCCGCTCTCTGCTCGATCGTTTGCTAGTTGTGCGCGGTGACGATCCAATCTCGCGCGAGGCGCAGGAGAATGCCACAATGTTGTTCAAGGCACAGCTTCGCAGTCGCCTTGCATTCCGCAGACTTGTGACCGAGTACTCAATGAACAAGCTCGCCTTCCAGCATGTTCTCGGTGCTATCGAGAGCAGATTTGCTAAGGCTGCTGCTAACCCAGGTGAAATGGTTGGTGTGCTAGCCGCTCAGTCTATTGGTGAGCCCGCTACACAGATGACCTTGAATACTTTCCACTTTGCTGGTGTCTCGTCGAAGAACGTCACCCTCGGTGTTCCTCGTCTCAAGGAAATTCTTAACGTCGCTACCAACATAAAGACGCCATCTATGACTGTTTACCAGTTGCCGCACAGATGCCACGATAAGGAATCTGCTAAACAGTTGCGAAGCGTTGTTGAGCATACCAGCCTGAGATCCGTTACAGAAGCCACTGAGATCTACTACGACCCGGACATCCAGACCACAGTCATTGAAAATGATAGGGATATGGTCGAGTCCTACTTCATCATTCCGGAGGATGTCACAGACGCCACTTCTCGGCAGTCCAAGTGGTTGCTTCGTATCATTCTCAGTCGGCCAAAGCTCCTGGATAAGGGTCTCACGGTGCAGGATGTTGCTGCCAAGATTAAGCAGGCTTATCCCAAGGATATCGCGGTTATCTTCAGTGATAACAACGCTGATGAGCAGGTCATCCGTATCCGTCAAATCCAGGATTACAAGGAAGACGAGGATGACGAGGACATTGAATACGACGTCACTCTGAAGAAACTGGAACAGCATCTTCTGGATACTCTCACTCTCCGTGGTGTTCAGGGAGTGGAACGGGCCTTCATTAACGAGAAGAGCAAAGTCCGTGTTCTTGAGGATGGCAGTCTGTTTGCAAGCAAGACCGATCCTCTCTGCAAGGAGTGGGTTCTTGAAACCAGTGGTTCTTCCCTCGGTGAGGTCCTGGCTGTCCCTGGAGTGGACGCTACACGTACGTACTCGAACCAGTTTATCGAGGTCTTTGAAGTCTTTGGTATTGAAGCTGCCCGTACGGCCGTGCTTCGGGAATTGACCCAAGTGCTTGCCTTCGACGGTTCCTATGTAAACCACCGTCATCTGGCGCTTCTGGTCGACGTCATGACTGTGCGAGGGTATCTGACACCGGTAACTCGCCACGGTATCAATCGTGCTGACAATGGTGCTCTGATGCGGTGTTCGTTCGAAGAGACGGTGGAGATTCTATTGGAAGCTGCAGCTTTCGGAGAGCTTGACGACTGCCGCGGTGTATCAGAGAATCTGATCCTGGGACAGATGGCGCCTGCTGGTACAGGAGAGTTTGACCTCTACCTTGACCAAAACCTCCTCAACACTGTTGTGTCGAACAATGCACGGTTCGGTGTTATGGGAACCATTGGGGCCAAGGATGCCATCATTTCCGACGGCGCTGCCACACAGTACGATACTGGTTCGCCCATGCAGGAAAGTGCATTCATTGGTACCCCCGACCCGGAGTCAGCATTCTCGCCCATTCGCCAGGCAGGTGCCGAGTCTCCTGGCGGCTTCACCGAGTACCAACCTACGGGTGGCTTTGGAGGTGGTTTCAGCCCCGCTGCTACAAGCCCGGCAGGCTATTCACCCAGCAGCCCGTTCAGCGCCAATCCCACGTCTCCTGGGTACTCCCCAACTTCAAGCTATTCACCTACATCTCCTGGCATGGGCATCACCAGTCCTCGTTTTATGACGTCGCCTGGCTTCTCTCCGGCCAGCCCATCGTTCGCTCCAACCTCGCCTGCATATTCACCGACGTCGCCGGCATATGGACAGGCATCCCCGACGTCTCCGTCCTACTCTCCCACATCGCCAGGGTTCTCACCAACATCGCCCAACTACAGCCCTACGTCCCCCAGCTTCAGCCCGGCTTCTCCTGCGTTCAGCCCTACGTCGCCTAGCTACAGCCCGACCAGTCCTGCCATCGGTGGCGCCGGTCGACACCTATCTCCTACTTCACCTACATCTCCCAAGTACACGCCTACATCTCCTGGCTGGTCTCCTACGAGCCCGCAGACGTACTCACCTACGTCGCCTAACTTTGCTGGATCGCCGACGTCTCCGGGCGGCCCCACCTCCCCTGGATACAGTCCTACGTCCCCCGCCTTCAGCCCTTCGTATGTACCCTCGTCTTCAGCTTGAGTGATGTGTGCGCATTTGACTAACATTCTTGTTCAGGTCTCCTCGCCAGTGAGATTAGCAAGTACTTCGGCTACTTCTTTATGGTTCCGTTCTATTCCTGTACCATCATCCATTCTATCGAACAATCCATAAAAAAGAACACATTTTGCATCTGATGCCGCGGACTTGGTTGGTTATTTCATCCTCAATATGGGCGCCAGCAGCCTTTCTCAGATGTATGCCTTTTTGACGTTTCAGCCTGATTGTTTTTCCTTTTCAATAATTTGAGCCACCCTGCTGAAATTGTGATACATTCTTCTGGGCTGGCGATGCATGTTCTGATTCGTTGCACTCCCATTTCCCCTCAGACCTTCCAAATACCTCGGGGCTTTAGAACGGAATGGTTTGTGGCTGGGTGAGTGCTCTGGTCCCCTCGAGGCCGTTGTTAATGATTGTATTACTGCCACTGCTTGTTCTTTTCATGTACACAGCCTAGCCTAAAACGGATTGAAGAATGAATGGATAAATAAAGGGAATATCATTCCTTAAGGAAAAACATATCTAGCAATGTAAAAAATTTGTTGCAGGACATGAATTTTCTTGTGATAAGATGATGTACAAAGGCTGCAGCTCGCATATGGTAGACGATATAATTGTATGTCATCGGCAAAATGAAGCTCCGCAACGCCAGGTGGCCGGTTCCCGCCTGAGCTCATCATACGCCGAACAAGCTTCCCCAGAGTTATCGAGGCCACATTTTTGACTGCTGGCGAGGTGAATCGATGTCCAGTCAATTGTGAGAAGAGAAATCGCAATGTGCCTCTTATTGCTCCTAAATACTACCAAGTTTTGCCTGGCAACATGAAGAACCTACGGCTATGGCGTTTTCTGCCTCTGGCGCTCCGTGAGTATCCACTACGTCAACAGTGCGACCACCGAGGTTCTCATACTGATCATCAATGATCGATTTCTAGTGCTGCTGCAGGCGCTTGGGGTTGAATCGAAAGTTCAGTCAGAGAATGGTCATGCATCAATAGAAGTCACTTCCGAAGCATATCAGCATGGAAGCAAATATGCGGGTGAAGCTGAGGGATCTCCCTTCTGGCCCGGACAAGGTAAGAGGCTATTGCTGCCCATGGTCGGAAACATGTTTAAATGGCGACTGATATTGTCTGCTTGTAGAACGTGTCGACAACGCCCTTAGAGTCCTCCACGGAATAAAGATTTCAACCACCCGATCCGAGAAGCCATCAGGCCTCGTTGGATACGCCTTACATTACGCCCAACAGGCGTTCCGCATCCTGTTCATGAATGCACCTCAATCGGAGACAACTGAGAAGCGAAGAATCGACCCGAATGTTGTCAAAGCCGTGAAAGAACTCAAGCTGGCAGCGGAGGAGGATGAGAACCCTGATGCGATGTTCCTATTAGCGGAAATGAACTTCTATGGCAACTTTACACATCCGCGCGATTTCAAGCGCGCCTTCCATTGGTACCAGAGCCTTGCGGACTTGACTGGAAATAGTACAGCGCAATATATGCTCGGTTTCATGTACGCCACCGGCATCGGGGACGGGGTGGAGCGCGACCAGGCGAAGGCATTGTTGTATCATACCTTTGCTGCGGAAGGAGGGAACACGAGGTCGGAGATGACGCTGGCGTATCGCCACCACGCTGGCATCGGAACTCCCAGAGACTGCGATCAAGCGACCTATTACTACAAGAAAGTGGCGGACAAGGCGATTAAATGGTATCGATCTGGGCCACCCGGTGGCTATAGCATGGCTAGTGAAGCATATCGGTGGGCGGACGAGGAGGGTGGCGTTTACGGCGAGGGTGCTAGCGTCTCAAGCTCAGGGCCTAACGCACAGCGTGATGGGGTCCAGTCTAGTACGGAAGCTAGCTTGGAGGATGTTCTAGAATACCTGGACCTCATGTCGCGCAAGGGGGAGCTCAAGGCCACGTTTAGCTTGGGGAAGCTATACTACGATGGGGCGCGAGGCCTGCCTCGGAATTTCCGAAAGGCAATGAAGTACTTCAAGCAGGTAACGAGACGCTACTGGAACAAGGACGGCTCAGTCAACCCCAATCACCCCGTGGGGATAGATAAACTTGCTTCGAAAGCAGCAGGCCACGTTGGAATGATGTACCTGCGCGGCGAAGGCGTCGAGCAGAATTTCAACAACGCTCTTACTTGGTTCAGGCGGGGACTGGTCAATGGCGACTCGCTCTGTCAGCACGAGATCGGACTCATGTATCTTCACGGCTACGGCGTGCCCCAGGATGCGTTCAAGGCCGCCTCGTATTTCAAATCGGCTGCTGATCAGGACTATCCTGCCTCGGAGACCAGACTTGGAGTTCTTTTCCTGGATCAGGGGGATGTCGCCACGGCTACCCGATATTTCGAGCTGGCTGCTCGCTGGGGATCCATGGAGGCTTTCTATTACCTGGCGGAGCTATCGAACAATGGCATCGGCAGGCAACGACACTGTGGCATGGCCGCATCGTATTATAAAATGGTCGCAGAGCGTGCCGAAGCGATTCATTCGTCGTTTGCCGAATCAAACGCCGCGTACGAGAGAGGCGATAAAGAAGCGGCTTTGATCCCAGCTATGATGGCTGCAGAGCAGGGCTACGAAAGCGCTCAGGCAAATGTAGCATTCCTACTCGATGAGCAGCGCTCATTGCTGTCGCTCGACACTATGCTACCTGGGATTAAGAAGTCTCGCCCGTCTCTCCTTCGAAACGCTGCTTTAGCGCTGATCTACTGGACACGTTCGGCCAAACAGGCGAATATCGACTCGCTGATCAAGATGGGTGACTACTATCTCAGCGGAACTGGTATCGAAGCCGACCCTGAAAAAGCTTCTATCTGCTATCATACCGCTGCGGAAGCCCATTACAGTGCACAGGCCTACTGGAACCTTGGCTGGATGCACGAGAACGGAGTCGCCGTGGAGCAAGACTTTCATATGGCCAAAAGATACTACGACTTGGCGCTCGAAGCAAATGCAGGAGCTTATCTGCCTGTGAAATTAAGCCTGATAAAGCTGCGGATACGTAGTTATTGGAACAAGATTACGAATGGAAAGGTCAACTCCATTCGAGAGGAAGAAGGTAAGGGTACCCAAGAAGATTTTTTTCGCTTACGCCTGTTTAACATGCTGACCGGACACCGCAGAACAAAAGCCTCGTCGGACATTCAAAGAGTGGATTGCGGCGTTTATTGAGAATGACGAAGAGGAGGAGGCTTACCACTCACAGTTGTACAAGCACGCGGAAGATGAAGATGACATGCTGTCTTCGAATCCAGATGCCCGCCGCCTTGATGAACACCGCCATGACGATGGCTACTATGATGACCTCGACCTCGACATTGATGAGAGCGTACTGGAAGGTCTCATTATTGTCACCTTGGCTGCCACATTACTCGTACTTGTATACTTGAGGCAGCAGCGAAACCGGCCGAGGCCGAACGAGAATCCGGGTAACAACGCAGCGGTAGTGAACAATCAAAACGACCGCGGGTTTTTCCCGCAGCCTGGAGATCCGGAGTTTGCCCAGTGGGTTGCCGGTGGTGTTGGACATTGATAGAGATAGCATCTGCATGAGTTTGCCCAATTGTATATTCTTCTAGGCACCATTCAAGCTCATAAAAGTCCTCATACTGAGTAGATCTGTACATAAGCGTCAATATCGGTTATCTTATCTGATGGCTGTGCTTATCGATAAGCTTCTTTATGATCCACTCAAGGAGACGCAAAGAGTGCGTGCATTCCGCCATCGACCCCAGGCCAGGTGAATCGTTTTTAGATCGGCAATCTATATGTGAGAATGTGATACAATGCAGAGTTGAATGTAATGCTTCAAAATGTCTTCTATGAATCTGAACGGAAAACGACGTCGCGTCGAAGGTGCCGCTTCTACGCTCTCGAAGCCGTTCAAATCACCTCTCCGCAAGCCAGTGCAGGGCACTGTGGGCAAGGAAAAGGCATTCAACAACTCTTCCATCAAGACTGAGGCTGCAGGGCAAGAACCGCAAGATGCCGATGGCAAGGATGCACAGGAACATCTTATACCACGGACTTCCATCTCATCTAAACTAACTTCTCTTACAAGCTCATCTCCCGCCTCGCCAGTTCCAAGTTTGCAAAATCGAAAACGAAAACCTGGCACGAATCAGATAACTCCATCGAAGAAGAACATCTTAGCAGATCCTGTTATCTCAGCGCTTCAGAAGGAAGAAAGAGCCCTACAATCCAGACTGTCTGCTCTCCGCTCTGAACTCGATACAGTACAGCAAGCTCTTCGAATTGAATCATCATCGAAAGATGCCGAGCTCGAAGCTCTGATCCTTAAATGGAAGACTGTAAGCCAGGAAGCTGCGGAAGAGGTTTTCGAAGGAGCTCGAGAGCGGGTCTCTCGGATGGGGGGTATGAAGGCTTGGAGAGAGCGGATGCAGAGCGACAGCGCCAGGCGGGAACAGGAGGAAATGAACTTGTGGTATGGCAATGCCGAAGCGGAGGGGCCGGAGATTAATGAAGAGGAACTGGAGCAGCGGAAAGCTGAGCTCCTTGATGAAGTTGAGATGCCTCGGAAGGAACAGGAGGTGGTTAGTGAAAGGGAGATAGCTGAAGACGAGGTATGCTTGAATGGGTTTCTCTGACTGGACGAGAGGATGCTAACGCCCTATGCACAGGAATTTACAATGGACATTATGCTGAAGATGCTGAATATCGACTTGAAGATGATCGGATATGATAAGTCGACTCAACAATGGATTAAATGATGAGTTTAATTGCTGATATGGTGGCATTGCTCGGAAATCAGTATACTTGGTCCGTGTTTGTATGAGTACAAGCCTGTTCAAAGCTGTACAGGACTGGGCTCATACCGGGTTCGTACCGTCTAAGTGGTCTACCTACAGCCTTTCGAGTCAATGGGTATCCTCTTTTGTCGCATGCTTCCGCTTCGTATCTTCTAAGATCGTCAGTGTCTCTGATCGCGATACTGGGATGCTTTCCAGAGGGCTGATTGGCAATCGCCCCGCTTGTCATGCATCGGTAGCGGCTGCTTCTTCAGGATAGATGGATTCAGGATGGGAATAGAACTAAGAGTAATTCCTGAAATCGCTGTAGACACTGATCCGCCAGAAGTATAGGGCTCTTAAATTTAACAGTGGTAGTAAATCCCGAACTCAGGCCGTGTTAAAAGATCGAGACGCTAGAATCGATGCCCTACAGTGCCCATCCAACCAGCCATCTTTGGTCTGCGTATCGAGAATCTTAACCACACCAACTGACGGACGATCGAACCTTTGTCCGCTAATTGCCTGATCAGCCATTTTTGTGCGAAGAAATGATGCTTGGCAATTGGCTTGTTGCACAGTCTACGATAACGAAAAATGCCCTGAGTGCCAAGAAATAGAGTACCTTGTGTGCTATCCACCAGCAGCTTTAACAGTATATTTTGCAGAATCTTCTCAGGTATGTTTAAGCTATCTGGAATCACGACAGGGAGGATTCCTACGGGAATGGGTAGATTGAACCCCTCAACTTTCGTTGTTACGCCGTTTACTTGCACTCTAAGCCAGCTGATCTTGCAACCATGACCGACACTAAGGAGGCCGAGTTAGATGTGCGATGCTCCGACAGTCTGGAGAAAAAGGATGATATTGCACCTGAGGATATTAGAGACATTGGAGCAAACCTCTATGCGGAGGTGGAGCGATTATCGCCAGAGGAAATAGAGGAAGAAGGGATCCGAGTGCGCAAGATGTTAGATCGAAGGATATTGCCAATTGTACGTCCCTGCAGGATCCCCTGTCTTGCTGATTGCGTTGTGCTGTGTATCAGTCGCTGACGGTTCGGCTGCACAGCTATACTTGACCTTTGTAATGCAGTTTCTGGGTTAGACATGCTCATTCCCTCGGACGATGCTTGAGAAGACGGGCTCATTTGTGATTCATAGACAAGCTTTCGCTCAACTATGCCTCGGCCTATACCCTGATCCCAGATCTCGGTCTCGAAGGCCAGAGATATTCTTGGGTTGCTGCTATTTTCTACTTTGGGTACTCCAGACCCTTTCTCATACAACGGAGCCGACTTCGCTAACCCGACAAGGTACGTGTTCTGGGCAATCCCGGCGAATCTCCTGATTCAACGATTGCCCCTAGCGAAGTATATGGGTGGAGTCATCATCATTTGGGCCGGGCTCGTTATTGCGCATATCGGCGCTAAGAATTATGCGGGTATCCTGGTTTTGAGATTCCTGTTGGGCATGGCAGAGGCATGCGTAAGTCCGTGCCGTAAGTTCCAATACATTGTGTCGTCCATTGCAGCGGACTCGGAGACTGACTAATGCAGTGATGAGTTTCACTTCCATGTTCTACAAGAGATCTGAACAGCCTCTGCGTATGAGTCTCTGGATGTCTGGCAACGGCATGGCCACGATGATCGGAGCGCTTCTCAGTTTCGGAGTGGGCCATTCTCATAATACCAATATTCACAGCTGGCAGCTCATCTTCCTGACGATTGGTCTGATGAACTTCGCCACTGGTTGTCTCTTTCTCTGGCTGATGCCCGACTCCCCTAGTTCCGCAAAGTTCCTCACCCACCGGCAACGCGTCGTGGCTGTTCAGCGAGTATCAGAGAACATGATCGGAGTCAAAACCAAGCAGATCAAGCCGCATCAGGCCCTCGAAGCATTATACGACCCCAAGGTTCTTTTCAGCCTAGGAATCGGAATTGGCTGCGGCGTCATCAACGGCGGCGTGTCCAACTTCTCCTCGGCGCTCATCAAGGGTTTCGGCTTCAACGGCATCTACGCAACCCTTCTCCAGCTCCCTACTGGAGTCACCCAAGCCGTTGTGGTGCCTATCTGCGGCCTGATCGCGACCTACGTCCGCGACTCGCGCTGCCTCGTCCTCGCCGCAGTATGCCTCATCCCGTTCGGTGGGCTCCTCGGCATCCGATTCACCAGCCTCGACCACAGATGGACTCTGGTCGGCTGCACCTGGCTGCAGTACATTATCGGCGCCCCAATCATCGTGTCGTGGAACCTCTTAGCGACAAACGTCGCCGGACATACCAAGCGCTCAATGGCCAATGGCATGTGGTTCACCATGTTCGCAGCAGGTCACGTCGCTGGCGCCAAGATCTTCTTCGCCCGGGAAGCGCCCCGGTACCACTCCGCTTTGGCAGGTCTGCTGATCTGTTATGCTGGCATGATTGTCCTAGCGCTTGCTTCGTACACATATATGAAATGGGAGAATCTGCGGAGAGATCGCAAGCCATCGCCGGACGATGATGTCTCGCGGCGCGAGGAAGCCGCCATCCTTGATGGGTTCAAAGACTTGACTGACATGAAGTCAAAGAATTTTCGTTATGCGTTATGAAGATTTGGCTCCAATTCAAAGCATCCTTCAGTCTATCCTGTATATCAACTTCTCACGATGTTGTATCCATGGTCTTGATTCTGCCCTGGCTACATTGCATTTCGAAGATTGTCCGAGTCAGAAAACAAAGAATGGAATGGTAGAGACTTGTGTACGTGTGTACAGGCTAAATGCAGAGTGGGATGGTGGAGCCTTGGGCTTGCCACGTGACAATAGATGCGGAGCAACGCATGTGGCACGGAGAAAACTCCATGTCCAGAATGGGAAGTACAATTATCGAATGGCTGGTGAGTGCACCTTTGACTGTGGTACGTGTGATGAAAGCTCCCTTGAACTTTATGAAATTAGGAATTGTAATTTATGTACATGCAACACTCATGTCGTAGTCGTTCAATCTTAAGCCTTCTCGATGTATTGATCGAAAATCTCGCGGAGGACCTTGGCGCTCTTCTTGGGTATTCTCCTTTGGTTGTTTGCGTAGTCGACGAAGGTGACGCCAAATCTGGTCTCGTAGCCTTCGGCCCATTCGAAGTTACTGCATAGGAAAGAAGATTTGTCAGCCAGCTGGACCGGTACCTCTGAGTCGAAGACAAAACTTACTCCATCAAGCTCCACGCCATGTAAGCGCGGACATTCACACCGTCCAGCGTGTAAGCGTCCGCCATGGCAGCGATATACTCGCGGAAATATTGCACACGGAAGTCGTCGTTCACGATCTGGTCCACGGGGAGGTCACTCTCGCCCTTGAGACTGGTCCCGTTCTCGGTTACGTAAATCTTGGGCTGGTTGTAGCGATCGCTGAGCCACTTCAGCAGCTTCCGGAACCCGATGGGGTGGGGACGCAGCCAGGGTGACTGTGTCTCGGGACCGATCCATTCGCCGTTCTTGTTCTGCAGGAGGATCTCCAGGTTGCCGGCGACGTCATTGGGGTCCGGTTCGCCCGTCTTGGCCTTGATGTAGTTGGCGCAGTAGTGGTTCATGCCGTAGAAATCGTTGCTGCCGTGGACGAGGGCGATATCTTCAGGGGTCCAGGTGGGCAGGCGGTCCCCCAATTGTTTGACCATGCTGTCTGGGTACTTGCCGTGATAGATGGGGTCAGCGAACCAGGAGATAGCGAACTCAATTTTGCGATCGCAGGCTTCGACGTCCGCAGGGTTCTCGGGGTCCCACGGCTCAGCCCAGTCACCTGGGACTTGATCAGTAACTACTTCATCAAGCTGTGCACATGGAGGCCAGAACTCGTACCATTCAAGGTAATGCCAATCTCACCACCGTCTCTGGGCTTGAATTCTTCTCTGTAAATCTTCACTGCCGCTCCATGAGCAACAAGGATGTTGTGGCCGACGATCCAGGGCTCGCGCGAACCGTCGCCGACGGGGCTCTTGGTACGGTCGCTGGTCCTGCCAGGGGCGAACTGGCCGACATTGTACCCAAGCACACTGCTGCACCAGGGCTCATTGAAAGTAATCCAGTACTTCACTTTTGAGCCGAAAGCATTGAACATTACGCGAGCATAGTTGGCAAAATCGGCGACAAATTCTTCCTTGTTCAGAAGACCACCGTACCGCTTGTCGAGGGCGTCGGGAAGATCCCAGTGGAAGAGGGTAACGAGAGGAGTAATACCCGCCGCGAGCAAGTCGTCGACGAACTTGACATAGTGCTGGAGACCCTTTTCATTGACAGGGTCATTCCGGCCACCCAGAGGGATGACACGAGACCTAAATTTATGATCAAGGTAGGGTCAGCCAAGATCCATTAGTGCCCGGACGCTGTGCAAAAGATGTACCATGAGATAGAAAAACGGTATGCCTTTGCACCACACTCCTTGAGCAGGGCAATATCCTCATGGGTGCGGTGGTAGGAGTCGCAAGCCACCTCGCCAGAGGCTCCACCGGCAATTTTGCCGGGGATTTTGCAAAATGTATCCCAAATAGACGGGCCTCGCCCGTCTTCATCCACAGCTCCCTCAATTTGGTAGCTAGATAAGGAAATAACAGCGACAATTAGTTAAACCCCCGATAAAAGAGAAAACATAAGATTAGGATATACCTCGCAGTTGCGAATCCCCAAAGAAAGTCTGGAGGAAGTGTCGAGGTAGTTGTGGAGCCCATGATTGAATGGATCTCGAGGGAATGAATTCAGACAGCTTTCTTTTCCTTTCAGTGGATAGGACAACTACTGAAAGAAGCAGTGGTATGCGTAGAGGATTTCTGTCCAGGATGACCGAGGAGAGTGGACAGATATTTAAGTCCGTCCTTCTGGCATTTCGAGAGCTCTCTGCATCAAGCGATGGAGGGGTGAGCGGGGAACCGTCTTGGAGAATGGATGGACTGCATCACGGTTCACCCAGTCGCCAGTTCCTTGGTCCAACCATTCTACAGTATAGTTCCCAAGAGTGGAAAGACCTGTAAATAGATCTGGAAGCGAAGGCTGCTCCCAGAGGAATAATGGTGTGGGGCGCGGAAGATTAATGGCTATCATTTAGCATGATGACGCCGTGCTGATATTCGGGGAGCTGGTGCCTGGCGGGGCACCTGAGGCACTGCAACAGCATCGGCTCAACGGGCCGTCAACCGATTCAAAGTACCTATGTTGAACTTGTTGGAGGTCTTGCTATATACATAATCGAGACGTAATCTTTCAAGGAAGTAAGAAGGACGTAATGGCTATCTGTCCTGGTTATGTCAAATATCATACATAGCTTTACCCGTAATGGTCCCATAACTCCCCCAAAATGCTTATTGCTAGAAACACATCCGTGCGTTTGCCAAAGTTGATGCCCATCCGGTAGTAAAATATGAAAGTCATACAAAGTCATTGAAGTCATGTGGTCCGCGTTCCCGCGCCTGCACGGTAGTTTCCCGTGGTGCAGTTGTCTGAGTAGATTGAGAGCCCCAAGGTCAAACAATCTCCATTCCATCCACATCGTCCCCTTCGAGATCATCCACGTCGTCAGTCATAGCGCCTCCAACGGAAGGCCGGGATCGTTTGGTATCCCTGCTGAGATCAAGTCCCTCCGCTCCTAGAGCACCCACTAGCTCCAGTTCCGGCCCGGCAACAATCCGACCTTCCATGTCGACCACCTCGCACAGCTCAATCAAGCTCTGACGACTGAGTGATTTGAAGCCGTCGGTCCGGACAACGCGACCCCAGTGGCTGAGGCAAAATTGTGCGGCGCGCCGCATCAACCAATCTTCGTTGGTCCGCCCGGCCCGTTCCCAGATGATGGCCGCGTTCTCCACATCTAACTCGCGGCTCAAGCGATTTACGCAGAGCAGGCGCAGCTTTGGCATGTCATACAGGTTCGCCATGACGAGCATACCTGCAACATCGATGATGCTGGAGCAATATTCAGGGTGCCCTGATATGCTGTCTGTGTAAAGATAGTAGAGGAAAGCACGGACGACAGAGTATGGTTCAGGAATGTGCATTCTCTTAGAGTGATACTCCGCCATTTGCGCAGAATACAGTCGCTTGAAATGCGGCCATCGGAGCTGCAGGATGATGCGATGTACGTGAATAGGAGGCGAGGTAGGAGCATTCGCGGGCAGGAACGCCGGCCGAGACTCTGTTGGAGCAACGTCCTCTGCCACATCGTCCGGAGATTCGATGTCATCAGGATTTGCGGTGATGATAAAGTCAGCATCACTGCCGGATTCTGGAGGTTGGTCGAAGACAGCGGAGAGATCGGCACCAAGCCCAGAAATGGGCGGCAGTCCTGACCTTTCTGATACCAAAGCCCTGCTTTGATCAGGAGACAGGGTCGCCAGTTCATTGCCAAGCAACCCGTATTTCTCCAGGTCAATGCAAAGAACTTCGCTCATATGATTCTCATCACTGTTGCCAGGAGCGGCGCCAACGTCAAGGCTGCATCCCAGCAGCCAGGCTTTGGTGCCACTAGCGTCGACTGTACAATAATGCCAGCGGTACCCGGGCTTGAAAATCTCTTGCCCATCAGCTAGTTTCTGCCAACGAAGAGTGTCAAGCTCCAAAGCCGATAACTTGCACTCATACGTCCGGACTGTTTCGGAAGGAGTGATCAGGTCGAGGAGGACACCAGATGCGTGAGCCTGGAAGTGGGTTCCAGCAAACAAGGCAGGAACATAAGGACCGGATCGGAACTTATGACAAGAGATAGCTCCTGGGGCAATTGGCTTCTTTCGACCGGAGTTGCGAACTTGTACACTCCCAGAATTCGCCGCGTAGCTACCGGACCGGCCAGGCAGCTGCTGGGTTGGACTACTATATACCGGGTCTGGACTATGAGTCATTCTGTTGATTATTCCAGGGGAATCCACGGTACCTTGTGAAGACGGAGTTCCAAGAAACGGCGAGCCCTTGAGATCAAGCCACCAAATATCTGTTGTGCGTTCCATATCCGGGTCAAGGCCTCCGAATATCCAAAGACGGTCCCCCCAAACCCAGGCAGTGTGGTCGAAACGAGCTGTGAATCTCCAACTCCGGGACCAGGTCCATGTTTTCAGGTCGAGGTAGCATAGGTCATCGAGAATCACATTGTTCTCTCCAGTAACACCACCTATAATGAAAAGCTTCTCGTCATGAATGACAGCAGCATGACGAGCCCTTCCCCGCGGGATTTGTCCACGAATTTCCGGTTGAGTCCAGGTCGAAGTGGGAATATCGAGGATGACGATATCAGAGAGGTACTCGCGATGTTCGTTTTCTCCCCCGAAGACGATGAGTTTGTCGCCTTGATAAAGAGTAGCAGTGTGTCCTGTAAAGTATTGAAACATATTAGAGGAAGTCAAAAAAGGCATCTGCTATGAATCGACCAACCCATGCGAACACCAGGAATATCGCCATAATTATCCACAAGTTCCCAATGAAGTGCTTTCAAGTCTAGCCTCAGGACATGGTTGTAAACTATTTAAGCCCCAACATTAGTATGAGATGATGTAGAGACTCGATTGAGCCGTAGAATAAAACCAGTATCGACCTTCGTCTGTGAACTGATCAAATCCTCCAAATGCATAGATCTGCTCATTGTTGCAATACGTCACGGATGCATTGACCAAACACGCAGGAACATTGCCTTGGGCCTTGCGGATGACCGGGCGATAATCCGTGCTACCACGGCGACCTCTAGCTGGACTGGTCGGCATGAGGTATGCGCTCTGTGGTCTCTGATGAAGTGAGGGGGTGGGAGTCATTGGAATTGAATCTCTTGATCTGATCCAAGACAGTGGGTCCTCACGGAACTGGGCGAAGACCGGGGGGGATGTACGGATAGTATTACTCGTAATAGTGGAGGACGGCTGCCGCGCCATCAGGCTCTGCAAAAAGGCCCAAGTCGTATTGCTGACCCACACAGCCGTGGTATAAAAATGAAATAATTGAAACGTCGATAGAATTAAGGACGCAGATTTGTATTTCTTTGGTGGCCCATGAGTCGGCCGATCAAGTCCCGAACAGATTTTTCAATGACGACAAGGAAGAATAGTGTAAAAAACGCCAAGACGATCGGCACCCAACAAAAAGGAAAGAGCCGCACGTCATGTGGAAGCTAACCCGATCAGTTGTTAGAACAGCCGTACCTCAGGTAACCGTTGCCATGGGAGAAAGAACTATACGCTGTATTTATTCCCCTGGATCTCTGCTCTGCTGGTCTTTGAATCCATCTTCCTTTTGCATTTTTCTCAGTTACACTCGTATCTGATATCTGCTTGCATAGTATATGATTCGTTTTGTCGGTTTATACTTGCATACACTACCATTTCGTTGCGTCTTAGACCTACATCTTCATTGAATGACCAGATCTGGCATTTGAGATCAAGGAGCTCATTTTCTTCTCTTGAGCATCTTTTAATATACCATTCGTTGGGTTTTGCACATTACAAACATGGCTACCCCGTTGATATCGACTCCGGTGAAGTTCCATCACGGACTGTTTTCATCCAAGACCGCTGGCGGTCGCATGCCTCTCACACCATCTCCTCACGCAAGAAGAGCGAGTGTGGCATCGAATCATTCATCTCCCTTCACGCCTCCTCGTCAATCGGCAGATGCTACGAAAGACAACGGTCGCTTGGTCTACGGCGGCAATCTCTCCTCATATTTTGCTAAATCGGTCGCGAAGACATCAAAAACTTACCGAGAATCTCCCAAATCAAACATTGCGAGGACGCGCAAGTCACCAAGGCATCTTGAGCTTGGTGTCTCGGACTGGTCTTTAACCGGCACAGGCCCTTCCTCAGGGCAGTCTCCGTCATCAAGAGAACGAGCCCGGAAAGAAGTTTCTGCTCGCACAAGGTCGGGCAAGACAACCGTTCGCATCCCCCACAATGCTGGTGACAGATTCATTCCCAACAGGTCCGCAAGCGAAGGACTGACAACAACTGGAACTGCCAAACCCGAGGAGAACCAGCGGCCTAAGTCGGGCAGCAGTGAAGGATCCGCCGTTCTTGCAAGTGCTGCGAGCGCCTTCGACATCGGAGGCCGAGGAGTAGATGATGATCTGACTGCTGCTCTTGAAAACCTCGGTCTTGAGGACAATGACAACTCAACGACGTCGTACACCAAGCCAGCGCCCGATGCCGTCGCCTACGAATCGTCGCTCGCTGACGCCTGCGGCGTCAATTTGAACACTCGCATCCTCGCCTTCAAGCCACCGCCTCCAGAATCGTCAAAGCCAATTGACTTGAGAGCACAGTACAATCGTCCATTAAAATCGAGCAAAGCCAAAGGTTCTCAATTCCGCCGCAGAGTTCAGACCGCTCCTGAGCGTGTATTGGACGCCCCTGGTCTTCTTGATGATTACTATCTCAATCTGCTGGACTGGAGCTCTGGAAACCAGGTCGCTATTGGTCTTGAGCGCAATGTCTATGTGTGGTCGGCGGATTCTGGATCTGTCAATTGCCTGCTAGAGACTTCTCCTGATACATATGTCAGTAGTGTCAAATGGAGCGGCGATGGCGCATATGTTGGAGTGGGTCTTGGCACGGGAGAGGTGCAGATCTGGGACGTGGAGGAAGGCACCAAGCTTCGAAGCATGTTTGGCCATGACTCCCGTGTTGGTGTGATGGGCTGGTCCAAGCACACATTGTCGACCGGTGCGCGCAGCGGTCTCGTCTTCAACCACGATGTTCGCATCGCTCAACACAAGGTCGCAGAGCTCGTCTCCCATACGTCAGAAGTCTGTGGTCTGGAATGGCGACCCGATGGCGCTCAACTCGCCACGGGCGGTAATGACAACCTTGTCAACATCTGGGACGCGCGGTCTCTGAGTGCTCCCAAGTTTACCAAGACAAACCACCGCGCGGCTGTGAAAGCTTTGAGTTGGTGCCCTTGGCAGTTGAACCTGCTCGCGACGGGTGGCGGTTCGTATGACCGTCACATCCACTTCTGGAATACCACCACCGGTGCCCGGACCAACAGTATCGATACTGGCTCACAGGTCACCAGCTTGAGATGGAGCAACCACTACCGGGAGATTGTCAGCTCAAGCGGATTTCCTGACAATTCTCTGAGTATCTGGAGCTATCCCACCCTGGTCCGTAACGTAGAGATTCCGGCTCATGAGACACGAGTTCTTCACAGCTGCCTGAGCCCCGACGGTCAATTGCTGGCCACTGCCGCTGCTGATGAGAGTTTGAAATTCTGGAAGATCTTCGAGCGCAAGCCTGGTACCAGTGCTTCGGCGTCCCGGGAAGGTGGCGTTGGAAGCAAAGCTCAGATGACCAAGTCTATGACCATTCGGTAGATGGACATCCGCTCTTCTGCGAAATTTGACTTGTTTCCTACGCCCTGACTTTTATGTTACATCTTTTTGTTGGATGATTTCGCATGCAAGGCGTTCTGATGGGTTGACTTCTTTTAGGTTCCTGTATAGAGCCTAGGCAATAATGGTACCCTCATAAGACATAACTCACCACTTTGCAAGATCTATTTCACTTTGTAGAGATGACTGATACTGGGAGTGAGCCTTCCATATTCATCAGGCAACCTGTTTGAAGCTATGGTGTGTCAGATATCGCTCGAGGTGACGATGGGGAGATGACGATGTCACTCAATTCAAGAGAGACCCATAACAGTTAATTTATCATTACATTTCTTTGAATGAAGAGTTAGTAAATTATTACTGTACAGAAGATGAGGATGAAATGAAGCACTCATCTCTCCTGGATCTGGCCATGGTTCACTAGTTAGGTAGTGAGTGGGCGGAGATCATTACTAAGCATGCCGAGAGGAGGACGGATTTCGCCCGGGGAGAGCGACTTTGACCTCAACCAGAACCCTACAGTACGTTGCGTTGCCGTCTCTCTCTACCTGCCGATTCCCCACCAGAGCGTGGATTTCTCGATATTTGCCATTCTTCAGATTCAGTCTCACTGCAGGGATACATACTATCCACAAGACCAATTTCATAGATTGAAGTCGCTTGGGTGTCATTACGTCGGGGCTGACCGGTCGCATCCTGGCCGTGGCAACTGACCGTTGCTGCGACGGAGGCTCAGTTCTGATAGACCCGACACAACACCTTCCCTGCTGGACCTTAGTATAGGAAACAGGAGGAAACGAAACAAGAAGTTCTGATCTACGTCCTCTCATTCTTAAGTATCTTATTGCCGCAACCATGTCTAATCAGCAGGTGGTGAGTGCTATCTCCAGACAGCCCTACCTTACCTGATCAGAGAAACTCTGGAGATCTTTGGGCTTTCCCTGTCTTTGTCCTTCTCCTTGTCGCCGTGATAATCTTCTTAGCCCATATTTTGTGAGGATGTTGGCTTATACCAGATGATGTGCAGGGCACGGTGTTTGATCGTGTCATCCAGGAGGTCTGCGATGCTTCTCAGGTCGATTTCGAAGAAAGTGGCGTCGATCAGCAAACGTTAATAGATCTGCGAAAGGTGGGTTCAAGATATCCCTTCATTCTGTGATGATTTTTTGGATGAAAAACCATCACGATGCCCTTGATTCCCAGGGAGCGGTGTTCTGTCGTGATCGATCCCGGCCCAAGGCGGGGGTCCGAGGATTGCGGGAGGCGGCGCTGCTTCCGGGGGAAACACCAGCTTTTGAGTCTCTTTATACCGCGCCGCTTTTACCCGCTCCTGTGGCCCGTTTTGGAGAGGGGCGCGATTAGTCCGCCAAGGCCCACGCCCACTTGACAGTTCACAGTAATGGCGCTATCTTCGCCATCTAATCTTACTGTTGTATTGATTATCTTATTCTGGTTTATTTTATTCCATTGCATTGTCTATTTCTTTCTGATGCTGTTTCCCTCATTACCCTCTCCGTGACATTTTACTGAAACTATATCCCATTACAGAGCTGGCAGAAAAAGCTCTCGTCGCTTGGTGTCGCCCATTTCCCTTGGGATCCTGCGCCACCACAGCCCGCCCCTCCTCAGACTCAAAACCAAATACTCCCTCCTACTGCTCCTGTGCCTTCAAACGCTCCTCGACCTGCTCCTCCACAACAGACACAGCAACAACATGTTCCGCCCCAACAACATCTTCCCCAATCCCTACCGGGGACGGTACCTCCGATGCAAGCGCCTGCGCCCGCGCACATGGGGCAGCAATCTCACATCAAGAGCGAACCGGGCCTCAATGGGCAACCGGGAATGCCTCACATGAGCAACATGATGTCGGCTCCTTCCTCAAATCCTCAGTCGGCACGCGAACGTGCTGCCAATATGCTTCATCAGAGATACGGTGCCGCAGCAGCTAGCTCGGTCAGTCAGTTGCAAGCGCAGTCTCACGCATCTATGGGACTGCCAGGACAGCAACACCGTCCTCAGTACCCTGCACAGACGCCCAATGGACAGACGCCAGCCATCAAACAAGAGCCGGGCTATTCATCCGCCCCCCAACCCAATATGACTAATTCTCAGACAGATGGTGCAGGGGCCGATGCTTTATCAGATTGGAAAGCGGAGGTTGCACGGAGACGCGAGGCCGCGGAACGCCAGAACGGCGAGGGTGATCGGTTCCTACGCGAACATTTGAGACAGCGTATGCTTCAATTCGAGGGAGGTGGACTACTTATGCCTCTAGATGAGCGTCAGTCCTCTTCATCAACGTCGAGACGGGAACGTCACCTTACTGATGCCCATTCTGCTGTCGGAATCAACTCGATCGCGAACTCTGCCCAGCCTCAGGCGCAGTTTGATGGCCCTGGTGGCGACGATGACAGGGAGGAAGACGACGAAGATGCCATCAATTCCGACCTTGACGATCCGGATGACCTGGTTGCTGAGGATCATGATGCTGAAGATTCTGTTGGAGAGGTCATGCTCTGTACGTACGATAAAGTGCAGCGCGTCAAGAACAAGTGGAAGTGTACTCTGAAGGATGGTATCCTAACCACAGGCGGCAAGGAGTAAGTTCAAAAAGCCTTACTTTTGACCAAGGCGCAGACGCTGAGCCAAATAGATACGTTTTCCACAAAGGCCAGGGCGAATTTGAATGGTGATCATCTGCTAGCATTCGGATAAGATTTCATTCTCGGAATGCGCATCTCTCCTTCTTCACCTGGAGCTCTATTTTCCTTTCACCTGATCCTGTAAAACTTCTTTGCCAGAATGTCATAGTATCGCACGGAAGAAGGAACCCGGGAGTTGGCCACGTTGAAATGATATATCCTTGGACGGTACGGTGCAAGCGGAAAGTCTGCTGCTTTATTTTTCTGGTGATCTCATTTTGTGGAATCACAGCAGGACTCATCCATCTCACAATTTCTCCGTTAAACAAACGATACTGCGCTATTTCCACCTGCTGTGCACGGCGCTTCTACTTTTGAGAATGGCTGTTATTTGACTTTGTCTGTACTAGAATAGCCAATGCATCCAGGAATTCTGCTGGTTTCGTTCCTCTTCTCTTATACTCGTTTCGTAGAACTACATGTTATAACGCATCAGATCTAGTTCATTGTGCAAACAGAAGTGAGAACGATCTGATTTACAATTACTTCAGTCAAGTGCGTAGAGATCGGAACAGAAAGCAGCGTGCGATTTTCAGAAACTTTTCCTGGTTAACCTAGTGCTACAACCAAAAATCTCACGATGGGAATCAAGAGTCGAGAAAAGGAAAGGAACTCTATCAAAAAAGCAGACCAGCAGAAAACTCGCAGGGCGAATGACGAGACTCCAGCAACACCTCAAGAGATAACGGGGCAGAAAGACAGAAAGTAGCAAACAGCAATAACCAATCTGGAATCCCTATCTACAGAATCGACGCCATGTACCGAGACTTTTTTCTTTTCTGTTGTTTCCAGGAACCCGACACCCGCATTTTGGAAGCCAGTCACATAGATCCTTGGAACAATCCGAACCCAGAATGATGTGCTCGACCCGTGTGAGGACAAAACCTAAAACAGCTGTATTTTCAATATGCCGCTCAGGACAAGTGCATTCTTATCCTTCTCAGATGGTAGGAGCAAGGCCGAAAGGCGAGTTTGAGCAAAAAGAAAAGCACTGATCGGCATTCAGGGAGGCCACAAAGTCCCAAATTTCCTTCACCAGGGACTGAGCGAGGACCCTGGTCAAAATAGGTCACGAGAAGCCTCCGAAGAGGTCTATTAACAATCCATGACACGGCCGTCTAAGGAGCCGCTAGTCATTTGAGTAGGACATGACGTTCATACCAATATTAACTCCAAGCCACCGAATCGGTCATTAAATCGTACGTAGTGCAACGAGCGCCGTGATGTTCATCGAGTCAAATTAGCGTAGAGAGATAGAGGATCGCTAATATCGCAGTGAGAAAGCACTTCATAGAAGACCTTCTTCGCCGATACCGGGGAGGCCAGCCCCAGCCACATTGATGTTCTGCCCCTGCATAACACCTCCACCGAATGCCAGATTGCGACCAGCAGCAAGCTGAAAATCGGGATTGCATGGCGGGGAATGAGATTTGTGGTACTTGAGACCGTTCAAGTTCTTGTAGCGCTTCCCACAAACTTCGCAGCGGTACGGCTTTTCCTTTTCCATACCAAGAGTACCAGGATATGGTGTCGATGTCTCTGGATTCACAATCGAGAAAGTACCATCTGCGTTATCATGCAATTGTTGATTGTTGTGACCATGCTACAAGCGAAAGCATTAGCGACCAAAGCTCCATACCAAACGGTAACTTTCCAGACAGAGTCACTTACAGCTTTGTGATATTTGAGACCGTTCTGGTTCTTATACGCCTTCTCACATCCAATGACGGGGCATCTGAAGGGCTTGGGCTCTTCATTGGGAAGCAAAGCTGTGGTGTCGGGGACACCTGCCAACAGCTGTTGTTCCCGTATCCGTCGAGCGATTTC
Source organism: Aspergillus fumigatus Af293 (assembly GCF_000002655.1). Lineage (NCBI taxonomy): Eukaryota > Fungi > Ascomycota > Eurotiomycetes > Eurotiales > Aspergillaceae > Aspergillus > Aspergillus fumigatus. The sequence goes on from NC_007194.1 coordinate 3,947,927, forward strand.
ACTGTTAGGACCATATTGCGCTCCACTAAGCTTGAAGTGCGCATTAGAAGTATTGATCCCTCCAGTAGGGCTGAAGAGACGTTTCGCCGGTTCGTCAATGCAAAGGTCTACCATGTCATTGTTACCAGCAAATCTGAACTGCGATTGACCTTGTAGCAGAGCATTATTCTGCATACCCAAGTCACCAAAACCACTAATCACGTTTTCGTCGAGTTCTGCAGGAGTTCCAGGTGCCGAAGAATCCGGCGTGTTTCTGAACTGCGAATTCTGGAGTGGATTCGCCATGAGTGTTGGTGTGTTAACCGAGGAAACCGTGGGATTATTCTGCAATGATAGTGGGTGGCCAGACGGAACTGGCGTTCCTGGTTGGGAGCCTTTAAAACCCTGATGACTCGGAAGCATAGACAGATTGAGCTGGGGACCTCTCTGATTAGAATTTCCGAATCCATTTTGCGTGTTGTTCTGCGTCTGGGACGAGAATAATTGTGAGGTCGTCGGATCACTGTCCCCCATAGCGTCATCCAGCTCCATATCGTCAATAGTGTCGAGGTCAGAGTGTGGCTGAAGCTGCGGGTTCGGACTCAATTTTCGCTGTAAATCCCCACCTCTATCCGCTTGTAGACCTCGACTTTGGTTGTTCATCTGTTGGTTTTGTTGCTGCGCCATCGCGGCAGCAGCAAGCGCAGCTCGCCCATCAGTCTGGCTTGGACGATGACTCTGTTGAGGTGACTTGGTAGCATGCGCCTCTTCGTAGTGCTGCAACAGATCATGAAGAGTGGGGAGAGTGATGCCACAGCAGGAGAAATCACGCATGAAGTTGGCTTCCAGTTTGGGCAAATAGGAAGAGGAATGGAAAGAGGGAGATTGTCCGAAAGCGAACGGGGAGGTTCCAGTCATAATGATACTAAGAAATGAGAATGTCAGTACACTGCTCGCTGGAATCGAGTTGTGCCGCAGAATCGCAATGACCCCGTCAGAACTCTACGAAAGGCCAGTCACTCACTCGTCACGTATCCAGCTTCCAACAGAGACACCACCCCAGCTCATACCACCAACCAAGCTTCCAGCAAGCGACTCCCGACGAGGCTTATCGCGATTAGACCCCGCCATGGAGATTGGTTTCGTTCCGTTGCCCCATTGTGCGGAGGCTGCACTGAGAGAGTCTTTGCGGGGAGGCGGGGCTTTGAAGACATTGATACCGATGCCACTGGGATGAGAAATGCTACCTGTTCGCTCACCAGTCCCAGCTCTCTGTAGGGCAGATGTCAGATTTGACGCCTGCTGTCCTGGAGGAGAGACTGAGGTCTGGCGAGTGGCGATGTCGATCGGAGTAGCTGTTCCTGTCATCTTGTTGAAGGTGAGGGGAGAGGATGAAAAGAGAGGGAAATCAAAGTCCTCTTTAAGCTGTGTTCGAAAATCTTGATTATCGTGGTGAGGTGAACGAGCGTCGTCGGTGTTTAGTGAATTTCCAGCCCACGAGCCACCTGAGTCCTTTTCCCTGTCTGGTTTGCGAGACGATACGCCAAACCCGAGAGGGGTAGTGACAGGTGTCGTATCCCGAGTAGAGGCGCGATCGTATTCTGCGATAGAAGGAGAGTAATGGAGAGAAGGAGGAGAACTGAGAGTTTCCTCTGATGAGCCGAGCATGAAGGAGTGATTCTTGATGGCGGTTTTGCGCGGGATCACACAGGTAGTCCACCCTCGGATGTCGTCCCGCTCTGGCTTACTGGGCCTGCGGAACCACGACGGATTCGGGAAAAGTGACGGGAGGTGGAATGCCCTCGAGGAAACAAACCAGAGAAGTAGACAAATAATGCTTTGAAAAAGAATTTAGACTGAGTAGAAAAGCACGAAGGATAATATGATGGTAAGGATGATCGAGGAAATCAAATGTACTCCGAAGACGGCCTTCTTTCCAACAACTATGGCTTGCCAGGGAGTAACAACTGGCAAACTGGAAGGGTTTTGAGGACTAATAGTGTATTTAATCCTTGGTACGGTATGGACGGGAGGCAACGTTGTAGTAATTGGTCATGCTCGATACGTAACGTAAGCGCAGGACCTGTGAATTACGCGGGCCGAATGATTCATACTCGAGCCAATCTGAAACTACGGTGGACAGGGGATGATCTGAGTGGTAGGATCTTAGGTTAAATGAGGCCATCACTGGGCAGCCAAGGCTTCAGGGACATGGGGAAGCGCATGAACATCGAATCATTTAAATTGTACTAGCTAGTTTGGGTATTCTTCTACGTAACTGAAAAGTCCAGATAACTACAGATTTCTACCTCTAATTGCCAGTAAGTGGACCGCTAGACACAGCAGTATTAACGGGCGATGGAAGTTGAGGGATGCCCAAAAGTACACTAGACTTTGTACTGTAATGTACTGTAATGTACTGGTATAGCTGCCAGCCTTACCCAAAAGTTACCTAATTGATCTTCCATCCAGGCTCTCCAACATAATAATACCCTGATACATTGTGCTTGCGACACTCGTACATCACTCTAGCACCATTTAACAGGCAGTGATCATCAAGAGCAATATGCAAAGGTAGCAAGCATCTCAATTCCACTGCTCAGCCTCAGACGAATCGAGAGGATTGGATTATGGAACAATAAACTATAGATATCGAATCATCCAAATCGGAGGCAATGAGGGAGCCGGAGCTTTCCGTTGTCCACGTAGAAGTACACAATCTAACTGATTTAGGTGCCATTTACCTGTCTAGACCGAGCACTGGGGCTCATGAGAGTGACTGGACATGCTGATTGACGTAGCCAAGCTGTGCTCATAATGGACGATAAGTATTGGAAGTATTGTTGTCAGTTCTGAGAGACTGAAACTCGACCAAGGCTCATATTATGCATCGTCTTGTTCTATTGAGTATACGGGCCCAGGTGCGTTTGGTCCTCTTGAGTTCAGGCCAAGGAGTTCGAAACCTTGATACGGAGTAGAACGCTAGAGGTGCTCAATAACTTCGAGTGATGACTTCGTCGAAACTTTGTCCCCCGCTCTAGCAACGTTTTAATGACATCAACGGATCATCAACGGGTCATCAAAAACATCATTGTCTGAAAACTAATTACTTTGAGATGGATCATAATCTTGAACCTCTCGCATGGAGAGGACAAATTTCGGGGAAGCTGTAGAGCGGAATTAGCGTTCCCTTTGAAGCCGGTCCCCAGTACTCCGTACATCACAAGGACTGAACTCGACATACAACTAATAGGTAGTTAGTCAGTACTTGTGGCTGACAGCCAGATCAGCCGTTCTATCTCAGCACTATCGCTAGACTAGCCGCATTCATTCAAAGAATCATGAACGGTGAGCCGCCCATAGTCATCTCTGGGGAAGTCTCCTGCTTACGCCATAAGTACACCACGGGAGTTTCTCTGTAACAGTAGTCTGTAACGGAGTACCCAATTCTGGGTGCTAAGGCAGGTCTGTCTTGGCCGACGCTAGAAACACAGTAGAAGAATTTAGTGGCTTCTTACTTGTCCGCCTTGGCCCTCGACAGACCTTCCATCTCTAAACACAGGTAGGCAGCCTACCATCTCAAGGCAGAACAATGAAGGTTGGACCGAGACATGGTGAGAGGTACATGGCAATAGGTTCTAAAGGCTATGAGGGCATAGCGGATTAGGGCCGCCTTGAGGATCCAGAAGTAATGTCTGTACTCAAAGTCTAATATTGAGCTAAGTCTCCTCAAGTCTCATAGTAATCGACGATCTCCATACCCACATGCCTTGCTAGTCACTACCTGAATTTCAAGTGAATACAAGATAAAAGATAAGATTAACCGACTGTGAACTGCAAACAATATGCAAGGGTCCCAAGGGTTACGGGCACTGAGACAGGTGGATTTTGTCTTGTTCCAGCCACGTGTTATCCTATCCAGAACTGAATATCTGACATTGATTTCTCAAACCCTTCACGGAGTAAATTGGCAAAGTCTTCATCGACGTTAAACTCCATGTACTATCTTGCCAACAATGCTCATACATCAGCTGCATCTCTAGAGTCTTCACAACTCAAACCTGTTTCATACTGGAGTATACGCTAATGTATTTCACTGTAATGGCGGACACTTAGGCGTATGCAGGGGCCCGGAGTAAGTATCAGACAGGTAGATCTTTGGAGCGAAGATCTCTCAATCGCACTTGAACGTCCATCACTTTGTTACTGTGTGACATTGTATCCATTAAGTTGTTAAATGATTGTTCCTCGGTCCAAATGTATCTGAGCAATACCCTGAATGGCTAATCTCTGAACATGGACTAGTCAGGGAGTCCCCAATATTCTACTTATGATCAGCACTGCGCAGTAAGCTTTTCTAAGATTGCTGTACCTGCGTAGTCACATATGACCTACGGTTCCCTCGGATTAACCGCCTACTCTAGCGGCCTAACTGAATGAGGAGAACTTTTGCTTGCAGTTGGTAAGGCTGACAGGTTCACAGCAATACTTTTCGCCGTCGTACGGCTGTGCTTTGCCTAAGCCAGTCACTTATTTCGAAGTACTCCGTGAAATAGTAAAGAATTTTTTCCCCCATGATGCGGCAGTTCCAGATCTAGTACTCGTTCACAGTCCCATGATTGTGCAGAGGGGGCTTGATGGAATTATCAAACCATTGTACGGCAACTATCCCTCTCCTTCGACTATCAGGTCATATGACTTCCGCGGAAACGTCGGTCGAAGCGATGAGCACACTATCGCGCGCTATGGGAAGGTTAGTATCTGTGACTAAGGCTCCCCCTCACCGCTCCGCGTTGAGGGTGAGCCACAGCGAAACCACCAACCACACCGAATCCACCATTTTTCGATAGAAATCATGATTTTGATGCCATACTAGGGGTTATCTATATAAAAAAAATTACTATTCTCATCTACTGCCTTTGCTAATCCATTTGATACCATATTCTCTTATGTAGATGCTAGTGGTGGGGGCTTACCATGCACTTTCTCCCATTGCGTTTGTAAACGTCTCTCTTGCGCGGCAGCATCTTTGGCCTTCCTTGAAGCAATTGATCGATTTGCATCACGTAATGTCAATATACCAGACTGGCTAAGCGGCTTAACCTGCCGCTTAGTATATTGACGCCGTAGGGGGGCCTGCGCGGCCCTTATTCGACCAATAGTTTCATTTGCTATAGCCAGGTGCTCAGCGGCGATTCGGTTATGTTCAAATATCCGTTCAAGATTTCGCTGCAGCTTTGGTATAAGCAGATCTGCATGCTTAGATAGCTTTGCCTGGTTCTTCTTAAGGGCCTGAATCGTCCGCGGAGGTGAGATATCAATACTAGATGAAGATGGCGGCCGAGATGGCGGCTGAGAGGGTGGCGTAGAGGGAGTCATCTTATCAAGATCAGGCGCGTAGATATCCGGAATTCCTTCCCATAGTAAGATAGCAAGATCGTCAGCTATCTTACTATTGACTGGCCAGATTCCACGATCTTTGAAGGCCTCACGGATGATCCTTTGGTTGAAAGCCTTCTCTCGTACTGGTCCAATCATATGTAAGAATTCTGACTTCCCTACAGGCTCACCAGCCCAGTAAGATAGCTCATTATTCATACGACGGAAGTGTTGCTTATAGCTTAAGAATGGCTTACCATCCAAAGGCTGGCAAAGATGTGTCGTATGAGGAAGGAATCCAAAGGGAATAACGCCATTATCTTCGCAAAGTTGCAAGAATTCGACAGTGAGATGAGAGCCATGGCCATCAAATATAAGTATCCGTTTCTCCCCCTTCTTTGTACGCTCGTTTGTTGCATTGATAAAGCTTTGAAGCCATTGAACGGCTAGTTCATCTGATATCCAGCCATTAGGAGACGTCGCTATCGTAGTATCTGGTGGTAAGGCCTCGCTCTCATTGAACCAAGATTCCATGAAGATTCCGTTGCCTTTAGGAAGCGAGCATAGATTAGTATTTAAAGGAAGGGAAGAATCATTAGGAACTTACCTTTAAAGATAAACCAGGGATCCATCTGCCATCCATCTGCAGCTACACATTCAATAGCTGTAATATTCTCTCCTCTTTCGGATTCAGCAAGATCAGGCACTTTTGAACCTTTTGAACTGATTACCTTCCTAGATTTGCCTTCGCCAGGCTGGAAGCCGCATTCATCAAAGTTGTATACCAACCGCGCTGGTGTATCCTTTTTAACCACCCCTGCAAGCTGATTATACCAATGTGTCAGTAAACCTGCATCCTCAGCCTGGATACGCTTGGATTCCTTTATCTTTTGCTTCGCTGGGCCTAGATTAAGGTGTTCTGGAAGTCGTTTCTCAAAGCGATATGCCCACATCTTGCTAACCTGCCTAGATTCCCCTGCGCGTCGAAGTGCCTGATTTGCATACTCTTCTAGTAGCTTAGGCGTCACTGGCATATTCCGATCACGCATACAGACTATCCACTGGATTAAGGCCTCCTCCTGGTATCCCTTAAGGGCTCTATTAACTGGTTTGTTGGCTAGTCGAGGATGCACATGCTTCTTGACGCGATCACGTAGGGTCGCATAAGGAACACCATATTCACGCGCAATCTTGGAGATATTTGGCTTTTTTTGGGCCTGAGCGGCCTCGCAGGCCTCGAGGAGGTAAGATTCATTAATTTTAGAAGATTTAGGCATGTTGGGTGGTTGGAATAGCTTCAAATAGTCAAAATATCGAAAAATGGTGGATTCGGTGTGGTTGGTGGTTTCGCTGTGGCTCACCCTCAACGCGGAGCGGTGAGGGGGAGCCTTAGTCACAGATACTACGTAGCCTAGGTAGGCAGGCAGTTGTTCTGGAAACATTCGAACCGAAGGATGGCCCTCTTTTGTGGATCCCTTAATATCACTGACCCGTTCGACCGGTACGTAAGGCACCGCAGATCGCTGTACTGGTTTCAAAAGAAACAACCACGGTAAGGTATTGAACCTGTAAGGCGACAGTACCCAGTCATTTTTGTGTATTTCTCCGCTGACCGCCCAAAGAAACAACCGGACATTAATCCGTACCTTAGTCCATACGTAACCTCACCATAGGTAATTGAAGATTACAGATTGCCAGCCACCGAGGCTGCACCGCCTTCCGCGCTCAGACTGACCGCCTTTTGGAACGCCACCTCCCGCATGCAAACAATGCAAAATTCACTATCTCCGCCGTCTCTAATTGGAATTTTTTGTATTCAACCACTTCGATAAGACGTTCCAGTATAGGCTTGAACTGGACCTGGTAAGCTCTATTTAGGATTCTGAGCTTCCTACAGTCTGATTAATATTCAGCACGAGAAGTGAAGGCTGCGGTCTTGGGATTTTAAGTGCTAGGATGGAGCCTACCACCCAGACAGATCCCATGACGGTCACGCCGAAGCATGAGCTCGAGAACGGTGCTGCAGTTGCTGCCAACGATGAAGAGCATCCGTCCAAGAAACAAAGATTGGAAAGCATCTCTATCACCGAGCAGGAAGTGAGCGACGGTGCTCCCAAGCGTATAAAGGGAGTAGCCCCAATCAAGGCTGAGTACGCATGCCCGTGTCTTCCTTCTATCGTTACACCGTTAATCGTGACTAAATAGGTTCCTAGTCCAAAAGTCCGCTCGGTCCCAGCCCGTTGAAGAGAGCGCTCTCAGTCTCAGTGCCGACGATGCGGCAGAAGCCGCTCACTACCAGGAACGAGAGGGCGACCAAAAAGGAAAGAAAAAAGCCTCCGGTCAAAACAAGGGGCGCGATTTCGGAAGATCAGAAGATGCGAAAGGTCTTTGCCCGTCTAGAGCTTTCAGTCCGGAGTTCTCACCGAAAGAGTGTAAGTTCGGCGAGAAGTGCCGCTTTGAACACGATGTACGGACGTACCTGAAGGAGCATAAGCGGGAAGATCTTACAACATTTGGTGGCATCTGTCCCATATGGGACGCCAAAGGCAGATGCCCTTATGGGTTCAAATGTCGCCTTGTGGGCTCCCACATGACTGAGCGAGATACTTCTGATGGAAGAAAAGAACTGATCCTACTCGAGGATGAGGAGCGCAAGAAGAAAGCTCGACCGGTTGTTCCGTATGCGTCAGAAGACGGACTTGTGAACATTGTTTCAAACGAGGATAAGATTGCGGTAGCCCGGAGGAAGACAACGACTCCCCGATCTGATGTATACTTAGCGTGGCTCGACAAGATGTCGAAGGCACTGGAGAAAAACCTTCATGGTCGGCATCTGGAAGAAGGTGGCGCAGACGAAGGAGCTCGTGCTCAGACAAATGATCAGGTTGAGGAGAACCGAGCAGCCTACGTCGAGCCGCCATTCTTGCCCTCAGAGAAGCGGCGCATCTACTTTGGTCCAGAGACTCCTACCCTAGCGCCTTTAACAACGCAGGGAAATCTTCCCTTCCGGAGACTGTGTATAGATTATGGCTGCCAATTCACGTATTCCGAAATGGCCATGGGCATGTCTTTGATTCAAGGTCAAAAATCAGAATGGGCGCTGATGAAAGCGCATGAGTCCGAAGCGCTTCCGCCCACAATTTCATCGACAGCCGACGTTGTGCAGGGTTATGACAACTCCAAGGATTTCAAATTCGGTGCTCAAATTGCAGGCAACAAGCCTTGGCACGCGATCAAAGCTACGGAGTTGTTGAGTCGTCTGACTCCTAACCTGCGTGTTATTGACTTGAACTGTGGTTGCCCTATCGACCAAGTTTTTCGCGAAGGAGCGGGTTCCGCCCTTCTTGATCATCCCTCGAAACTGGAGAAGATGCTCCGTGGTATGAATGCCGTCTCGGAGATGATCCCAATCACAGTCAAAATTCGCACAGGAACAAGAGACAACTCTCCAAATGCCACAAAACTTATCGAACGTTTGGTTCTCGGAGGTCATGAATCTGGCATCTTGAATATCGGCCCTCCTGGCGTCGCAGCCGTTACCCTTCATGGACGTAGCAGACAGCAGCGATATACGAAAATGGCGGATTGGAGCTACATCGCCGAATGCGCCGCGCTTATCAAACGACTGAACGAGAAGAAAGATGATGTCACGGATACTGTTCGAGAACCAGATGAACGTATGCTGCCAAACGGCGGCAAGGTCTTTTTCCTCGGAAATGGAGATTGTTATTCCCATTATGACTACGACGACCATATCAACAATGCCGGTGTGGATGCCGTAATGGTCGGTCGAGGAGCAATCATCAAGCCCTGGGTCTTCGAGGAAATCCAGGCAGGTCAGTACCTCGATAAGTCAGCTACCGAAAGATTGGCCATGATCGAGAAATACGCCAAGTACGGTCTAGATACCTGGGGCTCGGATGAGCATGGCGTTGGCACGACGAGACGTTTCATGCTGGAATGGCTCAGCTTCACATATCGCTATGTACCGATCGGACTGCTCGAGTATCTGCCCCCTCACATTCAAGACAGGCCCCCTGCTTGGAGGGGCAGAAATGAATTGGAAACCCTCCTGGGCAGTCCCAATTACAAAGACTGGATCAAGATCACGTAAGTTGTCTCTGTGCTCAGGAACTTCTTATGAATGCGATACTAATTAAGTACTTTTAGGGAAATGTTCCTCGGTCCAGCACATAAAGATTTCAAATTCGAGCCAAAGCACAAGTCCAACGCCTATGAGCCGCAGGGTTGAGGGGCGGCGCCACAAAATAGAATACTAGATATAATTTATGGAAGACATCATATAAATGTATATACTTGAACGATGTGAAAAAAGTACATACTTATCGTGCATCAACATGTGGCATCAAGGATTCACCAAGCGACATATCCACCCAAGCACAGCCAGCACGTGACCATTAACAGATCAGAGCGGTGATGACGTCTTCCTCAAACGGTCACACCTCAAAAGCTGCAAAAAGACCACCTCAGCCTCCTGTTCCACTAGCATACGTAACATCTTTCCTATTCCCTGATTTTAAAAGCTTCACGATTTGATCTACAGGCTTTGCTGGGTATAATCTTTCCTTTTACCCATTGCTAATACAGCCCTCAGACCCCTCCTAGCTTTGACGCTTTGTTTATCTTCCTGAACCTTCCTCCAGAACGAGTCCGTTGCAACCTTGGAAGTGCAGATAACCATCAAAACCTTTAAAATAGTCCTTGCAATACTCAGCCAAAATGACTCTTTATTACAGCTTGGTATGTGCACTTTTATCTTCAACGCTCTGATCTTCTGTCACAACCTGAGCTATAGGGGTATATGGCAGCCTAAACCGTTTGCGTGGTTGCGTCGACATCACCCAGCTACAGTGTTCAATGCATTGACCTCACAGGAATCCAGTTCTGTGCTGACTGGTCTCTATCAAGGTCTTCTGCCTTCTTGTATTTGAGATGGCCGTCTTCATGGGCCTTATCATCCCGCTCCCTTTCACTGTCAAGCGGAAGCTGTTTACGTTCATTTCGGAAAGTCCCTTAGTAGCGAAATTACAATATGGAATGAAGGTAACCTCTCAAATTCGAGAACTTTAGATGCATTGTTTACTAATCTATGTCTAGATCACATTCATATTCATATTGATTCTGTTCATTGACAGCGTCAACCGCGTCTATCGCGTACAATTGGAGCTTGCCTCCTTCACCAAGGAAGGCAATAGCATGGGGTAAGCGCACCGTGATCATTGTCCCCCGCTTTTGATATTGTGACTGTTCTGACCGTATGCGCAAATGCGTTTGCTATTAGTAGAGCGGCCGCTCTTGGCACAGATCGCATGGAAGTCCAGGCTCGCAAGTTCTACTCTCAACGAAACATGTACCTTTGCGGCTTCACTCTCTTCCTGTCTCTCATCCTCAACCGTACCTATACCATGATCCTTGAGGTCCTTCGCCTTGAGGACCGCGTCAAGCACCTTGAGGGCGACAAAAAGGCGGGCGGCAAGGACTCTGCCCGCCTCGCTCAGGCTGGTGATATCGGAGAGATTGCACGCCTTAGGAAGGAGATTGAGGCCAAAGACCTTGACATTGAGACCCTGAAGAAGCAGTGTGAGGGACTTACCCGCGAATACCACAGCTTGGGCGACAGGGTCACTGGTACCACCAACGACGGCTCCAAGAAGGACCTGTGATTCAGAGGATTGCCTCGCGATGTGAAAACTCCTTCGGTCGGGTCTGGGGAGTCTCTCGTGTGATGGAAGGGTTGGTGGGTGAAGTTGTAGGCAATGGTGGTTTGAGTAAGTGCTCATCCGCTAGAGGAACGGCTCAGCATGCTGGATGTGATCTACACTTGTTGATGGTGTGTTTCTGGGAGCTGGCGGAAAAATCGAGGTCGGATGGCGTATACAATATCTTGTCTGACGGTTATAGCGAAGCTTGCCACTTCTCCAATGACTTGACCAGGCAGCATAATGTAATGAGTGTCCATGAACCATATGTTATCTAAAGGTGGCCTCTGACCGAGTCTAAGCGTGTATATTTGAGCTATGTAACCGCAGTGAGAAGATTCAGTGTATTGTCGCCAGAGCCGGATAGAAACACGGACCAGCCACATAGAGCATCACAACCTCAGGGCAGATTTAGTCTTTTCAAACCTTGCTGAACATCTTAAAAAAAAAAAAAAAAAAAAAAAAAAAGAATCCTCTTTTGAATTTTATTCATAACTCATTAAAGTGGGCATCAGATAAGAAAAGTCCAGAAGCTAGGATAAACAAGCTCCTCTTCGAAGATCCTGCGCACCTGCGCGAGAACGAAGCGTTCGACCTTGCCCACGTTCTTCAATACTTGCTTCCCATCTTCTTTGCGGCCGATCTCACTTTCTACCCGGATCTCCTGCAGTAAGCCTCCATGGCGCTTCTGGGACGCCGAGGCGGAAGAGTCAGGTCGGGACTGCGGACGGTGGTCATCCCCAGCTGATTCCCGTTGCTGTTGCTGCTCGGGACCAATCAGGGCGTCCGCGTCTTCTGCGGATAAGAAGCAGAAATGTACTCGTTTACGGATATATGCGATGACAGCTACACCGTCAAAGGTGATGCCTGTGACATTCAGTTTTAGTGGCAGACCCACGAAGCTGGGCATCGGGTAGTCTAGAAGAATCTCTGCCGTCAAAGATAAGCGCACGTCGCCGGCATACTTGACATGGCAGAGAACTTGGAAATCTTCCGGGCGGCGCTCACGCATCCGAGGGGGCAGAGGCAGTTGCCCCTGCGTGACCGAGTCCTCTAGGTGTTCCCCAGCATGAAGTGATGGATGATCGTTTCTCCCGGTCGCAGCTTGGCCGCTGTTCTTGCTTGAACCCGACGGATGGGAAGGAAGGGTATTTGCTGTTGACGGACGGGATGTCGAGTTGCTGGTGTCGATCTCGGGTTCGGCGCGTGGGTGCTGCATCCCGGCGTGTGTCTCCGAACGACCCCTGTTCCCCGGCCCCATGCCGGAATCTGACCAACCGCTCGCGAATGGGTTTCCCCCCGCTACCGCAGCAAGAGGCGTTTGCGTACCGGAGAGCCCGCCGAGCGACATCAGGTGATAACCTAATGTCGAAGTTCCACCGGGAATACCAGGAGTACTGGCACGCGGAAGGAAATGAGGATTGAGGTGCTCGCCTAAAGGCGATCGCAACGGGGAGGTAGGAAACCCGTCAGGAAAAGGATCTCGTAAGGAATGATTCACGGCTGTATCTTCTCGATAGGAGGGCTCGTTGAGCTCTGGATGGGTACTGTTCCACCGACTCGAGTGCTCCTCCCCACGCTCCTCGGACGCATCGGACGTATGGTCGTCATCATCTTCCTCGTAGAAGTCGGCAAAGGGCTCACAGAAATCTTTAATCTCGAGCTCCGGCGGAATGGTCCCAAAATCAAAAGCGTGGACTTGGACAGAACGGATGAACCGGGGCAGAGCGACCTGCTGGAATCTATCGTGGATGAAGGATCGGATACGTTCAGCAAGCGCTTCTCCGTCTGGACCGGAGGTGGCGAACCTCCAGTTGACGTCTATGGACATTACATGTGCGACCAAGGACGACCTGCGCAGCTATTTGTTGGTCTTGATGCGAGGAAGCGTTTTCCAAATTTGACTATGACGCAGGCGAGAATCAGTCAGCTCAAGAAATAATGACTGACGCCATAACGGACATTCCTCGGCTGTCTGCATGTTGAGTCACGTGACAACAACAACACCCTACATCGTCAAACAACCAACAGACTCACGATCTTGAGGCAATTGCTGTTCCTGGCTGTATATCAGTTGCACAACCGTTAAAACCAAGTTAACTTTCTTCGTTGGCCACGTTTTGAGCTGGCTGATCACTCTGGCTGGGCACATCTACCGCAGACGGCCGTCTCACCGCTAAACATTGCTGTCCCAGCAGTCTGGTTCACCCACTTTCTTCCCGACTTGTTCTCGTGGATACGAGGAGAAGCTGGCAGAACTGACAGAATCATGCTTAGTGAAAGAAAAAAAAGACTACTACGGGGAGGATTGCTTATCGACTCGTGGTCTGGGAAAAGTTGAAAGGATTATCAAGGTTCATGGGTGCCATGAGACCTGTTGTACAACTGGGCCATGAGGTGTTTATCCTTTCGACTTCAACCCACCGTCAGGCACCAACAGTGCAGGGGCACTGGAGATGCCCATTGGTGTACTAATTGTCCGTCCTCCAGGATGGGGATAAAAATCTTGCCATCTGGATCGATTGCCTCGATGCCTGTTGTGTTTCTGTCTGAAAGCGCTACAGTTCTAGCCTGCTTGATAACCTCGACCCCTTGACTGCGGCAAGCTGGTGGCAGGTCGAACCGGAAACTCCGCATCCTGTTTTCTTTCAAGGCACTCAACAGCGAGCTTGGCGCAAAGAAAATGCGCCACAAATTGATCGTTTTCTTTGACGGAGAAACGCAATCGCCCCTCCCCCCACGCCTCGTCAAGTTGATGTACGATTTTGAGATTCGTTCCTCTACTGCTCACAGACTGCTGATCTAGAAGCTTGCATGTTTGTTTTATGATTGCGAGAATCCTCTTCCCTGCTCTCATGCTTTCATCCTGCCAGCAACCCATCTCCTCAACATTTCCCCCTCTTCCCTGCCCGTAGCCCACCAAGATTTGCGTCCAAGGTTGGCGCTACTATTCGCTTCCTGAAACAGCATCTTTTCGTCCCCCAGTGAAGTGCTTGCGTCAGTGTTGGTTCCACTTTGGCTTGAATCGACACCTGATAACTCCAGTCGTGTGTACCTGATTTCAGCCGCTGATTGGTTGCTTGACATCAGATGATTGAAGTCGTCTGCAGTGCTAATGCAACCAAGTAACCTGTGATGCGCATTATCTACCAGTCATGAAGACCAGGGTCGTCTGGAATTAATACTGTGCCAGGGGGATTGTTTAGTTATCTGAGAGCAGAACTGTTCTCAATCGCAGACGGACAGTCACCCTGAAATTGCTAGCTTGCCTTAGTCTATGTGCGTCTATCCCTTGAACTCCGAAATTCCGAAGTTCCGAATCTCCATGCGTGTATCGAGCGGCTCCCAAGGGTTCTCAATCCCTTCTCTCAAGCCACAGATCCACAGATCTCCCACCAGTATGCATGGACATTTTACTTATCAGGCTGTTACCTTCTTTCACTGGGGTGCCTGTCATAGGCCGCAGATCCGCATAGCACATGGCTTTCTTTGAGACCTGCGTTGCAATGCAGAGAGCTAGTGCTCTCTTTATTACGAAGAACCAGTTTGAAGAAGCAACAAAAGGAGCGTGGTATTTGACTATCCAAGTAAAAACAGGAAGGACAAGCAATGCAAATAGATGCAGATGGGGTGATGGATCAACACGCAAAGGGACCTGCAACGAGGAGCAGAAGGACGTTGATCACCGCGAGGTGTGTAACAAAGGCAATCAAAACAAAAGCAGCTGGAAAGCAAACAGAGATACAAGAGTGTCGTTGAAACATGTATGTACGCATGGGGCATGAAAGAAAGTACCTCATAAATCCTTCCCATTGTTTCCTCCTCTTCCATCAAACTAAGGTGCCTTCATGCTCCTCGTCCAGACGCTGCCACCTTCCCTGCATGCTGAAACAAGCAGCAAAGCACAATGGAGAAACTGTAGATATGTCCCTCGAATTCCCAAAATCATTGCGCAGGAGCTCAAATCTGCCACTCTGTCAGCCCAGCTCATCCCTGTATCTTGAAAGCAGAGTGTCCAACTGACTGCTTTGAACTCTATCCACCATGGGCAGGGCAGTTGTATCCCTCTCGGCGTCGGATCTGCTGTCTGACGCCGGTGCAAGAGGTGCCTCGCTTGGCGCAGTAGACAACATCACCCTCCGGGAGGGTGCAGCCGCAGTCGTACTTGTAGAAGTATTGCGAGCACATCTTGAAAAAATAGCCTTCGAGGTAGACCGGCTACGGAGAGTGTTGATATTGAGTTGCTGTTCGCCGGAGATCGGTCGTTTCACTTGAGCAAAGGGTGATTTCGCACAGAGAGAAGTAGTTCAAGTTCCAGAAGAGCTGCTTTGTGTTGTTCTCTGAGATTCTGAGAGCAGTGGAGTTGTGATTGTTGAGATGATGGATTGAGGTATTCCACGGGTCTTTATGACCCTTTAAATAAGATTGAGATTGCGGCAGCTTTTGGACTCAGTCGAAGATGATAGAGAGGACAGTTTGAATGACTGCGGCCAAACTGTGCCGCAACAACACTATCTACTCAAATTGGTAAAAGAATGCATGCCCGAAGAGGAAGGCTAAAAGTTAGAGAGAACGGCAAGGATACTGAAGGGAGAAAAAAAGAAAAATAATAAATAACATGTAGGGATAAAGCTGGTCAAGGAACAGTAAACTACGCATGCAGCTCTCGCCTTTCTCTTTTCGGCCCCTTGACATACTAAGTGTGAAAGTTGGTGATTCGATCTACATCATGTTTGTATGAATTCAACCCAACTTTTCCAGAACACATAGCAAATCAGACGCTTACTTGTTTCCGAGAACTACTGCACTAGGTTTCCCCAACACCAAGCAACACTGGCGGTTATGCGGATCATGAAAGAGGGTGGTAGCCGACGATGGCAGCCTAGTGGATAGTTTTGCTTGCCATTCACAGCAATCAGGGAGACTGTGGCTATCCAAATCCCTCCGACAGGGGTCGATCACATACCCAGATCTCGAACTAGGTGGATTTAGAGTTCCGCATCTGCATTGGGAGGAAAGGGTTGACATCATACTAAAGACACTGTGGCATTTCCCGCCAGGAGGTGGCTGGTCACATCTGCGAGACAAGGGAACCAACAGTAGCCATTCTATCAAATCAGTTGAGGTAGCTAGCCAACAGGTTGACTCTTTGTCTGTCATGCCGCAGTCAGGCATACTAATTCGACTGAGCATCTGACAATTGTCACGCAACCGACACATTGTGGCTCTTCATCTCTCGATGGACACTCTGGGAATCCATTTCCTGTCATGTGTTCTCCATCAAACTGGGAAGGAGGGAGGGTAGGCGGAAAGGTCATCATCAGACAGGTCGATGGAGGAGGGCACACTGCAATCGGAGTTGATGAGATCTGTGCCAGACTTGTTGGATCGTGACTTTTACCACTGGTGTGAAACATCTCACATCAAGGCTGAGTTGATACCCAGAGGGATGAGCCACCTGCCCCAGTTAAGAGTTGCCGCATCTCCGTAGGCACACTCGCCGTCCCATCAACAGATGAAGGTGCTCTGTGGTGAATAGAAACAAAGTGACCAAATCAAGAACAAGGCACGGCTAGAGTAATGAACCTGCAAGAAAAGCATTGTCATCACAAGAATCGAGGCTTCTTGTCGTCTCATCTGACCAATCTCAGTATCACCAACCGAGGCGCAGTTGGTGATGTCTGCAAGACTCTGTCAAAAACCGTTGGTTTAGGTTCGTATCAATTGAAGTAGGTTATCCAGGTTGGCCCCATTCGAAATTGTTATGCCATTTGTCCTTCAGTGTCGGCTGTTTGTGATATCACTGGAACAGAATTTGTGAGTCACCGGCTAAACATCGAGAAACGTATCCTTCGAGAAGACATATTCAGCGGCGTAAAACAGCACCAGCCTATAAACTTGCCCTTTTCGGCTCGAATGCGAGCACGTACGGGCTCCCCGAAAGGTGACCAGTTTGGACCTGAAGATGGCACAGCATCTGGCACTCTCAACAGAAGTTGATGAAGGATAATCTATGGGGAAAGGCCGACCTGCAGCCCTCGTTGAGCCGCTGGGCACCCGCGCCACAAATATCAAGAGAGTAATTGTACTTTCGTAACGGGGGTGGAAAGAGGCTTGGGGGCGCCAAGTCAGCGACTATCCACAGGTCGAACCAGGGGCAAATGGCCTTAGATTAGCCGCCGTTGGCTGTTTTGGTTTGATGGGCAGATAGATAATATAGCCAAGGCTTTCTCTCTTCTTGGTTTGTGCGGCCAGGCGAAATCACCAGGGGAAGTATCAGCCAGAACCTGGCTGAGGTTGCTATTCCTGGTTGCAGATTATCATTTCTTGATGTTTGTTTCCTGCGTGATGCTCCCAATGTGTTGGTCACGTGATCTGGTTCTTCCTGCGGCTTTGCATCGTCTTCTCCAACTTATATGCTCACATCCTACATCATCACTGGACCATCTGAATGCTGTGCTCATTGACAGTGGACACTTTACCAGAAGTCTTGTCTCATTCAATGGCACAGGTCTATGGCACGCCTCGGTTATATGGCTTAAGAGCGGTGCATCTTCTCTGGACTCACCTGGAGACAACACATGGGCGACCTGGGCTTCATTCCTTACGTCTTCTTTGTGGGTAGAGACTTACGCCTGCTAAACCCTGTCCCGCGGATCTTCAACAAATCCTGGAGGGCCCTTGAGAAATATTCTCATGGTCAGCAACAGTCTTTCATATCACTGCCAAGAGGACCAGCAGAAAGGTTGTCCCTGTCATTTGCGTGCATCGTCTTGGAAAGGCTTCGAGGAATTGGAAACGCTAAACCCCATACATGATTCCCTCCCCTTTTTTACTTCATGTTTTCGAGAATCTACTGTGGTTGCTGCCGCTGAGGGCTAACCGGCAATCCGTCATGGATAGTCTAATCAATAGTTGGAGCTGGGGTCTTGGCTTTGACTTCCTGGTCGCTGATCACCCGAGGCTGAGCGGCTGTTGTCGGCCCCAGGTCCCCAGTCTGATGCTTGTGTGAGGGACAACACCAAAAATTATGGATACCTGCACAACGGCATTATATGACCAGAATAGCAGTGCACTGCACACAGAAATATTCAGCAAAGGCTTGGCAGATTAGGACAATACACGCAATGGTCATACTGGGTCCAGCAACAGGGATAAGTCCAGCTCCCTCGGATAGTTGGTATCTAGGCCAAGAGACGCAAAGGGGAAGGGATGATATTCCATCTTCCAATAATGACGTCTTGGCCCCTCCATATCTGGCACTATCCATATCGCCCTAATCATGTGAAGGACCTTGTGTGGCATTCCTGATCCACTTTCCGACGGGAAATTGCAAATGAGATATTTGACGGCTTGATCCTGGCTCCTCTACTTAGTTGTCCTGCAAGCGAGATGCAGTAACTCACTGGGCCGGCGTTTTTCGGTGGGCTTAATATGATCCCCCGACAATAGCCCCTCCTTTGTGAATTCAGTCTTGGTGGTTTTTCACATGTATATAAGGGTCGCCGAATCTCGTCCCGGTCTGTCTTCTTGATCATTTCTTAGACATCGTCCGATCTCTTTTTCTGAGTTTCTTGCAACTCTGCTTGACTGGTCAACCTATATACCCCCATCCCCATCTCCACATTAACCACTTGTCGTGAGCACGCTGCTGTCATCTTTTCTAAACACAATGTATACCTACACTCCCACCAGCAAGTTCCTCGTCCTCTCTCCTGTCCAGTCTCGTCCTGTGCAGACCAGCAAATTCCTTGTCCTCACACCCACCGAATCTGGTCCTGAGTACGAGTTTGGTGCATCAACTCCCGCCTCTCCTGATGTTCGAAACCGTTCAGACAGCGTCAGCACCGATGATTCGCAGATTGAAGCTACGTTTTCTCCATTCGCTGGTGGCTTTCTCTATCTAGGCCACGGTACCAGACGTAAGCCAGTGAACGTTTGATGGATTCACTTAAAAAACTCTACCATTCCGACAACACTATGGTTCAATCGCGCTGGACACGATACCAATTCATCAGTACGGTCAGCTGATCAACTCTGAGACACTCAACGGCGTTCCTTGTTCTTAATTTTAGCGCTTTCTGATGGGCAAATACGGCCCAGTGAAGAGCCCACGGGGGGTCTTGTTCCAGGTTCTTTCCGGACGCACTTTTTGCTTTTTCCACTTCTTTCCGGTTTGCATCATGCTTCGCAGAGACAATTCATTACACATTCCATCACATCATCATTGTGTACCTGCTTATCATTATCACCATTCTGAAGGAAGGGGGGGAAGTTGATGACCGACCGCCAAGCCTTGTGTGCAATCTGATAATGGCTTAATTGGGAAGAATTGATTATCCATGTCTCACAGCCAAGCAATGACAACTTATCTGGATCAACTGCCAAGAAGCACACTCATCCCTTGTTTGTTGACAGTACGGAGTACTCCGGAGATCGTAGCCCTCCCTCTGCAGGGGTCGAGAATGTCCACCTATTCTCTCTGAGAAAACAGAGTTACAAGACTGGTAGCGAGTAACAAAAATCCCAATACCAAGAAAGTAAACCCACCGGATCTTGATCTCATCTAAAAAGTGGGATGCGGCATGCTGCAGCAGCAGCAGCCTGCGGTCTAGCCTGTGCCCATCTGTTCACCGGTCATTCAAATCTGATCTAAGCTTCTTTCTAGAAGAGGGAAAAGGGGAAGATCTAGACCCCACCACGGGATAATCCCCCACCACGGGATAATCCCCCACCTCTCGTCGCTCCTCTTCTCCGTACGGAGTACATTCCTTTCCCCCGGTGAACGGAGCGGAGCGTCAGTATTCAGCAATGCTGTAATAACATTAAGAGTCATAATAACCAGAGTCGCTGTTACGAGCATCTAGTTCAAGAGACAGATTAATTAGTAAGTAGTACGTAGAGAGGTAGAAAACATTGCAGGGTCCTCATCCTCGGGCGATTCGGTCCTCGCACCATCTACCTGAACATGCATCTGCACAATTGGGTATAGGCACTACCTGATTATTCCCGTAGGTTCGAGAACATTCGTCCATCATTGGCCGAGAGACGCAGATACCTGCTTCAAGAGGTCTTGCGGTAGAATAGATCCTCTCTTTTGCGGCGATAATGTTTGCATTCAAATGAGATAGGCCCCCTGGCCAGGATAGGAAGAGCAGGGTACCTTATCTACTGATAATGAGCGCTCGAGTTCGATGCACACAGCGCGCAGACCAGCGGCGATCCCCTTGGCTTGCATCTTGGCTCAACCCTCTTTCCTGCTGCGTCTGTCGACAGGATCTACTCAGAAGGGTGGACCACGGAAGTACTGGGGAGGGCAGTCTGTATGGGATATTTTGTCATGGCTATCGGCACTCAATAAGGCTTTATCATTGCAACTGTGGCAGACCGATGATGACATTATTCCATTTGTTGCTTGCGGATGGATCAACGGCTACACCGAGTCAAGATGTATTCTTGCTCAGGCTAAGTCATATGCCTTACGGGCTAGTGTTTCTTGCAGCCAAAGGGATGTAGTACTAGCCAGTCATACGCAGACCAGCACATCTAATCAACGATACAAGTGTCGGAACATAACCCCTTCCAACGACCAGATGAGTATGGTGCAATCAATATACCTCAAGGGTGATGATGTTATATTACTCTGACATGATCCTGGACAACAGAGTTAGTACTCCTCCCCACTAAGACCCCCTGACTGTGTAGGAGCATCATGACCACCGGAAACTAAAATAAAGAAACGAGGCGAAAAGCCGGCCTCACGATGAGAAAAGTAGGATCAGACACAGGATCAATTTACACTTAGGGGCTATAGTAACAGGGGAATGGTAACAAAAATTTGGACACAGGAAAAAGGAAATGTATTCTTGACAAAGGAAATAAAAGGGGGGAAAAAGTAAAATAAAATAAGGGGAGAAAATGCGCCATATGCTGGATAAAGGCTATGTTATGTGTGCGGGACGAAGAATGGTCGCTGACAATGCGAGGACAAATCCATGCGGCAAGCAACAGAAGCAGACAACAAGCTGGGTATCAAAGGGGTATCCAAAGGATCATACTGCTCTCTTGCGATGTTGAACTTCTTCTTAGAGCATGGTAGACGCAATTCCTCCTCGTGTTTCAAAGCTTGGCCTGAGTGTCGGCTTGAATCATCCATCCTGTTCTGATGGGCGACACAGCTTCTCGCATATCCGCCTTCGGACTCGCCGCACAGAAAGTCATGGGGATATCTTGCAAGAATCTCGATTCCCGAGAAGAAATGTAGATGAACAAGGAAGAAGGGAAAAGGGGGGGCAATTAGAAATTAGACCAGACTGGCTTGGTCTTGCCACGGTTCGATTAAAAATGGTGGTACAGTTCGCGCGTGGCAACGAACGCGAAAACCGAAAGGACCTGATTCATCGGAAGAGAAGACCAGATTCAACGGTCATCACCGGCCCTGGATTTGGCTCTTCGACGGAAAAAATCCATGACTTTCCTGGCTGCACCGGAGCTGCCGGAGTGATGAGAGGGGTCTCGTTCGTACTCGTAAGCATCGGCAAACTTCCTATTGTTCTTCTGTAGAACGTTGGGGCCTCTTCCGGCCCGGCCAACCTGCATTGATGGCCGGGCGTCACTAGTATACTCGTCATAGTAATTCGGTGTCGAGTGATTGGCGTATTGATGTTCGTACTGATGATCGTTGCCATTATGGTATACGTGCTCGGCCGATGTGCTGCTGTACGAGGTAGGTTGGTACGCCGCGGATTGCAAACCGTGCAACTCCGCGAATTGTTGATCAATACGGGCTTGGTAGTTGACCGGCTCCTCTGAGGCCAGTACCCCCTCCCCTGGTCCATCAGACACCATACCCATGGCATCTTGCGTTCCGTAGCTGGTGGCGCGCGCTCGAGGGCGGATAACTCCGGCCGAGGGACGTTGCTGGACTCGTTGATCAGTGGAACGACTTGTTTGGGATTCCTCTTCGGGAGTCTGCGATCGGCTTGAGGAAAAACCCCGGAGGGAGAAAGATGCTGGTAGCAAGGAAAACCGGCGTGGTCTATTCTCACCGCCAGTTTCGCTCATCTTCCGGTTAGATCCATATTGGATGGACCGTCGGGAATCCATGGAGACTCGAATTTCCTCTCCGGCAAATGGATCCCTCATGCTTGTTGGGGGATACCGCTTGCTGGGTTTCTGACGAGGAGCGGTCTGTGTTCCACGACCGCCAAAGATGGATCCTGATCGCCCAAAGAGCTTTTCGCCAATGCCCGAGACCGTATTGGACCTCTTATGGCCCTTGAGTGGTTCCTGCCGAGGGGTGGTGTTGAATTTGGCCGGGAGGGCCTGTGTGCTTGGACGTCCGATCGACATGGCAGCGTGCTGCGAGGAATTCTGAGGGATTGGTGCCGAGATCACATATTGCTTGCTCTTTGGCTGGGCAAGGCGACCCTGTGCGTTGGTTGCTGCAACAGTAGGAGCCACAGGCTGTCCGTATGAACCCCGAGAGGGCAAGCGACCAGTATTGAACGAGGCCATTGAGGCGCCCGTCGTAGGCCGCGTGGCTTGCGTCGGAGGCATTGTCGTGTGCGTTCCCGTGAGGGCAGTGCTGTCCGAGGTCGATCGGGGCAAATGCCCTGGGGTAGGCGGCACCGAGCCAGCGGGTGCCTTGGGTTCTCCAGCCCGTATTGAGCGCTGCTCCATATGAACACCCGAGGGTAGAGCGCCTACTTGTGTGTTTGCCGCCGCATCTCGACTGCCGGGCCTTGCGGCTGGAAGGACTTCGGATGGCTTTGCGTTCGGGGATTCTGGCGCGGAAGGGCTTTCTCCTCTTGCTGTCTGAGATTGGGGGGCGACATATTCGACCTGTACCGTTCGCCGTTTTGTGTCCCGAGAAGTCTTTGACCGATCGACTGACGGCTCTTGGGAGATGTCTCCGGATTGATGCACAAGCCCTCCAACCGTAGGTATCGAGCTCTGGTATGCTTTCGGAGGCTCTCTGACGGAGGCACTGCGAGCCAGCGCTGGGGCTTCCCTATGGCTTTCTGCAAAACACGACGATAAGTTAGCGTCAGGCTCCAAGAGCGCGTGTGGGAACACTGACCAGGAGGAACTGTCGTGTCGGCAATGTCCGCAACTTTGGTTGTACTGCTCGTGATGTGAGACACAACATGCGAAAACTCGCTAAGCCAACTGTGACGAGCCACTTCGAAAAGGTCTGCTCGTTTGCGCGGGTCGGGCACCAATATCCGTCTCAAAAGATCGCGAGCATGCGGTGTCACGTATTCCGGGAACGTCAGCGGTGTACTAACAATATACTTGTACAACAGATTGATGTTATCGCCATCTGGATTTGCTGGATCATCATCGAAAGGCAAATAGCCAGCCAACATAGCATACTATCAAATGCGTTAGCATGTCATCCAGAGGACAATGAAAGTCTGTGCCAACTTACCAAGATCACACCGCAGCTCCAGACGTCCACTTTGCGCCCTGTGTACAGTGAATCACTCACCACCAGTTCGGGGGCCGCATAACACGGGCTTCCGCAGCTGGTCTGCATCAGGTCGCCCCGTCTCATGCCTTTGGCGTTAGGCTTGTCTAAGCGCATTCGCTTCACAAACTCCTTATTGGTGAGATTGTATTCGATCTCCTCGCCCAACTCGTCACTTGGGTCAAATGTATTGGCGAAGCCAAAATCCGTGATGATGATGTTGCGGTTGCGATCCAGGAGCAGATTTTCCAGTTTGAGATCTCGATGAACAATGCCTTTCTTATGAAGATACCCCACGCCTGATACGAGCTGGGCGAACAGGCGCCGGGCCGAATTGTCTTTGAGGTAACGATTGTTCAGAATGTGGTCAAAGAGCTCTCCACCTGATGCATATTCCATAATAATACCGATGTGGCGATCGGTCTCCACCATTTCATGGAGTCGAACGATATTCGGGTGATGGAGATCGCGAAGAATGGAGATTTCTCGGTAGATCTTGGGCAGCCGATTAGGGTTGGATCCGAGAGATTCCCTCCGAATGAGCTTGATGGCAACCTGGACGCTGCCATCTTTCTTCCAACCCAGCTTGACCTTTCCAAACTCGCCCTCACCGAGAGTTTGCCCAAGGATGTACTGGCCGAACGTAGTCTCTTTGCGCTTGATCGTGTTTTCGTTGAAGTCGTGCCGACTGCGTAGTCCGCCGCGCCCTCCGTCATCCACACCCTCGCTGCCGACCAAGGCGAGTCCCGATGGCGGAGCACTGTCGCTAGAAGGCGATATCGACGCTTCGGCTTGCCGTGCTTGCTCCCTCATGATGTCCACTGATGGGTCACTTACCACCACTTGGTTGATAACTGTACTGGACTCCTTTACCAAAGTTCCCAGGCTGGGGATGGTCTCCATCACCTCCTCCGAGCGTGAGTCGACCGCTGAGGATGATCCTGTCTGGACTCGCCTCGATCCCTTACCGGACGGTTCCCTCGTCGGTTCCTCAGACGAATGAGCTGCTGAACAGTGCGAGCGAGGCTCGTCGCCTCTTCTTTCGCGGTGGCCGGTGCTTCGATCGTCAGGTTTGCTCTTGTTGCGGCGCGAACTAGAGACTCTTTCGCCGGAGGATGATGTAGTGCTTGAACCATGTTGAGTCCGATGAGTTGAAGATGTCCTCGGCGGCGGGATGGGAGGAGCACCTTGAAGATCGGGGTATACGGGTGCTCGGTTACTATTCTGGCCAGGCGTCGGCAGTGTGGGGTTCAAAGATGGGGATGCATGGGTGGACAACGGCGGAGCTTGTTCGTGGGGGTCGCTCATAGCCGAAGAATATGTCGTCGTCGGGGGAGAAGATGGCTGCTGAGAACTTAGCGCGGTGCTCACGACGGCAGTATGAGGGTCACGCGACCGCCACGATGGTTGCGTTGACCGGGGTAAGTCATTGAATAGTTGCTGCGCATAGTCGTATTGAGACGTCGAAGCGGGGATTGGATGGGGAAGTGAAACATAGGTAGCAGTGGAACGGGCGGGTGTGTACTGAGGAACCGTTTGCATAGCAGCAGACGACATACCTTCGTTTACTGAAGGCGCAGCAAAAACAGATTGAAGGTGCTGCGTTGACCGTCCGGGGCTGGCTCTCCAGGCGTGGGAGGCAGATGAGCGGTGTCTTTTCTATGCTTGGCCAATCGCGATCGGTAAAGGGAGGACGATACGCTGAAGCCTTTCCAGAGGAGTCTATCGACTCAGCCAAGAGTGAAATGTTGTCCTGCCCGCCCAATGCGCCCGGTAGATTCGTTCTTTATGGCTATTTACCACTTTTCTGTAACCAGAAAGCCGCCAGGTTGTCCAATCGGGTAGTAAGGCTATTTTCGAAAAGTCAGTTTAAACAATGGTTGGGGTCCGATCAGACGGCCTGTTAAAAGAGCACTGCCAGCAAGAGAAACGGGGAGAAAAAAAAAAGGGACAACGACAATCGACAGGTCTTGCTTGTGATAGAGTTTTGATGCAACGCAGTAAACACGCAGACACCGGGCCGAAAAGGGAAGAACGAAGGTTCAGTAAAATAATCTGAGCAGTCAAGTAGAGAAAGACAAGGACATAAAACGTGATAAACGTGTCGTAAACCAGCTCCCGAGTTCTCTATTTTCTCTTTTTTTATTCTTTTAGATTTCTTTATACCCTCTTGGATTCGTTTGCAACCAGAATGAAGAGGAGTGGGCGATATCTGCACTGCAGGATTACCTTTTCGAGTTCTCCTCTTCTTCACAGATATTCCCTACCCAATTGGGTAACTCGACGGGAAGGAGGTATTTTGCGTCTCGAAGGAACGGTGATCGGGAAGACCGACAAACGCGGGCGGGAAGGGATGGTGTTCAGCCTCCGAGGCGCGATCGAACCCACCCACTGAATTACCAAGCCGCGCCTGTGATGGGATTGAAAGCCGAGGGCTATCAGGCGCACACGCTCAACACTGGCGAGAGAATTGACGAGATGGAGCTATCGCTGCGACGAGGACCATGATCGACGAGAGGAAGTTGCAGCGTGACGATAATGGGGGTGACGAGGCAGTGTGGTGAGCTGTCGTCTTGTCGGAGAGCAGACAGGGGGCGCAGAGTCTCCTAAGGAAAGGTGGGTAGTCTTGACAGCGGTCGGAAACGAGGCCTCGATAGAGAGGAAAAAGAAAAACAAGCAAGAAACAGAAAACAAAGAAATGAAGAAACAATGGAGATGAAACAGGAAGGAAAAGGCAAAAAAGGTGAAAGGAAGAGAGAAACACGGTGAAGGTAAGAGGGGTTGGATGGAGAACGGGCAAGAAGAGGAGATTGAGATGTTCTGTTACGCCGTTGCTTAGACTGGAGACAATAAGGTAATAATAATGCCAACGCAACTCAGCTTGGGCATAATGATGAATTAATCCTTGAGCACAAAAGATGGAACTCAAGGATGCATCCGTCTAGACTCTTCAGTGATCCCTGACCTCTAAAGGTCTATGGTTGCTATAGTTATGGCGACTCAAATGGCCTTGTTAACAAGGAAGTGGTAAATTATCGTTACGCAGAGGTGAGGGGGACAATATCAACTCGAGTGTAGATTTCATAGTTCAGATCTCAGACTCATGCAAAGGCAATCTAGAACAGTCAGCGACTGAGCATTCCTGGCTGGCTGTCATAGAAGAGAAAGAATAGTTCCCTCAACGCTGAGAATGATGATGTTTTGGCAGGATAACTAATTAGCAGTTACTTCTCAACATAGTCAGGGCATCACAGCTGTATCCAACATCTATAATACAAACTGATTCAGTTGGAATCACTGTTAACCAAATAAGTTACGGTAGATTTGACTTCGGCTAATAACTGACAAGACACACCCAAAGCATCAATCAAGGACGCATTCATGTCCAACGTGTATCTTCAATACCAAAAACCCCTTACATAGAACCAACTGTGGAGAGGCGGCGGAAGTTCAACTAGCCACATCAGAAGCTCCACTTTGGGTTTCTGAGGTACATCTACGTACTTGTTCTGTATGTACACTGTCATATTCATGCCAAACTACAGTTGAAACTGAACCATCCTAACATCAATGACTGATATACCTATATAGAACGGTATCCCAATAACAAACAAAACATTGGGGCTTACTACCTTAGGTTACTTATCATTATTATTGCATCGCACCAATAAAAACCCCTCTAAATCAGGGGCACACGAAACGAAGCCAATGTTTCGAATCCTCGGCACGGTGATGTCCACTAAACCATTTTTGGTAAGGGTTCTGGGGATGGCCGATCGTCATCTGAATTGTTTCTGCAATCTGCACTCCTCTACAGCCATGGCGATTCGCCGCTCTTTCAACCAACATGCACAAATCAGTACTGTCTATCTATCTTGAAGTAACCGCATTGCCTGCCTGAAGATTTGATTTATGGCACAGATACTTCTCTAGCTAACAGCGGCATTCCCATATTTAAACAACAACATAATGTCATTCTAGACCAATGATATGAGCCTCGAATCTTGGGTTACTGAAGTTTACCCGCTCACCTCAGCATCCAGACCCAGGGACTCCATAGCTATCTCCACCACCTGGTACCGGACCGCGTCTCATCCTTGGACCTTGTTATTTTGGTACCAAGGGATAAGGTCAGGATTTTACTTTCTAGCGAAGGCCTTTCTACAAGTATCCAATAACTTTTATCCCTTGGATCGTTTGCCTTGAAATTTAAGGTTGACTGCCTTGATCCACTATCATTACTGGGATACTTGCATATCAACGTGCCTTGCGTACCACCATGCTATTTCCTCGACGCCTCATACTAAACAAGGTCCTGAGAACAGAAGGCAGAACCTGTCCTTGCGCGATGATATCTAACATTTCTAGTTTAGTTACTATGCTATTGCTTACAATATTTGAGAGACTATGTAAACCGATTGTCTCGGTTCATGAAAGTTCTATCATAGAAGTCATAGCCTAAATTAGCAAAACTAGATCCAAACCCTTGTACCTACCCAAACAGAATGTATGTTCCCTGCCAATCATCTAGTCTTCGGACAAAAGGATATACAAAATCAGACGAAAAAGAAGAAGGAAATGCATGCTTCAAGCAGTTTCTAACGCTTCCCTCCTGAGATAGCTGTTCCGCCCAACGAAACGGTGCCCGAAGCCCCATAAGCGGGAGGTGGTGTAGGACTGGGAGACGGGCGTCGTGCGACGGGGTCTCGTCCGCCAAGCAGAGATTGGCTGGGGCCACCTACACTTGGAGGCACCTCGCCTCCATCACCCGTACCGACGACGACTTGTTTACCATCGCGCATGCGTCCAACGACCATTCCCTTCGCGACGGATTTGAGGACAGCTTTGCGGCTCACACCGGACGCGTCAATGTACACCAGGCCGACGTTCTTGATACCGCCAGTGACGTTGCTCGCCACGGCACCGGCTTCCGCTCCATAACGATGTGCAATCATTGTGCTGGCCGCGACAGAGCCAGAAGTCAGCACATTGCGCGCACCCTGCTCGATACCATCCGCCAGAGTTGAGAAGGCGATCAAGGACTTGTTCAAGATCCCCGGCTTGTAATCGCTGCTGTTTCCGTACTTATCAATACCTTTCTGTTTACCCTCTCGCCGGGTCAGAGAGGCACCGAAATTCTGTGCCACTTTACCAACTTGGCCCACGGTTTTGGCGGAGAGTTCTGCCGCGCCTTGAGAGAGGGTGCCAATCTTTCGAAATCGTGCGTGGGTGGTTTCAGAAAATGTCATTGGCTTGGGATTGGGTTTTGTTTTCTTCGTGAAGCTTTCAGCTCCACTGGTTAAAACGTTGCCAATGTACGATGATCCTGTCACGATCAAGCGGGATGCCATGGCAGATTTCTGGACAAGGGTCGAGTTCTTATATGCCGGGTGGCGAGCCATCTGCAAGTACTCTTCCGACACATTACTGACGCTGATTTTGTTTCCCTCTCCCTCGGCAGGAAGTTGAATTTCCACCGGTCCTATTAGTCCACTCATTAGCAAATTTGTCAGTCAAGAGACAGATAAAGAACGCTTACTCTTGGAGCCTGGCTTCACACCAGGTTGCTCCACTACTTGGTATCCTTCCATCTCCCCTACAACACTACCATTCTCCTCGTCAACCAAAACAATTTTTCCATGTGCATCACTAGAGGTAACCTGCTCGGAGGAGACGTAGCCTTCCCCAGGAGCATAGCTGGCCGGGTTGTATGGTGCGTGCTCCCTCGGTGGAGGCGCTCGCTCGAGGAATGCTGTACATTGTGCCAAAATTGTTTCGAAAGTGTCGATATCTTCCTGCGTCACCTTATCGGGCCCGGTCCCAATTCTGGGAAATTGAATGCGAATGAACGCACCCGCATCGGGTCCTAGATCCCAACGAGGAATCAAGTAGCTATTCGGCGGCTGATGGTAGATCTGGGTTGTTGCGGGAAGGGCAAGATCCAACTCAGGTGGGAGGTGTAAGTGAAGATAAAAGTCCTCCTCTACTGGTCCGTCCGTGCCTGCGGCCTGAGGAGTCGAAGCGGTAGTTGGAACCATCAATAGAGAGAGGGTCTGCGGACCGGATGGAGTGAGCTCCGTTTCTTCGCCATTCTGGATATGGAAGGCAAGAATATTATTGATGCTGTAGAGGAGTCTGGGATCATGGGTGGATGACATTGCAATCAGCTGTGTCTCTGCTACTCCTCTGTCGTTCGTATGCGGGGAAGCGATGACGTCGGTGTTCTAGCTGCTAAGTCGAAGGCACAAATCAACAACTCAGAACAAGGGGCTTGAAAAAGATTTAGAGAAGAAGATAGATAAAACAAAGTGAGGAAAGATTGAAAAAGAAAGGTAGTGGAAATAGCAGGATAAATGGCAGAAGTCTTGGTGTCCTGAGCGGGGGTTAATTATAAACTATTTTAAAACTGCAATGCCGCCAACTGCATCAGGGCAGTCTTGGCGCACCGGCGCCACATGATATCAGTGATATTGCACCGCCACAGTCTCTCTCACATGTGACTGAGTTCCGTTGAACCAACCATAATCCATGTGGCGGTGCTCACTGTGTCAGCGTTGTGTCAGTTAACATAATTCCCAGGTCAGCCGCCACCTTCTGTAATCCATATAGAATGGCACTTTTTAAGGCTTTAATATCTCAACAACCAAGCATCTACACGGATATAAGGTTAGGTATGAGGTATAGTATAGATATATAGAATCATAGTTACAAGTAACAGCCTCCTAGTATATATATATATACTTAGGAAACATAAAAATACACTGTATTTTTTGGTAATATTAGCTTTTTAGATATTAAGAGAGAGGATTAGCATTTTAATGCCTTGTAAAAGTGTAATCATATACTCTAGACTATGTATACTCTAAATATCTTACTTATATAAATAGTAATTTAAGTATGGTGAAGATATTAAAGCCTTAAAAAGTGCCATTTTATATGGATTACAGAAGGTGGCGGCTGACCTGGGATGGCGATTGACCCGGGAATTACGTTAAATAACTTAGTTATCTTAGTTCTTTGTCCGATCCCTTTCTTTCAACCAGATCTAAAATTGAAAATACCTAGATAAGAATCCATAAGCATTAATTCGTTGTTCAGCCCCCTGGGACTCACTGGAAAAGGACTCACTGGAAAGCCTGACTAGTTGAAGGAGGAGTCAGAGTTTTCGAACGGCGCTTTCCTCACGCATTGATTCGTAGTCCAGGGACCTCTACTCCCTATATCCGTAGTATCTGCGGGCGGCTACAGATAGAGGAGATGCTGACTCCCCAGACCTGATGTTCTCCTTACCAGGATAACTACGTGTTACGCGCTCAAGTTTATATTAAGAATAAACGCAACACTATGGCTTCTTTTCAATTGGTATCTGACATCCACCTGGAAGCTCCCCCCGCATACGACCTGTTCGACATCCCTTCGAAAGCGCCGTATCTAGCCATTCTAGGCGACATTGGCTATGTCAAAAACGACGGCTTTTTTGCCTTCCTCGAGCGCCATCTTCGAAAGTTCCAAGCCATTTTCTTAGTATTAGGAAACCATGAGCCCTGGAATTCCACCTGGGCAACGGCGAAGGACAGGCTTAGAAACTTCTCCGATAGTATTCGCCAGAGGAAGGCTTCAGAAGAAAGTACAAAAGCCGAAAATAAATTCGGAGAATTCGTTTTCATGGATCAAACGCGCTACGATATCTGCCCAGACATCACAGTACTAGGCTGCACGCTTCACTCCCAAATCGCACAGAGCCAGGAAGAGCGCGTCTCCCTGTCACTCAATGACTTCTACCACATCGAGAACTGGGATGTAGAGAGCCATCGAGCTGCACACAAAGCTGATCTCGCCTGGCTCAACAACCAAGTCATCGACCTCACTCAATCGGATCCGCATCGCAAAATCATTATCTTCACTCACCACAGTCCCACACTTGACGCTCGTGCAACTGATCCTGCGCATGTGAACAGTCCCATCATATCGGCTTTCGCGACAGATCTGACTGGGGAGCCGTGCTGGGAAAAACCCCAGGTGCGCTTATGGGCCTTTGGACACACGCATTATAATTGTGATTTTGTCGACAACAGAACAGGGAGACGCATTGTGGCGAATCAAAGAGGCTATTATTTTGCGCAGTCAGAAGGTTATGATCCGGAGCTGGTGGTTAGTGTATAGTTGCGGTCGTATGGGCTACAGTTTAGGGACAGATCTTGTAAAACCGGTGCAACATCATCATCATCAACAGGGGAACTTCTCGATCTTCAAAGTTTTCTTGACGCAAGAACAGACAAGGAAACTAGGTATTATTCTATTTTATTATTTTTTTTTTTTCTAAGATGGCCAAATTCGGGTTATAGCGAATGATCACGCTGCCATTGATCCAGTCAGCGTTCCCTTTGGACAGCCGCGGTTAACCGAGGCATAATCGAGCTGCATTTCCCCGTGATTTCCTCCTCGTCCTCTCCCCACATTCTACTCGGACTTCCTCTTCCTCCTTTACCTCTCTCTTCCCCTCTTTTACCATCTTCACAGGTTCGGGATTATCCTGCTTCGGTTCTAAAGACTTACCGTTTGACAACCTCAGCCATGGCATCTATCGCCCGTGCTCTGCGGCCCTTGTCCCGCACCGCTCCCTCTTTCCGCCTCGCAGCCAGACAGCCATTGGCATACCGACTGGCACAAAGGTACGCTCTACATTGACTTTTTATTTCTTGATTCGGCGCTACCTTGTCTTGATCGAAATATTCACATGCACTGACTTCTTAAATCTACAGCACCCATGCTTTCTCTACCACGTCCCAGCGGCGGGATGTCGATCTCTCCAGCCTGACCCCAACCCCAATCACCCATCTCTCCGAAACCGAGTCGCTGATGGCCGAAACCGTCTCCAAGTTTGCCCAGGAACAGATCGGACCCAAAGTGCGAGAAATGGACGAGTCCGAAGTCATGGACCCCACACTAGTCGAGCAGCTGTTCGAGCAAGGGTTGATGGGTATCGAGATCCCCGAGGAATACGGCGGAGCCGGTATGAACTTCACCTCCGCTATTGTTGCCATCGAGGAACTGGCCCGCGTCGACCCCAGCGTTAGTGTCCTGGTGGATGTGCACAACACGCTCGTCAATACGGCCTTCAACAAGTGGGCCGACGCCGCGCTCAAGAAGACGTGGTTGCCTAAGCTCGCTACGGACACCGTCGGTTCGTTTTGTCTCTCTGAGCCGGCGTCCGGATCCGATGCGTTCGCCCTGCAGACCAAGGCGGAAAAGACGGCGGATGGGTACAAGCTGAATGGATCCAAGATGTGGATTACCAACTCCATGGAGGCTGGGGTGTTCATCGTCTTTGCGAACCTGGATCCCAGCAAGGGCTACAAGGGAATCACAGCCTTTGTGGTCGAGAAGGATACCCCGGGATTCTCCATTGCCAAGAAGGAGAAGAAGCTGGGTATCCGGGCTAGCAGCACCTGCGTGCTCAACTTCGATGATGTGGTCATTCCCAAGGGTAATCTGCTCGGAGAGGAGGGCCAGGGCTATAAGTACGCTATTGGCTTGCTGAACGAAGGTCGTATCGGTATTGCCGCTCAGATGACCGGTCTGGCATTGGGTGCTTGGGAAAACGCCGCCAGGTAAGCTCACACTCCCCCAGTGAGCAAGATCCTCATTTTCTATCCCAACGTACCACTCACATCAATGGCAGTTACGTCTGGAACGACCGTCGTCAATTCGGGCAGCTTATCGGAACTTTCCAGGGTATGCAGCACCAGCTCGCCCAGGCCTACGTCGAAATCGCTGCCGCACGGGCTCTCGTCTACAATGCCGCACGCAAGAAGGAAGCTGGTCAAGACTTTGTCCAGGACGCCGCCATGGCCAAGTTGTACGCCTCGCAGGTTGCAGGCCGTGTGGCCAGCTCCGCCGTCGAATGGATGGGCGGCATGGGCTTTGTCCGTGAAGGCATCGCCGAGAAAATGTTCCGTGACAGCAAGATTGGTGCCATCTACGAAGGCACAAGTAACATTCAGCTGCAGACAATTGCTAAGCTCCTGCAAAAGCAGTACACTAAATAGATCCGGAGCTGTTTCTCTTTTTCCTTGTCCTCCCCCTCCCGTTTCCGTTACGTACATAGTCGGCGTAGGTGTGTTATAGGATGTTTTGTTTTCAGCGCAATGATTGGGGTCGGCAATTCGACCCCGACGGCAGAACCACCCCACTGTCCTATTGGCAACGCCTGCAAGTCTCATTTGTGGAAGGCTAACGACGATCATTTTTGCATGTATGATAACAGCATTTCGGCTATAGATAGAAGTGAGAATATTTCTTCGCCTCGCTTCGGAACAGAATGAAGCTGTCATGGTTCGATGATAAACACTATTCCTTTTTCTTCGGCGCCGGAACTGTGAACACATTTCGGTGTTGGGGAGCTCGTCTCATTGTCCGCCTTTACTCCCCCGTCACATTATCTTGGTTGTCGTTGGAGCGAATAGAGGTGAGAACCGGCTCGAAATTGCCCTCAAGAGCCCGTCGCAATTGATTTCTCGACGCTCTTTCACTGATGTACATGCTTCAGCGACGGATAGAGAGCATTGCTACTGGAGGCTTTCTGCAAGTGAAGCGGCCACAACCTCGACTTCGACCTCCGGTGATACACCAAGTCCTCCGAGCATACGCGTCGAGGCTCTCTAGTCGAAGCGGTAGCTCAATCGACATGCGTCGAGTCTTCTTCGACGGGAGTAGCGAATATAATACTCAAAATCTTCCATGATGTTCGGGTGCCGGGTACAAAATGCTTAGAGCTCCCGGTGAGTGAGTTCAAGACTGATGTGGCCAGCCGTAGCTGTAGCCATGATTACCTCCTGGCTGATTTCCCCCCGACTGGTTTCCCCCTGGCTGATTTATGGGATGAGGGTAGTGCTGCGAAGCTTGAAGTACTGAATACCCGCCGGCTACCCGATCTGGTGGGACATCCGGCATTGGCATGGGCTGTTGGCTGGGTACATATGGCAAAGCTTGCTGAGGATGACGTAGAACCTGTTCTCCCCGCGCACTTTCCGGTCCGCTAGCCCGAAAGTACTGGGGGTATTGTTGGAAAGTGGAATCCGGAGCGTGGGCGATATTGGTGTTGAAATTGGCGTGGGGGATTGCGTTGGGTATTGTATGAGGAGTCTGGGCCTGTGCCTCGAACCCGTAAGATTCGGCCCTGTTGCTGTAATCCGCATCTGATGATTCGCATATAGATGAGGACCGTGTCGAACCGTACGTCTGCCATTCCTGAGCGACAGAAATCTGGCTCGAGGCGGAGAGGACCGAGGGGGCTCTCGACACCGGTGGTACGTTCAAGGACTCTGAGTAATGACTTGGAGGCGTGGCTCCCGCTGGGCTGCTGTATGATCCTTCTGTGAGGTCGAACCGAGACTTTAGCAATCACTCAAGCCGCCATTTCTGCTCGAGGGGGGCCATGAAACATGTTTCCCAGTCACATACCAGTACTGCTATAGCTTTGGTTGCCAGTGAGCATAGCCAGTTGCTGCCTGAGGCTCTTGATCTCATGCTCTAGAGCAGCATTCCGTCGCATCACGTCGTCAAATTGCTGGTTCTTGGCTTGGAGCTCAGCCACTTGGTTTTGGAGTCGCTCGATATGTTCTTTCGTCCGCTGACGAATGGTTCTTTGTGCCTCTCGATCGTTGGCACGCTTTCGCGCCAGCTGTTCAGCGGAAAGAGTGGTCACTTTACGAGTTCCTGCGCGGGATTCTCGCTTCTTTGTCGACGATTGCGTGGTGTCTTGGTTAGAGCTCATCGTGATGTCCCGGCAGTGGCAGCTTACGAGTCGTTTGCTGCCAGTTCTGATTTGACCTGTCGTCAGGGAAGTGTTCGTCGTGATTGCGCATGCATTGACCAGCGATATCAATGCCTATCATACAGAATTGCGCACAAGCCCCGGGGAAAAATCAGAAGAAGATGGCTGTCGAAGTTTCGATATGTGACTCTGGGCGTTCCATGTGTGTGGGTCGCGGTAAATGTCCGAGTTCGAGCCACTGGTCTAACGGTCACTCACGGAAATAGACTACTGAACATCGGATAGATGATCAAAGAGATGCCAGGGCGATGGGGCAGAAGCCTTTTGTGGCGCTCGAAGAATCGTCTCTGGTTGAACCACTCGTCTGATGTGAAACGCCCGGACCACAACTAAAAGAGCCCCCAGGTTCGGCATCTTTATATAGGCTCGGATTTAGGGGCGTCCGGCCCTAAAAAGTACCCAAGAGTGGACTCGTTTCTTTGCGCTGTCAGCACAAGTGCGACAGTCGATATCTGCCAAGTTCGGAAAAGCGAGATAGGGTCGCCAGGCTACGGACCTTCCCCTCGAGCAGTTAGGCCGCCAATGAAACAAATTGCAAGGACGAAACGACCTGTGGGATTGGCAAGAAGAGGGATAGCGCCTTTTCTCCAAGAGGCTACTTTGATGGCCTATGGGTCGGCGCCATTGCGCTTTCCGATCTTCCCGACTACAAGTACGCTCCACGTCTGATTCACATCAAGACAGCCAGATGATTGGTAATGGGCAACCACCTCACAGATATGCCATTTGCTCAAATGCATCAGTGGCATTGCAGCAGACTCTGCCCAAGCGTATGCGCATCACGGTCAAATATAATGAGACGAGGAGTGGGAATAATTCTTGATGGCAACCGCCACCCCTCGAGGCCGCGAACTGGCTATGGAGTGCTTGCCCAGCCAATAGTATTGCAAAGGGGCAGCCCAAATAAACAGCAAGCGCTCATAGCATTATCTAATTCTTACACCGTCTGCCTGGCCTATGGAGTAGATAATTAAAAGAATTAGTTAGTGGGCCCTGGAGAATCATGGCCACATGGTGAGCCAGAGAGCGACTGGAGGAGCATTAGAAGTCAGGCCAACCCCGGGCACATCGCCGAGAAACTCCAGCGCTAGGATGGCCCCAAGTCCGAACTTTGTTGACTACTACTGAAACAGCTGCATCAATCCTGCATTGGGGGAGGGGTTGCACCTGGATGGGCACAAGTCAGCTTAAACAGAGACCTCACACGCCACAAAAGAAAAGAAAAGAAGAGAAATAAATCCGTACCAGAAAAACATGAGTTGGGTAAAAGGATGTGTGTGGCTTCTTCACTATTCTGGTCAATTTGAAGCGAAACATGCACTAGTCCTTGGCCTAGGAACGTTTGTCGCACCTGTCCTCTAATGGTTGGATTCAGGGAGATAGGATTATTATATTTTCGACAAGTGTGCCTTGGATGGCACTATTCAGCTAGTCCGGGAACCTTCTCTGTGTTCTTCTCTAATGAGATCTGTGAGCCGAGGGGTTTTGCACAAGATTATCGATCAAGGAGTGGTCCATCATGTCTATGTCTATGCCCCGCAGGGAAATCTGACCGCGTCCTCTTGAAAGATGGATGTTTTTGGAACTTGCGATCCACACTATCCGGAAACCATGGGCCTGCTCCTGGAAGTCCTGTGAGGATTCGACGAGAATGGCCGTCGAACCCAGTTTCCTTTAACTACGTGATTTGCAGGAATCCGTGGACCAGGCAATGTACCAGCGAGATAAACCATTGCCCATTAAATGAACCGGTCAAGTGTTCTGTTGTTTGTTTGTTTATTTGTATTTCTGGGTCTGTGGACTCGGAAAGATCAAGGATGTGATGCATGTAGACCGTCCACCAGAGGCAATCGGCAATATCTCAGAGCCAAGAGTCAAGAGGGTCAGTACACTACAGCATCCAATCCACGTCAGGAAAATTTTTACGGCGCACTCAATAGTCGAATCAGATAATTCAAGGCCCTTGAACTTTCTGAAGGCTGGCTGAACAATAATCGAACAGCTATGTACGAGGCAACAACGGCATGGAACGGGAAAGAATCGCCTCAGGATCATCCATGCTTTTACCATTCAATCCAGAGTCGACTTTGTTTGGTTCTCAATGGATAATGGATAATGGATGCGAAGAGATAGATTCTGAGTAATTGGGCGATACGGCGAGGCCGAAGATGTACCGGTATTGGCAGTCAACCTCATCATAACTAGGATGTATGTGGGGCCTAGCGGCTGCAGACCATAGTTAACTCCTCCGTACCCGTCCGTACCTTTTGCTCAATCTGTTGGTGCTTGGACTCGGAATATCTTTACCTCTCCGGAAATCGGTCCATTTCTTCGAAGCTTTCATGTTGAAGCCACTGGACTAATCAGGATAGGCCCCCAATGATTGATTGATAATCCCTTAGTTAGTCATATAAACAACGTGGCTTCGTAACTTGACCCCGATTGCCCTAAAAAGGGAATGGTGGCATGGTAAACAGTCGCGCAAGGCTTGAACT
Source organism: Aspergillus fumigatus Af293 (assembly GCF_000002655.1). Lineage (NCBI taxonomy): Eukaryota > Fungi > Ascomycota > Eurotiomycetes > Eurotiales > Aspergillaceae > Aspergillus > Aspergillus fumigatus. The sequence goes on from NC_007194.1 coordinate 3,985,808, forward strand.
AGTTGCTTTCGAGAGTCAAGGTCCACCATATCAAGATAACCCGAGATACAGAGCCCAAGTCACATTTCCTGACTCTTTTGTCGATGTGTTTATGAAGTCGCATCGAAGCATGGAGTACAATTGTCGGGACTGTTTGTTGCCGCACTCCTTGTATGTGGATCAATCGCGACTCGGCTGATTTCCGGCCGCATAGTTTGAACTAAAGGGGCTTGGGAAGGAGTTTCATTGACGGTGTACGGAGTACATAATCTGTTAGTCAGGATCCAGGTTCCGGTTAGGTTCATTGTGGACAATGCCTATTACCAAAACACTCCATAGTGGCGCATCAATATCCCACCTCCAACTGCCTTTAATTCGTAGTATAAGCTCAAGAGCCCCCGGCTGTTGGGCCCCCCTGACCCCTGCACCAGGATCAGTAGAAGCAGTCAGTCATCCACCAGAGGATTTCTATCGGTCATCCCTGCATCTTGCGAAGCTTTCATTCAGTCACGGTTCCCCGGCCCGCAATCGCCTTGTTTGCATGATGTAATGCTCTCTGGTATGTGAACCGACTGTCATAGACAACTTGTTTCAAGCTCCAGAGTATCGTCTAGTAACAATGCGCTCACTTGAGGCGTCGGATGACCGAGACGATTCCGATTTTTTATCCTTAGAAGCTTCCTACTTCCTTCTACAAGAGCGAGCAATAATGGGGGATATGGGTTGAAACGTCGGCAAGCATCTTCGTAGGAGCCTGAATTTTCAGGCTAATACTTGGAGGCCGCCCGATACGTGACAGTTGGTATCTTCTTCAGTCCTCCCTTCATGCAGTCTGTAGTTGAGATTGACTCTTCTGGAGGAGTGATCTCCAAATAAAGAAAGGTGCAAATCCCGCGGCATTGAGTCAAGATGGATCCAGATTATAAAGCTCGCAAAGAGGCCTTTGTCTCAGGTCTTGCAGGAGGAAGCATCCTGGAAATCAACGCCGTCACCTTGGTTGCTTCGGTTCGTGTTACTATCTTATTGTGGCTACTTCGCCTACATTGTTTCTCGACTAACCGAGTCTCTTTGCGATCAATCAGGTATCCGTTTTTCTGTGGTCAATTCTACAATCTCGCCTATCCTTTTTCACACCCTACAGCGCCGCTGCCCTTCTCGTTGATTTCCTGCTCAATGTACTAGCTATCTTGTTCGCAACCACTTTATACTCTTCGGCGCCTCTTCTTCTCAATCTCCTTCTAATATCTCCCGCTCTGCTGATACTCCTCTCTACGAAACGTCCTCGGACCCCCGTCAAAGCGAAACCTCCTCGCCAGTCCGCTAGAGCTGGGAAAGATGACTCGAAACATGCGACAGCCTTGCCAGAGTCTCTACCCATTCATCCATTTCTCACGACATATCGCGCCGCCATGATGGTTATCACGTGCATCGCTATCTTGGCTGTGGATTTTCGCATTTTTCCTCGCCGATTCGCCAAGGTAGAAAACTGGGGTACATCACTCATGGATCTGGGCGTTGGATCGTTTGTCTTTTCGGGCGGAGTAGTATCCGCTCGCTCACTACTCAAGAGCAGGATCAATGGCTCTAAAAGGTTGCCTCTTGCCAAGAGGTTGATTGCGTCGACGCGACACTCTATTCCTCTGCTCGTCCTCGGCCTGATTCGGCTATACAGCGTCAAAGGCTTGGACTATGCGGAGCACGTCACCGAGTACGGCGTACATTGGAACTTCTTCTTTACATTGGGTCTTTTGCCTCCGTTCGTGGAGGTCTTCGACGCCTTGGCTACGATCATTCCGTCATACGAGGTTCTCTCCGTGGGGATCGCCGTCTTGTATCAAGTTGCCCTAGAGTCAACAGACTTGAAAAGCTACATCCTCGTCTCCCCTCGTGGGCCAAGCTTACTGTCCAAGAATCGTGAAGGCGTCTTCTCCTTCTCAGGTTATCTCGCGATTTTTCTTGCTGGTCGTGCGATCGGCATTCGGATAATCCCTCGCGGAACTTCTTTCTCAAGAAGCCCAGAACAGGCCAGGAGACGGGTCCTGATCAGCCTTGGCGTGCAAGCGTTAGTGTGGACCACTCTTTTTGTGTTGAACTCCACTTATGCGATGGGATACGGAGCTAATATCCCTGTCTCCCGCCGCCTCGCTAACATGCCCTATGTCCTTTGGGTTTCGGCGTTCAACACCGCGCAACTGTTTGTGTTCTGCCTGATCGAAACACTCTGCTTTCCTGCAGTTCATCGGACAACGACTCAAGAGAGCGAATCTGAGCGAGTCGATTTTGCTACGAGCCGAATCATGTCGGCCTTCAATAAGAACAGTCTCGCGATCTTTCTTTTGGCCAATCTTCTGACTGGAGCTGTGAATCTGAGCATCTCCACAATTGATGCTAATACAGCGCAGGCCATCGCTGTTCTCATTGGATATTCATCCATTATCACAGGGGTTGCTCTAGCATTGCATCATGCCAATATCAAAGTACTTCCTTTCTAGGGTATTTACGAGCAATTGGTGGTGTGTTGAAGATATATAGTGAACTGTACCATATTCGTCAAATATAAGAGTACGATGTCCATAGGCACATGTGAACCGCGGTAAGTCAACTACGTCAGTGGGGAAAAGCAAAAGCATACTATCCGTATCCGTATCCTGAGCTTAAATATGACACTCCCCAAACACTACTTACCCTTTACTGTCGATCCTTCACTTTAGTAAAAGGGGAAAAAAAGATTGCTCGGTGAAATGGAATCCCTTAAGAACGAGATTCGATTTGTTCATTATCCTGAGGTCCGCGAAGGACCGTGTGTCCCCTACCAGAACGAGACACAATCAATTCCCGTCTTCCGCGGCGCACCCTTGGCCATCGGAGCTGCCATGTATGTGGATCGAGATCCCGTACAGAAACTACCACCACCATCCATCTCACCCCGCTGACATCTCATAACAGCATTCACTCTGTCGGATTTGTTCAAAGCTTCTTCTGGCGCAATGCAGGGTTTGAAGTAATTCGCAAAATCCCACAGCTGCGCGACTATGCTCCTCGCTACAATCCAACTGTGATTCCTGTCGCGGACTCGAAGCGTGCAGCCACAGAGGAGCTTCCACCATCGCCAAAAAGCCGAAAAGGTTCTGCAAACTACCACACTTCTGCGGACTACCATGCGCTGTATAAGTCCGGGAAATTGACTCCGACTGCTGTCGTGGAGGCACTGTTACCCCTGATCCGGCGTGATGTTCGACCGCCCGGGAAGCACTCGGTCGCCTTTGTGGAGTCGCAGGTAGAGCGGATTCGCGCGGCGGCGGAAGCTTCGACTCAGAGATACAAGCAAGGGCAGCCCCTGGGGCCTCTTGACGGGGTGCCGGTTGCGGTCAAAGACGAGGTGCACGTCGAAGGGTACCGACGAAACCTCGGAAGCAACCTGGACTTCAAGGGAGGGTTTGAGGGCACCTCTTGGTGCGTGCAGAAGTGGGAAGAAGCTGGTGCTATCATTATTGGGAAGACTACCATGCATGAACTTGGTCTGGGTAAGAATCGAACATCTCCATTACTCCTGAAGTCCAGAAATCTCACAAGCACACCCGGAGGCAGACACCACAAACAACAACCCGAACTACGGGACACCCAGAAACCCTCACAACCAGGACTACTACTGCGGTGGCTCCTCAGGAGGGTCTGGCTATGCGGTCGGAGCAGGCCTGGTGCCCATCGCGCTCGGCGCGGACGGCGGAGGCTCAATTCGCATCCCCTCTTCCTTTTGCGGGATCTGGGGCCTGAAACCCACCCATAATCGCGTCAGCGGCTTCCCGACAGCTTCGCTAGCTCCAACCGTCGGCGTCTACGGACCGATGGCAGCCAGCATCGATGACCTGGCTCTGGCCTACCGCCTCATGGCAGCCCCTGCGCCGGCAACCGAAGACCCCGTCTCCGCCACCTTCCCAGACCCCATGTCGAGCATCTCATCTACAGCTCAAAGACCCCGGAGCAAGACAATCGGTATCGTCCCCTCCTGGATCGACCGCGCCGAGCCACCCGTCCGAGCCGTATTCGACGCCGCCCTCGACTTCTACCGCAAGCAAGGCTACACCGTCGTCGACATCGCCATCCCCTACCTCCCCGAGGGCCAGCGCGCACACGTGCTAACGATTATGTCAGAAATCTCGTCCGGCCTGACACCAGCACAGATCGGCGCCCTCACGGCCCCCAACAAGGTCCTCGTCAGCATGGGCATGTGGCAGATCACCGCACAGGATCTCATCGCCGCCCAGCGCCTCCGCAACCTCCTCATGTCCCACCTCGCCTACCTCTTCCGCCAACACCCCGGTCTACTCATTCTGACCCCGACATCTCCCATTCCCGGCTGGAGGATCGAAAGCGAGACGGATCTTGCCCGCGGCGTGTCCGACGGCAAGGCCTCTGTCCGGAATATGGAGTATGTCTGGCTGGCGAATTTCAGCGGGTGTCCAGCCATCAGTTGTCCCGCTGGGTACTCCGGTGGTGATAAAGGGGGCCGTGTCCCCGTCGGTGTAATGGCTATGGGCGAATGGGGATCGGAAGAAGACCTCATCGCTTTCGCCAGGGACGGAGAAGCGATCTTGGATCTCCCTGGGAACCAGCCATCGAAATCTGATCGACCGGACGGAGTGTCGACTGGCTTGAGGATTCCGGCCGGCGACGGCTGTCTATGGGAGGATGTAATTGCGAAAGCTACCGCAGAAGGCTCCTCTTGAGTGGTACACCTATATACGAACAAGATGAGACTTATCTTTATGTATATAAGACCGTAGTCTCGCGATCCCTGTCTGTGCTAGTTCGCCTTTGGAAGATCTGTATAAACCACCTAGCCTGGTCTGATTCAGAGATGGTGTGCTCTTGTTGACCGAACTACCGCGGAGCACGACATGGTCCTTGATTGAAATTTGACATGCTTGGAATAAATTCTTTATGGACAGGAAGGAGGTCATAATTAGGCAAAGCGAACAATCAACCACTGTCAGAATGAAATGTAATTATATTATCATGGTATGACAAAAACTGGCTGTCCAGCAGCCGTGAAAGAACACCATAGCTATTGTCGACGGCTTCTGCGCTTGATGTATGGGATAGGGTTCATGGACTAAGGGTAAATCAGATAAACGTCGTAGCAACACAGTCGGGACTGCATCGTTGCAAATAAAATGTGAAAGTGTCCTTCACTTCCTTCGTTTGAAACGCTCAAAACCAGCCTTGTACAAAATTCTGGGGTGCAAGAGAGTATGGACTGGTAGCAGTCAGTACCAGTATGAGGGAAAATTGCTTTCCGCAACCTTCCCCGTTTCAAACCCAAATGCCTTCTCCGCGATGGGGAGCGTAGAACTCGCAGCCTAGTCTAGCGGCTTCGCCTCGGGATCGAAGCTGTTGTAAAATTCGTTCTCGGGGAGGGATATCATCGGTCAGATCTTCTTTGATGTGTATGATGTAGATAGATAAACCCGACAGCGGAAGCTGCCCAGAGTCACTGGTCTGAGCTTCTCCAGGGCTGGTGGACTGTGGTGCAGGATCCACCGAATTTTCAGTATCGCTTACATCGTCAGGCTCGTGGTAGCTCGGTGTCGGCTCGTCATGAACCAGCTCAGGGATCTCAGCCAAGCCTTCCGCGGTTGAGTAGAATCGTGGTCGCATGTCGGCCGTAACAGAATCCATGTCGGCCCTCTTGCCAGCTGCAACGGAGAAGCTTTGGAAACGCTTGGATTTCGGGCTCACTTGGCCACCACTGCCGCCATACCTGTTAGAGTCTGAGTGTTTACGCTTTCCGATACTCGATATCGCCATGCGCGGGTGCCGGGCTTCCATAACCTTCCCGGCCAGCAACGTCAGTTCCGCAATTAGGTGTCGCGGACATAGATGACCGTATAAAGTTGCATCCTCGACAGAATCGTCATATGAGCATTCAATGAAGATGGCGCGCAATTTACCGGTCGCAATTTTCGGTGCTGCTGCCTCCCAGACGCGTTTATTGCGTGGGTCAAGCGAGACACAGTCGGGTTCGACGTCACCGAAGATAATAATCTCATTGCCAGTATGGTGATCACGGATGAAGAATGCAGAGCTCTCCACTGTTGCCCAAATAGGATCTTTCGTGTTTGCTGGGTGCATTCGGGGAGAGCGAGCTGGAGAATATATCCTTCAAATAGTTTCAATGTCAGTGAATTCCAATCGCGTTCCAGTGTGGAAGACTTACCCTGCGTCCGTAGAGTGATCAACGGATATAGCTCTGGAAGGCAGCATCAGTGGATCAGCAGCAAAGACTGAGCTACCCACGCGGTGGTGAGTACCAGACTCCGGGTGAAAGCGTTGCCTGCATCGTCCATGACTGACGCCGAGGCACCGGGCTAGAAGACCGTCGCAGGCTCGGATATACCCCTTCGCATCTCCACGCCCGAACCTTGGATTCCCCCCTTCAACAAGACGTTGATAAGTCAGTAGACCCGCCCCGCCATCTTCATCGGACAGATTTGGCCAGATCACGTCGTTAAGCATATGGTTTTTTATGGCAGCGACAATTGACGGTAGAGCGGCCAAAGGTTTGGGCCCGTTTCCTGCTTCAAGCATGGGCGTGTTGATCGCCAGGCCGGACAGGTGATCCAAGTGAGCATGTGTGATCAGGACAGCTCCAATGATGTCTCGGAAAATATGTGCAGCATTGGCTTGAGCAGACTTGTAGGGCATTCTGAGGCCGGCAAAAGGCCCTTCATTCATCATATACGAGCCATCTCTTAATTCCGCATTGTATTGCTCCAGAGTGTGAATAATCCCTGAAACAAGGGTACCCGCGTCAACCGCAATCACCGAATTCGTCGACCAGTTCGTCGACGTTGATCGGACAAGAAGTCCAGTGAGGCTGTCTTCACGAGGACCTCCCGTGGGACCCTTCATGAGACAAGATGTCAGTTACCGGTTTGACTGCATGTGAGAACCCGATGCTAGTCCACACCGTTCGCCGTGCGAATGTTTTACATATGGAAGAGATACTTGGCAACTGGCAAGATGGATAAATCAACGAGGAACGGGAACGAAGAAAAACTTCAGGAGCCATTTTATTTCATAGGGATAGCTAAACTTTGTGCGAAAGCGCATGTTTTCTGATACGTAAATTCAAGGGCATTGAGCTAAGAAACAATGGACTTACCAAGACAATCACCTGAAAGGCTGCTTTATCCGCCATTGTCAATAGACTGTCCAGCCTTTCCGTACACGCTCCCCAGACAAACAATCGAGCAACTTCGTTTTAATGCGTCGCCGTCTCGGCAGCTCAGAAAACGACGCGCTGTCTCGGGAAATCGAACCCGGAGATGGGCAATGTCTAGTCCTCTCGACGAAGAGAGTGGATGCAGAAACCCAGCGAATGCGAAGTCTTATTTGTTTACCTATAACCAGCTCCGTATGCGTCTCCTAAGCACCCTCTATCAGAACTCCTACTCCACAACTCGGAATAGACGAGAACGAGGGTCGCAAAAAACTAAAGTTTCGTGTCACCCACAAGTTTCGGGGTGCAGTATGTGAGTAAGCGATGCGCGTGACTCTTCTGAGGGATCCCTGGTATGAAACGGCTGACCGCAGAACAGGAGGTGTCCCAGAACTTGGGGCCTCTTTTTTGGAGGGGTTTTTGGTTGGGGGCGCAGTACGGTGTTATGAGAGCCTTTGCCCAGACTCGTATCACAGCCACCAGATGACGGCCCAGATGGTAGGGATGCGATTCCAGAATGGCGGGTTGGAACACAGACAGCCCTTATGTTGGTGACAGTACCTAGCAATCCAACTAGAGCTCAGATCCAAGCACACACAATGTGATTGTTTTCTCGTCCACAGGGCTGCAGCGCTCGCATGAATCCACCGCCACAGAAAAATTCCAGTTGGAATTTTGATGGCGGGTAGTTGTCCAAATAAACCGACACCATTAAACTAACTGTTCAAGGGAGTCTCCTCTCAAGGATCACACTAGCGGGCCCGTTTTGAGTGGCTGAGCGAGGTCGGCGACAAGGCCGGCCGACCATGGATGACTCTGATTGTGATGGGTCTGGAGAGGGATCTGCAACTCAATATGAGATAAGATTAAGATAGAGAGACGGCTGGAGAATAGATCTCCTCTGCAAACCTTTTCTAGACGCAATATGATGGAGGAAGCGACTGTCTGTTGGCAAGAATGCGGCTACAGACAGGAGGAATGAAGGACAAGGTTTCAGGTGGTCGACGGTCGGAGGTTACGTCTATGAGAAGCTCAACCACTCCAGACTTCCCAGCTGTTCATCAGTTAATGGTACCATCTTGTTCAGGAGAAAAAAGACCACCGTACAATCAGGGGTACAGGAACCCTTTTCAAAGAAGGTATGCAGAGAATTTATCGTCGGCGACCTGATAGACGAGACAGACTGGTATGACGTTACCACTCAAGAGAGCTCAGTTACCTGTTGTAAACATACTGTGTCGGTAGCATGTTAGGTATCTGTGGGGACAAAATGCTGCTGATTGGTACCTTTGAGTTTGACTGCTGAGATCTGGTGGAGATCGTTTCCTGCTGGAGGACTGGATAATCATTTTTACCTTCTACCGTGGATGCAACTTTACAACTGTAGGTAGGAAATACCTATAGAGCAGATCATTGCTATAGAGCAGAGTGCCTGCCTGAGGCCTTCTTGCATTGGCAATTCCTGCCTTGCAGCCTTGTCCTCTGGGATCGCCAGGCTTGTTCTATAATATTACACCGTCTTGAGCGATGCATGCAGAACCTCTGCATTGTTATTGATGCTGTAGAATCTGATATGGCCCTTAAAAGGAGTCTGAGTGGACACTTGGCACCAAGCGCTCATGATCATACCACTCCTCAGAACCAGCTTTGATGAGAGAAGTGCACAAGCTTGCAGGAACATGTGAATATGGAATACATATCCACTAAAGACCATACAATGGAACATACCTGGGATGAGATGCGCACCAGTGCATGCAAGTCTCTTAGCGTAACTCCACCATTGCACCAACACGAAGGCTACACTGCAATTCTTGGTTCTCTCCTCTCCATCTTGTCTCGCCTCCAGAATGATGAACAGCACACGCTGCATCTCCAATCTCCGGAGGACCACCTGAGGTATCATTACTCAAGAAGCAGTATCAATCCGCATTCGACATAGAGAGCTCGAAGGTGGAAGGTCCTCCGTCGGGGACTCAGTCGGATCCGCTTATGCTACCAGGTCTCTATATATACTTGTTCCATGAAAATCTGGTTAGAGTCGTCTCCATACCTAGGAGGGTGTTTCTGATGGTTTAAACCTGCAGGACCAATTTCGCATAGATTTGCACCCCTCAAACATAATTGAGCACTGCACGTAAGTTCTCAAGCAAGGATGGAGACCTCTTCGACAACTGACTGGCCCCAGCTCTGACAAGACTCTAATCAGTACGGTGCACGTCATGAACAATATCACAGATGAGCCAGGTTTGGAGAAAAGGGTGGGAGACGCGGCTCAAGTTCTGCTCCCACACACATGCTGAAAGTAAATTAGATCTTTGACGAGGATTGCGCTAGAAAATGGCGCCAGAAGCCTCGAGATGATGGATTGGGTCATCGAGGAAGTTACGTTCAAGGCTGAAACATTCCTCAAAAAGGAAATGGTCATTGTGTTGGACGGAGACGTCGTCAAATCCAACATTGCTATCAAAGATATAGCTTGCCCTCCAGGCGGATGTGGAGCCTTTGGAGAATATTGCTGAGCATGACAAGGACTATGAGCCCGGGCCGGGAGAACAGATCGTCAACCTGGTTGATCCGTCCTTGTTCGCGCTCGCTTATAGTCATAGCCAAGTAATCCCAGACATAGTGATCGGACTCGATGACTGTCTTTCCCATTCAGGAGGGGCCAAGGCCTTGGGGGTGAAGATGATCCCTTCAGCGTAATCAATAATGGCAGAGCCGGAACCAAAGGTGAGTTTCTTGACTTGTTCACTACATATAGTCTGGATTACCAGTATCTGCCATGTGAGATCAACTTTAAAGACACTACTGAGGGCTGCCGTATTGCATCCTCCTACAACAATTAGCGCCCAGATCACCTTTGCCCGCTTTATGATGCACTCGAACAGATCATCACAGGCGTCATTCCTCTGTGGAACATGACTTTGAAACCTTTGAGAGCCGAGCGACTACATCGCCGAAATAGGATCAAATCGAGCGAATTGAATACCTGTAGGGTCCCAACTTCCAACTCGCTGCGTGAGATCCTGGAGCTTGGAAGTCTGAGTGATGTTGAAGATATCTATGACGGTCTCTGGGAAAGAGAGAAGCATCGTCCTGTTAAGTCCCCAGAGACCAGGCCCATTAGTCTCTGGCTAGATCGACTGAGAAGCGAGAAGCCCATTGATCTTCAGACCACAGTCCGTGCCAGAGGATTACAGGTCATTGTGAAACTGGCCGACATCAAATTGACACCCGAGACGCCAAGATACATCGGGACTCCCTGGCATTTCCAATGGCTATTGGTAAGACTTATTTCTTCAACTCTTCGCCATCTGTTCCATGACACGCTGCATGATATGCACAAAGCAAGAACGTTCATGCTGATAGAAATCTCAGAATGAGCATATCTGTGCCACGGCCATATACAACTAATCCTGCAAAAACGTCACTACCACCATACTCTCCTTCCGCCAGAGACGTTTGCTGGACTGGCTGCACAAGAATTACTTCCACAAGGGATTTGGCCTCCCCTGGCTGCCTCAGGTTTTCGGGTGCAACGAGGAAGAAAAACAGACTGGGGACATGGGCCAAGTCTCCTGCCTCGAGGGGCCCATCTTGTGACCTTCTCAAACATTTTCCAAACCAGCCTCGCCCTTGTGCATCTCCTTGATCCGAGTAGACCGGGCCATTGCAAGTCCCTGGTGTTGCATCTCGTCGACCCTTATGTCCATATCATCTCGACCGCCAATGTCCCACCCCAGCAGGCGGGCAGGTGGGATGGCCTCAATATCCAACGAGATGTTCTGGCTCGAAAGGGGCTCCCAGGAGAGCTGCAGGATATGGTGCTGGATTAACTTGAACCATATCCTCTCACTATTGAAGAGGCCCGCGAACTCAGGCTTAACCTCATGAGAGAGCGTGATTGTATCGGGAGGGAGCAGACTGAAAAGCTGGAGACCTGGAGGTTTTGATTCTCCCTAATCTATATGTCTATTCGATGTCATTCTAGTTGCTTGAAGACACGAGCTGGGGAGCTTGCCCCCATCAATTATCGTTGCGCAGTGGTCTCCGTTGACGGAGATGCGGCTGGAAGGAAAGTGTTATTGGGGCTTACTGGCATAAAGGCTGCTTGATAGCTTGCAAATCGATTAGCTTGACAGAGGGGCATCTGCTTCAGTTTGGAATATACTCCTGGGATTAGGCAGTCACATAGTAGATAGACTCCAGTATGGAAGCTTACGGATTCACGTTCAGCTCGCACAGAACGGGAAATACAACCAAGTCCTTGTGCTAGCCCTATGACTTAAGGCGGAAAAGCGAACCATAAACAGAGAACGACAGTATTTCCCATCCCTATACACGTAACTTCATATCATTGCCAGTAAAGCAAGGTGGCATAACCCATAGAAATCCAGTCATAGAATGATCCGCCCATTGAAACGCCAGACCGGGTCCGCTAAATTTGACAGTAAAACAGATGGCAAGGAAGTATACAGAATATATGAGGGTAAATAGACAGAGTGTTTTCCGAGGAAAGGGAATGATGCATCAGCATAGGCAAAACGATAGATAGTAACGCAATCAGTGATCGCCGTCCGGCCTCAAGGTATTGTCGGCTTGGTTGCCCACAGCAGCATCGTAACTCGGTATCGGAGGTGAGCTCTGATTTGGCAGGTCTCCTGTGATGTCACTACCTCTTCGACTGCCGTCCGGGCTCGAGTATTCGGGAGGCGGAACCTGATCAAGATCGGTTGGGTTCAATAAGGCAGTTTGTTCGTCAGCAATGGTGTTAGCATGACTTGATCCTTCACCAACGTCTTCGTGAGAGGGAATATGTGCAAGTGGTGCGAGGGAAATATCCGTTGGTGATCGGACCGGTCCGGGGCTACGAGAGGGCGGGATTCTGACGGTCGAGCTTGTCCTTGCATCCTGATAGACCCGCTGAGAGATCTGAGCAGCGCTCTCGCGACCGGATTCAAGGAGGATACTGCCCTGCTCGCTTCCATATGGCGGCGGAGGAGCCAGGCTGCCCGTCATGGGAGCCAGGCCCCATTTTTTGACGTTGGCTTCGATGAAAACAAATCCCATCTGGCCGAAGTTCACATGCACTGTGCAAGGACCATTGGCACCAACAGTAGGGAAGAAATTCTGTGTCTTAGCCCCATGGACCACATCCTCTAACTTCTTGCCGTTGCGAGTGAAGAAGATTGTGCCGGACCGTGGTCGGTACCCTACGCCAACCACATCGCCTTGTGCTAAAGCAGGGCCGTAGGGCGACGCGGAGAATGGCTGATTATATCGGCGGTGACCTGTTGATAAGTAGGCAACGGAAGTTTTATGGAAGCCTGTGAAGGGAGAAATTGTGTTAGCAACAGGAGCAGCAACAGGAGCAGCAACAGGAGTGCAGGAGAACTAGTGTTGAATATTCGGACATTGACATACCCGGTAGTCGAAATAGCGGATACGGTTTTGTGGTCATGCCGATGCTGATGAGAGTGCTTTCTGGCTTCTCGTAGATCTTCGCTTCCCAGTAATAGACGTCATTCTGCTTGGGAACTGGCAAGTTGGTCTGCACACTACATTCCGAATCATAGAATTCGATTTCCGTTCGGCCTTCGACAAAACAGTTGGCAATTTCCAACTCTGGTTGAAATTCCCATGCTGAGACACCCTTTTCCTGTATCGCAAGGAATTGAGACAACGAAATGTCGGTCTGCATCGACTCGGGTGGATTGGCCTCCACGAACGCTGGCAACCATCACAATTAGCATCAATACGTAGCGCGGTTGATAGTCTCAAACTCACACTTCGCTCTCATATATTCCGACCGCGCCATATCATCCATAACCTCCAAGGCCTCCGCCTCCTCGCGCGCAAACGCCTGCTCATCGTCAAATTCACCCGGTCGCCCAATGCGATCAAGAAAAATCCGGCCACGTCGGGTGTATTTGAAGAAGAAAAAGATAGCGAGAACGAGGACAGCGACGGTCGCAGAGCCAAAAGCAGACAGGACGCCGATCAAAATACCCTTGCCGGTCGAACCGGATGAGTTGCCACTGACGCCAACCAGGCCGCCATCGTTGTGCGACGTTAAAGACAACAGGACATGTTCGACATTTTGGGCGATGACATCTGCGTCTGTAGACGGGAGAGGAGTCGAGCTTGATAGGAACGATGTCGGGTTCCTTATCACGGAAGTGGTGAGAGTCGAGGGAGCGCCGAAGATAGCACCAGGCCCCGATGCCTCAGATCCCCGCATCGTTCATTGACCGTCCGGGCAGAGTCGACTGGCTTCGATACTTATGATGTTCCGATAAAGAAGACAGAACTAATTACAGAGGATGATTAGACACGCAAAACGGGTGAAAGAGAAGATGGGACGAGAGGAAGGAAATGGAGAAAGTGTTGGAAGAGAGATGAAAGTCCAAGTCGAATGAGAGAGAACGAGAGAGCGCCCAGCTGGGGCGTCATTTGGAGTCTGTATGTAAGTTACGAGCAAGGCCAGTCAATCAACAGAATGCCGCTTCCGGCAGACAAGATGCATTCGGAGTATAGGCAGCAAATCACCCAAATCAGATAGTTCTCCTCACTAATTTATCTCTTCATACTATTGGTTGAGCTCAAATTGTTCTTGCCTTTGACTAGAAAAATGCAGGGTCCTCCGAGCAGGGATGGACTGTCGTATGCATGTGATCGGTAACTTACGGTAAGTACAATACCTCCTAGTAAATAGGCGGCGCTATTGATGGATAGACCTCTCATGCCCAAGAGAGTCTCCTTCATTGCATCCTCAATGCTAGCCCTTGATCGTCACGGCTCCTTGCCTTCCTGTTTCTTTCGCGGCCTAAAACACTCACTACCTTTTGACACCTTCTGAGACCTTTGGCTCCCTTTCGTCCTTCTGTTAGCTACCAAGAAGATGCGTGGCTCTGGACGGTCAGATATTGTTATCAGTGCTGTTGATGCCCTTGATATCTGCATTACCCTGGCCAGAAATGACTGCGATAAATATCCAGGTTCGTAGGGTACTCAATCTCCTGGATTCTATCCCTCTTTCTTCCCCTTCAGAGCGTGTTTCTCAGGGCTTGGGTCTGTCCCAGTCCAAGACTCAAAACGCAGGGCTGACAGCCTCGCGGCGCAGCAAAACAACATGCTCGCAGAGTGGCTGCGAAGCTCGGTGTCTCGTCTGGTCTAATTTACCTTGTTGGTCAGCCTACAATTAATTGGGGAGATTCAGATCAGCCGCGTCCGTTCCGACAAAGGCGATACTTCTACTACCTTAGCGGGGTTGAAGAGGCGGACTGCTATCTGACGTATGATATCAAGAATGATCTCTTGACGCTTTATGTGCCCGATTTCGACTTGCACCGGGCCATATGGATGGGACCGACTTTGACAGTGAAAGAAGCTCGAGAACGGTACGATGTCGATCAAGTGCGGTACCATGCATCTCTCAAGGGTGACATCCAGCGATGGGCGGATAACTACAACAAGACGAGTCTCTTATATATTCTTCATGATACCCAGAAGCCCCAGGTGCTGTCAAATGAACTTCGCTTAGATGACGAATTGCTGTTACCAGCCATGGATGCAGCTCGGGGCATCAAAGATGAGCATGAGATTCGGATGATTCGAGAAGCGAACAGAGTATCTGCTCTGGCCCACCGCAAGGTGCTCGAAAATGTTCTCCGAATGTCGACAGAGGCAGAGATCGAAGGTCTTTTTCTAGACACCTGCATCTCCCATGGAGCGAAAAACCAAGCATATGAGATCATCGCTGGGTCAGGGGAGAATGCGGCCGTTCTTCATTATGTGAAGAATAATGAACCGCTTCAA
Source organism: Aspergillus fumigatus Af293 (assembly GCF_000002655.1). Taxonomy (NCBI): domain Eukaryota; kingdom Fungi; phylum Ascomycota; class Eurotiomycetes; order Eurotiales; family Aspergillaceae; genus Aspergillus; species Aspergillus fumigatus. Next base: position 4,000,827 of record NC_007194.1, read on the forward strand.
GGAAGACAGCTGGTCTGTCTGGACGCAGGTGCCGAGTGGAACTGCTACGCCAGTGACGTAACCCGGACCTTTCCCCTGGCCGCTGACTGGCCCACAGCGCGGGCCAGGGACATTTACCAGCTGGTAGAAGAGATGCAAGAGGAATGCATCAAGCGTATACAGAAAGGTGTGCGATTTCTAGACCTACAGGTCCTGGCACACGTGATTGCAATTGAAGGGTTGATGCGACTAGGCATCCTCAAGGGCGGCTCGGTAGAAGAAATCCGCGAGTCCGGGGCATCGACCGTCTTTTTCCCGCACGGATTGGGCCATCACGTCGGACTCGAAGTACATGACGTGTCTGCGAAACGGCTCACAGCTGTTGAGGGGGACAAGGAATACTACAGCTCGATATTGGTACCGTCTATGAGCCATTGTCCCTGTACACTTTCCGCACCATTATTGGAGGAAGGTATGGTGGTTACAGTCGAGCCCGGCATCTACTTTTCCCGGCTGGCTCTGGCGAATGCACGGAAGCTGGCCTTTGCAAAGTATATAAACTTTGACGAGGCCGAGAAATACATTCCAATTGGTGGTGTGCGCATTGAGGACGATATTTTGGTGACCAGCTCTGGGCACGAAAACCTGACTACAGCTCCCAAAGGGGAAGAAATGCTAGAGATCATCCGTCGGGGGATCGACAGTTAGCCCGGCTTTCTAATTTCAACTTTGATGAAGGGTGGGTTGCTGGGTCATGGATAGACACATTTTCGTTGTCATCGTGGTTTCATCATTGTCGAAACAGCACATGAGGGCCTAGAACCAGCCTTCTGGGACTGGGGACCTAATACCCTTTGAAATGGGTGCTTACTGATGGAATGGGTCTGGGATAGCATGAAATACTCTGTACAGAAGTTTCCAACCAGCCCTTGTTTCACTACTCACAGATGAACAAATCAATCATGACGGGAGGTTCGGCTAGGATGAGAAATCATGTAATATCCCTCGCAATGATATAACCTTTCATCAAAAATAGTCGGACCATACGGCATGATCACATTTGCCACTCTGATTGGCATTAGTATTGAGAATTGGCGAAATTGGACATGGCATTATTTGGCGCATTTGGTAGCGGAGTTTTTTTTTTGTCTTGCTCCGACTTTCCGGATTATCCCTTTTTTTTCTGTCGGAGTCATACCACCTTTTTTAGTAAAGGGGGAGGAAAAATGTGATTTATCATTAAAACATAAAGAAATTTTCTGTGGATTGGATGAGGTCATGAATCACCAAGCTTCTTGTTTCCGACTGTCTGTTGAACATGAGAGAATCCTTGCTGAGCTCTCTCCCTCTTAATCTTTCAGACACGGCAAAGCTATTCAACTATAACTAGAATCTACAGTCGGACAGAACCGGGCAGACTGATTTTTCATCATTCCTGGCATCGGATCGTTAATGGCTGGTAGTTGAAATCTCACAGAATCGAGCAATATTCTTAGAATATGACTCCATAGTTAGGCATCATCTACACAGTATACCGTCGACGATTCGGGATGCTTCGCGCCATTCTCCGTGCTGATTAGTCCATCTGTCATCATAAATTTTCACATTAGGTACTCCTGCTTTACAACCTTCTAGACTTTGCTTAGTGGATCTTCGTCAAGGTGGATCCGATTTTCGGGACGATGAGTTTTCACTCCGGCAGCCATGCAGACTTAGAGGAGGATGGCGTATCCTCATCGGCCTATCCCTGACGTGATCTCAGATGGATTACCAGATTGGGCCATAGTGAGTCACACCACAGCACCAGCTCATCGTCAGAGCTATGCCTACCTTGGCTTTATATACCCTGTGCGTCTTTTGTATATCATATTGGATCTTCCGATCTTCTGTTTTCTTTTCTCTTGCTTTCTTCACCTCATCTCATCCTTCCCAGGGGTGATGGTCACTCCCCTCTTGCTGATTCTTTAAAAGTTGTTTACTCCTTCTCTTTTATATCCAACCTGCCTATACATCTACTACAACCCACATCAACAGGAGAGGAGTTCAAAAAGTGAAACGAAAAAAACTCTACTTCCTTCGTCCTTCATTTTGAACATCGTCCTCGCTATTTCCCTCTCGAGAATGGGACAGAGACATAACAGACGTCGAACACGCCAAAGATGTCGGAACCGCAGCTCCAGAGTTAACTCATCCGATTCTTCTCCACCCTCTACGAATTTCTTTGGCTCCAACGTTCCCTCTACATACTGTGTGAGCAAGTCCAGGGCCGCCTGCAGTTCACTGGACCGCTTCCCGATTCCCTTCGCCCAGACCTGGCATCATGGGTATTTGGGAGGGCAGGTGCGTGAGCGCAAGTCGCTGCTGGAGGCAGAGCAGTATCGTCTTTTTGGAGGTGAGCCGGGTGATGATGTAGACCTCTGCTATCGCATGCTGGAGTACTTCGGTGGTCTCGATTATATCGACCCGTGAGTTATCCTCCTTGGCAGGCTTCCCGTTCCCGAATTCATCCTGACTCTTTTGCCTCATAGGCCGCACTCCTTGAAGCTGCTACCTGGGTGACGTCGAAACGAATCCGCCGGCCTCGTATCGCTGGTTTCGATTTTCTGTTCTCATCCGGGCTTTGCGACGGAGAAGCAAAAAGCAAAAAGCAAACATAAAATTCCGATTCGATGAACGATCAACCCCTATCGAACACCACGATCAGGACACAACACACAATACAAGCGCCTACCTCGTTCCCAGCTGGCGAGGACACCAGTTTACATGGATCCCCCCAAGTCATGACTTGCAGCAATGATGATGCCCGTTGACCTGTCTCTTCCTTGGGAGTACAGCCGATCACACGGGTATCGGATTGGTCTACCAAACACTTGGCCATGTGAATCCTGGTCCAGAATATTCCCACGCGATGTGGCAATGCTCATATCGAGAGAACCAGATGACCTGCAAGGCTGGCTTGTTTTCGCGGGTTGAATTCGCGTCCAACCTTTGAGATGGTTGTTGATGCTTGAGTTCTCCGTAAACAAGCTTGCCGCGGATGGTCACATTTATTATCTCCACCGACAAACAGTTCGCGAATCGCAAGTTGACTGCAGTTTACACTGCACCCAACAGCGTGTGGGATATTCCTGTCACGTCAGTTTTTGAGAGGGCAACGCGGTTATCCTCCTCCACAGATTGAATATTGGAGGACTAGGTCCTGCATCATAGTGCAATTGCACAGGACAACCTAGGTTATCGAGGCTTGTTAGGCAGAAATAGAGGTCAGGACTGAGTCGTCCATCGAGTAAAGACAACTGCGATGACAGTATGTCAGTATGTTCATGAATGATAGAGCCAAGTACTCTCTGCACAACAGAACATAATAGAAAATAAGACCACGTGGATTTTTTTTTCCCCTCTTAAATCTCATGTCTTGACAGAAAGGCATTTTTTCAATCACGGTGTCAGCATCGTTATCATCATTGGAGTTGGGGCTGTAAGGGTTCGATGATGAATATACGGAGTACAGCCATGCGTTTGAAGCGTCCATCTAAGCCGTATGAGGAAGGCGGTGTTCAATACGCTCCCCCGTAAAGGACACGGTCAATCACAAGTTGACCCATCGTTATGATATGGTGACTGGGTTGCTACATACTGGACAGCATTTTCCTTTGTCCTTTCCACTCCTTTGTTACATTTCTAGGAGATCATGCTTCTGAAGGTGAAATTTTGACTTGTTTTGACGACAGATTTTATCTTCCATGAGAGATATCTCTCATAGCTTGCCTTCTCTTTGCTAGCTCTAATACCCCAGCATCACTGAGGACAACCGCGTCCGCAGTGGAATACCCTCGCCATGTCTACAGATTACAACTATGATGAACAGGTAGATACTTCTGCCTCAAACACATGCTTCTGATCTTTTCTGTCTGATACTAATCATCTGTTTAGGGACAATTTTTCCCGTTCTTTATCCTGACTCTTACGGGCCTCGTCACCCTCCCTCTCACATACAACCTTCTCAAGCCGAGCAAGGGTGAGTCGCAGAAGTGGCCTGGAAACATAATTAGAGTCATCGATGACTGACTGTTGTATTCAGAGCTCGAGAATACCGCCCCCCGGATACAGTCAGATTACAAGCCAGAACATGGCGATCTCATCGAAGCACAGAAGCGCAAACGCCTGCGCAAGGAACGCCGTATCAAGCGCATCGTGACCGTCATTGCAGGCTATGCTATCATGGCATGGATGGCCTATCTCATTGTCGTCACTGCGCGAACCGCGCCCAAGATCTGGGATCCATACGAAATTCTGGGTATCTCAAGGGTATGAAATAAGTTCCAACCCGGTATACTGATGTTTCGCAGGAGCGAATGGTGCGAATGATCGCTAACTGGCTTCCCTTCTCTAGAGCGCGGACGAAAAAGCCATCTCCAGACACTACAAACGTCTTTCTCTCATTTACCATCCCGACAAAATCCGCCCTGATCCCTCTAAGAATGAGACCATCGAGACCCTCAACGAGCGCTTCGTTGAGCTGACCAAAGCCTACAAAGCTCTGACAGATGAAGAAGTACGGAATAACTACATTCAATACGGCCACCCCGATGGCAAGCAGAGTTTCAGCATCGGTATTGCTCTCCCCAAGCTCATCGTTTCAGAAGGAAATGGGAAATACGTCCTGTTGGTCTACGGAGCTCTGCTCGGCGTCCTGTTGCCTTATATAGTTGGAAAGTGGTGGTATGGATCTCAGCGCTACACCAAGGAGAAAGTTTTAGTCGCAAGCGCCGGCAACATCTTCCGGGAATACAAGGAAGACATCACCGATGGCGGTATCATCAATGCGCTGTCCGCGGGCGTTGAGTTTAAGGACATGCTGAAGGGCCCTCGCGCGGAAGCTGGACTTGCGAAACTCGAGAAGAAGGTCTTGGCTGAAGGTTCGATACTGGTACCCGAGACTCGGAAGACTCTGTCACAGATGGACGATTCCACTCGGCGAAAGGCGCTCGCATTACTGTGGGCTTATTTGGGCAGGATTGACTTGGAGGATGCTACGCTGAATGGAGGTAAGATATGGCCTTTCTGCGTGTCTGAAAACCAGTCCGCTAACGAATACTTGTTTCTTTGCAGAGAAATACGAGGCAGCTCCAATTGCCCTCTCTCTGAACGAAGCATTTATAGCCATTTCCCTCGCCTTTGGTAACCTTCATCCTATTCTCGGCTCCTTCCGCACATCACAGCATCTAATTCAAGCTGTTGCTCCGGGCTCGTCGCCATTGCTGCAACTGCCATACTTCAACAACCAAGTCGTCAAGGCTATTGAAGGCGCAGATGCCAAGGATCATTACACCGTGCAGAAGTTCATGAGTTTGCCCGAAGACAAGCGGCGCAGTCTGACTGTTGGTGCTGGTCTCCTGTCCGAGAAGCAGTATTCAACAGCCGTGTCCGTCGCCAAGCAACTACCCGTCCTTGAAGTCTCCAGGGCCTTCTTTAAGGTGATGGGGGAGAAGGTCATTACCCCAAGCAGTCTGGTGCAACTAGTTGTGAAAGCCCGATTCATTCCCCCAGGTTCCACCAACATCCCTGAAGTGAACCCCGCCGAACTGGAAGACGTTGACCCAGATGAGGACGACCTCGATGCTCTCATGGGCCGAAAGCCCCCCAAGAACAGACCTACCAGGACTGTCAACGGCCAACAGGTCGAGAACAAGATTGAGATTATTCAACCCCCTCTCGCTCACGCACCCTACCTGGCTCGCGACCACTCTCCTCGCTGGCACATTTTCCTGGCCGATGCCAAGCAGGGCAAGATGGCCGTTCCTCCATTCACCTTCACCACCTTCGACCAGCCCCTGTTCGACGAGGCAGGAAAGCCAACCTTCAACGTTCAGACACTCAAGATGCAGTTCCAGGCTCCTCCTCAGGTAGGAGACTTTTCTTTTGTCATGCACATGATGTGTGACAGCTATTTGGGTCTCGACACAAAGCTGGACATCACGCTACATGTCGACGATCCAGCCAAGGCGGCTGCTCTCGAGGAAGAAGACGACATCAGCGAGCCTGATGAAGGTATGTTCTATTGCATTCTTTTCCTGTATTGGCAAGTCAAATCACTAATCAAATCTCGATGATAGATTCTATTGCTGGCCAAATGCAAGCTTTGAAAACCGGCCAACCACCCAGGAAGAAGGCACGGAAGCCCTCAGATGAGTCTAGCGAGGAGGAGAGTGATACGGATGGCGATGCGGGAGATACCAGCGACACGAACACAGAAACTGACGTTGAGGATTAAGGGAGCCTTGTTCTGATCGTCCAGAAGGGACATTCAAGTGCAATAAAAGCGGAGAACCACCAATGATATCGGTGCAGGAATGATACACTCAGTCAATATAAGCCTCGGATTGCGTCCATGTTGCCTCAATTTGGCCATGTAGCGTCTTTGTTTCTTTTTCTTTTTTTTTTATATCTATCCCCGCAATATGCTCGTCAATGGTTTGTCCGCTCCTGGAGTTATTTCCTGTATTGTACATGTTAGATTTTTATTTGCATCTAGTCTGGGAGTCGAATCAAACTTTCTCACACTTCATATGCTGTTTGTTAGTTCTCAAGGCGTCAATCGGAACTTTGACGTTGAAGGCCGAACATATTCAGCCAACAATACAGCCGCCCCGCAGAAAGTAACATCCCGGACCAGGATGGGATGGCCAGTGTATGGATGTAATCCTTTCGTAAGACATATCTCAGAGCAAAAGCGGTGATATGATACTCAGCAGGCGGATCCTCAGCCTGAAATACTCCCTGCCGAAGTAGACAAAAACGAACTCCATTTGGATATCTGATGATGGTATCTCAGGGCCTTAAAAAACTAAGCGATAACGACGGCATAGGCCACGCATAACGATGAGCACCGCGGGATGGGCATGAGGACACGAAGAAAAGAATGAGGAGGGCAGGCCAAGGATGTCAAGGCCATCTAGTGATGGTGGAGAACAAAGCCGGATAGATCAGACAGAAGAGGATCGGAAGGTCAGGGGAAATACTTGGCTTCCCATGACCCGGAACAGAACGTGCTAATCGTGTGGGTAGGACCAGTCTGGAACAAGAGGCGGGTGAATAGGCTGCTGCTCTTGCAGGTGGACATTGAAGCCTCCAAGCATATTAACAGACATCTCGGTAGCGGTCGCAGGTTGTTGAAAACCAGGCCCGGCAGTCACGCAGGAGCCAAGCGACTCTTTGGCATCCGCGTTACAAGTATCTAGATAGTAAAGGTATGGATGGTTATGGCCGAGCACAGTTGCCGCTGTGCTCAGACATGCAGTATCACCAGCGAGATCGTCAGTCCGAGATGGCGGCAGCCCAGCAAAATCCTGGTTCAGATAGCTATGATAATGTTCTGAGCGGACAGTCTGGATTGAAGGGAAGTTCCACTTCCATCCAGTCCCTACAGGGGAGAGGTCGACGGGACTGCAGTTGCTGGACGAGGGCTCGGGCGGAGTAGCTGGTTCTGGAGAGGGATCTGTCGTTGCGCTGCATTCAGCCGAGGTGGACAGCAAGCGCAGATACTGTAGATCTTCCGAGTCCTCGTTGCTGTCTTCAGGGTTCTCCTCAGCTTGTTTGATCAGTCCCAAACGATCCAAGATAGCGTGCGTCAGGGGGTATCCATCAGAAGCTTCGGGAAGAGGTTCTCCGGGGAATCCCTCCTTGTTCAGAGAAAGTTTGTAGAGTTTCTGTAACGCCTTGACAACTAGTGAGTGATGCGATTCGAGCATCTCAACGAATCTGTTGCGGGCCGATAAACTTGTCAGTCTGAGTTTCCTTAGGAATCCACCAACGTTGAGAGAAGGCAAAGCAATAAGCACGAGAGAAACGCATGGAGAAGCAGTTAAAATAGTCTCACCCTCTGGAGTAGACTTTCGTCTGCGTGGCCTTCCTCTCTCGGAAGAGGCAGGGATGGTTATGCGCTGAGCAGCGGTTGCATGGCTGCTTTCCATCACACTATTGCAGGTCAGCATGATTTGAGCGTTCTAAATTCAGCAGAAACATCGTTCCCAGTGTCTTGTGTGGCACCAACCTTGGTTTTCTTGACCCTGCAACGATCGCAAGCTTTCAGGACATGCTTTCGCTTGACTCGAAAGAGTCGCTGTTCCGGCTTCTCTTCACCTGACCCGGACCGAGGATCCGACTGTGACAATGAGGCTAACGCTGCGAGATCACAGAACGCATTTGGATAGCCCGGTATGTGCGACTTAGGGCAAAGTTTCGGTTGCCGTGACATTTGGCTGATCGCAACTGCTGAAGAACTACCGTGCGGTTTGAACCAAGCAATGGAACGTCTGTCGCTTTGGCAAGACAGTGAGCTCAATTGCTACTCCTGACTAATCACTAAAACAGTATTAGAGACGGTGAAGGGAAAGGTGGGGCATCTGAGTGCGACAAACGGCGACATCAAAGGAGAGCGAGGGAGGCTGAGAGCGCCCGCAGCCATTATACATATTGAGACAATGTCCGACAGAAGAAATGTACGAATGTATTAGGCCCCGCATACGAGTCCCCCACCCTGATGTACACCGCATGGATGTCGCTGATGACGTGGAAACGATCAATCATGATGTTGACCGGCACGAGTCGCTCGACGTCCCTAACAGCGCTGTGGCTGTGTTAGGTACATACACCAGGGGCCATCATGACGGCAGCTGGCCGCCTAGCCTTGTGTTCGTTAAACTCGCTGCCAGTCTGATATCCTGGTAAAATTCATCCGTCATAACGAGCCAAAGACGATCCGAGCCGTCATCGCAAAAGGGGCAGTAAACATAGCATTGCGAGTCGGCACTGGCCGGATAAAACCCTTGTCATTTGGGCAGCGAAGCGCAGACGGCCAGGGTCAGGATCACCATCTGACCATTTTGCGGCGAAATGTCAGCTACAGGTAGAAAGAACCTGCCTGTTTGCATAAGTGACAATCCTCATCTGCTTCCCTTCAGCTTTCCCAGCAGTGACACATACCTTGGGGTAATATTGCTCCAAAAAAAAATTGAGTCAGTCACACCAGAGAGCTCGTGTGGCAGGAGCAAAGGTCCATTCGAGACGGTGAGGCATTATAGACGCCTATCGGTGATTTTAACCACTGTCATTGGTGAAATGGCCGGCCAGCGCAGTTCCCCAATTGTCATCGTCACACCTTGTCCATCGGCATGTATGCAGTCAATGGGCGCGTGCCTTCGTCTGAGTTCAGCACCATGCTAAGGAGGTATAGTAGCTAATCCAACGTTATCCAATCTTCCTGGCATGGTTTTGCCTGTAGCCAATGTCGAAGCCTGCATGAAGTTGGGCGGATAGTTCCCATCGTTGGACAAAGTTCTGTGAGCCGTGCCGCGAGATTGCACTAGCGAGATACTTGTAAGCGGGACATCCATACCCCCAACGATGTCAGCTAGGACAGACGGTATTGGGTTTGGCGAATTAAGTGCATAGACAATAACCAGGACCAGGCAGTGACATTTCTCACTGTTGTGTGATAAGTAAATGTGCCAGGAGGGACGACGGACAACAATTACATCACATGACGGCAAAATCGAGTCAAACAGACGGTGATAACTGGTAGAAAAAGCTACCTGATGAAAAACAAATATAAAATGAAGCAGAATCAGGGATTGTCCCAGTGATGACAAAAATTGATGTGCATGAGCAGCCTCAGCCGATCAAGCCCTGATTCGACTGAAAAAGTGCAGAGGGGCGGGGCGGCATGCTAAGGCCGTATATCACTCTGTATTGCATGGGCTTGTTAGGAAAGTACCGTGCATCGCAGCGACTGACACGTCTGAAATACTATCAAATGCTCCTGATGATAGGGAAATTGACAAGGCGGCATAAACACACCTTGCTCGATGCCCAGATGATCTTGCTGTTCAGTAAATCGCCCGTGCAGGGTTGATGAAAGCAAATCTAACACAGACCATTCAGAACCGGCAGTGAGAGAAATCGGCTGAAGCAGCAGGACTCTGTAGATGGTTTTCGGGTCTGATCTCACCCGGTTCTTACCCCTCTCTTAAGACGGATGATTAAGGTCAGGGGAGATACAGCAGGAGTATTCCATATGTAGTGTACGCATTGCCCAACTCAATTTTCCCTTCACTACAAGCAACAGCGTGTATGCGATGGCCTTACCTAAGACCATTCGAGATCCATAGAAGAAGAGTTTCCCACATTGGGACGCACGGGGAGAAGACATGGGGTTGTATGTTGCAGTAGTTTCGCCTTCCTGCAGCTTTCACACTCGTACCTCCAAGAATGAGGTCAAAGAGCGAAGGTTGCCGATGAGAACCCCTCATTTAGAATTTCAGTTCAGAATGTATAATAATGGCACCTGCAGTACTCGTATGGTTGCCAGATGACACTTGAGTATTGCAAAGATCCAATCACCAGAATATTGTCCTGGCGATGTGGCGCTGCTGTCAAGTCGAGAAACGGCCATCAGGAGTCCACGACAGGTTCCCCCAGCCGTGCTACATCAGTTGGCCTTTGTAGGATATACCTCTGCCTTGGGGTTGAAGTTCATTACGCGCCCAGACAAGCCAATGATGAGACTTAATGCCGACCTAGGATGAAGATGTGGATTAGATAGAACGAGGTGAGGCTGAGGATGAGAATGAAAATTAGTGAGGAGTGGGGGTTGATGGAGCCGAGTTGAAAGAGTGGTGATGCCTGAATATGGCAGGCCCCACCCACATTGTCAACAGCAGCAGGAGCGACCACTACGACAACAACTAGGTATCTGCAGCCTGTTCCTTACAAAGTATCAATCAAACACCAGAGCAATCAATGAAACAAATTCATCTTCAAGAGAAGAAGTGAGGACCTGAGTTGGTTACATGAACGAGTCCCATGATTCTCACAGCAGTGGGTCCGACTCTCTGTCAAGGTCCTCTTGTTCATGCCAACCATGCATGTTGTATCGAGTCATCCTGGTATTGCGTGCATGGAATGACATAAACAAGCATATCTATCGGCCTTACCCCAAGAGCTCGTAGACCGTCTCCCGCAAGGGAAATGGATGCTGTTAATCGGGCTGATAATGTACTGACCAAAAGCCGAATAGTGCCTAAGTGGTGCATTCAGGTTTAAGATACGCCATGGTGGTTAACTCTAAGTGTCATGTCTGTTAGTGCCTGGAGACCTTGTCTTGCCAGACGAACGGTTGAACGTCTCGATCTGGAGCAGATATAATTGTAAATGGTTTCTTTGCCTCTCGAAAACAGCACAGCTGGAATGCTACCCTGTCAAAACATCACATTAAGCTTGACTCAAGTAGCACAAAGGCCTCAGGGACAAGGCTCAAATACTCTCAACAGCATGGCCGGATCAATCTCCAATGAAAAAAGAGCGATTTCTGGAGAATCTCGCCTTTGTAACATGCCCGACGATGAAGTACTGCTTCCGTACAGCAAACATCGATGCGAAGTAGAACGGACAGATGGAACGAAGATTACCAACGATGCATCGTTCATCGACAGACTGAGGAGATATGGACTACAACATCACCGGAGACAATATAAACCATCCGGGAAGAGTGACTCAGGGGGAAAGCGATTCGCGCCAGCCATTCAGAGGTCTTTAGAAAAAGCAGTTTGTTTGCTAATTTAGCTCATCTGTCAGGCATCCTCGTTTTACGAGCCGTCACCTGAAAGCACAATACTTGCCTCACCAGCAGCAAGCAAGTCGAAGCTTTCCTCGCTGGTGGCTGTCATAGGAGGACTCGAACCTGATACATACTCCAAATTCTTCTCCTCGAGACTCGACAAGGCATCAGCTGAACGCCCTGAAGTCGCCTGCCACCGTTTATCTCCAATCCATTCGAGACCATCACCAGCTCCACGAATATCTATCCGGCGACGGAGTTGTTCGCGCTCCGAAAGCGGGAAAGCGGTTGAGCTGGCCGACTCCGTTTCTTTCTCGTCACCAGACAAGGGTAGGTGGCGATGATGCCATTCTCCGAGGAACAAGCCATCAGGATCTACCTCCTTCCGCACTCTCAGCCACTCATCCATGTCCTTGCCGTAGAGCTTATGCAGCTCCTGGCGCCCTGTTTTGAAATTCTTAGCCCAGTGTGGCTTCGCACCCAACTCCCGCATGAGCCACTCGAACGCTTCGTAGTAGCGATCCTTACATGGGGGATCCCGATGGTATGGACGATAGAGAGTCGCGTTGAGATACAAAGTAGGCCCATCGGCGCAAGTGGGGTCAAGGAAAGGGCGAGGTTTTCCCAAATAGGTGGAATCTGCGACTCTGACTTCAATGGGGCAATGTACCCACAGCCCATTGGCCGAGAACGGGATACGAGCGGTCTCCATGTCACCATGAAGCCAGGCCGACAGGCGTGTGATCGCTTCAGGGCCCTTCGCGAGAGGGAGTGCCCATTCGTTGACAAACTGTGAGTACAGACAGTTCATCAGAAGCCCCTCACGGGCAGGCTCTACGGCTTCCGTCACAGTCTTCTCCGCCTTGAACCCATATTGCAAGCCAAAGACGAACCATTCGACCCAGGGAAGGATACGGGGGAAATAGTTGGAGAGCGCTAACAGGTTATGGTAGATATGATAACCAATCCACTCCCCATAGAACGTCTTGGGGGGTTTCCGCAGTGGCAGATCAGTCTTGTCCGCATGCCACACAACCGCACTCTTCTCATACGGCATCCACCAGACACGCACAAACTCATGCGAAGTCCACAGACCGGAGGACCACTCGGCCAGCACGCTGGACAGCGCTCGTCGCGTCTGTCTCCAAGCAACCTTGAATATCGGTTCAGCCTGGAAAGTGACTTCGACAATAATACCCAATGCCCCAAGAGAGATCAAGGCCGCGCGGAAAAGGTCCGGGTTGCTGGTTGCGCTACAGCGCACCAGCTGCCCGTTCGCCAACATCAGAGTCAGCGAAATGATACATTCTGAGATCAGACCATGCCGCAGGGAGCTGCCATGGGTCCCAGTTGAAATGACACCCGCAATAGACTGGCTGTCAATGCTGCCCAAATTCGACAACGTCAAACCATGTTCCTCCAACTGCCGACCGAGATCTCTCAACCGTATACCGGCCTCGACAGTCACAACATGTGTCTCCCGATCAATATGTAGAATGCGATTGAAATCGTCGAGGTTGACCAACCACGAAGAAGTGCAGGTCAAATCGGACGGCGAATGACCGCTGCCGACGGTGACCAGGCGACGACGGCACCGACGAGCCAGCGTCACCACCTTTTGGATTTCAGCAATAGATCGCGGTCGGATATACAATTCGGGGCGTGAGTAGAAGGTCTTAGCCCAAGTGTGATGCAGATGGTCGGACGTCGCGCGGAGTACCGCGGGGTCGAGGGGGTTGAGCTCGCGAGAGATAGATGGGTTCATCGTTTGACTATAATAGACTTGTTGGAATTCCATCTAAGGAAAGGCATTTGGTTCAGAGCATCGAGGCATGAGTGAAATGGATACTGTGGAGTAGAGAAAAAGAATCGGAAAGATTGTCTGGTGAGATTGTCTTGGCCATTCACATGGCGCGGCATACCTGATTTGGATGGGCCATGATCCACATAAAGTTTTTTCAATCAATGAATGTGAGAAAAGCGATAAAATGCAGCGGGCCGCATATCAGTGGGCCCTTTGCGGGCGATTTGATCGATTGCCAAATGGTGATGAATGATCTTTGTTATTCTTTAAAGTTATCAAGATACATCTTGCGTTTGACAACCCTTACTGTAGTTATTAAAGTATATCTTGTAGATTGATACACACTACACTGAGGACTTTCTCTGGCTGTGTATGAATCCCAGCACAACCGCCTGAATCTCATAGTCAAGCCCAAGGACCCTGTATGAAGAATACCTCTCTATATGCAACCCGAGATATACAGTCAAATATCGAGTAGTACATGCCCCATCCCGGGCTCCGTGGATCAGCCAAGCTCCTTATCTGTACAGACCAGACTATGCACATTCCCACCATAAATTGAACCAATTAGGAACCAGAAAAGGGGCAAAAAAACAAATACATCATTATCACCCGAAAATTGACTTCAAGAGCGAATAGACTCAATTGCCGCGTTTAGAGGAAACACTTGAGGACGCATTTGTCCAGACGGTTTCTCCCATTTGCGAAATGCGCTGCGAGCCGACTCGGGGATACCTCCGATGGAGACAAGGCTGTTGGGAATGAATGGCCGATCCTGAAGGGACGCAGCCAGAATACCATATTCATGCGCAAACACGACTGCTGACGCGAATTCGGCAGGTCGTTGAGATGCTTGTTCACCAACAATACTATGTGCAAATCAGCAATTGTTCATTGGAGGCCCATCGCATTCACTTACACGTAAATCTCAAAGAAGGTGTCCAGGATGTAGATTCCTTTAGACGTGATGTCCTTCTGGCAGAATGGCACAATTTCCTGAACGGTGTCATTGGGTCTAATCACAGGGGAAGCCGACCCCGACACTCGTCGAAGCCAAAAACCGCCCGTTCGCTGACCCAGCTCGTGGTCTACTCGGAACAGTCTCAGGCGATAATGGTCATGGTTCGGTTTCAGCCGCCAGTAATCTGAGCGCATGGGTTCTTCGGCGTCTCTGTGGTGCGAGAAGACCTCAAAAAAGCTTTCAGGTTCCTCTCCTTCCGCCACTTCTTCGAATTCGCCCGTCAGGCCGAGATCCATGCCAATGAGGCGGGCGGCGCCAATCTCTTCAGCAGTACTTCCTTTGCCCTTCCACAGATACAATTTGCCAAACATGGCAGAAATTACATAAGAGAAGCCTGAGCAAAGACTGCTTTTTAGGAAGTTGACCTCGTCAAACACCATTTGACCGAGATGCTTTCGTCCGCAGAGCATAAAGATGGCAGAAGAGCTGGAGCGGGAATTAGCCCCACGGCGTGTGATAAGGATCCCACCAAGGGCTTGGATGAATCTGGAAGTCTCTTTGCCTTGCTTGATAACCTCTAGTTTGCAGCCGTTTTCCCTGGAAACTTTGCGGGAGAATGGCAGAGCATCGTCCATGGCTGCATCAGTCACGTCGTCACCGCACCAGAGGTGGGTTTCAGAGCGTGCAACTCCTTCCGACTCAAACACATGTAGGCACAGGTACATACTTCCTTCATAAAGAATGTATTCCTGGTTTACAGGAAGGTCCTGCCTCTTCCCATCACCAGTAATCTCCCAAAGTTGCCTCTTCAGAGTCCTAATTCTGAGATCGTCGGTCTTGCTAGTAAGCATCAATTGCGTGTCAATGTTCACGCGATCTTTTGAGTTTGGCAAAGTCTTGAAAAAGCTTGAAATGACTTCAAGGGATTCCTCGGCCTGAGGTACCAAAGACACTGATGATCTCGTCGATAAGGACTGTTGGTCGGCAGATATTTTACTCCATTTAGAAGGAACAGGAGGGGAAGGCAATGCTTTATCTCGAGAGTTTTCGATCGAACCACCAGATGTAAAGTTCTTCGGGGATTTCTGCAGAGTTGCTCGAGGAGACTGAAGTCGGTTCTCTCTAAAGCTTGTCCTGAGAGGAGAAGAGGAGGGTGACGAATATTGATGTGGAGAACTCCGGATTTGCACTGGAGCGGGTGACGAGGGCGACATACTTGGCTTTGGCGGGAGAGTCGGTCTTCGCGAGGGAGAGTCTCCAAGATTTTCGATGTCTTCCAGATCGTCCATGGGGGAAGGCGAAGGGTTTATATCCAGCGAAGACTTAGAGTCCCGGTGTGCGAGCTTTTGCTCCAGTCTACGCTCCATAAGATGCGGTATGGTTCGCTTGAATTCCACTGGTTTTTCAGAGGCTGTATAAGTCAGTGGAGGCAGAGTCGGCTCAGAAACGATGGGCCCAGTCGTTTCAGCGTCCGGAAGCGGCCAACCGACAGAAGTCTTCGCAATATCTTGACTGGATGATGGCGCTAGTCCCGTTTCATGAAAATCAGATGAAGAGTTATCATTCTCTGGAATGGTCGCAGCATCGTTGGCCAGCGGCGTTGTCAATTCCGTGACTGCAAGCTTAGGTGGGCGTCTTTTCGGCCCCTTCGCACGGTTCTTCGTCATATGAGCAAGAGGTGCAGTAGCCTGGGTGTCGGAGAATTTGGAGCTGCCTTCCCGTATTGAGTCTGTCGAGAAGTGCTTGTTTGAGTTCCCACCGATAATAAGAGGGCCGCGAGACAAGAGACCCGCCAAGGCAGGGTTTATTCGGCCTGCGAGTTGACCTTTAGTAGGAAGACCTTCAGTAGCAGCAGGCGCTTCTGCAGCCTCCGCAACAGTCCCCGACGGCAGAGCACGCACCGGTTTGATGGCCTCTTCAATCTGCTTGTCCCTTATCTCAGACGTGTTCTCTGCGGTGACCGCTGAGTCTGTGATCAACTGATTCTCGACATCACCCTTCTTGATCTCCCCATTTCCAGCCTCAGAAGATGCTAAATCTGCAAGCTGTTCTTTCCCTTCGTTGGGCGTTGAAACCTCTGCTGCAGTCTGCGAGGACTGTGCCTCCTGCGCCTGTTCGTCCTTACGCGGGAAAGAAGGCGACTTCTGGTCATTTCTGAGATCATTCGGTGCTGAATTGTCTTCAGAGGACGGCGAAGCCAAGGCACCACCCGAATGGGTGCTCCTACTGCTGCTGCTAGATTTAGATAGGTTATTCCGTTTGGCAATCGCTTCTGGAATCATCTTCGCAGGGGCATCGATTTCTCCGGCCGTATTACGCCTAAGTAAGCCTCCAGTCGCTTTCATTGCCTCTTTCTGCCTCAAGATACTTTCCTTCAGATCATCAACCTTCGAGGTCTTCTTCGGGCCGCCTGTCGCATTCAGCGCTGCTTTGCCCTTCAGGATATTATTTCTGAGCTCATCTGGGGCGACGTAAGTCGAAGATTCAGTTTTCTTTAATTTGCCAAACACATTCTTGAACTCCGGTTCTTGTTTCGGTGCTTCGTCTTTCGTAATTTCTCGCTTTCGCAAATTTGCACGGAAATCTATCACAGGAGATTGTGGCTTTGGTCTGTTCGATAAAGGGTCTCGGGGAGAAGAGAGAGGTGCACAGGTCTCACTTTTTTTGACGGGTACTAGGAGGGAAGGTGCATGTTTGCGTGTTGGAGCATCCTCGCTCTTGCCTTCCGGTCCACCTTCTTTCTTTGTAGGCGAAGCTTCGGGCTTCATATCCACGGATTCGCGAGTATTATCCACCTTCTGAGTAGTCTCATGATCGGGTGTAGGTTCAACCTTAAGTGTCTCTGCAGGGCTGGGTTCGCTGTCTACAGAGTAGGACAATGGTTGGTCCCTGGATTCCTTAGATTTGTTGATGTCCAGATTACTTGGTAGATCCGGGATCCCAGAAACACTCGGAGTCTTATAATGACTGCCAGGTGCTGCGGAACGCATGAGCCCGACTGTAGTGACTTCCTTGAAGCTGTTCACGCGGCCCAGATCTACGCTTGCCCTTGATTGTCGATCTTTCGCCCATGATGTTTGCTGTGAGTGCTGCCTCTTGTGCTTTGGTGAGTCGGGTCGATTAAGAGCGCTCTCCAGCCATGTCGATTTTGTGGGACTCCAGCGCCTGGGATCCATGGTCCTCGAGACAACCGGGCTCGTGGACGGCAACGAATTTGAGTCGGAGTCGTGTCCATTTCCGCTCAATGTGCTGAGAGCTCTGATGTGAAGTGTAGGTCTGGCGGTAGCTTCGTCTGTCTCCACCTTGTTCACTACCGGCGGCGTTGCCGGTCTTTCGCTCTCCTTCGCATTATGGACAATCGTTGCCTCACTGTGGCTAGAACTTGGTCTCTTAGACGCAATGAACGGGTCCTCGCGGCCAAGCCTCGACGGAGATGCAGGAGCATGTGCATCGCCAGAAGCTAGGCCAGCAATGCTATTGCGGTTGCTGGCAAACGAGTTGACTCCTCGGCTAACCCCTGACGGTAACTGTGCACTCCATCTCTTCGAGACACTATCCGACCGCTTCATCATGGCACTCTGCACAAAGCCTCCAAGCCCTTTTGTCGGCGACGTTGAACGTGAACGCTCGGGGGAAATGCGCCTCGGGGAGGGAGGTGTCGCGACCTGTTCTGGCTCGAGCTTTTGGATGCTTGAAAGGGGTACGGGAGATCCGAGTCCAGTTGCCGTCGAGACAGAAGATATGCTCGAGTATCGATGTCCCAAACTACTATCCCCGAAAGTCGAGCTTGCCCTAGATGGGGAAGGCGATCTTTCTTCTCCGACTTCCGGTTGTGAGCTCTGCTTCTCATCCCCAGGAGGAACTTCTGGATTCGTTTCAGTGCCCTCGTCGTTCGTGTGGATTGAGCCTTGGTCAGTCTTTCCAGCGTCCGGCTTTTCCTTGGCAATCCCTCTAGTGATTGAATCGGGAGTTTCCTCCGGTCTTGTTGTCTGACTGGTGGTAGCATCCTTGGAGAAAGGCGAAAGCGTCAGCGGACTGCGAATATTTTTTTGATCATCGTTCGAGAAATTAGACAAGCCACTCAGTCGATTGAGACGGGTCGGGGAGCGCGTAGGAGAGGGAGGGAAAACCGATCTGTTGCCGCTCACATCCCGAGACGACGGTCGTTGTTGCCAGGACAGAGTCCCTGCTCTACTGCGCGTAAGAGGTGAAGTAGTAGCTGCTCTCGGTGAGGATTCCATCTCCCTCCCGTCTAGTTTTGACACTTCCCGTTCACCATTTGTACCAATTGACGTGTCGTCTCGAAAGGGGTCGGATCTGGCGCCTGTGGCATGTTCAGGTGTCCGAGGTGTGGGCGAGAGTTGTTCTGGAGGGTCGATCCCACGCAGGCTGAGGGAAGAAATGCTTAACCGAGCGGAATCCAATACTGGGGAGTCCTTTGTTGGCGAAATCGACCGTGCTCGTTCTACACAAGGTCGGCAAAGAAGACGAACAAGATCAGCCTTTGATTATTTAATTATCCGACGACTTGGGCAGTCCACGGAAAGAGACAGAAAGCAATAGATGATTGGAATGATTGAGAAGACTAGGGACGCCAAATACCAGCTCTCCGAGCCTGCCTCTCCTTGCGACTCTGCATGATTTCCTCCTCTAACTTCTTGGTCCGTTCCTCGTCCTCCTTATCGCGTTTCTCGCCTAGCTCCCGAATCCGCTGGAGGAAGTCATTGACATCCTCGGAACTGTCCGCATCGGTAGTAACTGCCATGGCACCCTAGGTATGAGAATGCACAAGGGAAAGGAAAGGGAAAGGTGACAAAGGAGATTATCAGAAAGAAAAAGCAATAATAACGAGTATAATCGGCCGGGATCACCCAGTGGACCGACGAGGTTGATGTGGGGTATCGACAAGGAAAAGCGCCAACGTAATAATCGCAATGGACGATGGAGGGGAAGGGGATAAACTCAGTGTTTATCGAACTGCCTAGGCAGATAGATAGCAGATAGTGTACGAGTAAGAGAGTGGTACTTCCAGTGTCTCACACGGCGCGACTCAAGTTATTCCAGATTGTGGGACGTCACGCTTTCTTAAGGCGCTTTACTAGTGTCATATTGGGATCGATAATAATATTATTTTCAGCTGGCCTCACTCGCTCTGCAGGACGCACAAAAACTATGAGCACACTGCCCCACCGCGTCCTTGCTGAAAATGCGCCCGACACGCTCGTCTCTATCCATCCACACCAACGGCCCAATCCATGTCTCCCTTTTTTGAAGATTAGCAAGATATTGTGGTCATACAGCAGTGTTATAAATAGTAGACTAGTACTCTGTACTCATCATTCAGAACTTTAAAGAGGTATCTGATCCCCCATGTAGTACCGAAATGGCCAGTGAAGGGACACAAATGGCTTATTCGACTTGTTTGCAAGCAGCTTGTTTTGATGTTTACTGTTTACCAAGAGTGGCCCTGTGGTGGGCCTTCTCTGCCGCCCCGCGACCCAGAAATCTGTTGCAAAACCAACTCTGGATGTCTTGGATATTTAGAGAGTAGACGCTAGATAGTTGTCAGATGTCTGGGCTTGGGTTTATACTTAGCAGTCTAGTCTTCAAGAATCAGAACGAATGTCGTCATAATCAGGTATCGTCAACTTACGGATGTTTTGGACGGTCGGCTCAACGTTCTGATGCCATACGCATCATATGGAATGTTGGCTCAAATAGCGCCATCCCTTGTGAAGCCACAAAGTGTTTAACTTGACTTTCCTGAAAACTTTCTGCGACTGTCAGCTTGATGATTGCTAGCATCTTTAGATCTTGGATTATTATCGCTTATCGGGCCCTCCTTTAGGCCTTCCTTGCAGCCTGATTGTGGAGAGGGAACAGCCTGAGAAGGCGATCGCACTTATTTGAGGATGTTCTTTTTACCCTTTTCTTTGCATGAAGATGAGTGATAGTTGATTGAGATCAAATAATACAGGACGTGAGAGAGAAACTAACAGGGAACATGGCTTTCTTCAAACATTAAAGACTAAGTGGTTGGTTGCGGAGACTATGTTGCTGAATCAGGAAATGACAGACTCATTTCATGATTCAGCAACATAGATATCAATGAACTCCCGAGTGTTGATCTGACTCAAGAAGCATCAACATAAATCCGTGTTGGAGTTGTGAATCCCAGACGCTCACGCATAAGGTACTTGGCAGAAGCGGGCAGAGGCAGTGTCAGTAGAGGAAAAGTCTGTCTTTTGCATCCTGCACTACCCATTGTAAGCCTTCATATAGATTCTTGCCTGTCATGGCACTACAGGGCAATATAGTCCATTTATGGGTCTTTATTGAATCCAGGCGAAGCCGCTGGAGAGATGTCAGTAGATGTCCGTAGAGCTCATCAAATATATCAAGTTGCGCCAACTTACTTCACGGACTTCATCTTCCGTCATACATCCCTCTACATCTGTCTTATTTAAGAATATCAAGAGACTTGCTCCCATCAGGCGCTGGAGGATGTTAGCCAAACCGACACGCGTCAACGAAAATTTTGCAGGCGAGCGGGGACATTGGCAACCCGTACCTCTTCGAGGAGTAGGCCCGCGAGTTCATCCCGGCAATCATCAACTCGAAGACGGTCTGTTGCATCTACCACCCAGACAAGTGTGTCGGTCTTCTCAAAGTAGTTTTTCCAATATGACCGAAGGGTTTTCTGCCCCCCGACGTCCCCTGGCGGGCAAAAGTCAATCGAAGTTCCTTGTGGAGTTCTGGCTGTTGGCTTCTCTCACATATGTTCAATCTATATCTGTGTCCGGAGTCAGTTATCAAGATAGTTGAGATCGTTAGGGTTGAAATTACCCTTCAAAATCTATTGTTTTAATAATGAAGCCCAGTGTAGGGCTGACAGTTCTGACATCTTCGTTCATGATCTGCTTCACAATCGTTGTCTTCCCAGCATTATCAAGACCACTAACATCAAACGTGAGCATCCAGATGGGTTGTTTCTCAGTTGTTAAAAGACTTACAGCATCAAAATTCTCATCTCCTTGTCCTTTAAGCGAGCTTTTCTCAATATTGACAGCATTTTGGCTAAATTTGTCCTTTCAAATCCGTTGCGTTGGCTAAGTTGTAGTTGGATAGAAAACGCGTAACGTTATGTAGGCGAAAAATGGAGATTGGGTCATAATTTAGAGATAGCCCACCAGAGCGATGCAACAATTCTCTGTAGTATTTAATTTGCATGTGGACAATACTCATCCATTAGTAGTTAACTCTTAAGTTGATTTTACCTTGCTCTTATTTTTGCTGTTCTTTTTGTGAGTGTACAGATTCTTTCTAAGCTTTTTGCTACCCAGAGAAGCCCTATACTACTTCTCATATCCTACCTCAGATAGACCATAGAAGTGACTGTGATGACTTTAAGCACCAGCAAATATACCAGACCTCTAAGATACTGCTATGAATCCATGATATTGATCATAAGGTCACATCATAATCTGTTAGCATCTTTAGACAACTGCTTCTTTCACTACAGTTTTCTAGCACTAGTAGCTTAGCAGGAAACATCCGTTTCTTTTCACTTCATATTCACCTCAGACCGTACTTGCCCTAACTATCGCTTAAGACCTATCTCCCCCCATGTACCCTGCAAGGTGACTCATGATGCTCACATCTTCTGGTCCGGAACATTCTCTTCCAGGTTATCCACACCATTCCTTGATAACTAGCCACCATGGACAGGCAAGCTCATCATTGTCAGCCGAATGTCCCAAGCAGGAGTAGGGCTAATAAGTCGAAGGCTCATTCCCATCAAGATCCCGCCTCCCCTGAGTCCGGGTTAAAAGACACGGACAGTCTCCCCTCAACATTCGCAAAGGCTCGAGCTTTTAGAAAGAGAAGACCGAAACTGACAGAGTCTTCTAAGACTCAGCCTGACAACCACCGTTCGGCTCCTAGTGACTCGAATCCAAATCCAACGGACGGCCAGATCTCTATTCACTCTACAACACGCAATCTCGGAGCATCACCAAATGAGCCAGAGAGACTGAATAACGCCAAGTCCTCAAGATCTCCTGCTTGTTCAAATTTGACAATTCAGGGACCTTCTATTCCAAGTTCTGAAGCCCTGCACCAAAGACAAAGTGCAAGCGAGAAAGATAAGGAGGCCTCAGGAAGTTACAGAACTCGCGCCCCATTTGACTGGCGACCTAAGAAATTCCATAGCAGAGCACCAGCTTCCATGCACCTCTCGCAGCAGCTTCATACCCTACAAAAGAGAATAAAACTGAGTCAAGTCATCAGCGCTGATACGGCTCAGATATCACTCCATCCACAAGGAGATACAAATATGGGTGAGTGACACTTGCTCCTTCTTTCTCAATGGCCAAAGACGAGCTTCAGGAAGCTAACCAGCAGTCACATCAAGTAGGAGACCGTCCAAACAAGACTGACAGCATTGGATCCGACGAAGTCGTCATGAATCGAGGGGCCAATTTCAAAGGTCGCAATCAAAGACAGCTTTGGGGCGGAAGCGTACATCTGAACAGCGATTCCCGGTATAGGGCTCGTCCAAGAACAACACAGCAGATACCAAGGCAGAATGCCAATGGGACACCAAACAGACCTGCTGCGATGGAAAATCACACTACTGAGGACGATGTTCGCTGCCAAATCAAAGGTCCGCCCAGCGCGCAAAAGACTGCAAACAAGGCTCCATCTCTAGAGGCCCTAGACGAGTTAAAGCGTCTTCAGAAAGAGATTGTTTTGCAAGCCCACCTGAATCGCTACAAAGACCATGAAGACGACACAGCAAATCCAGAGAGCCTTGCAAAATGCAGGGACGGTCCAGGCACCGATCCAAAATCAGATGTCTACAAAAGCATCGCAAGGTGTAGGCTCACAGCCAATCCAAATGCAACTTCTTCCCATCCAGGCTCTAGTCCAGAGGACAAGTTCGAAGGAGACGTGAATGATAGATACTTCGTTGATGAAATCAGGTCTCGCGTCCAGAAGTTTTACGCTGCGAAACTTGGTGCTCAGCGTGAATCTTATCATAACAGCGTGTCCGTGTATCCGGCCATTGTTGACGGCCAGATCTTTCTTTCACGCTACCCAAGTGCGGAGCATGAACGTCCTGAGAAAACTCTATCAAATACTGAGCGGCAGACTGGCAGTCAGGACGGCAGTCATAAGCCAGAGCACTGCTCCATGGTTAAATGGGAGGATAGGTGGGAGCTGCGTCCTCGTGCTTGCTCTACCTATGAAGGCTTTCGTGATTGGTTCCGTCATTGGTTAGAGATGGAAACAGGCGATAGCCCCAACATTGACATACACCACCAAACCTTTTTTGACGGGACGGCGCATATGGATGGGATCAAATCTTTCTACATTCTTGACTTGGGAGACGTCCCAACTCGTTTGGACATGACGAGTGAAGCAACACGTCTCCATTATCATGAAACGGCCGAAGGCTACTGCCACAACCTTGCATTACATATGAGAGCGGCGGAAGAGGAGGCGAAGACGCGCAGAAAACAAGCTCGAGATGCCTTCATAGAAGGTCTGAAGGTCTGTTCTCCAAAGGATCCGAATAGTCCTAGAGCAAACGTCTATCTTCGCAGTGTGGAAGACGGTGATGTACCAGGACTGCTCATGATTATGAATTGGTACGGCCAAAAGTCAAACTTGAGTTCAAACTTAGGAACACTTGACGAACAAGACGTGCGTCAGCGAATTGAGGATAGCAGGCGTGCGAAATTGCCATTTATTGTGGCTGCAGAGCGCAGACGAGGACCATCCGTCCACGACACCCCGGAGAACATTTTCGGATATGCTTTGGCTAGAGATTCCTTGGGGCTTCAGACCACAGGTCGATACACAGCGGAGCTAGAAATTTTTATCAAACCGGACCAAAAACGCCGAGGCATCGGAAAATGTCTCTTGGACAAACTGATTGAAGTTTGTGACGTTACTTACGTTCCCAAAAGGGGCATCTTCTACGATGCCGGTTGCGATGACAAGACTGGCTTTTACCCGGGCGGTTCCCGAACTCTCAAACGCCTTGTTTTTATTATCAGCTATTCCGTTCCTGAGAGGTCCCAGATCAAGTGGCTCATCGACTGGCTGGAAAGGGATTACCACTTTGAACAGCAAGGCGTGCTCAAGGGGGCCCGAGTCAAGTTCGAGCGATTGTAAGTGAACCCTAGTATTGATCACATAAATCCTAGACTTACCAAAACACTCTTATAGCCTTGATGTCAGCTACCTTACTCGCAACGCGGGTTACGACGACGGTGATGCATTTCATGCTTGAAGGGGATAACCTTCCCGGAGATTGCGTGGATGTCTTTTCCTTGTTCTGCATATTGAGCTGTCCATGTTTCTTTTTGTCATTTCATCTTAAAGACCGTTTCTATCTCCCTTTCTGGGTCTGGTCGGGCTGGGAATCTAGCAACTGAGGGAAACGCTGGTAGTTCAAGAAATGGAGATTTCAATATCCCGTAGTAAACTTCTCGTTGCTCTTACCGTCTCGTAGCTTCACTGCTCTTTTGATACACAGTATCATAATCATTACTGGTAAAAAGCATTATTTGGAAGGATTGATTCGATCTGCCTTGGATGTAGCCCGTAGGTGGTAAGCTAGGCACCATGTACCAGGCAGGTTTGATATGGACCTTAGTAAGCCAAAGTTGATAAATCTGGCTATAGTACGGAGTAGGCAACCAATTAGACTCACGAAACAACTTGGCGGGTATTTTCTGCTGCGCTTGAATTTCACCGCCTTCGCAATTTGAACTTTTTTCTTCCTTTCCGCTCAAGAGATACTAGATAGAAGCAGAAGGCCTGGGAGGAAAAACAGGAGTGGTCTGAGTCCCTCTACATCGTTATCACTTGCTTTGCGTGAATTCCTACAGTCTTGTGCTCCCCTCTTCGCATTCAGACGGCCAAACAACGGTCGGTCTCCTAGAAAAATGGCTCCCAACGCTGCGACAAAAAAGCGGGCTGCCGCCAGAGATGACGATTTCGTGCTCACACTATCGGACGACGAGAACGATATCTTCGAGAACGGTGTTGAGGAAGACGGCGACAATGCCCAGGAAGACACTCTTTCCAGCTCGAAGAAACGCAAGCGAGAGGCGGCGGAGGCCCCGAAAGGAAAGAACAAGAAGCAGAAGCAATTGAAGAAAAGCAAGAAGGGCGAGAGCGCTGCTGGCGCAGTATCTGACGACCAATCCAGCGAAGAGGATGAGGCTGAGGCTATGGATGCTGGTGAGGACGATGGGGCTTTGGACTCGGAGTTCGAGTTCGACGTTGGCGGCAATGCTAATACCGGTGTGATTGAGGGATTTGATGGGTGGGAAGCTCGGAATGGAGCCAGTCTTGCGGATGCGCCCAAGAATGGGGATAAGAAAGCTGTGGATATTGATGATATCATATCCAGGAGGAAAGCGAAGAAAGAGGCTGAACTGAAAAAGAAGCAGCAGAAGGAGAAAAAGAGGAGGGAGGAGGAAGGAGAGGAGGAGAGTGAAGGTGAAGATGCCGACTCTGATGGCGGTATGTCAGTGGACTTTCAGGACGACGAATTGCTTGCTGCAGACGGATTTGGTATGGGTGCCGATGGTGCAGATGAGAGTGACGACGATGTGGAGAACGGCTCCAATGACAGCGACGATTCGGAGGGAAAGGGCAGCGAGGACGAGGAGAGTGGTGATGAATATAATGATGATGATGCTGCTTCCGATAACGACTCAGTTGCCACTCCAGTACACCATCCTGATGACGAAGCAGCGTCTGACGAGGAATCTGAAGCCGAGAGCGAGGTTGATGCTGAGGAAGCAGAGAAGCGCAAGGCTTTCTTTGCACCTGAAGAAAAGTCCACAGCCGTGTCGACTTTTAATCGATCGTTTCAGGACTTCAATCTGTCTCGACCCATCCTCCGTGGTTTGGCATCTGTCAATTTCACCACGCCGACTCCCATCCAGCAAAAGACGATCCCCGTGGCTCTCCTTGGAAAAGACATCGTGGGTAGTGCTGTTACTGGCTCAGGAAAGACTGCTGCGTTCGTTGTTCCCATTCTCGAGCGTCTGCTGTTCCGCCCTCGAAAAGTTCCCACCAGTCGTGTTGCTATCCTTATGCCCACTCGTGAATTGGCCGTTCAGTGTTACAATGTGGCTACAAAACTGGCTACTCATACTGATATTACCTTTTGTCAACTTGTCGGTGGTTTCAGTCTTCGCGAGCAGGAGAACATCTTGAAAAAGCGCCCCGACGTGATCATTGCTACTCCTGGTCGTTTTATCGACCACATGCGGAATTCCCCCAGCTTCACTGTCGACACACTGGAGATTTTGGTTCTCGATGAAGCTGATCGGATGTTGGAAGATGGTTTCGCTGACGAACTTAACGAAATCTTAACAACCATTCCCAAGTCGCGGCAAACAATGCTCTTTTCGGCTACAATGACAGACTCCGTGGACAAGCTCATTCGGGTTGGTCTCAACCGTCCAGTTCGCTTGATGGTCGACTCGAAGAAAAATACATCCATGAATCTGACCCAGGAGTTCGTCCGGTTACGGCCAGGTAGGGAGGACAAGCGCTTGGGATATCTTCTTTACCTGTGCAACGAAATCTACACTGGACGGGTTATCGTCTTCTTCCGGCAGAAGCGCGAAGCCCATCGGGTTCGCATTGTCTTTGGATTATTGGGACTTAAAGCGGCAGAGCTACATGGTAGTATGAGCCAAGAACAGGTATGCCAACTTATCAACCAGATAGTTACTTGAAACTGAACTAATCGGCACTGCAGCGTATTAAAAGTGTCGAGAACTTCCGAGAAGGCAAAGTAGCCTTCCTACTTGCTACTGATTTGGCGTCCCGTGGTCTGGACATCAAGGGTGTCGAAACGGTCATCAACTACGAAGCGCCTCAGAGCCATGAGATCTACCTGCATCGTGTTGGTCGAACAGCTCGTGCTGGCCGTTCCGGACGCGCATGCACCATTGCAGCTGAGCCGGACCGCAAGATCGTCAAGTCGGCCGTGAAGGCCGGCAAAGCACAAGGGGCCAAGATTGTCAGCCGCGTCGTTGACCCAGCCGTTGCGGATGAATGGGCCGCTAAAGCCAAGGGCTTGGAAGATGAGATTGAGGAGGTGTTACAGGAGGAGAAGTTGGAGAAGCAGATGGCACAGGCGGAAATGCAAGTGACCAAGGGGGAGAATTTGATCAAGCACGAAGCCGAGATTATGTCGCGGCCGAAGCGCACTTGGTTCGAGACTGAACGTGACAAGCGTGCGGCGCGCAAATTGGGTGCTACCGAGCTCAACGGACCATCTAAGAAGGATAAAGTAAAGCTGAGCAACAAGGATAAGAAACGGCTTGACGACGCGCGCCAGCGTCATGAAGGCAATATTGGTTGGAAGAAGGGCAAGGCTGACCGAGAGGCTCCCAAGCAGGGTAAGAATAAGGGGGGCAAAACCAAAAGTGACAAGAAAAATAAGATCAAGATGAAGGGAAAGAAATGAGGAGGGGGCTATATCAAATGTGTATAGAATTGCATCAAAACCTAATATACATTGTGAATCTTTTCCTCAAGGCCTTTGGTTTAGTGGCCTTTGGTACATCAGTCTTTACATTTACATAGAGCGGCCCTATAATCCTCTCACCCACACCTGCCCTCTCGCAAGATGACTCAAACTGAAGCTATTCCAGATCTGCTCTTTAGGGCGTGACTGCTACTTCCAGTTGGGGGCTACTTGCGGTTAACCACGGTGGAATGTGGCCTTTTGGCCTGAGGCCCATGCAATTGTCTCCGATCGTCGGCCCCCGCATTGAGTATAACATCTTTCCAGCTTACTGCACCAATAAGCATCAGAAAAGATAGAACGGCTGGAAGAGAATCAAAGCATTCAGTCCGCGTCAGGAATTCAGAATCTTGGGCTCTCAACACTTCCCCAAACACATCTGCAACATTTAATATGCCAATGTCATGGCCTCTGGACTGATATACCTCGACTATCCACTTTTCAAGGCACACTCGAGTCTTGACCAATCAAAGCCACCAGTTAGGAATCCCCGCGTCCGCTGTCGGCGGATTGTCGAAAAAATATGTGAAAAGCGGCGAGAGAGCGTCATGACCTATTATTGTTGAACGATGGAGATATACTGACTCACAGGTCCTCGAACTCTTCTCGTCCACTCACCCTCTACTTAAATATTGTTCACTGATCATAAATCTTTCGTTCAGTGTCCTTCTGGCACATTTCACTAACCAATTGTCTGGTTCACCCTTTCCTCCTCCTGGACACAATTTCCTCAAGTGACTTTCTCTACCTTTCCCCCCCCCTCAACTGCGGACACCGCACGATACCGACATCATGCCTATGTATGTCATCTGCACCTAGATCTCTGTTGTCTACTTCAACTCCTCACCTGATGATTCGTAATTTGAGCTTCTTTTATTGACTTGATTTGATAGGCTTAAAGATCCCTCAAAAAAATACAAGCCCTTCAAGCCTCTGCATCTCCCTAACCGTCAATGGCCCGATAAGGTTATCGACAAGCCGCCTCGCTGGCTGGCTACTGATCTGAGAGATGGCAACCAGAGTCTGCCTGATCCGATGGTGAGGACCTCGTTCATTTTTTTTGGACGCCTCTGACGTATAGAGATGTACATAGGATGGTGATCAGAAGTTCCGGTTCTTTAAGATGCTCGTCGACATCGGTTACAAGGAAATCGAAGTATCATTCCCCTCGGCATCGCAAACGGACTTCGACTTCACTCGACGTCTGGTAGAGACACCTGGTGTCGTTCCCGACGATGTCTGGCTCCAGGTCCTGTCACCTTGCAGAGAAGAACTCATCCGTCGCACTGTCGATTCCCTCAAAGGCGCAAAGAAGGCTATCCTCCACATCTACCTGGCTACCAGCCCGTGTTTCCGCCGAATAGTTTTCGGAACCACCCGCGAACAGAGTCTTGAGATTGCCGTAAGATGCACCAAGTACGCCCGCTCGATAACCAAGGACGATCCAGAGATGGCTGGTACCCAGTGGCAGTTCGAGTTTTCTCCCGAAACCTTCTCCGACACCGAGCCTGAGTTCGCAGTCCAGATTTGCGAGGCCGTCAAGGCTGCTTGGGGCCCTACCGAAGAAAGCCCCATAATATTCAATCTGCCAGCAACAGTGGAGATGACAACGCCAAACGTATTTGCAGACCAGGTTGAGTATTTCTGCCGGAACATGACGGAGAGAGAGAAGTTTGTCGTCTCTGTCCATCCCCACAACGACCGTGGCTGTGCTGTTGCCGCCGCCGAGCTGGCTCAGATGGCTGGTGCTCAGCGTGTCGAAGGAACTCTTTTCGGAAATGGTGAGAGAACTGGTAATGTCGATCTGGTCACTCTTGCCCTCAATCTTTACACACAGGGTGTCAGCCCTCAAGTTGACTTCTCGGATATCAACTCGGTTATCAAGGTGGTGGAAGAGAGCAACAAGATTCCTGTGAATGAAAGATGGCCCTACGGTGGTCAGCTGGTTGTCTGCGCGTTCAGCGGCAGTCACCAAGACGCTATCAAGAAGGGATTCAAGCTGCGCGAAAGTGCCAACGCCACCGACGACGACGAATGGGTCATCCCATACCTCCCTCTGGATCCTCAGGACATTGGGCGGAACTACGAGGCTGTCATCCGTGTCAACTCCCAGAGCGGCAAGGGTGGTGCCGCCTGGGTCATCCTGCGCAGTCTGGAGCTGGATCTCCCGCGCGCTCTGCAGGTCGAGTTCAGCAAGATCGTTCAGAAGAAGACCGAAGCCGTGAACCGGGAGCTGCGGCCCAAGGAAATCGTCGAGCTCTTCGAGGAGGCGTACCACCTCAAGTCGAACCCTCGCTTCAACTTGGTCGACTACAACATTACAACCGACCGGTCACAGTCACCGGCGCCCCCGGAGCCGGGCAAGGCCCTCAACACCAAGAATCTCAAGCGTCGCTTCACCGGTATCATCGAAATCGACAACATTCAACACGCTATCACTGGCGTTGGCCCCGGTGCCATCTCATCTCTGGCGAATGCTCTGTCGACTCTAGGTATCGATCTCGATGTCATCGATTACAAGGAACACTCGATCGGTCTCGGTCGAGATGTGAAAGCCGCCACGTATCTCCAGTGCACTGCAGCCGGCAGCAAAGAACAAGTCTGGGGTGTTGGTATTCACCAGGACGTGGTACAAGCCAGTTTGATCGCCCTCCTCAGCGCTGCGTCCTCGGTACGTTTCTTATTACACTTTTCCTCCCCTTAAGATTTCCATCATCTCTAATAGATTGCTCGTACAGTTCCTGACAAGCCGTGCCGGCTCCCCCGCTCCATTCCGCCCTCAACGCTCCAACACGCTCACAGACGAAGATCTGCAAGCCCTCGAGCAGCTCGGCAGCTCCAATGCCGCCGCCATCACAGCCTCGAAGCTCACAACCAACGACAGTGCCAAGCCAAAAGTTGATCTGGACGCGCTGACCGCCCAGGCGAACAGCCAGTAATCGCCTGTGTGTTTTATGTATCTTCGAGCCTTTTTCCCCGTTTCGATATATGGGTTCCACATTCTAAAAAAGGTGGCGAGTAGCGAAGGGGAAAAAAAATACTAAAGGATAATAAAAGCAAAACTATTCATTTGAAGCTTAGTTCAATTGTGCAGATTGAACATAATCTCTCTGGTTCGATTTTGGTGTTGGTGAACCAGTTTTATGATACTGTGAGAATGCACTCTGTATATCAAGGTACCGCAAGTCTCAGCCTTCGTGTTGGTAAATCAATAAGCACAGCAACTCTTCATGCAGCATTATTTTACGTAAAAGCGATGTACCTCGGCTAAAAGACTATATGGACTATATACAATGCGGCATTTTATGTCAAATGTAGACAGATACAAGCAATGCGAGCCAAGCGTGGTCTATACCTAACAAGGATCCGTGCACGGGCAAGCGAGCAACAATATTTTGGATAAGGCGCGCATATAGATGGGTATGTATGTACAAAACATGATATAATCGTTCATCATGAAAGTTGGGTTAGGCAAAAATGTAGAGTATTGAATGCTTCCTCTTATGCAGAAGATCAGAAACGGTCAACCCGCAAAGGTGATGGTCAGAGTCAAGAAAATGCAAGGCAGGTGGCATGCAAGATGTAGGACGATAGATCAGCCTAGAAACAAAATGGCAGAGGTGACAGGTCGGGGAATGATATCACGGAATCCGCTGTGCAGTAGAGATAATCACCGATCGGCGTGCAAAAACCTGCCGACAATTTCAGTATCTGTTTCTGCTTTCAGTCACGGTAATTCCTCGTAGCATCGCCCGGAGTCCAATTGACGGCATTATGACCGTATGGATCATCACCCCCAAGCGCCGATTGATACATGAGAGCTTCCTGCGGCCAATCTCCCATTTTGTCTTCTGATAACCGGTCCGACGAGTCGGGTCGACCGGATGCTGGGGCGGTGCCAATTGGAAGGCTGCTGGTTCTCGGCGGCTGATGGGTGGGAATAGAGCCTTGTCCACGGACATCGCGGTAGGGTAGAGTTTCACCGACAGCCCCCGCACCAGTGTGTTCATCCATGGGAGTAGAGCCTGTCGCATTGGCGAAATCGCCGAAGTTGAAACCAAGGTCAGGTTGAGCAATGCCTGCCGAGTGACTTTCATTATTCGAAGACCGCATTGGTGGGACAGGATCCTCTATCTGAGGAAGAGACAGCTGCACGTCTGGAAGAGGTGGCGCAAGCATCTCACCTCCGGCTCCTTCATGTACGTCATGGTATTGGGGCACCATTGATTCTTGCGGCTGCTCCACAAGCACTGGAGCTGGAGAACGAGGAACAGTAGCTGAATCAGCTTCCGGTACGAGAGTGGACCGACGCAGGCTGTTGCCCATGACGCTACCGGGTTTCGAGCCTCTACTAGAACGATGGTGAGGAGCTTCTGCAAAGAGGTTCATTGATCCCTCCATATCACGAATACTGAACTGCGCGATCGTGCGCAATCTGCGGGTTACCCATGATGCCAACACCTTTCCTCTCTGCTTCTCGCCCAAACGAGACCGAGGGAAGTCTCCGTGAGACACGAACGCCACTATGTCAGCTATGACTTGATGCTCACCTAGGATGGCGTCTACGATCACGGGGACAAGGGATGCCAGGTATGCTTTTCTTGTCACTTCGACGACAACCACTATCAAACCACCGGCCTGGAAGACACAACTAAATTGCAAGGGTTAACACAAGACCAGTTCAATAGTATGGCGAAGACGTTTGATCGCTTACCATCCTCCAGGCACAACGTTGCGATGACACTTCTCCACAGAGTTCTCGATGTCCATGGGGAAATGATTTAATCCATTGACCTCGAATGTTTCACCAATTCCGCCCAGGACAAAGAGCACCTGCATCTCGACAGGTTGACCTGATGGACCGATGGGCCGAGTGACGGTGTGAAGGAAACCCAGGTCACCGGTGCGCACATAGGCAACGTTAGGGTCTCCATCCACAATCCGGCCGTTGAATCGCTCAGCATCAAAATCATTCCTGGATCCATAAAACGCCTTGGCGCAGGCGTCTGATTGAATCCATATCTCGCCATATTCGCCGACATGTGACAAGGTACAGGTTTCCGGATTCACAATAGCTACTTGTGTGTTTACCGGAACCATCCCTGAATCCTGGACAAGCAGCGCCGTCGGATCTGTGTCTGCATCGACGGGACAAACAAGCCCTTGGCGGAGAGAACGAAGGTCAAGCCACAGTTCAATCGGCTCGATGCACATATATGATCGAGTGACGACCATAGGGTTGAGCACGTGGGAGTATACTATGTTGATTGCGGTGCGGTCCAAACTCGCGGATGCGAAATGAAGGCGCACCTTTTGATCTATCAAAGTATTAGATTGAGAACAAGTTGGACGGGTGAGAAGAGCCGCGGAACTTACAGATGTCAGTTCGTGGCCGACCCTCTGCGGAAATCATCAGGTTCTTCATTTCTTGGAGTTGAAAGCCCTTCGCAGGCATGACGCTCATAGCGTAGTCCAGCATCTGGCTTGTAGCATATGTATCCTTAATCTTATAACGAGACAGGGCGACGAACAATGTCATGGGGTTTTGCGCAAAATCAACGGGTGATACAAGATAGGTAGGAGCTCCTAATCACCAGTTAACATGGAAGGTCTTTGCAGCGAATATTTGAGCGGTCTCTTACCAACATAGATGCCCATCAAGACCGTATGAAGAAATCCAAGACCTAATGTGCTGCGAACGCTGCCTAGGACAGGTCTCGAGCTAGTCATTTGGCATGTCTCTTTTTGAACTTTACACATACCCAAGATGGTGTCGTGGCCAATTTGTACAGAGATTCTTCTCTGATCCGGTGTCCAGTATGTCCAAACTAGAGCTGGTTGGTCTGATTGTAACCAAGTTTCTTTGACAGTAAAGCCAAGATCTCGGCAACCATGAGACTGCTTCGATGGTTTGCTGGTATTGTAGATAGCAGGCACACCAATCCTGAGGACCTGCGCGGACTGCTTGATATGCTGGGAAACCACTTTTTGTCTCATGACGTGGTCAACGTCGCTATTGACGAGGATGGCTTTAACTTTGAAATCATTGATCACATGGAGGAATGCAGGGGCGTCTTCTGCTAGCCGGTTCTGGTCGATTGGAGCTATGGGAATGACAACAACACCGAGACAGAAGCAGGCATGCACGGCGTAGACATAATCCTCCGAGTGCGTGTACATCAGGATAAGATGATCTCCAGGTCGAACTTTGACCTTGTTCTTCAAGTACATCGCTACAGCGGCGACCTTCAAGTCAAATTTTTTCCAGGTGATGCCTTTGCCTTCTTTTCCACGACCGTCGATTGTGCAGTAAGCCAGCTCCTCTGCCTGGCGGGAGACACGCCATTGGAGAAGGTCAACAATTGTTGCGAAGTTGTTCAAAGGCGTGGAGGTGCGATCGTCCATCACAACATCGCGGTAGTCCACTCCCGAGTACTGCTTTTCTTGCATGGCAAGCATCTCTTGCCGCGTCGCCGAAGCCAAGGGAGACCATATTCCCCCAACAGGGTCGACGCCAACCGGCAAATTCATGACCGATCGTTCGATACCGAACTTCACGTGCACACAGGGCAGAGTTCCGGCGTCGAATTCCCTGCGACAGAGCATATTACCGATCTCCCGGCGTCCGTTCTTAGTCACACGGGGAAGTGTGTTAGGCGCCGTGAGAAGCACACAGTAGACTCGCAAGTGGTGCTCTTGATATAAGACTTCCATACATCTTTCCGCCAGAGATTCGAGGAGCACGGAATCCAGTTGCCGGGGTGGACCACCCGATGTCGTCGGTGCTGTCGATGCCGCATATGACTCTAAGACAACAATCGGAAGATGTTCATCATTAACAAACACATCAAAGGCAGTGCAGTCGTGTATCTTGGGCAAGTTCTTGAGAATACTGACGATCATGTGTTGGACGAAGAAGTAGCGATGTTCAACAATCTCCTGCCCATGCTCGACCCACTCTACCTTCTGTCGGAGGCGGTCTTCGTAGAGACCTAGTACAAAGATTTTTCCCTCAATCACACAGCCAAGGAGACCAGTCCGTAAAAACTCTGGTTCCACCAGTACAGGGGTGGGGTTGCCCTCTTCGAATTTATATGGCCGTGCATGGAAGATTGCTTCCGTGTGCTTGGGCAATGCCCAGAAACCGCCAGAAAGAGATGGCGAGTCTACCCATATCTCACCAATCACATTGGGCGTGCATAACAAATTGGTCTCCGGGTCAACAACGGCAAGAGTCGCATCAGGAATTGGGTAGCCGAAAGAGCCGACTCGCACAGCATTTGGCATGGTCGCTGCGTACTTCCGAGCGTCCTCGCCCATGGCCAAAACCACAACTTCATTGCTCTTCAAAGCCTCTTTATCGAGAAGTACTTCGCCCAGCTCATTCTTGTTCTGCTCTTTCGGAGCAGGAGAAGCACGCACACCGCCGCCCAGAAGGCTGCTACCGAAACCACTGTTGTTTTCAGACTTCCTTTCCTCCTTTTTGGCGTCTGCGGCTTCTGAACGCTCGGCTGGATCCATCTCATGAGTCAGAGGGCAGCCCAAGCGCTCTTCTCCGCCCAACCAGTCCCGAACACTGATCACCATTCCGCCATGTTCCGGTAAACATAGCATTGGGGCGACAATTTCCCGAGCTCTGGGGTTTCTCATGGGCCGCAGCCATCTGTCAGCCAGAATTTCATGAAACTCAGCGTCGACAGTCAACGTATCAATAAGACAGAGCTTCACATTTTCAAAGTTAGGTTCTGAGTTTTTCTTGAAGTGACGCGTGGCCATTGGGTCTTGCTGGTAGTTGTACGCTGTGATCTTAAGCCCAGGGTAATCCGCAGCCATGAGTGTGGCCCTATACTTAGTGACCAAATGAGCATACAAGCCTGGAGTCTCGACGGCTCGATCCTCAAGCCAGACGGTCGTATGGCCACCATACACAGTAAGAAGGACGCCAAGAATCATCCCTATACCTTGCCTTGGATCGAGATAGCTGATTAAGGTCTCTCCATGCGGCCGGACACTTTTACCTGAGCCAGGAACAGTCGCGATTATGGCGCTGAGACAAGCCATTTGATGCATGATTGTCCGGTGGCTCATGACTACACCGCGCATGTCCCCAGTAGGAGCACGTGTGAACTCGATGTAAGCCAAGTCGGGAACCACAAGCGCCGGAATATCATCTTTCCTCTTTGGGTGGTAGCTTCCGAACTCATTGGTCTTCCACCATTCTACCCCTCTGGGCCAGTTCAGCTTCTGCATCGTAATATCCCTCTGGAAACTCTTGAGATTGTTCTCAGTTGTTAACGCAAGATGCGCTTGAGTGGAGGTGAGAACAAGGTTTAGACTCTGGTAGTCTTCGAGATTATTAATGGGCACAGCAACAACCCCAGCAATGAAGCATCCCATAAGGGCAACAGCAAACTCAATGATCTCTGAATCACGGTAAATCAGAGCCACGCGGTCACCACGGTACAAATTACTCTTGTCACGAACGACTTGTGCGACTTTTTCCGCGCGACTGGCAAGTTTCTCCCAGGTGATGGAAGCAATTTCCTTGCCTTTCTGGTCTAGGACCCAGTAAGCGGGCTGCTTAGGATGAACTCTAGCGCGATGCCGAAGTACTGCAGGGATGTTGTCAAAAGTGGACATTAGAGTGTTCTTGTCGTGCGGGTCGTGTACCGCAAAAGGTATATCGCGAGGCTCGAGGGGAAGCAGGTGGTTGATAGTCGCCCCGTGAGGTAATTCAGAGGCAGGAATTAACGGTGGCGCCATATTTGCCGTTGGAGAAAACGTGTCCGATTGAGAGTAGCGATGGAATCCACCCCCATAGCTGTCTCTATAGTCACCCTGCTGCTGGCCCGCAAAGTCAGAGAAGTATGCTTGCTGGGAATCGAGCATCGTGGATTGTCGCGTGACCGCGCCGGGTGTCATGTCGTAAGCTCCGGCAGATTCATCTACATGGTCGGAAGCACCAGGGTTAAAGGCATAGTTCTGGCTCAAAAGTGTTGCGGTTCGGGAGTCCTCCTGCGCGATTGGAGGCGCTTGCGGCTTCGGAAGGAAAAGGGAATCGTATGAAGTAGAGGAGGGCATCCGCTCAGGGGGCTGTAATGCCATACTATCTCTATTGTATTGAAACGCACTATCATCTTGGATAGAGCCCTGTGTGCCCATGCTCACTCGCCGGTCGTATCCGAAGCTTCCGTTACCAGGTACGTTATTCTGTGCAAAGGATTGCGACGATGCATTTTGGCTCGCAGAATCCGCCGTAGGGGGCCGAACACTCAGAATGGCCGGTGGAGCAATGTTTGCGCTGCTTATTGGCGACGACGGATTTTCTGAAGACGCATTGATCTCAAGCGGCTTGTTTGGACCGAGAAATTGCGAAAGGAGTAGCGTGCGCCGTTTCTGGTAACTATGGAGAGTTAGTCCTTGGTGCGAATGAACAGACAATGGCAGTTCTTATCGCCTCATATGACAATCATAGCATTCATCTGATGAGAGGCGCTCACCCTTTCTCCGTTATATCCCCCTCCTAGTCACCAATTATCGCATTAGCCACAGATTATGACGCGGTACAGTTGATCTGGAACAACTTCCACGATGGAGGAAACAACTAATATTGATCACACACCTCGAGTTCTCTATCGAGCTCCCGCAAAGCGACCTGGAGCTCGGGATTCTCCTCCGCCATGTTCACAGAAGCGCTTGGTAAGAACAGATCACGACGTCTCTCATTCGGGTCCACATATGAGAAGTTGCGGGATGTCGTTCATACCTCCTTCACGAAGCAGTCAAGTTCCAATTTGGGGGGGCAAGGCGTAACCGACTGGATATCTTTCACCAGGTCGTATGAGGGGCCCCTTGCAAGATCGCTGATGATGATGCAACAGAACGGAGGACCAGTTGCGGCAGGTTGTATCAACTTGTTCTCGTTCTCCGCGCTTCGGTTAGCCACAACGTCACCTGCCGCGGGTGCCAGGGCCAAGCGCACACAACACCCTAACCAATGGTCGGGCTTTCCCACGTGCACCGCCACAAATGGGAGGGGGATTGT
The DNA here is from genome assembly GCF_000002655.1 of Aspergillus fumigatus Af293. Lineage (NCBI taxonomy): Eukaryota > Fungi > Ascomycota > Eurotiomycetes > Eurotiales > Aspergillaceae > Aspergillus > Aspergillus fumigatus. The sequence goes on from NC_007194.1 coordinate 4,038,800, forward strand.
TCCCGTCCTTGAAATGCTATAGGTAGGGGAGGTACGCGAAGAATGTACCTTACGGGATACTATCTGAATGAACGACGCATCAATATCGTCGAAGATAGAGACAGAATGACGGACACCAACTGCAGTAATTTGTCTCTATATTTTACGCCACGCCGATACTCAATGTTGGGTACAAGGGATGGTCAACAGTCCAGTCCCCAATGACGAGGATTGTACCACCAATAGGAGGGCGTTAGAGTTACACAGTATTGTATCGCTCGCTCAGGGGCGATGAAGAGTCAACCCAGTCATGCAATAAGGCCATCCAAGAAGTGCAGATAAATGGACTTCTAAAATCCCCACGCACTGGCTTGGAAAGACATTACATGATAGTGCTCTTGGTTACCTTAGTAGTGCAATAAAGACGACTAGTCCTAATATGGATTAACGCGGCGGGAGCGGCAAAACTGGCATCACATGACCTCGGCGGGATGATTGGTGCCGGCCCTGCCCTAACCCCACCCACAGTGCTAAGCGAGGCGCACCTCGATTTTCCTTGTTGCGAGCGAACCTTTTCAGCGGACCGACTGCTATCGACGACATTGAAGGTTCACCCAACGACACCGTCCGTCACCTTCACGAATCCCTCCCTCGACAACAGGTGCATACGGCGTCACAATGTCTGATCACGGGGAAGTCGAGGTCGAAAACCCTTCTGGGGCTTTCCAGGCTCTGCCTAAGGACGCTCTTGCCGAGATGGGCACCATCAAGCTGTTCAACAAGTGGAGCTACGAGGATGTTGAGATCCGGGATATCTCTTTGACGTAGGTGTTTGATTCCAAAATCCCTGCGACTCAGACGTGCTGCGAAAGGAAAAACTTATTTGGTCGGGTTGGGTTCCAATTTCGATGGGAGACATTCGACTCGTACAAAAATGGAAATATCCGCGCACACAAGACTAGGAATAGATGCATTGGACAGGATCGGGTTGACAGACGCGAATTTGCTGACTCGGATTTACAAATATAGCGACTACATCCAGATCCGCAACCCCGTCTACATCCCTCACACTGCCGGTCGTTATGCCGCTAAGCGTTTCCGCAAGGCTCAGTGCCCCATCATTGAGCGCCTGACCAACTCTCTCATGATGAACGGTCGCAACAACGGCAAGAAGCTCATGGCTGTCCGCATCGTCGCCCACGCTTTCGAGATCGTACGTGCATTTTCCGCGAGAACCTGGAACTCAGCCAGGCAACGTCTGCCAGGGACAAATTACTGATGCTTCGTCTTTATTTTCACAGATCCACATCATGACCGACCAGAACCCTCTCCAGGTCGCTGTTGACGCTATTGTCAACTGCGGTCCTCGTGAAGACAGCACTCGTATCGGTTCCGCCGGTACCGTCCGTCGTCAGGCCGTCGATGTTTCTCCTCTCCGCCGTGTCAACCAGGCCATCGCTCTCCTGACCATCGGTGCTCGTGAGGCCTCTTTCCGTAACATCAAGAGCATTGCCGAGTGCCTGGCTGAAGAGCTCATCAACGCTGCCAAGGGAAGCTCCAACTCTTACGCCATCAAGAAGAAGGACGAGCTCGAGCGTGTTGCCAAGAGCAACCGGTAAAGGGGTAATGATTGGGCGTGTTCTCCGTTTGTTCCTGGTTTTATGTTTACTGGAGTGGACGGGGTTTCATTAAGGATTCAGTCGATTTGCATGAATCTGCGCGACTGTACATACCTCAAGACAGTCACGGAGGGAGTGAGGTCCAAAAAAAATCAATGAAGTCGGACGGCTCTCTTTAGTAGTTGGAGTGCGATTATGAAAACATCCAGGCATAAAATGTTGATTACTCCTTTTCTTCCTTAAGAAACCTCATCCCTCGTCTAAATTTCCCGACTACGTGAGTACTTAATACCTATAGAAATCGGTGGTTTCGCCTGTCAAGTAGATCCATAGTCGATTTTCTCCATCTAATTCTTGTCATTTCCCTGAACAGAAATAATCACGGCTGGAGAATCTGTAGGTTGTGGTGCGGAGGGTGGGCGCTTATCGAAACTTTTTTCTAAAGTTTCGGAGCTTTCGACTTATCAAATTCCCACCACGACCACTGCTTCCCTAACCTGCAACGCTCGAATTCTCAGGCAATAATTCGAGATCATGGTAAAAAGGAAGTTGGGGGCCTTGGAAAAGGTTGAAGCTGACCTGTAAGTTGCATTTTTCGTCCCGATTTACAACTATCGAAACGTGAAAGAAGTTTCAAGCTCGCCATTAACACTCTCTGTCTGACTTACCAGGCCCAATCTACAGCATAAAATTCGCAGAGATCCCAAGTGAGTTGATCGCGCCCGATATTTTTGTACTCTTTTGGATTTTATAGGCCGTTAACATGAGAGCGCGGTATTCAGGTCGTATATCGAGGACTTTCGGGCTCAGCACTACCAATATGAGAGCCATCGAGAGATTTTTATGGCAGCGCCAACGGCTGCCACTGATACCGGAATCATTTCGCTGCGAGAATTGATCGATTTTATCGCTCACGTTGCCGATTGCTATCCAACTATAACGAAGGAATTTCCGCAGCAGCTCATGGATATCCTTACCCAGCACCATCTGGTTTTGGAACCCGAACTGCGTGAAAAAATTGTCGGAAGCTTAGTGCTGCTTCGAAAGAAGGAGTTGCTTGATTCTGCGACGTAAGTGAACTTACATAATGTCGTGCTTACTGGAAGGTGTTGGGCTAATCCAGCTGTTTTATATATAGGCTGCTACAGACATTGTTCCCTATTCTGATCACAACACCAAGCAAAACTCTCCGGGCCCTCATCTTCCAAAAGATTCTGATGGACCTGCGCTCATCGAACGCCAAAACAACGAATCACAAGCTTAACCGGACTATGCAGACTGTCCTGTTCAACTTAGTTACGTCCGACCGCACCTCTTCCAAAGGCTTGTGGGCAATCAAGCTCACGCGCGAACTATGGAAACGGCAGATCTGGACCGATGCTAAAGCTGTTGAAGTCATGAAGGAGGCCTGTCTGTCAGAAAATGAGAAAGTGATAGTTGGTGGTGTCCGTTTCTTCTTGGGCGGCGACAAGGAACGAGAGGAGATGGAAGACGAGAGCAGTGATGAGGAGACCATCGACCTCGCGCGAGTGAAGCATCAGGTTGGGATTAACAAGAAGACCCGGAAGAAGTCCCGCGCAGTCGAGAAGGCAAAGGCCATAGTCAAGAAGCGAGAACGCAAGAAGAACCAACCGCATCCTCTGAACTTCTCAGCCCTTCATCTTCTGCACGATCCCCAAGGATTCGCGGAGGCGTTGTTCGCGAAACACCTTCAGAATACGAAGTCGAACTTGAACTTGGAGCAAAAGCTCCTGGTTCTACAACTTGTCTCTCGTCTCGTCGGGTTGCACAGACTGCATATCATGCATCTCTACTCTTACTTTCAGAAATATCTCACACCACGTCAGGCCTCTGTGACATCGTTCCTGGCTTCCCTTGCTCAAGCATCACATGACTTGGTTCCACCTGATGTCCTGGAGCCTCTCGTGCAGAAGATCGCAAATGAGTTTGTCTCAGAAGCAGCAGCGTCGGAGGTGGCTACTGCCGGCCTCAATGCCATTCGAGAGATTTGCGCCCGACAGCCTTTAGCGATGAACGAAACCTTGTTGCAGGATCTCGTTATGTACAGGAAGAGTAAAGACAAGGGCGTGGTCATGGCTGCCAGAGGATTACTTAGTCTGTACAGAGATGTCGGCGCGGATATGCTCAAGAGACGGGACCGCGGTAAGGAGGCTTCTATGAGCTTGCGAGCTGGAGAGAAGAAGGAGCGCCGCTTCGGTGAGCAACAGACTGGCGAGATCGAAGGTCTTGAGCTTCTGGAGAAGTGGAAGGAGGAAGAGCGCCGAAAACGGAGAATCGAGAAGGGCCTGCCTTCTGATGCGGAAGATGATGAGGACGATGAGGCAGAAGACGATGCGGCCTGGGAACGATGGAACATTGAAGAGGACGAGGATAGCGATGATTCCGGTGGATGGATTGACGTGGAGAGCGACGCGGAAATCGAGCTGAGCGACTCAGATGATGACGAATCCCCGCCTGCGAAAAAGGCCAAGCAAGGCGATGAGGAAGAGGGCAAGGCCAAGTCCGAGACTGCCAAACCCGAGACGAAGAAGACGAATCTTGCGACCACTCGAATTCTCACGCCAGCCGACCTGGCTAAACTCGCAGAGCTGCGCAGCGAGGCGGCCGTCAATTCTTTACTTCCAAAGAGACTCCGCTCTGATCAGAAGAATGGGCCTTCCCGTCATGCGGATGATCCACTGACAGCCGCAGAGATCGAAGGGCTGGCAGCTCTGTCTGCCGGCAAAGCAACGCGCGAAGAGCGCATCGCTCATGCTAAGGAAGGCAAGGATCGGTCCGAGTACAAGAGTGTGACCGCACGGCGCAAGGAGCGCAAGGAAGCGCAGGGAAAGAGTACTACCAACAAGGAGAAGGCGCGCCGAAAGAATCTCTTCATGACTCTAGGAAAAGCGAAGAGCAAAAACAAGAGAAGTCTTGTGGAAACACGAAACATCTTGCGTGCTCACCAGCAACGGCAAAAGCGTGGTGGTAGGAGAGGAAACACCGGATCTTAGTATATATAGGATAACATTGAGGAGAGAACTCAGAGCGGCCCAAAAGTTTAGATACCAATGTTCGACCTACTTCTTTCAGACTGGACGTTTCGTGACCTGGGGTTTTAAGATTCAAGAGATTGATTCTTCTGTAAGGCATACCCGTGTCCTTGTTCTTCGTTTTTCCCGGTAGACGGGATACGTCTCTTGAATATCAGCCCTGCCTCGTACCTTCACCATCTCCATCCATGCTCCGAGTATCTATTCCAGTCTGGGGGTCAATGGACAAGCAAGTCTAGGTAGCCAACCCTGTGTCCTATTTGGGATATATTGATCAATGGCAAAGCCAGATTGACACGTGACATATTCACAGCGCGTCACCGCGTCGCGTTCTTCCCACCAATAGAAAGGGGATTCCAGCCTCCCAATTTCCTGGCGTAATTCATTCCGCATACTCGCTTCATTTGTATTATTGCGTGCCAGTCATGCCTTGTTCTTCCCTGAACCTCTTTGAAATCTCTCACTGATTTCTGTGACAAACGACCTACTTCTATTGGTCACTGTAGCTCTACTGAGCAACATTAAATTGCAGGAACTCTCCACTCCACTGCTTTGCACGGCGTTCTCCAGATCCATCACCATCCTATTCCAAGCAAGATGTCTCTTGCGCAGAACAGCAACTTAGACTCCAAGCGCAGACGATTCCAACCGCCTATTACAACTTTCTTCTCTCCAGCTGTGTCCGACTCGAATGGAACGGATGCTGCCTGCAGCCCCCATCTTTCTCATAACCACTACGCTGCCGCTACCCATTCTCCCACCCCCATTGTCCCCGCCAAAATCCAGTCCTCTCTCCTCTCCGTCGGCATGCGCGTCCGCAAATCAGTCGCTGAAGGTTACAAGACCAAGGGTGTGAAGATGTTCGATACACCTACCAGTACCATCTCTCTCTCCGCAAAGCATGAACATTCCACCGGTAGAGGGTTTCCCACCGTCCGCGGGGAACTTGCTCCTTTCTGCGGCCTCTCCAAATCATGCGACTATACCGTGGAACCTCATTCCAATACAGTCTATGAGCTGTCCGAGACAAGGGGATACAACGTCGACATCGTCACTGACGATGGTGATGCGTTCTCGCTTCCTCCCAGCAGTCAAGAGTCCGTTTACTCGGCCAACAATGGCCAGAAACGATCCTATGACCCCTATGCGGATGAAGACGCCAGTGACTTTGAACACAGTGTGTTTGTGACCACAGACACCGTACCCGGCCGTACCATCCTCTGTCCGAGCCTGGGACGCCAACGGCGCCGTTTCGTTGCTTTACAAAGCCAAGCCATTCAACAGGGGACTATGCAAGTCGATGACTTCGAAGAGCCAGTGTTCCTTCGTAGGCGGGAAGAGGTTGATGCCGACTACATGCCTGCTCGAATGGGGGACTGTGAGGTTAAAATGGGAGGGGCATGAGACATTTCATGCTTCTGAACACTGAGCTGGTTTCAGTGGTATAGTCAGGAGTCTGCGGCAGGGGCTGTCGAAGTTCTTCTCTGGTCTCTTTTCGCTTCTCTGTATATGTTTACCCACACATTTGCTCTCATCATATTTTCGGTTTCTGCCTGTCTGATGTAATTCTACAAGGCAACGGATGTACAAATACCCTAGATTCTCAGTAACCTTTTCCTGTTTTCCATCGAGCTGAATCTGGCATGTATCTTATGGATAGGCGCTTTGGCAATTTTACTGTATAACAGCGAGTTATTATGCTTCAATTCACATGCATGGTTGCCAGTTATAGTGATTCTAACCTTCATCTTTCATGTGAAAAAATGGCCAGGGCAGTCCTGTAAAAGAGGTCTTGAGCAACAGTGACTTGACTAAATTGCTCGAAGGCAAAATTCTAGTGTTCTGCTGCAAGTAGGTGGATTTAAGAGTCTAGTACAAATCATTAATCAGATACATGTTTTGTTTACAATTCATCCTTGGGAGGAGCCTTGGCCTTCTCGGCCTTTTCCTTCTTCCCCTTGTCCTTCTTGGGCTTCTGGGAATTGCCCTTGCCGTTCTCCTTCGACTGGTCCCCGGACGATTTACCAGACTTGGCTGCCGCGGCGCCCATCTTCTCGTAGATGCGGTTCATCGTTCGTTCCAGTTCCTTGAGACGGGTGTCAATCTCTGCGACTGTCAAAGCCGGGTCGTCGGACTCTGTCAGCTTCTCCTGGAGGGCGAGCTGGGTTTCGAGCCAGGTATTTGTGGACTCGTAGACCTTGGTGAGGCTGGAGAGGTCAGAGGGATGGAAGATTGAGTACTTCGGGCCTGTGGGTTTAGGGGTTGTGGTAGTCGAGGTGGTCGAGGTTGTCTCGGATGCGGGCGTTGTGTAGGGGTCCTTCTCGAAATCGTCGAGGGGGTCAGCGGTCGTCGAAGACGACTCGCTGGAAGATGCTGTTGAAGTAGTGGAAGTTGAGCTCTCCTTGGATTCGGTGGAGGTTGCACTAGAAAGACTCGAGGAGTAGAGCTCTTCGTCTTGTTCAATCTGCTTCTGCAAAATGTCCAGAATGGTTTTCGAGTTTTTCAACGAGTCTTGAAGAAGCTGAACACGAGCCGGCCGATTCGCATTCTCCTGTTTTCTCCTCAGAGCAGGGTTGACGATATCCTTCAAAGACTTAAGCTTGGCCCGGAACTCGGATGTTGTAGCGTCAGCACCATCGCCATCGAGCCAGTCGCTGGCAAAAGCGGTTTTCTCCTGGAGTTCGGCCAGCTGATCGGCTCGGAGCGCTTTGACAAATTCCTCGTCGTCTGCCAGATCGCGGCTTCGGTAGATGAAAGACTCCAATTCATTAAGAGCCTCCTCGCGCAGAATACGATCCCGATCAGAAGCATCGAAGGCCGACAGACGGGTCTGAATACGAGTCATTTCACTATCTGATAGCGCGGGAGTTCCAAGGGACGACGTCGTGAAGCTAACGGGAATTAGTTCCACTTTGATCTGCGGTGAAGCCTTCTTGGTCTCCTTGGTGGACGTTGTGGAAGCTTCAGCAGCAGAGGATGTTGTCGAGACTTGGGGTTCTTCCGCTTCCAGCGTAATCGACTCTGTGGGCTCTCCTTCTTCACCTAGGGGTGTCTGTTCATCCTTCTTGGACCCAAGCCCGAAGAAACCCTTCACATCTTCGACGACGCCCCCCTTCTTGACCTCGAATTCACAGCTAACGGATCCACCCGTAACTTCAGGAAGTCCGTCAACGGGACTGAGACGCATGGAAAACTTCGTAGTGATATTGGCTGGCAAGCAACCGAACTTCTCTTTCAGCTGGGAGACAGAAGCAGTTAGATTTTGAGTCTGCACACGGACAACCGGCAACTCGACGACCTCATCGGCGGTGGGAATTTGTTGATAGAAACTAAACTCAAAATCATCCAGATTCTTCATTGTAACCTGTTTCTCGGGACCAACTTGGGAAGTAGGAGTAAAGAGCTTCTGCTGTCTTTCCTTGGTCTCCGAGGCCCACTTGAGCAGAACAGCGTAACTCGAGACATCGCTGGCTCTAATATCTTTGACGCGGAAACTGGGGCTCAGAGCAGCGCCCTTGAATGCAGCACCAAATACCGCTGCCTCATCAGCGTTCACGCTTGTTCTGATCTTTTCAGAAGATCCAGTGATGCGTTCGAGCTCCTTCTGTACAAATGGTGTGCGGATAGCGCCACCGTGGAGAATTATAGAGTCGATGTCACTGAGCTGTAGCCCAGCCGCGGCCAGAGATCGCTCAATAGGTCCTCCGATACGAGCGATGTGATCCGCAGCAAGCTCCTCGAATTTGGATCTAGTGATACGATATTTGAAATTCAAATCTTCCTCATAAAGACTTTCAAAACTGGCGCCCGTCTCGGTGTTAGCGCTCAAAACTTGGCGAACCTTCTCGGCGTCCTTCCAAAGCCTTGCCATGGTTTTACCATGCGCCTGGATTTCAGCGGGAGTTGCGCGGCCTTTCAATTTCTTATCCTCGGCTAGATTTGCGACCATGTCGTGCACTATCAGATCGTTCAGAGAATCTCCTCCAAGTGTCCTGTCCCAGCCGGTTCCCAACACCTGAACTTCTTGTACAGTCTTGTTGAATTTCCCAACATCCTTCACTGCACGACTTTGGAAGCGTATGACACTTGCCGTGGTGGATCCGGCTCCCATGTCATAGATAATATGATACTCGGGTTTCTGGCCCTCGGAGACGCTGGGGAAAGTACGGCTGGTGGCGTAGTTCAAGCCAACAGCAAGGTTATCACTGATGAGAGCTTCAACTTTCAAACCTGCCAATTCCGCTGCCAACTCTAAGCTTCTCTTTTCTTCAGCGGTGTAGAACGAGGGATATGTAATGATCACATCCCTAACGTCGGATCCTTTTCCGGCCAGACTGTCGGCATTGCCCTTGATCTGCTTCAGCTGCATGGCTAAGAGCTCCTCAACAAGGAACGCATCTTTTCTTTCAGCCTCGCCCAGCCTGTTGCTGCGCAGTCCAACCGTGTCCCGGTCACCAGGGGCAGCTTCTAACCTCAAGGCAGGATATCGGTTATGATAGGTCTTTACCATCTCATTGTCTCCATTCTGGAATTGAACTCCAAGCAAGGCCTTCAGGTTTGCGTAAACATCGTCGGGATAACGGGCCGCCAGGGCCAGCGCATCGCCGCCGTAGAATCTCTCAGGGAATGGAGCATTGCTTTCTCTTGTAGGTTTGAACGCAACGGCTGCCGACTCCTTTCGTTTCGAGTCTTTGGTGAGAACAATCTCCAGCGGAATGCCGGGTTTGACAAGCGCGGCCTTGATATACTCGGTACCTACGTCGACACCAAGAACTGCCGATCCAGCAGCGGAGGTAGGAGCTGGGAAGCTGAGGAAGAAGAGTAGAAAGGGAAGGATGAGGATGGAGAAGACTGGGGAAAGTGATAACGCTCTCAATCGATATCCAGGAGGAGCCATCTTAGGAGTATTGCTGTCGCGATAATAGAGGTCAGACAAAGCTGAGCACCATGGAGGAAGAGTCTAGGAGCATACCTCAAAATGAGCAGACGCAAATAGGGAAAGAATGGATAGTTTACAACAGTCCCTCAAAGACCTTCCCTAGTAATTGTCGAAAGAAGGATCCGTGTAAAACGGGCTGTACATTCAGGTATCACGAATCACGGTAGTGGAGCTTGTTGTGAACTATAGGAATTGACCATACGTCAGTGCCGTGTGAGCGGATCGGGCTTGGGTATGCAGAGAGAATTACAAGTCATTAAGTAGTAGAGGAAGCCATCAAGAGTGTAGCCAAACCCTATACAAATGGCCACCTGGCAGTAAGCATGAAGAATGGGTTTGCAAAGTTGAAGAGCCCCAACTAGTTGTTGCGGACCTCGATAAGGACACGTTTGGATGTATGTGATGCAAACATACTCGATACAGCAATTTTGCATTCGCTGCCCAGAGGATCAGCACCACCCTGGTAGGGTCCAGCCTTTCTACGTTAAACTACGCCATTCGATCACTCTGACTTCTCCTGTTTCGTTATTCATGTTCACGTATTTGTCCACAACCAAGGACACCGAAATCATGGTTCCAAAGGTGAACTATGCTGCTTAATCGTCATCGAAATCTGAATCACTCATCCACCCTGTCTCATAAGATTCACGAATCTCTCCCAGGCCATTAACGAGATTCTCTCGTTCATCTACTCCGATAACCCGCCCAGCCATCGCTTCCATCGCCTTGAGCTTTGTTGCTGTTCGCGATGAAGCAGTCAGCGCTGCAAGGACGTTGATCTTTGCTTCCTTATGCTTCACTGAGAACATGTTGCGAGGAGAGCTATCCAAGATAGGGAATGCTAGTGGGATGTAAAAGCTACATTATCGTCGTCGATTAGCATTATAAAACCTCTATCAATGGCATAGAGGCTTCACTCACCTTTCGAGCATCGGTTCAGAGTTATAAAAGCGTTCCTTGCGCTTTAATCCAAGATCCTCCCTGGATTTGGGCACCTCTTTCTCCGGACTATATCCACGGCCAACTTGAACTTGATTGAATATATGGGAGTCACCGTTGTTCGGATCATCATACGAGAAGTCCAAGTCAAACTCTCTCTTAACCTTCGAGGAACCCCCTTTCGATGCCTGTGTTCTCCGATCTTCTGGATTTTGAACGGGTTGTGTATGGTTGCTCATGTCCTCAGGCAGTATCTCAGATTGTAGCTCGAAAATTTTGTGGGTACCATCTTCTCCTGCTAGAGATGTCTCAAAATCCGTATAAGAACGAAGACGAGTGGGAAGCGTCACCGTCTCCATCGCAGTACTGATTAGTGCTGAAGTTTGCCATTCCGACTGGGCGTCGAGACTAATTGATATGGGGAGACGAGTCGGTGGGTCTAGAATAGGCACGTACAGCGACGACTGTGGGGAGATGGAGTGTATAGATCGTGCTTTGTTCATATCGCGCTTGAGTTGGTTGTGCTGTATGAAATATTGGAATGAGTTCAGTTATGACATCTGGGAGGGAAGAGGCTCACTTTTTGAACCTTCTTTCCACCTTCGATCGCCCATACCCAAACGGCTTTTTTACCAAATTCATCTCTCAGCCTATCCACATATTTTGCCGCAAATCCGCCCCAAGCGTCATCGGAGCTTGTGAATAATTGGAGGGCTCGCAATTGATCGCATTCTTCCGCAAAAGGTCTCAAGTCTCGGTCGAGTAGGTCATGCTCTTTGTCCAGTTCTCCAAACAAATCATCCCCGACACTCCAGTCTTCGAAAGGCATAATCTTTGAATTCAACTCGTAATCGTTGAGCTGCACTATTGAACGCGGATGATAGAACAATCGGTTATAGTCCGACCAGTAGCGCACGGTATCGGAGGAGAGAGCCGGCGCGGGAAGCCCTTGCTCCAAGTATTTTTGATACTCGCTCGGGATGATTGGCGTTTGTCGCTGTATGACTTCTTTTCCGTCCCTGAAACAAAAGAAAAAATAAAAGAAAATCCAATGTGAGCCATATCTGTGGAGGTCTCTGAATAAACAGTGGAGCGGAAAGAAGTGATCTTACCATAGACCTTGCCCCGGATCTGCATCTGTGCTCAACTCATAGAGGGCATTATATTTGCGTAGGGACCCGAAAGCACCTTTCAAGTCATAGATCAGCGTCCTCGGAGTGTAAGTTTCCGACCCATCCGCCCCAATGCCAGGTCGAAAATGGACATCATGATCGATTATAGTTTCTTCCGCTTCACCGTACGTGAAGTATGATTCCTTCAAGGCTTGAGTTGAAGGTCACAGTTGAAGGATAGAGAGAAAAGCTTCTGCTAACCTGAAGATTCCAAAAATGCGTAGCAAGGTAATTTGCTCGTTGCCCCAGTTGTAGAGTAATAATTTCATGCATTTTGCGCTTAGTCTAGAGATGTATGAGTGATCCAGATATGCTCGTGAGGAAATGGGTTGGCTTGAGTTTAGGCGAGTCTAGCATCATCCAAGGTCAAACGAGAGCGATCGCACATTGGCACATACAAGCCAAATTCAAATGGTCCATCAGCTTCGAAGAAAGAAGGCAGAACAAATGCGGTAGAATAAGACAGATTCCTGAAGAAACCCCGCAGGGACATATCTCAAAGATCCAAACTGTTATCGTCTCATGAAGCACGGACCACCTAAAGCTAGATGCCTTATTAAGCTTAGTGTCTTCTTATCAAACACGTGAATCCCACATACTTAAAATAGTATAGTTCAGTTGTCCGGAGCAACAGTCACCTGACACTTACCCGATGAAGCAAACACTGAACAAACATGTTTGGCGTGTGTTGTGGATGCGTCAGTCCGATAAAGGCCTGACAATCAGATCCAAGTGCCAACCCAAGCGCCCCCTCCACCTCAATACCCTACAATCGCAAACCTCTCAGCGATTGTCATGCTGATTAGCACTGTACGGACCGTATCACCTTTGGTCTGACACCCATCAACAACTAATCGCGATGGACTCTCCTATTCTGTCCAGTCCTACGAAAATACTTCATCCACTTTCGCCTGAGCGGATGAATCAACAGCAGACCATTCCTAGCTCACCGTCACGGCAATCGGAAATCCTGGATATACAGCATCGGAAGAAAACAAGGGGGATGTCCGACGTTCAGGCAAGAGTAGCGTACTTGAACAATCTGTCTCGTGGAAATAGCCCCGCAAATACACCACAGCCATCAACATCAACTGGTACTTCGGCGGCGCTACAGAGAGCACTAATCGGACGCGAAGAGGCAGAATCTGCTCTAGCCAGTGTCTCCGCTCAGCTTTCGGAGGCACAGTCACGAGAACGTCGCATAAGCGAGCGACTTGAATCATTGCTAGAAGAACTTCAAGCAGCCAAAGAACGACAGGTGCATGAACGATCGGTTTTTGAGAAAGAAATTAGGAAGGCAAGAAAAGAGGCTTTTCGCGCGGGTTCTGCTCTGGTTAAATTACAGGAGGAACTGAAACACGCACGGTCGGAAACCAGAGGATTGAAGGAGGAAGTTCTCTGCGAGCGAGCGGCGAAGGAACAAGCGAAGCAAGAGGCGTTTGAGCGAGCATACGCACTTGCTGGCTTGACTGAAGAGCTGGAAGTCCTGAAAGGACGCTTGCGCAATGTTGAAGCCAATCGTCGCTCCGACAGACTTGAGGCCCGGGCAAAAGAAATGAGCAACGAAAATATCGGAAGATTATCGCTGGAAGAAGGGGATCTCGCGTTCATGCTCACCCCGGCACCTCGCAGGCCAAAACGGCCTGCTGACGATTCAACGCAATCACCACTTGCGGAATCTACAGATCAGCCTACGGCGCAAGACACTCCTCCAAAGAGACTAAGACTTTCAGATGTAACCCCTCGTCAAGGTGATCAAAATACACTATCCACAAACACCCAGCAAGAAATAATCGATAGCCTCGAAGAAATGCTCAAGCATGAGAGAAAAATGAGACTTGATGCCGAGGACATGATTGAGTTTCTGAGAATGGAGTGCGAATTCAAACGATGCTCCTGCAGACTTGCAGAAGAAGAGGAACAGGCCCATCTAGTCCATGCGCCAGCCCGCGAAGATGTCGTAGCCAAAGACGAGGTTCAAAACATCATCGAAGAACGTCGTGACATCCGTGGCCCTGAAGCCCAGCATCATTCACGTTTTGACAACCCCTTGCAGGGATCAGGGCCCACGGAGCAGGAAAGACCCCAAGAACAACCAGAGGAACTCTTGATAACTTTCTCGCCCGTGACGGGAACTTTCAAATCCGTCCCTTCTCCAGTTCGATCTCCTCCTAAACAACCCCAAGGCACAGCTTTCAGTGGGCTCGAATCATCGATCTCTCACGAAAACCTGTCAGCGGAGCAGCTGCTCATCAGTCCTTTTGAAGAAAGGCATATTAATCGGCACGAGCCGTCCTTTGACCCCACGGTGCAAGTTAAAGAAGACCCGTTCCAACCTTTCGCTCCAGGTCTTCAACCATCCCCAGCTCGTATCAGTGTCCCTTGGGATTCTCCCTCACCACGATACAGTATTGAAGATAATCACAATGCACCTACAGGATCAGATGGTGCGCTCGCGCATCATTCTGTTCCCCTGCCTGGAACGTCCATCGATAGAGAACAAGCTCTAGCGCAAATTCGAGCACGAAGAGGGAAAACTAGTACATTGAAAAGATCTGTCAGCGCTAATGAGGCTACCCTTCGCTCAGGAGGAGGCGGTGTCACACCCGGCCGGGGTGCGCAAAGGATCCCTGGCGTTCAGAACTCGGCAGTGAGAACCGACGGGGATAAGGCTGTACGAAGAGATCTAAGTGCTCCGGTCAGGATGTTACGCCGGTAAACCTCGTTCCTCCTAGATGTGAACAGAGTGCTTTGATGTCTGAGGCACATCATACTTGAGCTGCTGCCGATTGTTGACCGATCTACGTTTGATACCCTGATGTCTGAATGAGATGGCGTTTGGGTTGGGGTTTTCTCGGGCTAATTAAATAGAGCTTCTTGCTCTTTTAGGGTACCTTTTCTTTTGGGTTGCTATGAGCTGAGCTGAGTTTGAACTTCTCCTGCTGGTATATAACCGCGGCTTACGATACTCGTGGCAAAGAACAATGCTCTTTTTGTTTACTTATGCTTAAGCGCAGCATGGCACCATCACATTCATTCTGGGTTTTGCATGGTCTCCCCATTTTCCTTTGTCAAGCATATTTATGGTACATAGTATCCTGCTTCAGTTGCTATATGATTACCAGCACATAATCCTTACGAATCCAATCGAATACCATGAATGAGATACCTCTCCCGTCATTTGAAGTTCCGAACATGTCCGTTGAAGCTGATGTTGTATATATATCAAAATGCAAATGGATATTGACCATGACATGATCGATGTGGGCCCTTGGCCCTTGTCAAGAACCTCATCAAATGATTGAAATCCCACAGCACTTAATGCGTGCGGTATCAACGTAGGCTTTGCGACCCCACCATGACCGCACCAGCTCCTCGACAAAGATGCGGTCAGAAGCACTCCACACATCGAGGCCCATCTCAGTCATATCCTCGGAGGTGATAGTCACCAGCTCGTCATCCTCAGGTGAAGACTTGGCTCCAGATGGCAGTAAGGGCCGTCTCGAGTCGTCTCCTTGCGAAACTTCCCTGCCAACGGAGATGGAGGGTTCGGCATCCGCTTCCTCTGATTCGTCCTCGTACGGGGCGCCAATGTCTGCATCCTGTTCGCCGTCTCTACCATCCTGACGGGCAATCACGTCCGACAACGTAACGAAGAGCTGGGTCGTCAGGCGACGGAAGTAGGAGACCAGTGCGATTTCGGGAGGCTGCGAAGCGTCCTCCGCTTGCATGGAATGGCGGCCAAGAGATCCTGAGGGCGGGGTGGGGATGGCTTCCAAGCTGGCTAGGAGCCGCGTGTCTTGCTCAATTTGGCGCTCTTCTTCCTCTTCTTCCGTGAGTCCGTCACGCTTCTCGCCTGCGGATGCCCACCAGATGAAGGATGTGTAGGCTAGGCGTGTCCACGACAGGGGCTCGACGACCGGACTGGATGAGTATGTAGATGCAGCATCGGAGTCCTCATCTTCACCAGATGCAGTGTTATCGTGGGAGATGTGGTGTAAGCCCTTGCGCAGGATGGTGTAGCGTCGCGCATCGCGCTGTGTGGCTTTCAGGTAGATTGCTTGAGACGCGTTATGCTGCGCGCTTCGGTTAGGCAAGACGGAGATTTTAGGGAATACTTTTTGGGCTGCGTTTCTAGTATGTGGCGCAGGTAGAGTAACCAGGACGTCGAAGAGCTCGCTTTTCATGCTAAGCACACTGTCTGTGCTGCAGGCTATCCAAGCGGCATCGGGCTCAGTCTTTGCGGAGACGTTCACGAACGATGAGATGTAGGGTATATCATGGATGCCGATATTGAACAGCGCGCGAGGTCGGGGAGGAAGGGAACCGCCCGGTGGAAGCAGTGGAAGAAGGTAATTCGGTAGCGATGCTAACAACGACAAATCATATACTGCGTTTGTTAGCAAGGACCAAGTGGGGTTGGGCGCCCAGGGGACTCCATTTACCATAGTTACAGGGTATATGGACCGGCGCTTCCGCCATGAAAAGAATACGCTTGCGTAATAATGCTGCTCTGTACAAGGGGAATATCAAAGGACCAAAAGAGTCAAGGAATTCGGGAAGCGATGACGCTGGATGGAAAGGCGTTAGGGCCGGCCTGGACGCTTCCAGTACTATTGCATCGCTGAATGCGCGATTCCGCTGTAAGTTGTCCGGTCGCTCTCTGAACCTGAGGCTGACAGGTGATTCCAGCGGAGAATCAGCAGGTATGTTGGATGCATCGTTCGCGCGAATCTCAAAGTTATCCCAGTAGTCCGACAAAGGTTGGGTGTTTGTCATATCCTTGGCATAGGTCCTGCATCAACCATGTCAGACAGTACTTCGAGCCATGAGAGATCTCACCCACTCTGCCAATTCCTTTAGCCTCGGAGCGTGCCTCCAACTCTTCCCGAGTCTACCAAAACTCAAGGGGACCAGAATCCCCACGGCAAACATCTGCGCATTGCGCTCTGCTTCTTCCGCGGGTTTGTTGACGAACGAACTAATCCCCGCATACTGTCCATGGACGAAATATCTAGGCAATGATCATTGATTAGCACACAGAAGGCAACCAATCGGTCGTCAGCGTACACTAGATCCTCTGAGACATTATGAAGACCCGACGGAAGGGATTTGTATTCGACGACTCCTTCTATCTCAACTAAAGACCCGGATACGTCAGCTTCAGTGGCTCCCACTTCTCGAAGATAACTGACACTTACCTCCAGGAATGGTACGTTTCCATGAAATTATGTATCTATGTGATTGATCGCAGTCAGTCGACGTAGGCCACAGGTTTGCACTGAAACAAGCAAGCTGATGGTAAATCTCACCCAGCCTTGATATCGAAGCGGATGACGAATAGCGCCGCAATACCAGGCGGCGAGTCAGGAGTAGGGTTGCGGGGCACATCGAGCCCCAGAGGCTTTCTCCTAAAAGGACCAGGAGCCATGGGAACAATGCGCTTTGATCAAGGAGCTTCCAGGCTCCATGAAGTGATTAAAAGGACTGACAATTATAGTGACGATAATGGAGGATAATTGCGATTCGAGAACAGAGCGGACGTCCGTCACGTTGCGGAGAAACCTTGGAGGTGTTTCTGCCTGAGGAATCAAGGCCAGCGATGTTGACTAAGTAGCGTCCACCAATTGTTTACCCTGCGGGACCCAGTATACCAAGTTAACTGAATAGTTTGTAGATCACAGGAAAGCTCGCCATCGAGGATTATATTGTTTCTTCTGGGATTCTCTAGTCGGGTGGCGATTTCTGGCGGCTGTCTGATCATAGATTGTGAGTAAACATGGAGTGAATGTACAAAATCAGACTCGGTCAAAATATCCATCCGTGCCTGTAATCTCTTTAAGTCCAATATCTATCCCACACTTTAAGACAAGGCCAATCTTCTTCGCGCGTTGACTCTTCTGCAATCATGAGTGGTCAAGTCTCTTCTCATCCTTATTATCCTTTGGATGCGCATGTCAAGGATTACGCTCCCAATGCGACTTCAATCCTACGCCTTCTCGCTACCTCCAGTATTGCAGCCTCTGTCCTTCTAGGAGGGACTTTGGCTTTGGTCAGCTTCTTACGACCAAGACTGTCAAAGGCAGACCGTTTTGCTATCCTGTGGTTTGTTCTCTGTAAGATCCCTGCTTCTGGCTCCCACATATATAAGTGAACAGTGGGCCCTCTAACTGCCCGACCAGCTGGGACAATACATTGCTTTTTTGAAGGCTACTTCATAATCCGCCATGACCACATGGCTTCTGCGCAGGACTTCCTCGGTCAGTTGTGGAAGGAGTATGCGCTATCTGACTCGAGATATATGACATCGGACACCTTGGTTCTGTGCCTGGAGACGATGACAGTGGTACGTGCCATGTACCTATTGCACAGACGAGGCTCTCGCTTTCAGGACGACTGACCATGATTACAGCTCATCTGGGGCCCTCTATGCTTTTTTGTAGCATACCTGATTCTCGACCAACATTCACTCCGTCATCCACTGCAACTGATCGTCTGCATGAGCCATCTGTACGGTGATACATTGTACTATGCCACGAGCTTATACGATCACTATGTCCATGGACGGTCTTACTGTCGACCTGAAGCGTACTACTTTTGGATCTACTACTTTCTCATGAACTTCATCTGGATCGTTATCCCCTTCTGTAAGTTCCAACACCTGGGTGTGGAGGCCAAGACACGCTCATTTAGGTCACAGATTACCTTTCTCAGAGTGTCAAGACAATTTCCAATGCCATCAACGCTTTGCAGCGAATGTCTGCAGAAGAAAAGGCTCGATAATGCTCGACATTGTCGCACAGATGGACTTCCGGTTGAAGCATACGACTACAGCTGGATATTGATTCGATCGGAATATGGATGGATGTGATTCAATGCGATCTGGTGTGCCTGACGGGGTTATTGAGATCAAGTCTGTCCGACCCACTTCATGACGCATGGACAACTACGTCCTAGATCGTTTTAATCGTATGTAAAGGGCGTGTACTATGCTGCCAGGATTCGGTTGCGGCCAGTTACTCGGAATAAAATTACAGGATTAAAGTCTATGGATGATAGTTCTGCCATTTAATCATCGGTTGGGCTCCGACTGAGGTGTGGATATACAAGTCATGACAGCATATACACATGAATGATAATAACGTCAGAAACAAGTGGAACAAGCTGGAACTCGACGCTTCCTTCATATCTGCCTAACGAGTCCAGCTGAGTACGAGTGCAAATATTGAAGGAAAGGCTGCTAGACTACTCTGTAGATAATGAATTATTTTATCTACTCCGTACCACGGCGCTTTAGTATGGTTGGTTAGAAGTTAGCGCTGATCCTGCACGTTTCCCGGGCAGCATCAGTAGGAACCTTACTGACTCCAGAGCCTTAGGCACGGAGATATGCCACAAGCTGGAAGCTCTGGATCGGTCGAATTCCCAGAGGAGGAGATCATTTCTCTGAACTCGTTCAACATCGCTGTCATCCACTGCCAGTCGACCTCCCATAGCATATCAGCATCAATTGTTCTTGTGAGTAGAGAGGTTCTCCTAGCAAAATATCACTCCCAGCTGACCATCGTCACTTGGACCCAACCAGCAGCGGACTAGAGCCCTACTTTAGCTCATTCTCCTCTACAGTTATCTGCCGACCCCATCATTTGACCGCCTGTTTACCGTGGTCTTTATCCAAGACTCTTTTATTTATTCTACATATCTCTGTTTGTTCTGTGTGCTCCAAATCTTCAACTAGTTGAGATCCCAGTCCTGTAATGCTTTTGTACAAGCCGTGAGTGAGTGCGCCTTTTCCCCCCTCTCTTCCCGTGATAAACAAACAAGCGGCCCGCGTGACGTCGTTGGGGTAGCTCATGGTCCTCATACAATACGGAAAAATCAAAACATTCTTTCGCCCCAGATTTGGACATCGACTCGGTCTCATTAAGCTTCCAGAATTTTGTGCCAGCAATTTTATGTCTCGGGTGGCTGCTTCTATCTGCAGAAATATGCTAATCATCAGCGTTCGCCATAGCAGACATCGATGCCGTCGACGCCCGCCACTCCGCATCGCCCCTCCAACCGAGGGGGAAGCGCCAAATCTTCCCCAACGAAACCTAAACCTCTAGATATTGGAGTGCCCCTGGGATTATATGATACCAATTCTGTACGAGAGAAGGTCCGTAAGTGGCAGCAGCAGGGAGGCGGGGTCATCACTGCCACCGATGTTGTTTACTACGAGGACGACGATGAAAATTCGACGAGCGAAGCGAAATCAAAGCCCGTTAAGGGCACTACGAGGAAGCGCAGCAACAGCACGCCCAAGAAACGACTGATCAGCGATGAGCATTGGAAGCTGAACCGGACTTCCACCCAAACTCCGACGCCGAAACTACCGCCCCCGAAACGTATTTCCCAGTATACAATCAACGATCCGTTCCCATCTCCTAGACTGGGGCGACAAGGAGGTCGGAAAGATGGAGAAGAGCGATCGGCGCCATCCTCGCGCAGCCGCGACAGGGAGAGAGCTGGAGGCGCATCTGACTCGATTACTAAGGAGCGAAGGAAATCTCGAGCCTCTCGGGATGTGGATTCGGCGACCGAGAGCAAGACTGAGGATGAGGCGCACCAGAGGGGGTCTTCGAAGTCTACTTCACGGCCAGAGACGGCAAATCGCTCTCAGTGTGGAGAGGCATTGGAGCTGCTGGAAAGTTCAAAGAAAAAGGGAGAAGTGACTGAGGAGGATGCGGATTGGGCAGCAAGTGAAGCAGATTTCTCGGAACTCTCCAGAAGGCGGGCACGAGGCCTTGGCCCTAAGACTCCGCCGAAGTCTCGCGCGCCACTTAAGCCCCCTAAAGGAGGTATATTCGGGCATATGCTGGATGAGTCGCGAAAGATATTCGCGCGACCGGAGCCTCCCAGGACAGCACCTGCTAGGGGCTCCAAAATTGAGGCCTGGCTCTCTGGTACTCCTGACCCGTTCCTAGAAGACATGGATCCCGATGTGGAAGTTCCTGCACCCTTGAACACTAGGACGAACCGAGCGAAATCGCATAGACGTGAAGACAAACACGACCGCAACGCCGAGTCTGAGCCGTCACCCGAGAGTGAGAGTCGGAGGAGGAGTACGTCCAAACGACACGGGCGTAGTAGAGAAGGCTCAGTGACCAGTGAGAGAAAGAAATCTGAGGAGAGGAAAGTTTCCTCGAAACAGCTGAGAGACGACTCTTCTCCTCCCCACCGGAAGAAGTCCAGCGAACACAGGCATAGCAGATCATCATCAGGCGCAAAGGAGGCTACCACCCGTGATGCAGATCTAAAGGCAGACGATCATGACACAGATACTCAGCCTTTCTCCGACGGTTCAGAGGTATCCGGGAATAACGCTCCTGTTCCTCTTATCCGCAAACGACCCATTCCTAGCACAGGCCTCCATCGACTTTCAACTATTGCCTCCATTGAAACAATGAGTGCAGGGGATGATGGGCAATCGCAGACACTTGAACCTAGCTCTCATCAAGACAAGCCCGCGCCAACACCATCGCAGAGTAGAGATGATGCGGAGGAAAGAGATCAGTTTGACCCAGATTCGCTTCCTGTCGTCTCTTCTCAGTTGAAGAGGCGACTGACAACACATGATGATCTCATGTCTGTACTTTCAGTTCCAAATACGCGCGGTAGAAGCTTACGCTCTGCTCGTAGCCTGCGAACGAACAAGAGCCGCGCAACTAATGCTACCGTTGCTGACCTGCTCAAGGAGTTAGCGGCAGACGAAGTGAAATACATGCGCGAACTCAAGACTCTCGTCGGCGGCGTAATACCTGTATTGTTGACTTGCGTCCTCTCAAGGTCAGACTCAGCTATTGCGGCAGGTCTCTTTCGTCCGTCAACTGATCCGAAAGACGAGCTGAACTTTACTAAGCCGATAGTCGATATGGGTGTGGCCATCGAGCGTTTGAAGACGCTGCATAAGCGAATCCCGCAAGATAACTCGGATTCCTTGCTAACTTGGGCCCAGGGAGCTCAGCGAGTCTATCGTGAATACCTTCGAGCCTGGCGATTAGGCTTCAGAGACGTTATCGTTAACTTGGCTCCTTTAGAAGAGGGTGAGGTTGCTCAGAATGCTGATACGAAGAGCTTGGATGAGGGAATGGCTCGAGACGAAAATGGTGACGTGGTCAACAGCGAAGGTGAGAAGGTGGATGTGGCTTATCTGCTCAAACGACCGCTGGTACGACTCAAGTACCTTGCGAAAACTTTCAAGGGCATCAATATGCTCGCTCCGTCTGCAAAAGCGGAAGAGATAGCCTTGATCTATCAGAATTTGGTTACGGAAGCTCGTCGCCGCGCAAGAGAGGAACGGGCAAGACTTGAAGACGAATCCGCTGCCAGTATTGACTCAACTCGTGCGCGTGATCCTGCGACTCTGGAAGCCCTTACTGATGTGACCATCGACAAGACTCGACGCGTCCGCGCCCGTGACTTCTTCAATCTGTCTCTGTATCATTCTACAGGCCAGGTCGTAGACTGTCGGGCGGAGCTTCTTTTAAGAGACAATGGCCCAGGTAACGGGGCGGGCGGAGATCTGCTGATTTGCGAAATTGACCACGCGGATCGTTGGTTACTGTTCCCTCCAATGGACGTGGCGTGCGTTTCTGCGCGTAATGGAGACCTTAAAGGGGAGATTGTGGTCATGTTGCGTAGCCCTCCGGGACAAACGAAAGCGTGGCAGGAGCTGTTATCGCTACGGATCGATGAGGAGGATATAGCATTTGAATGGGTTCAACTATTGGGAGTGAACCCACCACCACCAGCCCTCTGTCGGACCCAGAGCTTCATTGAGAGAGCAAAGCAACGGCAAAGAGCGCAAACAACTCCTTCAAGCGATGTACCGCCGGCTCAAAAAGGTCCACCAAGTCCTACAAGTGTAGATATACCTATTGGAGAAAGGGCCACGTTTCGAACAGCTCGGCGGTCTTCAACCCCTAAAGGGTCCTTGTCGGAACCCAGCACTGTTTGTGAAACCACTTCAGCTATTGAGTCATCCGTCTACTCTGCAATTACTCGCGAGTCTGATTACGCTTCAACATCACAATCTCCACCATCAATACTCCACGCTCGTGAGTCGCGCAAGACTCCCCTTGTTGATGAAAGACCGTCAGCCGGTCTGAAACGATCGAAGGCTAAGCGAGTTCACCGACCTGGAGAGAGTTCCCCGTCAAGCCTGCAGAAAGATGCTCTTTCCGACAGAGAGCAGGCGTCAGCGACTTCTCATCGGGATCGCCAAGAAGATCAGAAGCCTGTCCAATCCCCAGTCGTTGTCCACGAAAAGAAGCCTGACACAGAGCAACGATCTCCAAAAACTCCCATAAGAGACACGGTTGATCAGGGATCTCCGCGAATATCGTCTGTGCCCTCAATGGATCTGCCCAGCATACCCAAAATCAGAAAGGGCAGTAGTCAAAGTTACATAACGGAGTCGTTGGCAGCGGTATCGGACGACGAAGAGTACGCTCCTGTGGACTCGTACAGTCTACCAGGAAGTCCCTCGAAAAGCAAGAGTCACTCTCGATCGAACTCCGACTCGAGTCAAACGAACGACGAGCAGCCTCCGCCACCTCCTCCACACAGTCGCTCGCCGAGCTCCACGGGGCCGAGTCTATCAAACACACCTGTTCTCAGTCCTACTAATGTGAGACAGAGAAGGCGTGGATCGTCGCCATTGAAGCACGAATATGAGCCTTCCACAGCATCAGATACCTATTCCGATTCAGACACGTCGACTGTGCGACGCCACGACATGGACTCGGATTCGGATGATTACACTGCGTCGGACACGTCCGATGGTGACTCTGATGACGAGCTCGCCTCCTCATTACCTCCTGCTGATGCACAAAACCTTGCCAATTCGACTCTGGCCGCATCATCTAACAGCTCGCTGTCACCCTCGAATTCTGCATCTCAAGGTGGATATAGATCTGTTCCCTCGCAACCAACAAAATCTTCTACCGCCGTTGCCTCTGTCTTTGCATGGTCCGAAAAAGGGACATGGGAAGCTATAGCTCCCACTGACTGCAAGATTGTAGTCAGCCCTGGGCTCATCGAGGCGTATGAAATAAGCTCCAAGGCCATGCCGGACATGGATGATGAAGAGCATAGAGGTCAAGGACTGCTACTGGTTGCCCTCGAGCTCACACCACTAGTTCCCATCCGGCGGGGTACAGCCATCGATATTAGCGTTCGTTCGCCTCCGACTGAGAAATCGAAGATCGATTGGAGCAACAATATCATGTTCCGCTCTCGGAATGCAGACGAGTGCGAGGCGCTGTATGGTCTCATAAACCAGGCACGTATAAACAACCCAACCTACATTGCTTTGCAAAACGCACGTGGCCCTTTTGCAAACCAGCCCGTCCCTATGGAACGTTCAACGAAGACAGGAAGGTGGTTCGGATGGCCCCAACGCCGAAAGAGCTACCGCGCATCGAACTCGCCTCGGTCGCTCGCCGACCACTCTGAAAGTAGTGTTGGAACCATGAGTAGCGCGTTCTCGGCGTTGAAGAAATTTGGTTCCGGAAGCAAGATGTTCAATCTCTCGCGCTCGTCCATCACTTCCCGGAGCGCAAAGGACGATAGCCTGCACTCAAGCTCTGCCGGCTCTGGTTCGCATCATTCATCTTCCGGCATCGGCAGAATAGCCGCTGCCATGAAGGACGCCGATGGAATCGGCCTGTCCAACGCCAAAATCCGGCTGTACGTACGCGAGACTCAATCGAAGTGGCGTGATATGGGTGCTGCCAGACTCACAATCATGCCCGCTCGCCCTGCACCTCGCCGCCCGGGGACATCTAGCAGTAGACGCAGTGATACCAGCGTCGGGGCTGACGAAGGAAGCCCGCCAACTTCAGGATCCGTCTCGCCTCGGCAGGCCACCGAACCGGAGAAGCGCATCGTCGTTCGTGGCAAGACACGGGGCGAAGTACTGCTTGACGTTTGCTTGGGTGAAAGCGCTTTCGAACGTGTCGCAAGGACCGGTATTGCCGTGTCTATCCCAGAGGCTAACGATGGAGCCCTGCCAAAAGAAGGCGGTGTCATAGGCAAATTTTCGAAGATATATATGATTCAGATGAAGAGTGAAGCTGAGGCGGCATACACGTTTGGACTTGTTGGAAAGCTTAGATATTAAGGTGTTAGATGTCTGAGGATATTGGTTTCTTCATTTCATCATCACAGATCGGATGTCTCTATAGTATTTGAATGTTCTGTTTTCTACTTTGTCTCGCTTTTTTCGATTTTTAATAGCGCATACCATACCCCCTGCAGTTTTGTCCTTTGCTAGATCGCGATTCTTTTTGCATGTTTAATAATATACGAGATGATCCCAGGTAACAATTCCATAGACATCGCGAAGAGTGAATATTTCATCGCAAGATAATTATGTTCATGTAATCATATAGCCTCGAACAAATGCCAATGTTCTCTATATTTCCGTCTATGCCGCATAAATGTATAGTCCTAATCTCCTAGTCTACAACCACCGGCGAGGGGTGCATCTTCCCCTTCGCCTCTGCAGTACTAGACTTTTTGAAAATGAACGAGACTCTGCTATCCTCGTCTTTGAGTAAGGGAAGAAGGACGTCGTCGTCATCAAGTGCAGCCTGCAAATCCATTACTGTTTCATCCGTTGCGGTTGATAACAAACCAGGGTCTATATGCACGTAATGGGAGAGAGATTGCCGTATTCGGCTTTGTTTAGCCGGTTCGTCGCCAGCGCTATCGTTTCCTTGCTTGCACTTGTGGTTTTCACTTCGATAGGTACCACGCAGTTGCGAACGGAACCGCCGCTCTTGCTCTTCCATATTGAGCTGGGACGCTCTGATGAGTGTGGGAATGTCCGGGAATTCATGGTCCGTGTCTGAGAGATCGCTGGACGGCGAGTCCTCCGCATCTGTGGCTGGAATGCTGGTGTCGTTGCTCGATGGGCCAGCCATCTGCCCTAATCCACCGCAGTCGCAGCCCAGAAGCTCATGCGTCTGACAGCGACTCGCCTCGTCGAGACGAAAGAGATCCTTCAGCTCATCCCTTGAGAATTGAGCCACACTGTTTTTGTGTTCCATGACGCTGTCCGCCAGTCCGATCTTCGTTACCTGGCGTTGCCAAATTTTCTCCTCCAGGCTTCCCTTCAGCAAGATGCGGTAGATCCGGCAATGCCTCTTTTGGCCGTCGCGGTGGATCCGCGCCATGGCTTGTACGTCGGTGGCTGGGTTCCAGTCCACGTCGAAGAGGACAAGTCGGCTTGCGCCTATCAAATTTAGTCCGGTACCTCCTGCTTTTGCGGAGAGGAGAAAAGCGAAACAACGATTTGGGGGTAGACGATTGAAATCTTCGACTAGGGCCTGCCTTTTCTGCGCTGGAGTTGAGCCATCTAGTCTCAGGAAAGGCAAAGAGAGCGAGTTGAGCAGGTTTGCAAGCAAGTTCAGCGTCGACGTGTAGTTCGAGACGAGGACAATCTTCTCTGAAGTAGATGTGCGTAGGTTATGGAGTAACTGATCGAGTACACGTATTTTTGCGCTGCATGAAGGGGTGAAGTGGCGTAAGAGATTCGGAGGCAGGGACGATAAAAGCGCTGTGATTGTCTCGCTGGGCCTTTCGTCACCAGTCTTAGGTGAAAGCAGCGAAGGGCTGTTGCAGAGCTTTTTAAGAATGGTGATAAGCTGCAGGGCGTTTTCTGAATTGCCAATGGCACACTGGAATACTGGAGAGGCGAGCACATTCTTGTAGATAGTGGCTTGTGTGGAGGTTGGGTTGCAGAACAAGACATATTCTGTTTTCGGCGGCAGATATTTCGCCAGGATGTCAACCGTCCTGCGTAGCATGAACTTGGAAGTGAGCTCTCGCAGCTCCTCATTTCTAGCTTCGCCTTTCTCAATCTCCTTCTTGGTTGCCTCCGGCTGCCTGCTCTTTACGATAGGCCCTTCAAATTCTCTGACGAAAGCTTTGAAGTTTCCTAAAATACCTGGATTTACCAAGTCCACCGCCGCGAAGAATTCCTTCAGGTCATTCTGGATTGGTGTGCCAGAAAGAATGATTCTCTTTGTGGCGTTCAGTGACTGGATAGCCTGGCCGCTCTTATTCTGGAGCGTCTTCAGTCTGTGGCCCTCGTCGGCGATTATAATGTCGACTCCCGCACCCCTCGCGAGGCCTTCTTGGACGGTTCTAAGCTTCTCGTAACCCACTATCATGACGCTATAGGCTCTGCCCATAGTGAAGTCCGTCAAACGCTTCCTCTTATCATCAAAGACGAATACACCGATGCGCTCGTTGCCCAGCCATTTTCGAAACTCCTTCCTCCAGTTGTTGATCAATGTCACTGGGCAAACAATGAGTGCTTTCTTGATCACTGGAGGGCTTTCATGGATCGGATTCTGTTTCAGCAGAGTCCAGAGCAGCGTGATCGTTTGCAAAGTCTTCCCCAAACCCATGTCATCGGCAAGTATAGCGCCTTCTCCGTTGAACGATCGCATTCCCATGACGCACTCGTAAAGGAATTGGACGCCCTCGCGTTGGTGCTGTCGCAAGTGTTTGGAGAGAATCGGATCAACAACAACGTCAACGATTTGCTTCCCCTTGGGTACTGAATCCGGTCGCTTCATGACCAGTGCTCCAGGTTGGTTCGGGTCATGGCGTGGAACTGGCTTCCCAACGGGCCCCGCAGGAACGACGGTGCTTTCTAGTAGCGGCCTCTTGTATGCATTGGATGTAGAGCTGGGTCTAGATGCCAGATTTGATAGGGCCGAGCTGCCTATTCTCCCACCCTGGTTCTTCTGGCATGGGGTTGTCAGAAGCGAGGTACCGCTTCGGTTCCCGAGTAAGTGTGTGAACGTCTTCTTCGGCGGTGCCGGTGCCGTAACGGGGCCAGTGACGTCCTTTCTCTCAATGAAAGGCCTGCCGGCTAGATACTCCTTCCTGGGTATCTCCGAGTCAATCTCAACTTCTTTGCCTCCTATCGAGAGTATGGTTCCTGCTTCAAGTTGGGACCCATGCATCACCCGTCCCATATCCTTCCCTGATATGTCCTGTAGGTAGAGATATCCATCACGGGCAGAGACGATGCCGTCGCCGTCCCACGTCTTGTTCTTCTTTGTGGACGGTTTTCGCCTATCGCAGATGCCAGTCAGCTTGATCGTCGTTAGAATGTATTCGATCAGTTACCATAGCACGTTGTAGTATCTGTCCCCATATGAATCATCACTAGTCGTGCTCTCGCTGGGTGAGCTGCCTGCATTGATCACTTGCTGTAGAAGCTTGCGGCTCGGCGTGTATGATCGGTTCAGTGATTTACTATGAGTTGTGATTTCTAGGTCCAGACGCTGCTTCTTGGCAAGAGGTTCGTGATGTTCAGCGGCACCGCTTGCCGGGGGTGCGTCGGAGACGGATAAGTCGGGCTGTTTCCTAATCAGAGGAGGTTTGAATGGCTTGAAGACCATAGTGAAATGGTCGCGAAGCTCGTTGCCCGGTTCTCAATCGGCGTGCTGAATGGTGGGTTATGATGGTTCTCGGGAAACGCGAGACGCGAGGCGGAGCGCGTGGTCACGTGAGTGTTATTTTGCATATCCATATCGAGAGATATTGGACCATTAATCGGCTTCGGATGACTTCCCAGCTGTATGGAGAAGCCGCTGTACACTATCTGCGTTAGGCGCCTTCTGCATGAGTAGCAGCCTGCTTTCTGGGTCTTGAGATCGTGGTTTGGCCGATATGTAGGCATCTAGAGGACAAAATGGGGAATAGTATGGCGAAGCAAGGTGCTGTGAAATAAATACTTCGGTCGCTCTGATCATTCATAGGAGACGAGCAACAACAACCGTAAGAATACATGGCTATCATCAACGCTCCAGGCGACAGTAACCAGGTTGATTTTTAATACTCCAGAGAAATTAAGTCCAAGGAAACCAGATGGCTACATATAGTAGAGATATCGCGCCAACCAAACACAGCCGATAATCCATCACAGGTCGGATGCTAGCAAGTACTTTAGTAGCAATGAAGGAAAGAAAGTATCAGCCTTCCAACATGGATCTGACCAGGGGAGTTTGCACTGGCAAGAAGTGCGATGCTCATATTCTTGGGAATTTCGAGATGATCTTTGAGACCATCTATTACCCTAGCTGAGCCAAATGGGCTAAAGAGAAGCGGGAATTGTTAAATGGTTCAATGAGGAAAAGGAATATTGCTTTATAAGCCGGAGCAATGGTGAAGATGTCTTTGTGCATTTTCGACCAATCCAGGGACATGGCTTTGTATTTCTGAAGGATGGACAGGCGGTCACATTCGAAGTAGTTGATGGACGGACCAAAGGGTTTGCAGGCTGATGCGGTGCAGTTAGCAGAGTGATACTTTGGACTGATGAAGAAACGTCAATTTCTGATATTGGGGTGAAAGAACTTGTTCTAGTCTTTCATGGCAGGATTTAGTGGCGATCCATGGCCATAGATGCAGATACGAAAAGGAAATGGAGTGCCTTAGCAAGGCTGTGAACCACTGCTTATTCTGAAGGATACAACAAGATCACATATATGCTGCTAGAGCGCGCAGTTGGTGCCAACGCTCATGGCAGATGCAGATAATCTACACAAGTTTACACAGCGAAATGTCATGACTGGATATTGTTTTACGGATATGATTGGAGACGACTATCATGATTAGACTGAGGGCCTGCCCAATATCGATCCAGCGAGCCAGACAGCAGCGCATGCGCCCAGAACTGATGCTCCAACGAGCCGCTTTTCCCATGAAGATTCAGCTGCCATGCGTACAGGCGCGACATTTCGGGCCTTTGTGAATTGAGAGGAGGGAGGTGCATCAGTTTTGTTTTCATGAAGCGGCTCTCTGAGAGACGCAAAGTCCCGATCACGCTTGCGCCATTTTTCAACCAGTCGAGCGATCTCAATGAGATCCTCCTTCAAAGATCCGGGCTCAGTGGCATTTGCATGCTCAACTTCGACATTTTGAACATTACCGAAGAAGTCCACCACAGTTCTCAGGCGGCCCTCCTGCTCCCCGCCGGGAAAGAGGTCCCACCGAACGCCTGGTTGCGAATGAATCTTCGACTCGTCGTACGAGTCGAACAAATCTCCCAGCGTTGCCTTTGAATTGGCACTTGTCACCTGAGTTTCTAAGAACTCCAGCACATAGTATGTCCAACGGTCGATCACCGCCACACCGACATCGTTATCCGCATGATGAGAGTAGGAGGACTGATCCAGCGCACTGGATCCTGTCGCAATAATATTTGGCGAGTAGAAGTGGGTGTACATAGTATTAGCCTGGCAAGTGTCAATCATGAATAGCAGCTCATGATAGCGCTTCTTCTCCCACATCTGGCCAAACGCATCCGCCAGGTCCCAGGCTCCAATCTCCTCCGAGTCTTGGAACTTGAGGAACTGATCGCCTCCGTGACCAGTCATATAAACGAGCACATTGCTTCCAGCGTCGGATCCCAGGCGTTTGCTCCGCGGCACGTCCTCGTCCAGTCGGTCGGTCAAGAGACGGATAAAGTTCTCCACGGTGACCTCGTAGCCTCGGTAGTCGACCTCGATGTTATCTCCGTATAAGTCGACTGCGCGATCGGCATTGCTGTAGACCGTCCCTGGAAACGCGTTTCGGGGATTACAGGCCATGTCATCGGGTAGCATTAGGATGATCTGCGAATCGGGAATCCCCAGCCGCTTGACGGTGCGATATAGTGAGAGTACATTTGCAAGATGGCGGTAGTTGAACCAGAATCGAGACGTGGAAACGAGAACAGCCCAGTTTGAAGTGTGTTCTGTCACTACCTGTGATGCGAGAAGAAGGAATAGGAAGGAGAGGACTTGGAGGAGACCAAGATGAGGCGACATGGCGAATCAGGTCATAAGGGTTGGGTATATATGCGAGCAAAGAAAAAGATATTAAGAAGAGAGAAGGGGAGAGAAACACGGATAATGTCAGATATACATCTGCAAGAAAAAAAGCAATGGATAGAAAACGAGTGTGCCTCCTGGTTTATCAGTGAGCTGATATGGGATTAAAAGTGGATGAAGATGGTGATCTAGCGGGGAGGTGTTGGAGACGGAGTGCCTGAAGATCCGCAGGCTTGGCATCAACATATCCAAGGTTGTGTACGGGGGCATCTACCATTCTTCTTTTAAGGCCACTCTCCCAAGGGTCAGATAAGGGGCGCAATCTACTTTCTTCTTCCGAAGATTGTCTCTCGATGCTGGAGTGGTCAATTAGGATGCAACTTGTGACCTGATAGTGCCTGCGACATAGTCTAGACTATCAGGATGCCTTGATAGGCCCTCAAGATGGAGAATCCGATTTGTTCTTTGCTTCGTCCTGACTCTATTGAGATGGTTCGAAAAAGAATGCTTTCTGCATTCAAAAAAGTAAAGGAAATGAACAAGTGCTGATGTGGGAGAAAGTGATCAAATGTCAATGCCGTCCAATCTCCGAAGGCAGAACAAAAGGAAAAAGCGTCTATTCGAATCTATACTACATTCCAGACAATGTGAAATACAATGATGCTGTGAAGACACTGGACCGGAGACAGGAAAGGTATGTTATCTTTCGAGTTTGGCGAGTCTCAAGTGGGCTGCAGCTTGTGTTTTTTACCGGCAAATCATCAAATCCAAGACGATCCGTATGGGAGATTTGGACATTGACCGAATTCAGGCATTTTTGGTTCGCAGTTAAACGTCACGTCGTTAATTTATTTGCCAATCTCGACACCGCCGGTGGCACCGAGGACACGCTTGATGTCACCGTAGATGGCGAACTGACCGGCAGTGATGGAACCAACCATGAAAAGACTAGAAAATAGGCACATCAGCTACTGTATTCTGAATCGCAAGAACAATTGATAACAGATACTTACCGGGTACCGATACCAGCGTAGCTGCCACGGATACCAAGGTCCTTGGCGATCTTGACAAGACGGGAGACAGTGCTCTCACCAGGAGCGCCCTGAGTCTTGTTGATCACACTGAGCATGGTGTCGGCGGGTTGAGAAACAAGGGCGGCAGCGAAACCGGCAATGAGACCAGAGCCAAGGTTGATACCAGTCTTAGCACCATCGGAAATGGTGTTCTTGTCGACCTTGCGGTAAACAGCCTCGACAACCTTCTCGTAGACGACGAACTTGGCCATGGTGTAGGGGATCCTGAAGTTTACCAGTTTAGAAATCACCAGGCGACTCCATTGGTTGAGAGTGATCGACTTACTGCTTGAAGAGGATAGGACCGAAACCAGAGTAGAAAGCACCGATACCCTCGTTCTTGAGGATCTTGCCGAAGCCGCTCATGAGACCGCTAGCGAAGGTAGGCTCAGAGACGAGACGAATACGAGTCGCCTCAAGAGGGCACAGGGCGATATCAGCGAAGAATTCGGCGGCAGCGGAGGAAGCGAGGTAGACAGCGGTTCTGTTGTTGGAAGCAGTCTCGTAACCGAGCTGGTTGATAAACTGCTGCTTGAAGAACTCATAACCGCCGAACTTGAAAGCACCCTGAAGGAAGTAACCGGCAGCAGTAGGACCGAAACCGGTGAGGAGAGCGCCAGCACCCTCGTTGGCAATGACCTGTCTGAAGCCACCAATCATACCACGGTTGTAGGTGACAGGGTCAAGCTGGATTCTGGTCTTGACGCTGCATTGAGAAAGAGATACATCAGTACCCAGTTGATGTACACCGCAACGCGCGCCGGGGGTTTCGGGACTAGGCGCGATCGATGCGATTTGGGGGCAGTGAGGCTGAACAGTAGGACCTACACATCGACAGGGGTGAGGGCTCCGTGAGTGACGGAGCAGCAGACAGCACCAGCGAAGGCGAATCTGGAGTAGAGCTGGAAGCCGCTCATCTGAGGGGTGGCAGGAGCCACCTTCTCGACGACGGCGTCGATCTTGGGAGAGCCGGTAGTGGGAGCAGCGGCGGACATAGTGAATTATGTGTGGTATCTATGCAGGTCTAAAGATATAAACAAGACAAAGGTAGAGAAGGATGGAGAAAGAGGGTTACAGATAAGAGATGACGAAGAGTGGGGATGGGTATAAACGAAAGCAATTGAAGCTTTGCAGAGATTGGAAAGGGAAAAAGGAAGAGAGGAGGAAGTTATGAAACTGAAGGGAAAAGGATTTCACATCGGGGAGATTGGGGAGCACAGAT
This sequence comes from Aspergillus fumigatus Af293, assembly GCF_000002655.1. Lineage (NCBI taxonomy): Eukaryota > Fungi > Ascomycota > Eurotiomycetes > Eurotiales > Aspergillaceae > Aspergillus > Aspergillus fumigatus. The sequence goes on from NC_007194.1 coordinate 4,071,677, forward strand.
TTGGGAACTAGCGGCACCGATCCCGAAAACTTTTCGCGGGCCAATGCGGGCATCGCTCGGTAGCACGAACACCACTTGCCACGTTAACTCCGATCGCCCGGCCAACACAGCATCCAGGAATCCCAGAGGCACATTCAACAGACATGTTTGAGTTTTCCAGTCAGACGTTGAGACCCTGAGATATGCGTGGGGTATGTGCTCTCCTCAAGACTACTCAACTTACAGACTATATTGGTCGCATCCACAAATTAGAAAGTAGATCAAGGGAGACGGTTGCTCAATTTGGCAGAATCCGTTCTTCAGAATTCGACTGGGAAAAAAAGCGATGTCGTCACTCATATTCAACAACCAATCTATGCTGATGACGGCGCTCAAAGTGGATATCTGTCAAGACTGGAAGTCCACAATAGAGCCGGGGTCTATGTGGAATTTCTGTATGAGCCTGAGGCACAGTTCTTCAAAATTCTTCAGTGACCGCCTGAATTCCACGAATCAGATGTGCGGAGTTCTAAGTCAGGCGGCCAAGAGTGAATTCGAGATTTCCGGTCTCCTATTGGATTGCTTTCACTCTTAGCCGTTAGCCACCCTTAGGTAGGCTCAAAGCGGCTCAGGCACAAGGTTCTCGATCCAGGAGGAATGGCTTAAATTGATAGCCTCAGGTATCAACTTACCACATCCAAAATTGACACAGTCAATTAGTTCCCCTATGTACGGAGACTGGAGTAATCCGTACTCTGTATTCTCTAGTGTGCCTTTTTGGGAAATCGTATGGTTGAGGCTTGGCATCGCGGTGCCTGGTCTATACACAGTATAGCCTCCTCGTGGCCCTCTCGAGACTGTGGCCAACTTTCGTCGCTGTTTTCCCATCGTTCGCGGTCTTCCGGCTCATGGCATTGAGGCATTTCTGCTATTAGTTTGTATATTCCTTGTCCTGCACTTCGGCGGCTCCTTCTACGCTATCAACCTAGCTAGGAAGCTCTGTACTGTTGATTCGGAGAACAACTTAAATACGTGAGAGGAGGTATGATGGGAATGACATGTTAAAGCCACGGGGATCTTGGGGGAAACAGATGATTGTCGGGTCTAGACGCGATGCAGGTCAGGGACCTGTCCCTTCTACGGAGTATGTGATACTCTTGATGGATGGCTTACTGGTCATGCATTAGTGCCCTTTTCTTGTTTTGGCTTAGCTGGACAGGTTGTGCGGGCCTGTAATAATAATGAGTCTGAACAGCAGAAAAGGTACGAAGGAAAAAGTCAAAAACGGAACCAACACTACCTAAGCCTGTGACTGGACGCTTAACTTCAAGGTCCTGGGCGGTATTTGAATAAAGTCAGAATGACGAGGTTGATGTCATTTGGATAAAGTGTCTGTTAGTCTAAAGTTTGTTTGTTGTACATGGGAAAATACCTAGGATCTGCCTTCGGTTTCTCCTGACACAGATGATCTGGCTGACAACGTATTACCTACGAAGTAGATAATTTTTCGTCAACATATTCTCGAATCCCTGTTATCAGCATTGAACTAGCATATATGAGCGGGGGCAACAGGCTCATGACTATTAATTTCCTTGTTGGGCCCTATGAAAAAAGAATGAAATCCCCTTTCATCCTCTTTCTACGGAGTAATCTCAATTGCTAATATGATAAATAACTCCATCCAACTCGCTGGCATATTTACAGCGCTTATTACCTCTTCTTTAGTTCTCTAGCAGGCAAAGTACTCTTGGCCTCTCTGCTTCTATATGGGCTCGCTTTTGAGTAATATAGATTGCATTATTAGTGTGATCCTTACTCAGCATTCTGTAATGACATGCATGTCTATGACTTGAAATACAGTCTTTTCTGGGAACATGAGGCGCTCTAGTATATATCAGCATATAATGCTAAGATCGACCCGCCAAATAGCATGATTGCTTCTTTAAATCCCTAGATATGTCTTACTTTCATGACAGTAAAGCAGGATCTTGTGAACTACTTTGATGCCTCTATTAGCTCTCTCCTCAGCAGGCTTGATGATAAAGAGCGCCGTGCCTTATCAGTCAATGTATTATTTGCTAATATGCACCCTGAACTATACCCTAGTTAGGGTCAGCTCTGGATGGATTGGCTTATGGATTTAGTATCTTTCTATAATGTATCTGATGGGGATTTCCGGAGGCTTCAGACCCTTGAAGAGAGCCATAATTACTATGAGAAAGGGGTCTAGTGAGTTTCTCTATTTCCCTCCCCTCTCCTTTAACTCGTGTTGATGATCAAGAGGTTCTGACCCTATTAATAGTGAATTATACAAACGTTCTTGACCAATGCTATAAGACTAAAGTCCCATATATTAGGGTTTTTGAGGACGATATCATCTTCACCAATGGATGGTTAGCGAAAACCCTCCGTGGGCTTTATAATATAGAAAACTGATTAAAGGCCTAGAATTAGTTATATTTACAGCTCTTCTACACAGAAACAGCATTGAGCTGGAATAAGACAACTTTACCTACCACTATATTAGCTTTGTATTTCTACTTATAATAAGTACAGCCTACAGTGCTCTTATGCTTACCCATCACATATAGCCTGCCTCCTGATGATACTTAGATGTCCTAACCATCACAGTAATTTATATTATTACTATCCCTGCATTTACTGGCCTTATTTTCATGATAGGGAAATATAATATAAGCCCCATACACGGTGTCATGGAAGTGAACAAGCATGGCTGCTGTACCTAGGCAATGGTTTTCCCCTGGGACTAAGTGCTGGACTTAGTCAACTTCCTGCGTTATTGTAAGGTGGGATAGACAGACTCTATGATCAAGGAATATGCAGATAAAATAAAGCTATGTTCCTTCGCCCTTGCCCTGGCCCCAGTCCAGCATATTGGCATTTATTCAAGCTATGATAACCTAGAGATTAATACACAAAGCACATGGGCGTTCTAGTTTGAAGAAAATGACGCTAATGCTCTACGTCAGGAGCATGACCTTCTACTGGAAATGAAAGACGTACCTTGGCTTGAGGATGTGCCTTAATCACCGTGATAAAGGGCTTGGATAGGAACCAAGCGATTGCAACAGTTGCCATTGAGACACCATGTTAGAAGGTGAGTTTCTTAATCTGTTCGTTTGACTTTTGTCTGCGTCTGTAATAAGCTGACTTATAAGGCCTTGGTCTTGTGAGGACACAAACCACCATGTGGAGTAAGCAGAGGAGCGCAACCAGAACACAACATTTGCAGAATATCTTAAAGCTTGTCATCGCTGCGTAACGAAACCTCTTACCATTCGACCAACGAGTCACTTGCAATAAAAGCCTCTATCATAAGTTCAGTCATTCATGTATGCCCTACATTCCTTCACCCCAGGGATTTCCACACAGCGCAACAAGCCCTCTTTGATAGAAAATACTAGCTTTTCCATTCAAACTCCAAGGAGCCTCTGTGAGTATTTCCACCTCTTTTAGATATCAAGACTGAGGACAGCAAGCATGCACTTGCCTATTAGTAAGTCAGACCTAGTAAGAACACCAGGAGGCAGAAGTGGAGAATCTAGTTAAAGAAGTAACTAATAGGTTAGGTGGCTTACCTACAGGCATAATGCAGGTTGCTGCTCAGTGGAGGGATAATCTTTGAAAATCATATGAATTCTGTACAGGAGGCGGGACAGGTACAGCCCATTAAACAGACCCTTCGCGCCAACCCAGAACTGTTGTATAATCACAACAGCAGTGAAAGGAGCGTACCATACTATTTGGGGTATATTATTAAATATAAAGCTGCTCGTAAGCTTCCTAATACTTCCCTTCAAGCAGACTTTAGGCCAATGAATATAGTACAGGAAGTAATCCAGCAAATCACCCTACCTACAGGTGCTAAAAAAGAAGCTTCTTTACAACATAAAATTACTATCTTGCGCAGCTGTCATACAGCCTTTTAACTATACAATCACAAAAGGCCTCCCATACAGTGTCCTAAGTTGTACGCACTGGGCTGTCTTAGGAAACTAGAATATAACCTGCGCTACACCCAACTAGGTAAAGGCTGAGCCTTTCTCATAAAACAGCGATTCACAGCGCGGAAAGGCCACAGTTTCTGGCGCAAAAGCCACGCACTACCGTGTCCTGACTCCTTTCCATCATCACACCGACTTACTCCGTCCTGTAGCTTGTATTATAACTTTATTCCTTCTCAAAATATCTACTTAATTAGAGCTCGAAGAGCACAAAAGGATATCAGGGCCCTGCTACGACTCATGATCTCCCATTTGTCACGAGTCCACTTGCACAAACATACTGTGTGTTCGGTTTGTTCTTGTAAGGTTGCGCTAAACTACACAGTATTTTGACTGATGATATCTTGAAACTAGCGGCATTGGCAAAATCTGAGTAATTGTCTGACCTATATATAGTTACTTTCATATTCCCACCACGTTATTGATGCAATACTGTGGTTTTGAAAAAAGCTGGGGCTGCATTATATCTTCATATAATCACTCCATTTCCTCATCCGCCTCCAAAACTATAAGCGTTATATCGCGGCTGTCGACTCAGCTCCCCTCCTCAAGTTCGACGGTTCAATTGCTTTAGGTCTCCCAATGCTTTCTTTTTTTTCTAGCTGCCTCCCAACCAAAAGAAAGGAATGGCGGAAATGGAATGAAATCGAAGGTTTGCGTCCCTTTTTCTTCTTTGCGATCTGAACTAATGCGGTAATAGAGGAAGCGAGTCGTCTGGATCAGTTCCCGTCCTGGGATGCACCAGACAATCTCCTTCTGATGCAAACCTTTGAATGGCATATGCCAGCTGACCAAGCTCACTGGCGCCGTCTACGGCATATTCTACCGAGTCTCAAGGAGATCGGTGTCGACAACATATGGATACCTCCAGGATGCAAGGGGATGGATCCTTGTGGAAATGGCTACGATGTATATGATCTGTACGACTTGGGCGAATTTGACCAGAAAGGATCACGAGCGACGAAATGGGGAACCAAGGAAGAGCTCCTGGAGCTCACCGCAGCCGCTCGAGATCTCGGTATTGGCGTTCATTGGGATGCTGTTCTCAACCATAAAGCAGGCGCAGATTTTACAGAACGATTTCTGGCTGTCCAAGTAGACCCGGAAAGTATGTATCCCTTCAGCAGAGAGGTTGGTTAAGCAGATATCTGATATACCGCGTTAGGACGGAATGTTGAGATCTCACGTCCAAAAGAGATCGAGGGCTGGGTGGGGTTCGATTTCAAGGGCCGTGGCGACTGCTATAGCTCGATGAAATATCGGTGGTATCATTTCAGTGGCGTCGATTGGGACGAATCACAGAAGAAGAATGCGATCTACAAGATTGTAGGGCCGAACAAGGATTGGGCTAACGATGTCAGTCACGAGTTCGGCAACTACGATTATCTGATGTTCGCAAATCTGGATTACTCCAATGCAGAAGTCAGAAGGGATCTTCTTAACTGGGGCGAATGGATCGGCACTCGACTGCCTCTCAGTGGTATGAGACTAGACGCTGCGAAACACATGTCGGCTGCTTTCCAGAGGGACTTTGTCGATCATGTTCGGAAGACTCAGGGACCTGATTTCTTTGTAGTCTCGGAATACTGGCGTTGTGATCTCAAAGAACTTCTGCATTTCCTGGAGATAATGGAACACCGAGTTCATCTCTATGATGCGGTATTGGTTGACCGATTCTCGAAAATCTCCCTGACCCCCGAAGCGGACCTGCGGGGAATTCTCGATGGTACATTAGTTCAGAGCAAACCTCAACATGCCATTGTGAGTTTTCTACTTGTGTTCTGACTGATCTCCACACTAACCGCCCAGACGTTCGTCATGACTCATGATACGGTAAGAATCAACTTCCATTCTCAGAATCTCTGCAGCTATTGACCTACAGTAAAGCAACCAGGCCAAATGTTAGAGGTAAGACTCTGCTGTCACTGTCTTACATTGGCTGCTCCATCCTGACAGATTGCAACTAGGTGCCGGTCGCATCTTTCTTCAAGCCATTAGCATACGCTCTGATCCTACTACAAAATAAAGGACAACCCTGTATCTTCTGGGGTGATCTTTACGGGATCAGGGGAGGCAAGCATCCAACAAAGCGTTCGTGCGGCGGCAGGCTTCCGATTCTCACAAAAGCCCGGAAGCTCTACGCATACGGAGAGCAGCGGGATTATTTCGACGAGAGAAACTGCATCGGTGCGCGCTGCCTCACTTTTGGCCCTCGTTTTCACCATACTGACAAGACAAATAGGATTTATTCGTTATGGCAACCGGCGGCATCCCTCGGGTTTAGCTTGTATCATGAGCAACGCCGGCCCATCGCAGAAGCGCATGTTCGTTGGTCAGCAGCATGCAGGAGAGCAATGGACGGATATTCTCGAGTGGCACTCCGGAACGGTCACGATTGACCGTCGAGGATACGGCATATTTCCCGTATCGAAGGTGAGTGTCAGTGTGTGGGTGAATGCCAGGGCAGAAGGAAGAGAGAGCCTCAAAAGTCACTTGTACGTGTCTCCTCTGCGCCAGTCGATTTTCTTGGAGAGTTACTCACGATCCGGCTTATAGTGATACGGATGTGTACAAATATGGACGCTCTTGAAGACGATGGCTTCCTCAGCTTGAATCTTCATGGCGATCTTGGCAGACCACTGCGTTTCTGTCGATCGTCGATCTGAATGCGAGAACAGAAGAGGGTCTATTGTCGTCCAGCATTGGTGAAGCATCTTAGAGTAATGTATAATATTGGAATTGCCAGCATGTTTACCATACACCAAACTCTACCGCATATATGTGCTGGTCTCAATACAAAATACAAGCCTGGCGTCTTCCACTCTACTGATGGTAAGGGAATATTGCCTGTTCATATGAGGCTCATTGGCCTGTATCTGACATAGGTATTGAAGGTATTCATTCTTCAACAAGCGCCAGCCACGTCATGAATGGTACTAGTTGCCAAAACGCAGTCCTCGTCCTTGATCAGAGTGCTCTGTTCTCGTTCATCTGATATATTTACCGCTTTTCCGGCCCTCGTTCACTAGAATAACAATCCAAGGATATACTCCCACCATGATGCAACCCCCATTGTCATGAGCCAAGCCACGGGCAGATGATACCACGATGACATCGTTGCCAGAGCTGTGCTCTTATATTGATCAATCTTTCTGTGACTGCGTCTGTATGCAGAAGAGATAGAGTCAACAATACATAAAGTGCCGTCTGCTCACCATGCCTTATTATCTGGTTCGTACCCCCAAAGTTCAACAATGAAGGCAATACGCCGACAAAGATGTTCTTTGAAACAGGTCAAGTTCCCGCCGCAAGTGACGGTAGGAGATAAAAAGGAGTATATCTTGGAATCTACATGAAAGTCTTGATAGCGACTGACTCCACGCAGAGTTCTAACGAGATTGAGTCTCGCGGTGGCACTTTTGTGAGAGAGGAGCGCTTCCTCAAGGCATATGTGTAAGATACCTTACCGAGTCTACTCTCTACTATATGCAGGCTTACAGGCTACTCTGGCAGGTATGATATCCCAGAGGAGGATCTGGATTTGAATAAACTCCGAACGAAGAATTATCTGTTCTCGGTGGAGAGGCAGGATTAATCTAGACGCAGAGGACACCTTGTTAGATTCTCTCATCGGAACAGAATGGTCGATATAGTCAACATGATATCATGATGACTTTCTGGTCTCGATACGTAGAGTGTTATATAAGACGTAGTCGATCTTGCCTCTTGCCACTATATTCTGTGAAAGAGGATGACTTTAGCGCCCATTTTCCGAGTCGGTCACTGCAGAATGCCTTTACACACAGTGAGCTGTCCAAGTTGGTCGAGTGCAGAGTCGGACCCTGAGGACTGATGTATTCAGCTCGTTCTACAAGACCACACGAGTGAGTCGGATATCGATCGGTGAGCCCTTTCTTGTTCTCGATGCGGCCATATCGCCATATCTTGTATCCCTCCACACTGATGTCTACTTCCACAGGATGAAATCGCTCATCGAATCCGCTGGGGGAAGAATCACCAAACAAGCTGGCAATCGTATCAGGTAGGTATCAGCTCCTTGACAGATTTCTAAAGCGATTTACTAACAGAGGGATGCTGTGATAGTTTTGAGGTACCTGATCAGTTTGACCTGCATCTGATAACCAAGCATCTGGATGTGGAGACGTTGTCGGATCATCCGTGACTTTATTCGGGTTTAAAGTGGATACAGAGCTTGGTGTTCACGATAGATAATACTGAATAGCACGGCAATTGTTAGACCAATTGACACTCAACTTTACTTGAATATCTATTGCATTTGACATCATCGTCGCCCCCATCGCGATGAAACGTGGCTGGGGGCTGAAGGCATGCAGCATTCAGCCCTTCAGCGTCCAGTCAGCTTACAGGACAAAGGCCGTCACAGATCGACATAATTAAAATAGTGATAGACTGACAGACTCGGTTAGGTCACATCATGCATGGAGTCACTAAATATAGTCCTGTGCGCCTAGTGGCCTGTTCCTTTGTGACGCGCTTTTAGCTGCATAGATAGCTCATCTCGCTGGTCTAGTATCGAAGTGGTTGGTTCCTCGAGCCTGTCTTTGGAGGCAATATCACTGTAGTCAAAGAGATATTAAGCCATATTAATATTGGCGATCCCCCCCATTCAGTCGTGTTTCAGTCTTTTTCTCTCTCGCTTCTCTCGCGTGCTCGATCTTAGCCAACCACTCCTCTATGTAATCATAATGTTCCGATAACATAACCACACTCGCTTATTGTCACTCGCTCGTTCACTTCTGCTATCGTTGTTTCTGAGTTTGAACCGTCAGATATACCAGATTTTGGGATTAATGTCTCGCCGATAAAAATGTCTTCGTCCCGGTATCAGGAGCTCTGGGTGTCGCAAGAACCCGTACAACCCGCGACTCGAGAGACCGATACTGTGCGATCGGCATGGCAATTGCCGGCGGCTATGGCATCGACGCTGTCGCTTTTGGGGTATGTACTAAAAATAATGCTGCATGAATGTAGGATCTGATAGTGTCCAGCTACATGATGATTCCACTCGCGCTTGAAAAGCCCGAAAATAACCCGCAGATCAACAAGACCGTCCTGACCATCGCCGCCATGGTCTTGATCGGCGTTGCTTATGCGCTGTCCTTTGTGATCGTTTGCGCTCAGATCGACCAACGAGCCTATCTCCTTCACTCTGTCTTTCTGTATGTTTGGCCCAGAGAGGCGTACCAACAAAGCAGACTTCAAACTAACCAAGAGTCCCAGCCCCTGCCTCACATCGAGCCTGTTCGGCCTCTTCAACCTCGTCTTTAGCATCCTCTGTCGCAACATCCTCCCCATGAACAATCTATCAACCATCGTGGTCAGTCTCTGCTGCGCTTTTGTGTTTCTCTACGCGCTAGGCGCATTGTGGATCTATGGACGGACGTTCGCGGACAGGACGCGCATCCAGTACGGCTCTGCGAGCCCGACCCTACTTACCGAGGAGGAGATGCAGCGCCAGCAGCTGCTCCGATTACTGCAGCAGAATGGGAAGAAGAAGAGGTCCAGTGCGAAGGCGGTTCAGAAGACGTTCAAGGTTGATGTGCCGGAGGTTGTAAGTCCGGGGAAAGGGTGGGATCGGTATATGCCGCCGAGGGAGGAGTATTTCATTTGATGGCGCAGGAAACGACACAAGTCATGAATCATGGGAACAGATGCATTATGCGAAGCTGAATATATGCCAGGCACTGCTGATGGTACGTGATAGGTTGGTTAGACCAGGATATCTGCGATATAGTTGGCTGCGGACGTACGGCAAGCCTTCTGCTTGCAAAAGCTTGTGAATCGACTTGCGCAAGCCGCACGTCCGTGGCTAGTCGACCTGCGACTGTTGATAGAACCGCTACAAAATAGATCGCGTCTTGCTCGATGCTATTTTTGCTCCATAGATGTATGAGCCAGTCGCGTCTGCTTGATGCTTGGCTAAACCATGCCCCAGCTGCCTGCTCTTTGTGCAAACCTCATCCGACCTGGAAAATGTGCACTTGACGCTACACTGAAGACATGTGCTCAGAATATCCGGCTAAAATTCTGCATGACCAGATGAGCCTTTAAAATTAATTTTAATCCCGTTGACAATGCTCCAAATGGAGTATTGGCCGGGGTCCAAACTTATAAAGAATCAGAAAGGGGCTATTAATAAAACTGAGCTGGCTGACAATAATACGATGATCCGTACAGCCGAATCTACTCTCAACGGACCGATTAGTGATGCCAATCGTCATCTAAAGTCGGCACATCCAAGCGATGGAGATGCCTCGGCATTTACCAATTCGGGAGTCTCGTGCAGCGCGTGAAGATTTGAGGACGCTGCCATCATCCGCCTTCGAATAATAATTCCTCTTTTCTTTCCTAGATCCTTATCGTTTATCGCCAGATTGCAGCATACATTGCTACCTGATAAATCAACATGGCGAAGCGAGTGACATTGTTCGAACCCCCACCACTGGATGAATCCAAGGCGCCGATCGAAAACGTTTTGGAGTTGACCCCAGTTGTTGACATCGGCCCCGTACGTCTCCTGTTCTTCACGCTGCCTTGAGAAATCTCCACAGGAATCATTCGTTTATTTCTACTGACACGGTTAGGATGTCTTCACCAACACCCGCCCACTCTGGCACCCCCCCGGCGCCCGCGGCATCTTTGGCGGAGCCGCCATCGCCCAGTCCCTCTCGGCCGCAATGCGAACGGTGCCGACCGATTTCGCCGTCCACAGCATGCACTGCTACTTCGTTCTAGCGGGCGACTCGGAAATCCCGATTCTATACCACGTCGAACGAGTCCGCGATGGCCGCAGCTTCATCACCCGCACGGTGCAAGCGCGGCAGCGCGGCCGGCCCATCTTCACAACAACACTGAGCTTCAGCCGGGCCAACAGCGGCGGCAAGAAGCGCCTCGAGCACGCCACGCCCAAACCGAGTCTCGCCGACCCTGCTGAGGGAACCAGAGGCTCGCTGGAGGATAGCCGGGGGCCGTTTGAGACACACAGGGCGGGGACTGTCAACCGTAAGCAAAATTGCCTCCACTCCACTGCCCATGAGCAGCTGGGGCTAGGGACGATTCGAGAGGTGCTGAGATCTGACACTTGAACGCAGGCGATTCGCCCAATCCCGAGGACAAGCGCGTGCGACGGTTCGCTCGCGCGCGGGGCCGCATCTCCGAGGCAGGGGGCCACCAGGCGCACCTCTCCGCGCTGGCCTACATCACCGACAGCTACTTCATCGGGACCGTGGCACGGGTGCAGAACATCCCGCGGTTCTCGTCGCCGGCGGAGCTGCGGCGGGCGCTGCAGGCGCTCAAGAACCCGTCGGACCTGGACGACGAGGACATCGCGCGGGCGATCAAAGAGCTGAAGGAGGAGGAGGCGGCCGATCTGCGGCGGCGGCTGGAGGGCGCGCTGAGCCAGGCGACAAACCAACCGAAGGAGGACCGGAAGGAGGTCGGCATGATGGTTAGTCTGGACCATTCGATCTACTTCCACAATCCGTGGGCGTTCCGCGCGGACGAGTGGATGCTGATGGAGATGGAGAGCCCGTGGGCGGGCGAGGGCCGGGGGCTGGCGATCCAGAAGATCTGGTCGCGGGATGGGACGCTGATTGCGACTTGCACGCAGGAGGTACGTTTACGCTTCCACTCGCTCTCGCGAACATTACGGTTTGGGCTACTGCCTGCAAGAAAACGGCCGCTAACGCTTGTTCGTGTCTTTCTAGGGAGTGGTGCGATTAAAACAGGACGAGCCTGCTCGTGCGAAGATTTAGCGGTTACTGGACTAGACCTGTTTCCATTTCTTTTTTTTTTTCCCTTTTCGCTATTTACTATATTCTGATAGACTCGACGGACACATTGGCCTCTTTTGCTTCTGTTTATAGTTGTCGCCTTTGCTACCCATCCAATTACTGGGGTTCGCGCCAGTAGCAGTAGTATTGGTTTCCAGCGTATACAATGGCACTATTTCAAGCTTTCATCATACTTTCACCATCGAATTGTCAACGTGAAATCGATGCTGTGTATTCGACTTTAATGTTTGCAGCAATCTGCTTGAGCGGCATTTGGCGACAACCCATGAACAAAAACCAAGGAGATAAGAGTAAGGTCTCCCTCAAAGTGTCGAACGCTTGTCTCTCAAATCAAGGATAATCGCCCATGATCGAGCACGATCGAAACGCAAGAGAAATCGCAAAACAGAGCAAAAAGCCGGCCCAGAACGAGAGAATAATGATGATGATGATGATGATGATGCTAAGGACTTTTTGAAATCAGAGAGCCACCCGTCCATATGCTTTTGCAAAAAAAAAGGGGGGGAAACGCGCTAATGCTACAAAATTCAAGGTTATACGTCCAGTTTCTCCGACTCAAGCTGCTGTGAAAATGATCGCGTACGGTTCTCGCAGAATTCGAGGACCTTGGGCCCCCAGATTTCGCGGCCCTTGTACTCGCCCACGTAGTCGGGCCAACTCTTGGTCTCCTTCGCGAGATTCTGGAGTTCCTGCATGGGCAGCTCGTCGAGCGTCGTTAGGAAGGTCTTGACGCCGAAGACGATGGTGCCTGTTTTCGGTAGGCGGCGGAAAGTCTGGCGCTCGCGGCGGATGACGATGTCTTCTGGTGCCGGGTCGGGGTTGTCTTCCGAGAGGGTCGTTGGGCGATAGAGAATCTCGAAGAGAGTCTCATCTGGTCGCTTGACCTCGACGAAGTAGTTGGATCGCTCCATTGGAGAAGTGGGTGTGAGACGAGCGAGGAATCTGTGAGAGTCAGCGTACGCTCTTTGTCTTTATGAAGCTATTCAAGACTACCTACTTGCTAACAGAACTAGCAACCTGCTGGTGCCACAGAGGCACAGGATTGTGAAGCTGGGAGATTGTCCAACCGATGCGTTCCTTGACTGTCCAGCCAACAGGGAAGAGACTGGCACTGGCGGCTCTATTGGCGGTGTCAGTCGGGGGCAAACTGTTAGCGCTTCACTTCAACGTACAAGTAATATTCGCCGTCGGCGTTTTGCATCAGGATGCTCAAATCCTCCATGGTGAGCCGGACGGCGATTTCCAGAGGATCCACCTGTTTGTTCTCCCCCCCGAAGACGAAAGTTTCCCCCGTCATTCGATTGTGGATGGTCGACTCGTTCCCGGACTGCTTCCGCTCAAATATGTGCGGAAATCGCTGGCAAAGAAACTCAACCACTTCCTCCAGCGCTTCGAGACAAGCATCGTACGACTCTGGCAGACATTGGAGAACCTGTTCCCTTTCCTCCTGCAGCAGTCGACTCCGCACAAGATGCTCGTCCATGTAGTTCTTGTCGACTGTGAGCCAGTTCTCCACGTCCAGCTTCCGGATGTCCATCATGACCCGGTATCGCTCCCTTCCTCTGATGGGTTGGGCTGGGTATGGCGCCATGCGCTTGACATCAGTGCAGCCTGCATGCTGGGCTGGTTTCTGAAAATATGAGGCCAGCGCTTTTCGTAGTCTGATGACAAGAAGGGGTATAAGGAGGATGAAGAAGACGGCCCACGACAAGCTATTCATCGCCTTGGACAATGGTGTACAACAAAATCGGATTCAAGCACGATAGAGAAACAAATTGTATAAGACAGAGATGGACGAATGGAAGAAAAAGGAAAGAAAGAAGAGAACCGCAAGAAGGGGAACAAGGAACAACTCTAAAAAAGACTTTCAATGTAATCTACACATCCAGGACGGATTCGACAGGGCACCACGGGCAACGAGACATCGGTTGACTCCGCTCTCCATGGAGGGCAAAGGTCTCAATTATAGTTGCCTGGACCCATGGAGCAACAGAAGATCATCTTGGTCAGACGATTAACTTTCGAGCGAGTCGAGAGGGTCCAGCATTCCGGATTCAGGGAGCTGTCCAAGACTGGACTGGACTGGACTGGACTGAATGATGATACGTTCAAAGTCTTTCCCCGCAAAAGCCGCAATTCGCTGCCTTTGCAAAGGAAAATAGAACCTGACAGCATCCACATGATCAGCAGACGTATTGGGAGATAGTAAGGAGAATATAGTGTAAGGTACTCCGTACCGTATGTTCTCGCTACTCCGTACTACTCAGCTCAGCTCACGGTGTGTTGCGTTGCAAAGCCATGACCAAGCAGGTAGGTAGGTAGGAAAAGCAAGCTCCACAGGGAATCCTTAGTAAGTTAGTAGCCAGTAAACTAAGGGAGTGGGTACCTACACTGTCCAGAGTACGGAGTACACCATGAATTAACGGATGGAGAGATCTAATTGGAGCGCGCCAGACGAAAAATCACGTCGAGATTTCCCCCTAGTCTCCCCGCCTTACTCTAGAGCTAGCTGCCACTTGTGGTACTCCGTACTGTGATTCCATTACTAGAGAGGTATCTACTCTGTAGGTACACATGTAAACAATCAAAGGTGCTACTCAGAGGGGACCCATAGTGAGGTAAGGAGAATCAGACAATGGACGCAACTACTCGGGCATATCCTCACTCATCTCCTCCTCTCCTGACAATAATCCGAATTACACATTGGTAGGCCAAGTCAGGTGCAGCTCACGCGGATACAGTCCGTGCGCCCCATCCCAGACCCCGTGAGCTGAATGGAAATCATCATGATGTGATGAGGATCCCCCTGCCTATCGAGGTGGTCAGGCTCTGCGGCTCCATTCCCAGCGGTATCCCGTCTGCGTTCCCGACTGGACATATCCACCGAAGATCGAGGCCGACGAGGATTCTCTAGCTATAGCACTTGGCACGTATTTTTGTCATCATACTACTACGTACTATATACCTACTTCCACTAGCATCACTAGAAAATAGTACTCCTCCCGACAGAGTAGATAGCTCGAGAACAAATGAAAAAGCGTCCACTGCGATACAGCATGGACCCAACCCGATTGGGAAGTCGGTGGTCACACAGCTTCATCAACATTACCTATGTACACAATCCATTCAGGTGGCGGTGATTCGACCTCATTCCCCCCCCAGTGCTGAGAAATCTGCTGGGTAATTCCCTCCGACCACTTTTTGTCAGTGCGACCTGCATTTTTCCGTACCTCCCAGAGTTGACAGAGTCTCTGACGTATATGGGATAGTTTCAGAGACGATCTTTCACGACCCCGCGGAGATAGCCACTTACATTCGAGGAAATTAAAAGGTAGGGATAATGGCCATGCAAACTACCTGGCAGCGATCCACTTAGCGAGGAGTCCAGATCTAGGATTTTCATTTTTGTCTCATGGTTATGGAGCCATTCGGTGGTACCGGATTGAAAACCATCTATCATCAATATATCATTTGCCAGGTTACTGATATTACTGCCTGCTCGGTCCACTCGAATAATCCGGGGTTTTGCGCTGCAACCGCCAGTACCAAACTTGCGCAAAGCGCGCTTGCCGCTATCCCTTCGCACGACATTGTTTGGGTTGTGTGGAGCAAGCTCATTGTCGAGCTGGTGGGATTCGAGTTGGGGATTGTTGAGAGACGTGACGGGCTCCTGGAGGATCACCCATTTCCATGTTGTTCAGAATCAGTCGATAATTTTCTAGTGTGTGTTTTTCATCTACAATTGCTTTTTCAGTGGCCTCGTAGAGCTGGTCCTCAGACACAGTCCTGCACAGTGCCAACTGCCAACGCTAACTGACTTTTGTTCCTCCCGACCAGAGAGAGGCTTGACTACTGTAGCCTACCGAGCCACTAACTCCAGTAGCTCCAAGAAGACTCGATTGTCTGTGAACTCTAAAGATGGGCTGATCTGCTATCTGGTGCGGAATTGCTTTTTTTTTTGTGTACCCGCCAGCTTGTCACTCCTCATGGTTGTGAGCTCGTCAGTACTCGGGAATAGCTACTGGTACCTGAACCGAGCACATGGAATGAAACCATGTTTTTCAAAGCCTCATCACTATCACCGTTCAATAGACTAGGCTAAGGTCCTACACACAAACTGCAAAAGGGAGTCACGGGATAGAAAAGGCCTGTCAGTACTCCGCACAGAGTGTCAGTTGTTTCAACCGAGACTCCTCTGGCCAGGCTCTACAATAGCCCAGCAATGCTCCACCAACTCCTCCTTTAGTCAACCACTGAAGAGATCCCTCGTCCAAAGCGAGCCTAAGAAATCTAACTGGTTAACTTAGCTCCTAGCTCAAGGCTGTGCAAGCTGAAGATCTGCGTCCCAAGCCCAAACCAGAGCCAGGGCTGACACTGTCCGTGCTCTGCACCGCTGCCACCGACTGGGTTCTCCGCATCCCATCTCAGGTCATTTCAGCCATGGACTCATTGATGCTCTGGAAGTCTACTCTGCACGGCATCGAGTCTGAGTCATCAGCCATCTGAGTAACTAAGTACTTATCAAGATACTTTCGACTACGGAGTGAAACAAAACGCAAGTACTCCGTCCTGCGTCTCCCCGAGACGCAAAGAGAAGACTTCCACTATTATTGCATGCATATAACTTAATCTTCTCGCTTAGACTCTTCGCCTCCCCTCCCCCCGGGGAAAGATCATTTCCAAGTCCCATAGGGACGTTTTGCATCAGCTGACTTTTTTTTTTCATCATTGCTGACGCATCATTCAATCTGGACTAGACGGTAATGTAGATGCAAGCTGCACTACTGCCTTGGACCTCAGGGACCTGGAACCCCGTGGACGCTGAATCTGGATGCGAAGGGATGGCCGACACGTGCAAACAACATGTCAGTGTCATGTAAGGGAGGCAGGAGGTCACTCGACTACTCCGTACTGCTACCAAATCTACCTAGGGTATTCTCTCATTGTATAAGCCATTGGCTCGAGTTGGCATCCACGTTTGTCAACGGCGTCTGCAGTGTGGCCTGGGTATCCCTGTTCCTGACCTGTGTAACCTGTGCCTCTACCCAAGGTGGAGGGTTAGGCAGGATCTACTGTCAAATATACAAGACTCATTCTGTTCCGAGATTCCGCCGGATACTATATATCAGGTTCAATTAAAGTCGTCAAAAATCATGGAGGTATCTAGGTAAGAAGAAGAAAAACAAACAGGACATGACCACACATCATATACGAGCATCAGAATCTTCCAAGTGGCTCCGCACATGCCGTATAAAAGAGAAAGATATAGACTCCGCATCCATCCACACTCATCAGTTGACGCGCTGGATCATTTGAAAGCAGCCAATGGCTCTTAGAGTCCGTCCGCGAGTAGCAAACTTCTATATAAATCATAGCCATGACACGCAAGGATCCATGCTGCCTACTCTCGGGATTAAAATCATTTCGTAATTTTTTTGTTGTTGTACTTTTTTTGTGGTCGTAGTGTCTACCGGAATTTGGCTCGGCATCGGCCCATAACTTCACCCTGGCAAACCAGCTCGGCACTGAACTCGCTACCATCGAGGGTCAGGTAGATGTCGAAGTATACTCGGTAGAATGTGCCCTGTGGTGTGTCCATGCGCTCAAAGTCGGTCTCGAGATTCTTGCGCGATAGGTCCGATGTCAGGGTTACAACCTCTTTGATGCCTGTATCGTACGTCAGTCCACGTCACTGGTCATAACAACAACAACAACAACAACAAAAAAAAAAAAAAAAAAAAAAAAATATTGAAACAAATTCAAGCACTTACGCGGATCCTTGGTGTACTCTGGACAGACATCCTCGTCACAAGCGTACAGAATGTCCTCGTACATTAGTGTCGCGCCCGGCGCCACCTGTCGGAAGAAGCTGACCTTGACCGGTTCGCCGATTTTGACTCGCTCACCCTTTTGGACAAAGATCTGTCGCGTGTACTTGCACCGGTCTCTGCCGTCCAGACTGGGAACACGGTACTGTTCTGGGTGATAGCCTTCCTTGAACGGCTGGAGAGTGGCCATCAGGTAGTGCCGACGTGCCACTCGGTGGGTGATCACTCGTTCCGTGATACCTGCGGTCACAGCTCCTTTGACAATCGCGGCAACCGAGTCCATGGGTCGCACCACCTTGGACTGATACTGAGGCGGTACATGGAGCTTGATCTGCTGGAACAGATATTCCGAGGCACCGAATCCACCAACCACAAGAACGTTCTGCCAAATCGTCAGTGAGAATTTCAGCATAGTCGAGATGAACCTACCTGAAGCGATCGATTCTGCGCTTGAATCGCGATGATCTGGTTCCGAACCAACTCGAGAATGCGGTTGACGACAGGCTCGAAGCATTGAAGGATTTCCTCATTGGTAAATGTCATGTACCCTTCTTCGATATTAGCCTCGGGGAAGTCTGCTTCGATACCAACATCCACAGCCCACTTCTGGCCATTGTTGCGGAAATCGGCTTTGATGCGGTTCTCAAAGTCCATAATGCACTTTGCATACACCTTGCCCGCGGTTCTCGAACCGTCGGGCAACTTCATCTTGCGAATCTTGGCCCGCAAAATGTTGCTGAAATTCCGGTTCAGAGCCGTCGAACCGCAGGAATCGCCCGATCCCGCTGTACACTCCGCCACGCTGAAGGGCTGCTCCTCTTCGACCTCGTACGCAATCAGATCCACCGTTCCTCCACCGCAGTCCACAATCAGGATCGCATCCCCGACTTTGAGCTGAAGCAGACCGGTCTTCGCGCAGAACAGTGCGGCAGCCTCGGGCTCCGAGATCAACGTCAAGCGATTATCGTTCTCGTCGCGCAGAAATCCGGCCTGCAGGGCCGCCGCCCTGGTCGCTGCCTTCCCTGCATCATTCCAGATCGCAGGCACGGTGAGATAGTATCGGATATTACGCTCTTCTCGAGTGAACACCTCACCAAGAGTCTTCTGTAATTGCGCCCGCATCGCTTGTCGCAACTTAAAGAGGTAATCGGCAGCAACATCAATTTCTGATTTGCCGGGAGGAAGAGGCGGTAGGTTGATGGGGTCGATATAAGTATTGCCGGAGAGCATGAGCTGTAGTTTGAACCATTCGACCTTTTGCACGCCGGTCTTCGGGTATCCAGTGGGTGCCAGAGCCTCCGCAATGTCCGGGCCCCAGCCTACCACCTTCTGATATTGATCGTAGTACAAGACGGTGGGAATCTAGATGAAACTCGAATAGTCAGAAACAACAAGCGCCAGGCGATGTTTTCCATAGAATTCTAAGCGCCCACCTTCTGCTTGGTATGCGTTCCTGCCCCAGGCCATTCTGTGATGATATCTTCGCGAGCCTCATTGTTGGTCGCAAAGGCGAACGCGACACCGGAGAATGTTGTACCAAAGTCAATACCAACAATCAGCTGTGCCTTGCTCCGACCAGCACCCTCGACTTCGACCGCGGGATTCCGTACGTTATACTGAGGCTGCGGCAACGAAGGAGGGATTCCATGTGGAACAGGTTGCTGCAACGGATACCCAGGCGGAGCGCCCACGGGCTGGACAGGCTGATGGCCGTACTGCACGTTGGTGTTTAATGGGGGTGGGTGATGAGCCAACTGTTGGCCGGGCGGCATGGGGCTGGTTGGCCGGCCCGCGGTGTTGTAAGTATAACTCGGAGGGCGACCCAAGGTATTCTGATTGTTCATGGGGAGACTGGTCGATGAGGAACTATGGCCAGAAGGCGGAGAGCTGGGGGAGGTGGCGGTTGAAGGCGGGGCGACGAGAGTGTGGGTGGACGGGCTAGGACTGGCGACTTGGGTAGCGGAGACGGAGACGCTACTGTTGTTCTTATTGCGTTTGAAGCCGAAGGATTTAAATCGTGAGCTCATCAGGTCCATGTGAAATGACCTGTGACGGAGGCAACCCGAAAACAGGAGACAAGGAGTTCAGGAGAAGGACGAGGGAGAGGGAGAAGGGGCGGGGAGAGGGGGGAGGGGGAGGGAAAGAAGGAAAACAATGAAAGAGACCGAGTCAGCCGGTGATGGAGAAAGAGGAAAGTCAGTGCTTGCAAAGGGCGGATGAAACAAACAACTCCTTTGAAGATTTTTTTTTTCTTTTCTTAAGCTTTCTAATCTGGATGGGTTAGGCAGAATTTGGGTGGAGGAAGAGGATGAACGATAATGATGGAGGAACACGAGCAAGACTGGATGAATGGAATCAAGGGATCAACTGTGGTGATTTAGTTTGCATGGGGGCAAGGCTGACACTGTGGAGGCGTCACAGAATACTGGACGTGCTGGATCATCAAAGACTAACCAAATCGATAAGCTTCATCAATATTGATTGAATTGTATATTGGAAGTGATTATGAATTGATGAGATGACATGCAAATGGATGCTTATTGTTATGTACTGACCTGACCTTGCTTATGGCTCCAGCACTTGGCCACAGCCGTTAGTTACTAATATGTCCTGTGCAATGCCACAGTTCCTGCGTCGACATTAATCTGGAAGTTTGAAGATATCGAGTCCTTTTGTTTGGTTATTACATTTTCTATCTTTAGTATCTCATTCCCAGTCAAGGGCACTGCGATTGACAGCTCTCCTCGCCATGGATATGGATATCCGAGCCCGACTCAGTCCCTGGTTGCCAGTATTGTCATGTATTGTACTTTACCATACATCTAAAACACCAGCCAGGAATCTGCCTGGTGTCCTACCGCATAAGTGTGACACGTTTTGATAGAAGCCTTATTAGTATGGAGAACAAGCGATCAATAAAGTTGCAAGCATTGCCACTACAATCCATCCAGCATGAGGTGATAATTGTCCTCATGCTCCACAGATATCCAACGCTCTCCCGTTCCTGAAACAGAAAGTGGAGAGAATTTCGGTCCTGAATCCGAGAATCGAGAATCAGGATACGAGCGATCTGCCTTGCCAAAGTGGAGACTGTCCGTCAAACCACCATCTCCCAACCTACTCCGTAAGTTTCCATCAGGTTCATTGACCATCGGCTTCGTTGGACGCATTTCCCACTCATAGACAGTGTACAAAGAAAATCACGTTCCTGACTGTCATTGCCCACTGTCACTGCGAGTACTCCATCTAATTGTCTCGGTAGATTTGTGGGAAATCACAGAACAGCCACAACCCAGCCACTGCACTAGAGCTGCTAAGCCATGTTCCTTTTCTTTGTTTGTCTAGTTTGTCTGCGGCTGAATCATGTATCTGTACTCCGTAAGGTACTCTGTACGGAGGCTGTGTTTCGTATGGTGTGATACCGTATCCAAAGTACCAGACTTCCGAGTCTCAAGGCTCAAGCGTTCATCGGGTACTTATTTCCTGCTGTATACAGACGTGTGCCTTATGTACTATCGATGTTATATATTTCTGAGCGAGCCAGCAGTTTCATGTGTTAGTAATATATACCGGGTGGTGAGCAGCAATAAGCCGACCCTTGATCTCCGAGGCGTGTTAGACTCAACTCGCAAGGCAGATTTTCACGATCCGTTTAAGTGCGTCTAGAGGAAAGCCTCTTGCATTACTTCAATTTTGGATTTCGGTCTTCTTGCGCGCTACCCAATGTGAGGGCCGGTACAAGTTCTGCAGCATACTCTCTGGATCCTGGATATAACCACACAGGGGTCGGTTTTCCGCCGACAGCCGTTTCTCGATGCTGAAGCCCATTCGCTCAACAAGGCAAAACACTTCTTCTTCTGTCAGTTCCACATTCCCCGGCTCCCCGATGCCCTGAGAGTGATCACTTCCACTGCCATGGCCTTTGTTACTACCGTCCTCAAAGTGCCACAGTAAGGGCCCAAGGTTGATCCAAAGACCGTTGGGCTTGAGGCAATGTCGGATGGTTTCGATATAGCGAATAAGATTCGGGGCTGTGTCAATGAAAAAAACGGTAGCCACGGCATCGAACGCCTCCTTGTTTGAGGGATTGTTGTAGAGCACGACGAAATCCGCCGCCGACATGCTCATTGTTCCAAATGCCGACGAGTCCTCGGCTTGAGCCTCCATCATCACTGTTGCAGGGTGCTTGTCCGGGATCATGATTTTCTGTAGTTGTTGTTCGCGCGACAGGAGGTTGGAGAAGTGCAGCGCGAACGGGTACAAGGCGTGCTGCTGAGGACCGCGGGTGTGGTTTAGAACCCAGCTGCTGGCCAGCAGCTGGTGATATGAGATCTCGTTGCCTTCTGCGGCGAAGCCTGCTTGACAGATCTCGAACACCAGTCTTCCCAGGCCGGCGCCCGGGACGAGCACCCGGATCTCGTTCCTGTCAGAGTGCCGGGTGTCGAACTCGTCGCGCAGATCACGGAGAACAGGCTCGTAGCATATCTCTCTCTCGGCTCTTCCCTCGGCGCTCCAGTCGCGGTAGAACTGGCGGATGGTTGAGTGCGCCTTGTTGACATCTGAAGACGTGGCCGTGCCGTGCCAGTTCTGCCGTGGATCATTGGGATCCGGATCGGCTGGTAGACCGAACGACGCGAGGCCTGCCGCGAGAATCGAGTCCGCGATGTCAGCATTGACATCGATAGCGTCATCTACGCGGTTGAAGTTGTCCAAGAGGGAGAACGGGGGCTCTGCCAGCATCTGCCAGTGCGACGATGGAAGAGCATAAAACGCTTGCCGGCGGCGATGTGTAGTGTTCATGTGTGCCGTTCTCCGATATTGCCTGGTCCAGGTCAGCAAAATATGGCTGTAGAATTAGCAGGATGATATTCTCAAAGGAAGATCAAAGCCAATGCATCTCGAATCGAAATGATCACAGACTCTGGCGACCTCTGTATAGCCTCACACACCTGAAAGAATCCAACGTAGCAAAGAGAACCCGTCGTTCTTCAGGTTCTGCCAGAGGATCAAAATCCCCGGACCAGCTTCGAACGTCTTCCGAGTCATCAACCTGATCATTTTGTTGTAGTTCGGTTGCCATTGTTGCTGAAGTCCTACGGAGGGGCTCGTCTCTGGCCTGGCTTCCAATTGCGCAAAGCTCAGAAGCGCAATGACTATTTCATTGCAACTTCAATGCGTGTTATTGGATCTAGTATCTTATACGACTGACATGTGCTGTTCGGATATTGAGAGTCTGGAAGAACTCTCTTTTGTCTGCGCACTGCGGTGGTGAAATCCGTGGACCCGCTCTATTTGGCGGGGAAACATCCAGAAAGCGGTGCTTCATTATCCGCGACATATCAGTTTGCACCACAGACATCGCTCACCTTTCTATCTACTCACTATAGATTAGCCAGACACACACCATACTTGTCCAAATCACAGGAGATACCTTTATTTGATATATTCAAGTCGTAAGGAGAAATCTCAGACTCTCGACATGACAACAGCACAGCCGGTCGCACCACAGACTGAACTTGTTACTCCGGCCTACAAACCACAAGAGATCTCCTTCCCATTACCAAAAGCACTCCATACGACCGCACACGTCCATTTGACCATCCTAGAGACATGCGTCACAATATTCCTAGCTACTACGACACCAGGCGAGCCCGGAGGCTCGCTGAAGCCGATGGGAAGTTTCATCTACGCCATGCCTGATGTAAGTTCCCCCCTTCGGGTCAGATATAATTTCATAGCCTGCCGGCATTTGTTCCAAACGATGATATGCATCTTATAACATCGAATAAGTCGATGACGTATGACAGCGCCATTCTCCCCGTTCGGTCATATCAACTGTGTTATACTCCTCCCCCTCGACGGAGGAATATACGTCCCGAGTCGCCAAGATCCTGGCCCGACGGATGAGCCTCCCTGTCTACGTGGGCTGTAGCATCGATCCTCGGGCCCTCGAGTTGGCCGTTGAGGAGGAGATGGAGGGTTTGAGTAAGTTGGTGGAGGTAATTATGGATAGGTGGGAGAAGACGAAGAGTCAATCCAAAATAACTGGATGATATCTCCAGTCGCTGTCTTTCTCCAATCTGCATTTCTGGATTGCCATGACAAGAATGCATGCTACTAATGCCGCCTTCTGTGCCACACATATGGGGCTTGTCTCACGGTTCTTCGAACCGAGGGTGCGCGGTGAGTGCTGAGTGTCAGTGGTCAGCTAGTCAC
This sequence comes from Aspergillus fumigatus Af293, assembly GCF_000002655.1. Taxonomy (NCBI): domain Eukaryota; kingdom Fungi; phylum Ascomycota; class Eurotiomycetes; order Eurotiales; family Aspergillaceae; genus Aspergillus; species Aspergillus fumigatus. Next base: position 4,095,560 of record NC_007194.1, read on the forward strand.
TATTCTACTGGCTCCCTTTGAAACTTCAATACCCGGAAAAGTTCTAATGTGCGTATCACCATATCGGTACGGAGTAATGAGTGAAACACAACCTCCATCAAGCTGAATCATGATATATATGCAAGGATTAATATGTCTCGGAGTCCACTTTCTCCATATTAATGGTGATCAAGGTTAGCGGGCATCGGTTGGGATCTGCTTTATCTGAATCTGGCTTAGTAGTGAGTAGATTTGGTGTCAATGTCTCGGATAGTGATCCCCTGGATGAGATGGTCCGCCCCGGAGCAAGCTACTGCTGCGTGCATACCGAGTTCCGATAGGGCTCACTCGCAGCTCCGTAAGCATGCGATTGCTTTGCAATTCGAAGCGAACGACAGGTCCGACTAGTGCTGACATAGGTCTGATGTCAGGGATGGTTGTATGATGTTGACACGGCATGACCGCGATGGGCCGCGGAATGGCACGCCTATGGGGCAACCATGGAGTGTCGTCCAAAGGAGAGAAGGATTCTCTAGCCGGTGACGCTGTCACCCTGTACGGTGCATATGCCCAAAAGAAGTGAATCGGACATGGGCTGATGGAACATAAGAAACCGATTCGGCAACGATTCCGAGGAGCCAAGCCAGCAGGGATCAGGGAGTGGATCACTGTCTCATATGCTAGGGAATTAAGTAATCATCAACAGCTTGACGTCTGACCCGAGCATGGCCGACGTGGCCTCTGGCGAATAAGTAGAATTAGGTCGGCTAGCATCATCTCTGAAACCTGAGTATGCGACACTCTTCGTGGCTCTAAGCGAGGTGCTAGTGTAGTGTCTCTTGGTCAATCTCAAAGCTCAAACGAGAGAGAGAAGGCGGCAAGGATACGGAGTACTCCGTATTGAGATACAACCCATCGCGTGGCCAATGAATGTCAAGTAGTTGGCAAGAGTCCATTTAATTTGGCTCGCAGTCGATAGATAAGAGCAAACACCGCAATGTCTTGCCAATGTATCCTTTATGAGGAAATAATTAATTACCACGGACGTCGAGGGCCAAAGCCACAGCTCAAAGGTCAATGCATAGCCACGTGGACTGTTATGTTCAGGGGATTCCAGGCAATGGCCGCTCCTCTGTGGACAAGAGGCCATTCGACCGAGGCTTACACCACGGATGAGAAGCGCAGCCAAGGCAAGTTGAATCTGCTGAATACAAAGAGTCAGGGATAAGACGTGCACCCCTTTCTTGACCTCGCGGAAATCCCCGAGTGTTGCACTTGGCTTTACCGACGACCTACTACGGAGGATATATCTATCGGGATTTACTGTTACATAGATCCCCATAACTCATATCCGAGATTTGTGGAAATAAATCATTATCATTGAAAATGGGATGACGAAAGCTGCTCATCCTTCGGCTTCCCCAACAAGCCGTCATTCAAGTGGATTCGTAGTACGTATTCTGGCGAATCGGTGCGTCCAGGTGTCTGAAATCCTCACCACATTGTGAGTGGAGCCCGAAAGCCTAATGTATCCAATCAAAACATGCTGCAACACGCCAGAGTCTGCCTCCATGTCTCCCGTGCGGCAACAGTTCCGTAAGTCCTTCAATGCTTTTTGATTGGATCGGCTCCTTTAATGCTGTGACGGGCACACGAGAGGTAAATGGCTGCTAAGTTTAGGCTACCTCCACCCTGGAAAGCGATCTGGTGTCCAGTAACGAGCTATCTTACGCGACCCGGAAGCCGAAGGTGGTATCTTACAGGTTGGTGATGAAATGAGGGTGTGCAGCCTATCAGCCATTCTTTGTGTATGGAGCACTCCATGCAGTTTCCCTGTGAGCGTTCAGTGCGTGTGGTTCAATGTCTCTCCATGGCAAGTCGACAACGATGTATTCGTCGCCCTTGTGTTCGGTATTATTTGGCCATTGAATGGTGCCACTGGAGTAATAACTCGCCCATGGCGTCGATATTGACCGAAAAGGATACTCAATGTGTTGAAGGAAACTTGGAAATGACCTCTCTGCTCTTTAGAGCTGTCAAGATGAAACAATAAAATTGCTTTTTTTTTTGCCGAGGTGTCAAGATTGGTTGTTCCTGATCTTCTCGTATGAATCTGACCGCATCCCTTCAATAATCATAACCACTCCATCGTTGACAGGGAAGGAAGAGGGTATGCCAGCCCCCAAAGAACCTGCATCCTATTAATAGTATGACAATTTTTGTACCTGGTTCAGTCCAACGCAGGAGAAAAGGACCCCCTGCAAGGCAAACATGTGTAAGTGAAGTATGTGACAGTTTCAGATGGTAAGTGCCACACGAGGACGAACCGGAACGGGCATCAAAGCAGCTAGTTGTAGCAGGCGCCTGGAAGCAATGCACGAGCCGCCTTGCTGGACTCCGTACCTTCCCATAAGTCTACAGGATGCATAGCAATAATGTTTGGTGATTGCCTAGATTTGTTGTTGTACGGGTGTTTTTTCCGACTCTCTTCTCTCCCGATTTTGTGATGGTTCTGCATAAGGAATGTATTCCTAAGATAACCTGCCTCTTTTAAAGTTGTAATCGAAGATCACTGCATACTTCGATTCATCAAAGTACTAAAAGAGTTACCCTTTATTGTCGTAGCCATTCAGCAAACCACTTTCCGATGGTGAAATCTGGCGATGGTTGAACAACACGAAAGCCTTAGTAATAAGATGACTCCACTTTCAGTGGCACACCCAAAGCATTGCCGGCCAGGCGGCTGGATCGACGCAGGAGTGAATGCAACGAAAAGAACCTTAGTATCAACGCACAGCTTACTGCTATTGTCATTGATCGGCGGAGCCACCAACACGAGGCACTATGGCAGAGGACGTTCTCCGTACTGCCTGGAGGTAACTCGGGCGAAAGACGGTCTTTGACCAGTCACAGCGCAGGGTCGACAAATAATGGAACCCCCCTCAAGAAATGGCTCGGATTATTGGTTAAGCAATAGATACCTATGTAGCTTTAGAATTGAATTCAAAGCCACAAAACTTGGAGACTATGAGCCACGTATCGGCCTTACTATCTAGTACTAGTCAGACCCTTTCAGGTTGCTGCCGCCACGCTATCAAAACTTCAAAGGCTGTTTCCATGAAATCCCTAGACTAGCCGGTATCCAAAACAGAACCTCCCGGCTCAGCATCCGGGCTATGCCTACCAGCCTTTTTAAGGTTCCATGGGGCTCAGCAATGGGGGTAGTCCGAGGCGGCCGTTGATGGATTGCCAAAGCTTACCCATCTGTAACAACGCAGGGGAGCAAAAAGCCGACTGCCTTCTATCTCGACAGATTTTTCTCAGCGCACGATCATGACTCAGAATACAGATAAAACAGATTCGTAATGGTATCTGAAGCAGGAAAGCACCCTCACCCTCTGGCCAGTGTCCGGAGAATATGCACAGCACGGACTCCAGCTTTGCCGGTGACGAAAAGAAGTAAAGAAATCAAGCGGACGAATCAAACGTTCTGAATGACATTCCGTCCAGCCCGTCTCGAACTCGACGGACCACTTGGATCCCTTGAAACATGATTTTGAAGTTTGAACGGTTGAGCCTTCGAAAGAACCATACTTTGGCTAATGTACCTCGCCTTATTCAACTGCTTATCCAATATCATACTCCCGGCTTGGTGGTGATCATCTAGGGAACTATCGCCCCAGGAAATGATTGCCACGGATGTGAGATACCTTACAGGGCCGCTTGCTTTGTTGCATACGAATGCTCGTTCTTGAAGCCAGAGATCTTATTCCGAAAAGGGTAGGTACCTTGTCCTAGGGGAGACATTGGCTTTAGAATGAACAGCATGGCAGGAGAACCACTCTGTACACTTCCATTGCCGATCTCGGGATACCACTTCAAAATTAGTCTACCTGCTAGCCTTGTCAATGGTCGAAACAGAGGCCTCATCTCTTTGATTTGCCTCCACTCATGGTCAACTACGGAGTAGACTCCGGGATTTCATCATGCTAGTTACTTTACTAGTCAGAAAATTGCCCAACATTTAGACTACTAAAGTAAGATATACACTTTGTAACGTTGAGCCAATATCAGTCCACAGGACCTTACGATCGTCATGCCCAATAGTAGTATGATAGCATGGTCAAGCCGACACAAGAAGCCGAAGTACGGAGTAGGTTACCCGAAACATTTCGCAGACGTACACTACATGAGTCTGCGAGCAATGAAGAAACCATCCCGTTGCTTTCTCATGAAGAATTCCTTGTCTCACCGGCCCAATCCCCACCTCCTGAGATCTCAGCCTACTCTATGCTATTTTGGTGTGAACTGGCGTTGTTTCAGCCATGCTCTGGCTCTGTTCTTTCGACCGGGGTCTGCCGAGAAAGTTTTCGGAGTTGCTTCCTGGAAGTTTCTTTTTTGCTCAAGACCCTGCGCACTGATATTTTTTTTCCCATCGTTTTATATTAATAAGATTCTCATAATGATAATAATATTATTATTATTTTACTAAATCGATCTTGTCATTTGAAGACATCTGGATCCTCTGGTAGAATACTACCCTGATCCTTAAAGCGCACAGTCATTATTGTTGTATTTTATATGTCAGCAAAGATCATATAATTTATTATTTTGTAGCCAATATCAATGTAATCTGGGCTTATCCTGACCAGGAAGCAACCCTATTCCATAGTTAGCATCATAACTAATGTTTCCCTTACCCAAAGATCCTTGTCTACTACTTGGTTGGTAGTCTGCTAATTACTTCTCCAATCCTTCTTCGCTTCTTCCTTCCCGCTTCTGTCCTTGTCATATGGTATCGATCTCTTAACCTGTCTTGGGTTAATTTAATAACATGTTCGATCGTCCAGTACTTAAATCCTCCACGTTCCCTTGAGCAGCAAATCACAGACCTCGGCAACTAGGTACACATTTCGGCTGCCTATCCGTGGATCAATTGGATGGCCTCATCTGTGACAACCACCACTGACTACCTATTGGACTTCTCCCCGCAGTCTGTCATCCTATCAACTTGAACACCGAATAGCCATAACGTCTGCCCTTCCGCGCCAACTCTAATCTTGCACCTATTTCCAAGGAACTGGTTGTCTTTATTATTTGACAGTGGGAGATACATTTATTTAATTGCCGTTGCACACGTCTACACTCTTTCGCCACCACAGCCAGCTTGACCTTTGTCAACTTCCTTTTTTGACTGACAGTCCTTTTTTTTAACTTTTCTTCTGCTCCTTTTACAACAACTATCATTATTTATTATGATTTGCGTGGATTGCTCTTAACTCTCTTACCCTCAGTGTTGTCTCAGCCCACCCTTTCCGCCTTCAGGAATAAACTTCATATACATTACCAAGCTTTCGCTCTATAAGCTTTCCATCATCAACCTGTCTCTAGAGTTGGCTTCCCCTCGGTGCAGCCAAGTCAACCCAACTGACGCCACTTTGAGCGTGGGCGACACACACACACTTTTCCAAGCAAGACGCGGCACCAACTCCCCTGATGAACTGGCTTTTCATGTTGCGATTTAGGAACCATGCAGACGCATTATTACCGCTCTCCGGCTAGCCCAAATCATCAGAGTGGTCGTTATGAGTTACCTCCAGTACAGTCAGTGACCTCTCCTTCTGGTCCTTTCCCACAGGGAACTTCCGCGGGGTTGTGTTCCGCTCCGCCGAGCAGGCCCGGCAGCGGACTGAGAATGGCTCAGCTGTTACAGCCTTTGGGACAACCACCCTCGACAACTTCAACATACACTCGTTCCTATGAGTCTAGCGGTTCCCCCGCCGAAGTTCCTCCAATCCGTTCGGATGTCTCTTCGCTCAATGGATCTGTATCTGGGGGCTCAACTCTTCCACCTGCATCTGCGGTGGGGCAGCAGCAGCAGCAGCCACCACCACCACCACCACCGCAGCAACATCATCATAGTCACCACCATCAACAGGGTCATCTACATCAGAAAAGGGCGTATCGCCAAAGGCGGAAGGATCCGAGCTGCGATGCTTGTCGCGAGCGGAAAGTTAAGGTAATTACTATTCGTGCAAGTCCAATGACCATAGATTGATTGACCCTGTCTTGTCTAGTGTGATGCGTCAGAATCGACCAGTTGTACGGAATGTACCAATCGAAAAGTGCGATGCCAGTTCACCAAGGAAACCAATAGACGCATGTCTTCTATCAAGTTCGTGGCTACGGCGATCTCTTCCATCCGGAAAAGTCCTGCGATTCTAACGTGCAAGTAGACAAGTGCAGGATTTGGAAAAACAGCTTTCATCGACCAAACAGCAACTTCAGCAACTGCGAGCGGGTATGCTGAGGTCTGATAATCTTATGGATTTGGAAATCGATGGCACTGGACAACCGCAATTGAAGCTGCCGGACATCGGGTATCGTCCCTCCAGAAGACCAAAAGCGCCAGTGTTGCAGGATCTCAGCGAGGCTCGAGTCAATCTGCGAAAGTACGGACGAGGGATTCTCAAGGTACCTAGCCCGTATCGTCAGCCCGGCCCTAAGTCGCTTTTAACTGCTGATCCACCTCGACTCCCTCCGAAAGACGTCGCGAATCACCTCCTCGCACAGTATTATTCGTGCATTCATTGTGTTCTACCAATCATCCACTGGCCCAGCTTCATGGTTGAATACGAGAATGTATACCGCAATGGATCCCTTGTGGGTGTTCCTCGGGAATGGGCCGCAGTTCTCTTCGGTGTGTTTGCCTGCGGATCTCTGCACACATTGGATCGGAATAGAGAAGAGGAGGGGAAAGAGTTCATCAAAACCTCTTGCGGGGTCATTGATGTCTGGCAAGATAACTTCACACTTGATCAAGCCAGATGTGCCCTCTTGGTCAGTATATTTCTTTACGAAGTCAATTCGAAATCAGCGAGCTGGGTATGGATTGGATCTGCGGTGAGGATTGCGCAGGAGTTAGGCCTCCATATTGAATCCGGTCCGTGGCCAGTTGTTGAGAGGGAAATGAGAAGACGTGTGTGGTGGGGGATGTACGCGTGGGACAGGTTTGTCTTTGGGAATGATTTCTTTACAGGCAACAATGCTCATTATTCTCTAGGCTTCTTGCGCTGGAGATGGGGAAGCCGGTTTTGATCAACGACCAAGATTGCGACGTTGATCTTCCTTGTCCGTTTGACGAGCAATACATAGCAGAGGGTGCTTGCGTACCCGAAGGCCAGCAGACCACTCCACTTCTGGCCACCATCCACGTCGTCCGCTCCATTGGCCAGTTGACTCGGACGTTACGAAGCTACAGCGTTTCCACCGGAACTCTTGAGACTTTTGAACGACACTTCAGCGCTTGCCTTGCAACCTTTCCTCCCCAATACCATCCGAAGTCCGATTTACCCCTCGATCCGCGCTCTCTTGCCCCGATTGGCTACCTTCAGAACGCTCGCCTCATTCTCCACCGTCATAACATATCTCCCTTTTGCTCTCCCGACGTACGATCGGCGGCTTTGGATTACAGCATTTCAATAGCAAAAGATACTGCCCATCTCCTTTCCCGTTGCATGCGCTATGCCTCGAGTACAGGGAACGATGACTGGCGGCCATTATTTGCATCATCGGCCGGGACGATGCTATGTACACATATTTGGCGTTGTTCGCTCTTGCTTTTGTTTCGCCAGGAATTTGCTGCGGCATTGGTGTGTGTTCAGGCTAGCGCTGTGGTGGGGGATTCGCACACCGTCAACGCAGCCTGTGGACGGTACATCGCCTTCTTCCTCAGATGCCTGCTGGAACGGTTGCGCCGGGGCGATGCAGCCATTCTGGAGCGGGACGAAGAAATGATGGCGTATGTGTCCGGTGACATGCAAGGAACCAGTGACGGCAGCTGGGTATGGGAAGGCAGTGAGACCGGTTCTCAGCTAGAGGCCATGTCCCCAAAATACGACAGCCCAGCATCGTTCACCCACGCAGTTGCCCGGAATGGTTGGCCTCACGGTGAAGGTTCAGAGATTGCTTGGGAGGGCTGGGAGTGGGTCGAGCGAACGGTCGAATATCTCTTGAAGGAGAAGCAGCAGCAGCAGCAGCAGCAAGAGTACGAGCGGCGGGATGTTCCACTGGCGGCGAAGCCAACCGAGCCGGCACTTCTCAAAACGGAGCAAACAGAGCCAGCACCAGCGAAAGAAATGAACTCGGTTCAGTCACGGATGACGATTGCGAGCATCATCTGATTTGTTCAAGACTGCATGTCAGAAAGGCTATGAGAGCGCGCTTGTATGAAGCGTCGCCAAGGGACTCGAGCTCAATCTCCACGTACACACTGCCTTCCCGAGCAGTCGCTCCGCGACAGCAGGAGCGAGGTACGGAATGGGGGCAGAAAATCTACTTCCGAATGGATCTTGTCGGTGCCTTTGTATTACCTTCGCCAGTAGTAAGACTGGATTGAGGGTTTGGGCCACATCCGGGACGAGATAATGGTTTATGACTGTTTTTTGCTTATATGCTTGCCTATGTATACATACAGTACAATATCCTAATGTCCATGCAGATAGTAACATCTATAGAATTATACCATCAACCGGGTCATAACGGTTGACAGGTCTGTTCATCATTGCTGCTGACCAAAAAGCGGAAATATCTTCTTGCAGAAACAAGAACAAGTAGAAGAAGAGGAATCTACGTCTCCAAATTGATACTGCGTCCAAACCGCGCGTACAGAGTAACCTTGAGCTGCTGCAGCTCCTCACGTACATCTCCCAAAGTCTCCTCCAGCCTGGACACCTCCAAATCAATCTGCTCGGTCGACGACGCCAGAAGAGACTGCGCGTCTGCCAGAGGCAGCTGGAAGAAGGCGTCGCCAATCTTGTACCTGCTATGCGTCAGCAACATCCAGCCTGACGGTGTACATGAATAAAGCAGAACACTAGAGGAAAGATACATACGGGACTAATTCATCCTCATCCGCCAACTCGAGCTCAGTCGAGATCTCCTCTAGATCCTCCTTGTCTTTCTAATTTACGTAGCATCAGTATCGCCAATTGGGGCCAATGGCATCCCCAGACTCGGAGAATGAGCGTGAGCGGGAGTGTAGACGTACCTGCTTCGCCTTGAGTTGCTCCTCGAGCACAGACGCGCGCTGATGAAGACGGCTGAACCGATTGATCTTCTCTTGGTCTTCGCGCCGGACTTCGTTTTCTTCGCCGCCCACTGTGGCTTCGTCTTCTTTGCTGAGCTGGGGAGCGTTAGGTTTGGCTTCTACGGTTGGGAATGGGGGTGGGGTTAGGAATCTCTTTTTTAAGACATACCATGCGGTGACTCATCATTTTGTTGATGGCTTTAGGGTTTAAGTGAGGGTTGAGAGCTTTGTGGCGATGGGCTTAATGGGCTTGAGTATCTGATTCTTGGTGGATTTGGAGACTGATTTGACTGTGGTGGGAGGTGGTCCGTGCGGGGCAGGATACAGCAGCATGGCTGTTCTGTTAGGATGGGACGAGATGAGATGGTACACGGAGGTGTCTATTGTCATGGAGCGGTTGAGGAAAGACAGCGTACTCGGTGAGTATTGCCATATGATCTATATGATTTGTAGCGACTGGTGAAATTAGCTGTGATTCTTGATCTGGACACGTGCTGCATCACTGATGCTCAGGAGCTGCGATTGCGTCCATTGTAGTGCAGAGTCTACTCATAGTTTCGAGGGCCATAGAAATGAAATACCGGTAGATACGTCTAGGACGCAGCAGAGTTACTAAACTGGCTATAGACTTCTCTAGTATTCTTGTCTGGTAGGAGAGAGATTGTCGATGCAAGTGGACGACAACAGTCGGGTGACATCATAATCTCTCCTCCGCAAGGAGGACCATTTAGAGCTAGATAGAATAGCTGCTTGTTGCCTGCTACGAGGGCATAATCGTTCAGCTCGTTGAGCATCAGTTGTTCTTCATTTCTACCTGAGTGCTGTGGGACGAGGTGATAGGAGCTGTCCTGCAAGGATCGCGGTCGCAATCCGGAGAAACGAATCCCCAACTACAAGCACGAGGTGAACCGCATCCAGCCAGCTAGCACAGCAATCTATCCTTTGATTCCCCTTGACCAATTTCGTCCGCATATATTATCTTCTAGTATACTGCAGCATAAGCACACACTTTTTTCCGATCGTATAATCCAGACAACCGGTCCAAATCGCGTTTTCCGACTCGGTGTCACATTGTTGGTCCGTGACCTCACACTCTGCCTTCAAGACAGGGCATCACCGTTCCTTTAAGCAACAATACCACCCTTGTGCTCTCGCTGAACAGAGGATCCAAAACCGATTATAAACGGCCTCGTCCATCGTGTAAGGCGACACTACGCACTGCATTTCCCTCGCTCGCCCCCTGGTGACATTCTCCCACTATGCGAATACAATCGAGCCTCTCATCGTGGTTCCTCTCCTCCGCTCTCTTCACCGGTCTAGCCTCGGCGTCAGGATCGTTCGACTGCCGTAATATCATCGCAGAGGGGATCAAATACGACCTCTACGGCTTGCACGGCGTGCACACGATCTACCATGTCGACAAGGCGGAAGACTACATCGTGAACACGACCTACGTGCTGGACATCTGCAAGGCGCTCGGCAAGGCCTCGATCCGGGGGGATCTGAAATGCGGGACTTCGAAGAATAGTGCGTGCCATGGCACCTAGGACCTGTTGAATTCAAGGAAAACAATGAATGAGTGCTGACTGTTGTTCTACTCTGTAGTCTGCGGATTCCAGTACAAGTATACCCCCGACGGCTCGGAGGAGATCAGCCATGCCTTCCCCATTGCCGGACTGGACCCCCTGGGTCACGGCAGCAAGGACGCCGAGGTCACGCGGCTGAAGGGAGATGGGCAGGAAGGGCTCCTGGTAAAACTGGCGGGGGGCGAGTACATCGACAAGGACAAGAAGAAGAAGGATGCACGGGCGGTGATTGAGTTCCAATGTGATCCCGATCGGTCAGGCCTGGAGGGGTTGTCTTCTGTGGAGGAGGAAGAGGAGGAGGAGGAGACGCGCCGGCGGTTGGTGGTGCGGGAGGATGAAGGCGACAAGAACAAGGAGAAGGACAAGGAGAAGACGGACCCGAATGACGGGTCGGATCCCTCGCGCAGCTTGCAGTTTGAGAGTTTCGGGCCCGCGGACGACGATGCGTACGTGTTGAAGCTGAAGTGGCGGACACGGTATGCGTGCGACAATTATGTCCGCGATAGGAAGGGCGACGGATCGAGCCATTGGGGGTTCTTTACTTGGTTGATAATCATGTATGTCCATCTTTCTGCCTCCCACCAGTCGAAAGCTAGTGCTAATAATCTACAGCCTCTTCCTCTGCGTCGCCGCGTACCTTATTTTCGGCTCCTGGCTCAACTACAACCGCTACGGTGCCCGTGGCTGGGACCTCCTCCCGCACGGCGACACCCTCCGTGACATTCCGTATATTTTCCAGGACTGGCTCCGACGGGTCATTAATACGCTCCAAGGGAGCGGGTCGAGAGGCGGTTACAGCGCGGTTTGAGAGGTTAGATCTGTGGCATTTTTGTGGCGGTTGGCATTGGCATTGGCACATACATATGTCGTGTTCTGACTCTAAGTTTTGGTTTACGGCATGTGTGCGTTCATTTGACGTCCTGAGAAATACTAAGTCGATGGGGATAGATAGCACTGTATGATGAATGAATTCAATTATTTCAGCCTGTGATTACGGAATAGTGCAGTACCCTGACCAGCTATTACGACTATGACCCTGACAAGGGTAGACCCACAGTATGATAATCTCCCTACACTCAAAGACATCAGACGCAAACAAAGAGACGAATCAGAATCAGAGTGAGAAACACGACTAAATATACTCCGTGGAGTACAAAGTATGGAGAACCCCGAAATGGCGTCATCAGAGCTAAGATCTCATCATCGTCGTCGTTGGCATCGTTATGGGAACATGGATCATCGCAGGGCATGTCAAGTGCCAACCTTAAATATTTGCTTAAATCCTCCTCGTTGCAATTTACCCACTTCTTTCCTTCTCCATTTCTGCAGCGGTGCAAGCCTACACTTTCATGGCGAATTGCTTCAAGTACAGGTAGTCCGGCATGTTGCGGTCGACAGCCTCGCGGATGCGAGCCGCGGCCTCGGGCCCGTACTTTTCACGCCATTCGGTGTCGAATTTCTCTTCGGATTTCGGAGAGTGCTATAAACGGTCAGTTTCTTCGGTTTGCAGGGAATGGTGAGGAAAAAGGGAGTGCTACAGGTTCCTTCGCCATCAGACCCTTCGACTCGATCGCATCGTTGTGGAAACCACGCCATTTCTCGAACGCGTCCCGTGCAATCTTGTGGTCCACGTCGGTGTCCCAGCACAGCATGGAGGGATCATAATCGAGTCCGACACTGCGGCAGAACGCCTCGATCATGGCGGCGGGCTTCTCGAGCATCTCATCTGCGTCGATGACGCAGATCTCCGCGCCAGACTCATGGAGGGCGCCGAGCCCGGGGACAACAGGCTGCGGCTTCTGGTTGTCGGTGAGTTCGTTGGCGTCCTGTTCGCGCGTGGCGACGTGAGGGCCGATCAGGCCCTCGCGGCGCAGGTAGTCGAAGACGCGGCGGACCTCGTCGTATCCGGCTTCGAGGGGGTCGTAGGTGTAAAAGCCGGTGATGTCGTCCAGGGGCGGGATGGTGCAGCGGTAGTAGGAGGGGACACTGAAATGTGGGTCGCGGATGAGGAAGGCGAAGTGGAAGCGCGACAGTAGCTCCTTTGGCATCACGGTGGGATTGCCAGGTTCGGGCTCCGTGTCGTACGGGTAGGGCTCGCTGGCCCGGGACTTGGAGTGACCGTTCTGGCCGGTCTGGTCCTGGCCGTTGCTGCCCTGGTCGACGTGGCCGTTGACCACGCCGTTTTCTTCACCGGTGGTTTGTCCATTGGTGCCGACGCCGCGTTTGATCCTCTTGAGTGAGGGGGCAATGCTGGCAGGCTTCCCGTCGGGAGGCAGAAGGTAGTGGATAATATCCTTGATGAAAACTCTCTTTCCCTGCATCAGGTAAGTAACGTTGCGAAGACTGACGCCTTGTGGATTCAGTTTGTGCATGCGAATCATTACACCCAAAATTCGCGGCCAACATCTTGACAGAGCGTTTTACAGAGAGATTGGAGAGAACCGAGGTGAGTGCAAGTTTTCTCCCGGACATGGCCATTGATCTCATCATGGCGGAATGACCGGGGAAATTACGAGAGGATCGAGAATGAGGTAGAACATAGGAAATCAGAGAACAAAAGAAAAGACAAGAAAAAAAGAAAAAGAAGAAAAGAAGACTAGGGTCGGACCTCGTTCTCGGCAGCTTCACGCTCGATTCTATCCAGCACCGTCTTGTATGTCGATTCGCTGAACCCACTGTCTAGTCGGGCCTGTTCATCATCGGCGAATCTGGAGCTGAGCCTTTCGGGACCATAGTAAAAGGCATCGCCAAAGGGCTCATGAATACATTGTATAGAATCACGGCGAGTCATAAAGACCTACGATGTACGGATCAGTCCCTTGTTCGGCCAGACCGTGCGTAATGCAAGGAGTAGCAAAAGGGATAGGTAGCACTCACTCTTTCAAAGGCCGTGGAGCATGCTCGAGGATGGGTAGCAACAAAAATAGGTTTCTGCGACATTTCTGATGAGCAGATCTCAATGGAGTCGAAATGACAACCAAGGCAGCAGCCTGTAGTGTAGATATGAGCCAAGTATTACTTCAACCAGGGACTTTTCACCACTGGTGTAGTAGTCTACTGGTGTCCTTTTCTTTTCCAATCGTATACTGTATCGAGACAGCAGGGACAATCAAAAGAAGAAGAGAAGCGGCAACGACAATCCTATCCAACGATCAGATGGGTCAGGTCAGGATGGCGAAGAATGCTTCAGATGGAGAAGAAGCGGGAGTGACCAGAGGACGATGAGCAAGCTTTTATATGCAGAGAGATGGTTGGATATGACAGGAGGAGGAGGGGGAAGAGTCGAGTATCCTTTCTTTCCTTTTTGAACCGGAAAAAGTAAATCCCTATTAGCTCAGTGGATCACCAAGTCAATTGTAAGAATAATAATAGTAATAGGAATGGAACAAGATGGAGATCGTCTGGACGGTTGAACCACGTTTAGCTACAGCCCGTCCGAGATAAGAAGGTCTGCCTTGGGAAGCTGGAGATGCTGCTTCAATCTCCGATTATTATTTGCTGGATAGAACCCACCTGGCCAAAGCTACTTCAGAAATATCTCACAGTCTCTGTCTTCTGTGACTGTATGGTTGATGTAAGTCATGATTCCCCAAGGTATGCATGCGCCTAAGTAGGAATCAATATCTATCTATCTACCCCCCCCCACATAAAAAAAATCATAAAAAAAAAAAAAAATCAATGATTCCCCTCTATGGGATTATTCGATTCTCACTCTATTTTCTTGAATCGTCTACCTTGATTCGCCGCCTCCTACGTATGTCAAAGGAACAATTCCGAGGTCTGACCAAGTAGTGGATTATGCAGTGCAGTACCTGAACCACGGCCACAACGACGAGGGGACTTCCTGCACAACAAATCAAGCAGAAAAAAGTGAAAAAGTGGGGGAAAACATGTCCACGCAGGCGTTGAGAGGCGAGACGGTTTCTGTTCCTGCCAGTTAGTGTGCCTTAGCTTCGTTGGGATACCAAGTACCTAGACACCAGCCTGGCTGTTCGTTGGTCGGAAGCAGGAGACATCCCTGTTTTGCCCTGGATTGCCGAGGAGAACGGTGCAGATAGAGAGTGTCTGGTCAGTATCTGGTCAGTATTGGTCTGGATGGGAGATGAACCAGAAAGATCCCGCTTTGACGTCATGGTTGAGTACTTGTGAAACTGCAACAATGAAGCTCCAGACTACAATAGGGTACGGTTGGACTATGGATTATGAGGATCGTTTCCACATATTTCTAGAGAAACCCTCTTTGAACAGGACACATCTGAGATTTTGAGTGGAGCTTCGAGAGGTACTCCGTAGAGAGGTACCTATTACCCTCAATGTCGAGGCAACGTGGGGTGGATCATCCTCTCTGCTCTGATGGGCTGACTGACTCGAGTCACTCGACACTGAACGCAGGTGCGGGCGTTTTCCATCGTCCTTTCAGCTTCAATCTATCCCGTATTCAGCCAGAATACGTTCACGAGCAGTGGCAGAAAATGGTCTGATCGCTCAGTAAGACCGCATTGATACCTTCACGTCCTATTGAGTGTGTTGAAGGACGCGGTTGTGATTGGCCCAGGTCAACGCAATCAGGCAAAAAGGCAACAAGGCAACAAGGCATCCACAAGTCCTTTGGGGCCGTTGGCTCCACCTTCAAGCAATGGGCAACAGGTGACAGCTCTATTCAGCAGAGACCGACAGCTGCAATGTAATCTTATCGAATTTGGTCCAGTACTCTCGTCAGTTGATCACAATATTATCGAATAAGTAAATAAACTCAGGATTCACCTGCTTGAGGTTAGCTCGTTCTTTAAGTGACAGTCGATCTGTTGATTATATCAGCTGCTGGCACGTGATGGGGATCGATTGTTCTGGAAGGCGGTGGAACCCACTCGTGTCGTCATGGGGCAACAGAGAGGCTTCTCGACACTGCGAAGAATGGGCTGATGATACCCAACTGCAGCTATATCTAGCTCCGCTGTCATCCGCGCAGGCTGTTTCTTCTCTTCTTTTGTGTTTGTTATCACCATCATTATCATTACCTGACACTCAATTCCGTTTCACAATGAACGGTGCTCAATTCACAGACAGAGCCAACAAGGCGTTATTGGACTCGAGCCATCTGGCCGAGCAATACGCCCATTCTCAGATCCTCCCGATTCACCTCGCTCTTGCTCTCCTCAATCCTCCACCAGATGACTCGAAAGATCAACAAACCGCCACACATCCCTCGCACGACTCTTCCACCGCTCCGCTCTTCCGCCAGGTCGTCGAGCGCGCTCATGGCGACCCTCAGCTCCTCGAGCGTTCCCTCATGAAGCTACTTGTCCGGTTACCGAGTCAAGATCCTCCTCCCGACACAGTGAGCGTCTCACCCGCCCTTGCCAAAGTCATTCGTGCGTCGACCGAGCTGTCCAAGACGCAAAAAGACAGCTACGTTGCCATTGACCACCTCATCCTCTCGGTCGTTCAAGATTCTCAGGTGCAGCGGGCACTGGCGGATGCGAACATCCCCAATGTCAAGCTGATCGACACCGCGGTACAACAGATCCGAGGTACACGGCGGGTAGACTCCAAGACTGCCGACGCTGAGGGCGAGAATGAGAACCTCAAGAAGTTCACCATTGACATGACTGCTCTGGCCAGAGAGGGCAAGATCGATCCTGTCATTGGTCGTGAGGAGGAGATTCGTCGAGTCATCCGCATTCTCAGTCGACGGACGAAGAACAACCCGGTGCTGATCGGTGAGCCCGGTGTCGGTAAGACCACTATTGTCGAAGGTCTGGCTCGCCGTATCGTGAACGCCGATGTTCCGGCCAATCTGGCCCAGTGCAGGCTGCTTTCCCTGGATGTCGGCTCGTTGGTGGCCGGTAGCAAGTACCGGGGGGAGTTCGAAGAGAGAATGAAGGGCGTTCTCAAGGAGATCGAAGAATCCAAGGACACGATTGTCCTATTCGTCGACGAGATCCATCTTCTCATGGGTGCAGGCTCGAGCGGGGAGGGAGGTATGGATGCCGCCAATCTGCTGAAGCCTATGCTCGCTCGTGGTCAGCTACATTGTATCGGTGCGACCACGCTCGGCGAATACCGCAAGTACATTGAAAAGGATCAAGCATTCGAACGACGATTCCAACAGGTTCTCGTCAAGGAACCTACCGTCTCTGAAACTATCTCCATTCTCCGTGGTCTGAAGGAAAAGTACGAAGTCCACCATGGTGTTAACATTCTGGACGGCGCTATCGTTGCCGCAGCCGAATTGGCTGCCAGATACCTCACTGCTCGCCGACTCCCCGACTCGGCCGTCGATCTCATCGATGAGGCGGCTGCCGCCGTCAGAGTGACCCGCGAGTCGGAGCCCGAGGCCCTAGACAACCTCGAGAGAAGACTCCGCCAGCTGCAGATTGAAATCCATGCCCTCGAGCGGGAAAAGGACGATGCGTCCAAGGCCCGGTTGGAAGCTGCCAAGCAAGAAGCCGCCAATGTGACGGAAGAGTTGCGGCCCTTGCGGGAGAAGTACGAAAGCGAGAAGCAGCGCAGCAAGGCGATCCAAGATGCCAAGATTAAGCTCGACTCACTCAAGGTCAAGAGAGACGAAGCGGAACGGTCCGGTGACACTCAGACAGCTGCCGACCTGGAGTACTACGCCATTCCAGAAACCAAGGCCTTAATCGAGCGACTCGAGGCCGATCGCATCAAGGCAGACGAGGAACGTCGTGCTCGACATGGTGACAATGGCGAGGCCCTGCTGGCCGACGCGGTCGGACCCGATCAGATCAACGAGATTGTCGCCCGTTGGACTGGTATCCCTGTCACCCGACTCAAGACCACCGAGAGGGACAAGTTGTTGCACATGGAGAAGTACCTTGGCAAGATCGTTGTGGGCCAGAAGGAGGCTGTCACTTCGGTCTCCAATGCCATTCGGCTGCAACGGTCGGGTCTCAGTAACCCCAACTCGCCTCCAAGCTTCCTCTTCTGCGGTCCCTCCGGTACCGGTAAGACTCTGTTGACCAAGGCACTTGCCGAGTTCCTCTTCGACGACCCCAAGGCCATGATCCGGTTCGACATGTCCGAGTACCAAGAGCGGCACTCGCTGAGCCGGATGATTGGTGCGCCTCCCGGCTACGTGGGACACGATGCTGGTGGTCAGCTGACCGAGAGTCTGCGCCGTCGGCCCTTCTCCATCCTTCTGTTCGACGAAGTCGAAAAGGCAGCCAAGGAGGTGCTCACCGTTCTTCTGCAGCTCATGGACGACGGTCGGATTACCGATGGCCAGGGCAGAATTGTCGACGCCAAGAACTGCATCGTCGTCATGACCTCCAACCTGGGAGCCGAGTTCCTCTCGCGCCCGACCACCAAGGATGGCCGCATTGACCCTCAGACCCGCGAGCTGGTCATGGGCGCTCTCCGCGATTATTTCCTGCCCGAGTTCCTGAACCGGATCTCCAGCATCGTCATCTTCAACCGGCTCACCAGGAAGGAAATCCGCAAGATCGTCGACCTGCGCCTCAACGAGGTGCAGCGCCGTCTCGAGCAGAACAACCGCAACGTTACCATCCAGTGCACCGAGGAAGTCAAGGATTATCTCGGCGAGGCAGGGTACTCACCAGCGTACGGTGCCCGTCCTCTGGCGCGGATCATCGAGCGCGAGGTCCTCAACAAACTCGCCGTTCTCATCCTGCGTGGCAGTATCCAGGACGGCGAGGTTGCCCGGGTGGTCATGCGCGAAGGACGCATCGACGTTCTGCCGAATCACGAGGTGGAAATGGAGGAAGACGAGGAAATGGTGGATGAGGACGACGCGCTGGCGGAGATCGAGAACGGAAGCGGTGACATGGATCTTTATGAGTAAAGGCAAAAAAGCGTTTTGCTTGGAATCTACGATAAAACGAGTGATGAGCTACGACATGTTTTTTATATAGGTTATATGGTTTTTGTCTACCTGCATGATAATCGACAGACTTGTACATAATGATGATAATAACATTTGAGTCTACTCAAATCTTTTCAAACTGTCTTACACACGCTCGTAGTCTATCTAGTCTACTCCGTAGCATTCCTCTCCCGAAACCACCTCGCAATCTCCCTCGTCTGGCAAAATTCCACCTCATCCCCCCACCCCTTCACCCACCCCAACAACCGCTCCACCATCCCAATCACATGTGCCATGCCACTCGTATCCGGATGCATCAGCACAGGGAAGATGGGTTCCTCCTCATTCTCCCGAATCCACAGGAACCGATCCCGCCACAAGTTCTCGATCACCCGCACATCCGTGTACCCGTGCGAGTTGGGCACGTGCGGCAGGAATTGCATGGGGGTCATGTCTTCCATGTACCAGTTGCAGGGGACGCAGACGAGGGGGCGCCGATCTTCGCGTGCGTTTGCGCCGGCACTTGGGATCGGGTGCATCCAGGTAGACGCCGGCTGGGAGAAGTCGATCGGTTGGAGGGCGGGACGGCGCGGGGCGAAGAAGGGGTGGCAGTCATGGTCTGTGAGGGATGCATCTGGGTGTCATGGTCAGTATATTCGGAGCATTTTCATGTCTGTTCATTTGTAGTGGAAGAGGGGAGGGAACGCACCGTATTCGAATCCAAATTCCTCAAGGAGATCGAGCGTCGACTCGCGGAGCTGGTAGAGCGGCGCGCGGTAGCCCACTGGTTTCTTGCCTGTGAGCTTAGTCGCGATGTCGATGCACTTCACCAGGACGTCGCGCTCCTGCTGCGGGGTCATCTGGTAGGCGCCTTCGTGGGCGTATCCGTGCAGGCCGATCTCGGCGCCTGAGGCGACGACCTGCGCGACTTCGTCCGGGAAGCTCTCGGCGGAGTGGCCTGGGATGAACCAGGTGCAGCGGTCGGCGAGGTTGAGTTTCGCGAGCATGCGGAGCAGCCGCGGGACGCCGACTTTGGCGGCGAAGAAGCCGGCGGAGTAGTCGGCGAGGATGTTGTCCGGGTGGTGGCCTGTTCCTAGCCAGCCGGAGACGGCGTCGAGGTCGATGGATACTGCGACGCGGATCTTGTTGCGTTTGGGTGGTGATAAGCTCTGCGGGATGGATTGTGTCCGAGCCAGGCTTGTTGCTTTCGGGTTTGATGGATCGCTCTCCTTCCAGAGTAGGCGGCCTTCCATCCCTCCGTCGACACTGAGGCATTGGCCCGTGATATGGCCGGCTGCGCGGTGCGACGCCAGAAATGCCATGGTACGTGCGACGTCTTCTGGCTTTGCGATCTTCTTGAGGCAAACGCTATGATTTTGTCAGGGAGAGTCTCTCCAGGCTGGTTGAAAGAACATACGTAGCTTGGGCTTCGGCCCACAGTTCCTTTGGATCATCCAGTCTCCCTTCGATCATAGGTGTGTCCACCCATCCTGGCGCAACGGCGTTGATTCTCGCCCTACTATTCAGCCGGACAATCTCGTTCTTGACACTCTTCACCAATCCATACTGGAGACCAGCTTTGCCGGATGCGTACTCGGCATGGCCCTCCTGCCCGAACACCCCCGTCTCGCTTCCCGTCACGACAATGGCCAGATTCTCCAGCTCCCTGCCCATAGCCTGCTGTGCGGTCCGTGCAGCGCGCAGGAAGTGCTTGATGGTGAGAAACGTGCCGCGGACGTTGACGCTGTACGTCTTCTCCCATGTTTCCAGTGGGAGCTCCCAGATGGGATAGTCGTGGCTTTCATCGGTGATGCCGGCGTTGGCAATGAGGATGTTGATGGGCCCGAACCGCTTGACGGCGAGTGCAATGCCCGATCTGATGGACTCTTCGTCGGAGATGTCGCCGCGCTGGATGTTGAGTCGGGCGTAACTCTCGCCAATAGTGTCTGAGACCTCGAACGGGCGGAGGTCATATGCTGTTACCTTGCATCCTTGGTCTGTTAGGAGACATGAATTAGCAGACTTCAATGTAGTCGCATATAATGACATTTACGCAGCTCATCGGCCAGTTCTGGCCGATGCGCACCACAGACGATCGCGGTCTAACTGGTGGATAATTGCGATACAGCGTACACTTAACTTTGCTGATCTAGCTTACGTAGCACGTCCGGGGTCTCGAAAGGCAACACATGCGATCTACACCTACCTAGGAATTCCTGAACGGCTCGTTGTCCAATGCCCCCAGCAGCACCGGTTATGAAAACGTGGAGGCTCTCCAAGCCCAAGAACGAGGGAGAAAGGTCCCCCGACATGTTGTAAGCTGCAAGTTGCAATGCAAAAAAAGAAAAAAAAAAAAAAAAAAAGAAACCCTAAAGCCAAAGTTTGCTAGAACCACACGGGGCTATGACGAATAAATCAAGGCAAAGTTGGCTGGTAATCAATAGCGGCCGATCTCTTGCTCATCACTTAGCCGTGCAAGTGCAACGCACACTCCTTGACGAACTATGCTTCTGAGGTCAGGAACCTTAAACGATTGCTAGTGTCTATATCGGTGGGGAGAAGCACTTACCGCAAGAAAAAGGTGCTGAGAGACAGTCATCGCCAAGTACATTTCCTATCAATCGAGAATTGACACGATGATCCTCCATCATCTCACAAACACGCGGGGCCCTGGTCAAGTCACGTGTATTCTGGTATTGTCCAGAGGTCCAAAATATGCATCTTCGTTTACTCGCTAAGACTACTCTGCTGGATACTAGCGTAGCCTAGGACTGCGCTCCCTCGAGACTCCTCGGTCGGCAATTCCCCACAGGAGACTTGGAAAATGACTCGCAATTGCCACCGCGTATTGGTCAGTACCTGCAGTTTGAACCAAGATAGCAACAGCCACAGAGTGTCTTCTACAGAATATGCCCACTTTGGTGTAGGCGAACAGGGACAGTGACCGTGTGCACCTTGTCTGATCTCCTCCGTGTCCTTGCACTTGCATCTTAGTGATCCAGTCTGCGGAAGCCTGCCTAAACATGTTAACTACTCTGTATGGATTCGCCAAGCAGTACGGCCTCAACGTTCGCAGTCCACAAATTACTACCCTCTCGCATGGATACATTCCGGTTGAGAGTCTAGGCAGTCATGCTATTCTCGGAGATACACAAATAACGTATTGGTCTGGGTCTAGCACCTGACAACGGGCCAAGCGATATCCACCGGACCAACCAACATGACGTCCATGGACACGGTGTTGGGTACTATAATCCTTGCTATTCGAACTAGACTACTCATAGATGTCCTTGCGCGAAGGATCAGCTCACGACTCACGACAGAATATGCACACACCACGTGGAACGCACGCCATACATCATTAGGGCGTGGACTGGCCTAAATGAATCCTTCGCTTACGGAGTGCACCCATGACTCTGGAGTCGACAAACCCGACAACCACCCTGAACCGAACTTCAATGCCGATTGACCGTCTGGATGACATGATTTTGTTGACACCTGCCTGGAAAGAAACTAAACCGTCCATATCAGGAGAATGAACAGATTGACCATGACCAGCAAGATAAAGCGAACCGCGGTTCAGCAGGTGGGAGCGCGCGCCCACGGTCCTCAGCGTGATCGGTGTCCTTCCAAAAGTTTTGGTCTGTTCCCCACCAAAGCGTCTCCTCTTCAAAGGACGATTTTCGTACCAGATTTGCGCCCAATTCGCAAGACAGTTTAACTGGTCGACCTCAGTTCATCGGGGTGTATGATTCAGTCCTCCCGACTTCAATAGTTAGTTGTTTCACACTCAATTCCAAAATAAATAGTCAGTAATGTAAGCTGTTGTAACTTCTTGTAACTACGCAGGCAAGGTGGCATTTCATTCATTCCAAATCGCGGTGGAGCGGGCGTGATCCGATCCCGATGGATGCTCCATCTCGTTTCTACTTTTGGTAGGACCCCCCACAGGTAGTACGTTGTGAGTATTCGCTAAAGCTTTAGCCGGGGCCGAAAGAAGACGCTTACTTGATATGACTTAGTAACTTGCTGCTGTCTCGGATGACGCCTGCCGTTTGAGTCTACGATCATCAGGTACGGAGTACGTGGCCAAGTACTTAGGTACCTACTCCGATGGCCGGTGGCCGTCTCGGCAAGAAGCACGGATATTGGTCCAGGATAGGCTCGCGCGCTCTCTCTCTCTCTCTCTCTGTGTCTCTCTGTGAGTGTGAGTGTGTGTCGATAGCGATGCTGCTCGTGTTCTGAGTTTCGGCTTGCAATCATGCCATCAGTACCTCTGTACTCTGTGGATTTGGAACCCTGGTTAAACAACTCTGGAGAGCTAAGCTCTTGGCCTATGCAGCTTAATGTAAAAGATCGAGAAGATTTCCTGATTGAGAAAGGCGGCAGTTGGGAGTCGGGCTGGGTGCGGTGCTAGGGACTTAGACTGGCTTCATAGAATCCATCAGAATCGATTGCCTCTCGGTTGTGAGAAGCACTAGGACAATGGCGGGCGCGGAAATGCAAATTACATATTCCATGTTTCAAATATATCAATACCGCACTGCCCCCACGATACCTGACGCAGTTCCCGGGAGATCTGCAGGTGGGAGTGGGCAACCCGGCAATACATTTCAGCTGAAAAGTTTGAAACATTTTGTCATATCTGCCAATGTTTTTTTTTGTTTTCTCATACTGCTTTTTTTCGCAAATGGCATTGGCTGACCGGATTTGCGAATATTCTGGTTTGTGCGCGATCTTCATATACGCCCTCACAATCAATTCTGGTTATCCAGGGGTTTTTTTTCTTGCATGTAATCTCTGAAGATCAATCAATAATTGATTTCTCACCCCATGGTTGGGTTCAGGATTCCTAGCCTCCACAGCTCGATCAGGCCGGACCTGGTACCCCACTCGAGTAGAAATACACACTATATCGAAAAGCCGTTTTGGTAGTGGACATCAGTAGATCGTAAAATGAGGAAGAAGTAAAACAGATAGGTCACAAAAGAGAGAAAAAAAGGTATATACAGTTGTCTAAGTCTATGCGAAGAAAAAGAAAAGAAAAGAAAAGAAAAGAAAAGAAAAGAAAAGAAAAGAAAAGAAAAGAAAAGAAAAGGGAAAAAGAAAAGAAACTCGATCGTGCTTCATCAGGGCTGAGGTTGGGGACGACCATTGGCGATCTGCGCATGGTGGGTATCCCAATATTCTGGTGGGCGGGTCTCGCGCTCAACCGTCACCGTCACGTCTTGTCGGATTCGGAGAGCACGATCTGACCCATCATCGCTCAGGTCCCGCTCATCACTTTGGTTGACACTGACATCAGAAACCGCTTTCTGATGATGCATAGCCGTGCTTGTGCTTGTGTAGTCTTGCATGTTGTAATCCCCAGACCGTAACTGACTGGCGGGTCCGTAAGCCCGAAGCCCGGATCCCTTGCTGGTCCAAGGTCCTGACCGATACCGGTCTGTGCCTTTCTTGGATCCACCTGTCCAGCTCTTGAGCGCGGGAAACACATCGCGCAGTAGAGACCAAACAAGAGGAAGGTTGGTGACGAGAACGGCGACGGTTGCTTCGCGGAAATACCAGTTCATGTAGACGTAGGAGATCAACGAGGGAACCAGACAGTAGATTTTGTTCAGGATGGCCGCAACAATGACAAAAATTCCCATGCCGAAGAGGGCGAGAAGGATTACTTTCTGCTTCAGAGGAACGCGGACTTGCACCAGGAGCGGAATGGCGACAGCAAGCATGAAGATATCGGCGGAAATGGAGATGGCGCCCTGGATGATCTCATAGTACTGGTATGACGAGCATTGGTCTGTACGGAGTTAGCATAAGATTTATCCTTCGCGACAGCGGTCATATGGGCGAGAACTGACAGTCAGGCGTGGGTACGGCCCAATAGTTGGACAGAGGCCTGCAGATGAGAAACAATGACAATTCCACCGCCACGAAGCCTAGGGCGACGTAGACTGAAAGGTAGGTGACCCATTTACGTGCCTTCAGGCCGTCGCTGTGTAAGAACCTTATTAGCCGTACCTTCAAGGAAAGGCACCAGAAGTGAAGACCTACGTGATACGGAAATAGATCACCAGCATGCAAACCTTCATCGCCCAGATGGCTAGAACAAACGAGTGTTCCGACACAAAAACCCATTTGCTTCCCTTGACACGCTCAGCATGGGTAGCTGGCGTCAAATTCGCTATGTCTTCATCGGTCATCAAATTCGAACCCCCTCCCGAGGCAACTTGATTCAGGGCAACACATAAGAGCGTGTACCATAAGACAGCGAAGAGCATAAGATAGTCGTCGACTTGCAGGTTGCGGATACCCAGTCGACGTATACGTGCGACACTATCAAGACAAGGAAGTTAGTATCAGGCTGACAAAACGAGCGCATCGCATTTTTCAAGGCATGGTACTCACAATCGCAGAACAGTTCCCAATATTCCTACACTATAGAGCACCCATGTTTCCGTTGCAAAGCGCTTTGAAAAGTCGGGGCCTAAGTCTGACATGGTGTCGGACTTCGACCTGATAAACCGCAAAGAAAAACAGAGGTTAGCTAAATAAGCAATGAAAAGGCACCCTTGTCAGGGACCACAGTGAGATAAATAAGACAAGCAGGGTACCGACATCGTGGAGAGATAAACTTTGGACAAATCAGCTCATCGGCTAATGAAGACATCCAACACCAGGACGCCTGCCAGATTGGGCTTAAAGTCTGATTGTGCTGATAGAGGGGTTTGTTAGTTGGCGATAATCAATCATGAAGTGAAGAACGTAGTGAGCAGGGGTGGTTGATTGGATGTACATCGCTGCGTGCATGAGTAGCTGTCCCAGAGAATTGGCAATGTTAGTCTCGTGGGCGAACCCCGGGCCAGAGAGGACAAACACAATTCCATTAATGAGTTGATAATAATGACCCATGGCTCAAAAGAGGTTCATCCTGGCCAGTGTGGATACCAAGAAATGTGGACCTGTAGGTATATTGAGACGAATGTGGAAGCATGGCACAATCGGATAAGTGAACGAGGACGACGTAAGATTGGCCAGGACCCGGTCATGATCCTTTCCAATCAGAGTCTCGAGAGCATGATTCAGAGAAAGGATTTAGCTCACCTCGTGGAATGAGGTAGTGGGATGGATTTAGTGTTTGCACATTTGGCCATGGGAGCGCCACTGTCAAACTTGATTTGTTGAAAATTATAATCCATCACTAAAATCCGGTGCATCGAGCCCAGGCTGGAAAAAGAAATCTTCTGTCTGTGATGTTGTAAGATATGTATATTATGTATTTTAAAGTGAAAAACTCTCTCAAGGTAACATTAACTAGACGACAACCCGCGCTGTTAGTGGAGAATTCGCTCGTTAAAACTTAGCCCTAACTCAAATTAGAGTTAGTGCTGACGTCTTTTTCATTTCTGATTGACACAAGCAGCTCTCATCCATGACCCCATCGTCCCACTTCACTACGGAGTACCTCTCTAGTCAAGTACCCTCCGTTTCTTTGAAATTGGACTCTAGCCGATTCTGTGGTTCGCCCCAGGCACGAAGTACTGCTCCATAGATTTGCAACCAGATTCACAGTCTTAGGTCGATCCTTCCCCTCAAGGGAGACTGCTTGCATCTGAGCATGGTCGATCGTTTGCCTCAGATCTGTTTTGAAAGAACCAGGCACATCAGCGATCAGATACTACGGTGCACAGCATAAGTGCATTAGTCCGCAATTAAGTTCTGCAGACTTTGCAGAGTGCACACTACCCTAGTAGCTACATACACTTGGCCAGTTTAGTATCTCCGACCGAAGCGATGTTGCCAGGATTCTTAGACCAGGATCCTTGCATTAAAAGTAAAAAAATAAAAGAGAAAAAAAATTTCAATCCCTGTCTTTTGTGGGTCAGGGGAAACTTCGTCGAAGCCGGTACTTCGCCTACAATTTGCAAGCAATCTACGGAGTATCTAGTGTGCAATCATAGATTGCACCACTACTTGTTCACTAATGTAGGCTTGCTACATGGCCGTGGCTGCCCTGCAGCATTACATGATGTTCCACGGTCCCAGCAACATGGAGTCGACTCTCAGGTCTAAACTGACTGCGGAATCCGGCCACCCTTTCCGAGCATTACTGCGCCCGGAAAAAGTATGTTTCACCCAGTAAACGATCCAATATGCTAATATGCTAGCCAACTGGTGCTAGCCTTGTTGACGCCGGCCTCAGCTGGTGCTGATATATTCTTTCTCCAGTCTAGGCTCGAGGATGTGGGCATAGGACAAACCCCCTTATTATTGGTTGACAGCTGGTTCTGCCTTGATATCACTGAGTCAAACACTCTACGGGGCTTCTGGGTCCCTACAGTGATGGAAGGACTCGACGGTGTTTGAAGAAGATAACCTATCTACGGAGCTTCTGTATGCCTAACTAGCCTCTAAGCCTCCACCAGGAGGGCGGGGCATTCTTCCGGTAACGCGGCGCATGCTCATTCACGGTTACCACCTGGCATTGAGAGTCGAGACTCAGTCGCCATGGTAGTTTGATAGGTAATGGCGAGTCGCTTATCGAGTCACTAATAACCCGGCATAGGTGATCTCTGTCCTGCACAATATCTTTGCATGATACGCAATCACAGGGTGATCCGACAAGGTTTTCGACTTGAGAGAGCCCATAATGGCCCGATCGTTCTATATTGGTCGATGCTTAGCTTTTGATGATGTCGAGTAATTCTCCGGCGTCTGGCCGTTGTGGAATAGGATGAAATGGTGGGTTTTCATCAACTCACATGAAACCCTAAGGCGCTATGGCTCAACGACCGAGTCCCATCCTGTTGTCGCCAAGTGACCCCTTTAAAAAAAAGCTATTTCAGAAAATTAAATCGCGCACACGAAGGAGTGAAGAACTCAGGAGCAGAAATTCTGGGTATATGCTTCTGATTCACGCCCCATTGATTCAATAGCTCGATGGCTAGGGCTAGCGAGAGGCCGGTTCCAACGGTGTCTTGGTTCTCTCAAACGGTATTCGGCTTTGGCAAGGTCGTATCACGTAGTAGTAGTGATACTGCGTGCCTGACGATCTGTTTACATTGTTCTCATTTGGCGGTAGAGAAGGAAGAATAGATGTCCCACCAGTAGTCGCATGTTGCTTGACTTGGTCCCTCTAGAAGGCTTCAATAGCGCCGGAGGCTATATACCGGAATAGAACAAGAGCAGAATACTAACCTGCCATCCTACTCATCAAATGGTAATGGTCGGGATGACCGACAATGCTCCCTGCTCCACGCTCTCAATAATTGCAAGAGCCTGCCTGTCCTACTGAGACAGCTCCATCAAGGAGATTAATAGAGGCCCATTACAAGCTTGAATTAGCTGCCAGCTATATTAATGTTGTTCCAGAATGACTAATAGCATCGCAGTTTAGAGGCTGCTACATGCTACTCTCGGTTGTATGATGTCCGAAGGATGCTTGGAAGTTGCATAATGCCATCATTGAGCGCTAGAAATCAGTGGTGCATCTATCTGTACAGAGTACCCCCAAGCGAGTCAAGAGATTTCAAGTGGACGCTACATTGCTCAGCCTTATCGTTCGAAAGTCTCCAACAGGTTTCGAAATCAAAGGCTAGTGTACGAAGTAGTGAGTTAGCACCGTACTCTGTAGGTGGTGAGCACTCCAGTATATTCATGAATAGTATATTGTTGTCATAGTTTTGCACTGCTCTGTGCTGATAACACTAAGGTATTTGTTCCTGATAATTTGGTGCACAGTGTCCAGACCTGTTTGCGTGATTCCATCTTATTGGCTGTACTGGAATTAGGTTCCACGCAATATACTTCGTTGTGGCAAGGCCGAGCCACGGGCAGACCATTTGCCAGACCAGCTCGCCCTCTCAATCTACCGAGTACCTCTCAGAAATCGGCCGTCTGCTGCCCGCATTCAGGACAGGTCTGGAACCCAACAAACTCTGTGAACAGTCAATTAGCGTTGAGAATCGGGATTATTCCATTGGCTTCAGATATAAATTCAAAGCGAAATGGGAGTAGTTGGTGAGACAAATAATCGCCTATAGCTCCGATCAAGGAATTTAGAGCACGTGAGAAGCCAAAGGGCCCAAGTGGACTTTTCTTTTAAACTACGGCATGCCTCAGGTTGTGAATGGCCATAGGAATACTTTTGCATACTAGCCTATGCACCTAAGTCTACAGGTTTGTATGTAGATTACATGCAGTCCACTCTTAAATCGGACCGGTCCCTGCCTGTATTCATCCCGACATTCTTCCCCCTCCCCAGATCACAAAGATATCAAAAGTGTGGAGATAGAGCTGTCCAGCTGTCCCATGGGGCTCGGTTTCTCCAAGTTGCACCAGTGTTTGACTCCGATCTTCCATCTCAGAGGCCAACTTCGCCGAAGATATCTGGATAGAGTCTGCCATCTGCTGAAGCTCCCTCTTTAGGAAAAGTCATCTCGGCGCACCCCTGTACATTTCATACAAGTCAGTTGCAACCGCGATTGTCATCAGCCAATCACCTATGCTTTATATGTCCCGCTTTTGATCGTCTAGCTTCCATGAGGAGGTTTTTGTGAATTTTGATTCGTCCATCAATGCTTATCACTGCTGCACTAGATCTGACCCCACGCTTAGCTGTAAATACAATACCAATACAACTGAGAGGTGATGGACAAGGATGTTGAACCCGGTGTCCTCCAGGTATCCGTCAGGATATCGAACTACTATAAACTGCTGCCAGCCGGATCGAGGTCCAAAGCTGATGTTGGATTTTTCTCTCCATCCTCAACTGGACGCCTTTGGAGGTGATATATGCCAGCATCGGTCGGAATTCTTTGACAGTCGCCATCACTCTTACTGATTTGCTACTGTAATAAGAGCGCACCTCCACATACCCGTACACGTGCAGGACACAGCCAGTGGTATTCTACCTCACCATCCATCGACCTGGGTGTTCAAAGCTATCTCAATAATTCACCTGTGCCTCGATTATATTAATACTCGTCTTCGTCCGGTCGCTCTCTGATCGGTCTAATTTCGCCTGTTTTGTCTGATGGCATCGCCCGAAATGGCAGCGGTGGAAAACCCGGAGAAGATGGCTGCAGTTGAGGCCAGCGCAGAGGAACGTCCTTCGACGGAATTGGTCAATGCATCTGGTCATCGCCAAGAGCTCGAACGAAACTTCAGCTTGCTCAGTATTTGTGCCGTCGCTGTTACTACAGGAAACACATGGATTGCTCAAGGTGGCAGTCTAGTATGTTCACCCTTGGCAACCAATGCTGCCTAAAGAGATGAGCTGATGTGTAATTCGAGGTCACTGCTATGTATAATGGAGGACCAGCCGGAGTTATCTATGAATTGTAAGATCGCTCTCGATCAGTCAACATCAGTTGATACTAACCAGAGATAAGCATTGCTGTTTCCGTCTGTTATTGGATGGTCGCAGCATCTATTGCAGAGCTCGCATCAGCGATGCCTTCTGCCAGTGGTGGTATGTCGCGACTCGGTTCTGCTTTTTTCGGTAGGAGCCTCGCTAACCCCGATGATCAGTCTACCACTGGGCCTCGATTACTGCTGGAAAGTATGGCCGTGTTTGCGGATTCTTTGCTGGATTCTGGAATTGTCTTGCATGGATCCTAGGAGCTGCCTCCATGTCCGCCATCTTGGGCCAACAGACCGTCTCCATGTACACGCTCATGCATCCTGACTTCGTCCCTCACGCATGGCACACCTTCATCAGCTTCATCATCTGCACCTGGATGTGCTGCTGCATTGTGCTATTCATGAACCGCTTCCTCCCTCACATCGGTAATCTTGGCATGTTCTTCATCCTTGCCGGTGTGCTCATCACTATCATCGTCTGTGCCGTGATGCCTCATGTCAACGGCCAAGCATATCTCGATGATAAGACGGTGTGGCGCACTTGGAATAACCAGACCGGCTGGTCAAGCAACGGCTTTGTCTTCGTTGCAGGAATGCTCAATGGTGCTTACAGTGTTGGCACTCCTGACTGCTCTAGCCACCTTGCGGAGGAAATCCCACGGTAGGTCAATTTCAGTGAGAGTGAGCGGCTAGTCGCTAACCCGGTGCTATAGGCCCAGCCGCAACATCCCTAAGGCCGTCCTTGCTCAGATGTCTGTCGGCTTCGTCACCGGTCTTCTCTATATGATCGCGGTCTTCTATTCCATCAATGACCTCGACTTGGTCATGAGCAATCCCTACGGTTTCCCTCTCGCCGAGATCTACCGCCAAGCCACGGGTACTCGGAGTGGCTCCCTTGGATTGCTGATCGTTGCCTTCCTGCCCACTGTCATCACATGTGCCGGTTGCTACATCACCGCTGGTCGTACCTTGTGGACCATTTCTCGTGATAAAGCGACCCCCTTCTCCGGCTGGCTGGGACGTATCAATACCCGGATGCACAACCCTTTCAACGCAACCCTGGTCTGTGGTGTGATTATTACCATCCTGGCTTGTATTTACGTCGGATCCACCACCGCTTTCAATGCCTTCGTCGGCTGTTTCGTGCAGCTGTCCTCTCTTTCCTACCTCGCCGCCATCCTTCCTCATGTCCTCACCCGCCGCTCTACCTTCCAACCTGGCTACTTCTGGATGGGACGCATCGGCTACGTCCTCAATATCCTTGCCTCCATCTACATCATTGCCTTTATTGTGATTTTCTGCTTCCCCTACTCCATGCCCACCAGCGCTGCTACGATGAACTACGCCAGTTTGATGACCGGTGGACTTACCCTTTTCGTGGCCATCTGGTGGTTCGTCCGTCGGGGCTCCTACGAAGGACCCAAGAACATTCCTCTGACCGATAAGGCCATCCTGGACGACGCGAAGTAATTGTGCGGTTTAAAAAGGTCAACGCTGGCATCGGGTATTTTGACATTGTTTCATGAACTCACAACGCGATGAATCCGCCTTGCTCTCTGTAGTGAATTGGCGATGTATGAGTGAAATGTTTGCTCATGATCTATATGTATTTTAGTTCCCATTCAAGAGAAGTTGGCGCAATTTCTAGGATCGCAATTATACATCTATCTTAATTGAAGTCTTCAACTCCTTTACCTTTAACTTTCGATAGGATGTACCTGCGAACCGGCGCTTGGAGAGTGACCTCAAGTCATGTACTGGTCGGTCAGCCCTATGCAGTAATGCCTAACGGCTGTAGGAGCGTATCGTTTTGCACGCGATTCCATATCCTGTTCAAGCAGGGATACGATTCGAGGGGACGAGCCTACTTGTTTCTTCAGTCCATGTACTCGTTTCGTATCTGCCCGTAGCCGGCCTTCTCCATAGACTGGCCTCCGTCATCGATCAGCGTCTTCCATGCGACCGTCGCGTTCTTGCCAATCACTAGTGTCGGGGATATACGTTCGATGCGACATACTCCAGCCTGTAGGACCATGGCATGTGTCCGTGATGACTGAGGCTGGGTGACACATGTGGCTTCCAGGTAGCACTTTTAGATATATATTCCCCAACCACAAACACTGTCACTACTCAACCATCCGTTGACCAGGACACTCCGAAGTAGCCATACAGATCAGGAAGCCATCAATAACGCTCTGATGGCGACAAGAACCAGTGACTGTCACCAGAGTCTATACAGGACAAGCTTCACTGACTAGGGCTGGCTTATGTATCCGAGGCAGACGTGGAATCAACGAGTCAAGGCTAGAGTTGGCTATCGTTAGACTTTGACTTTGAAGATGACAATGATCTGTTATAAGACATTGAGATTGACGTCAATTCATCATCCAGTGTAGGATGCTTGTAGACTACCGAGTACTATCTTCCTTGAAAAATCGAATGTTGCCCTGATTGATGGTGTGAGGGGGCTTGGCGCTGGGTCTCCGCACGTGCAGCACGCCCTCGACGCGTCGCTGGAGATTCGCGACGGATTGCACGCTTGTGCCTGCGAGAACGGCCTCGATAGCACAACAACCAACGACAGGAACGATGGAGCCGATATAACGCGATTGAGTCTGAGCTTTTCCTTAGTTATACTCTGTTTGATTTTTCTTGTAAAGAGCAGGGCCTCTCGAAGGCCTGAAATTTATTCTTTTTTCCTGTTTGTCGTGTGCTTCGTGGCCCCTTGAATTGCGCTGCAATGTATCTGCCTCGCCAACTCATATCGCACCTCTACCTACAACTCCTCCGATCACATCATCCGCTCTCTCCTCCCGTGCTGGTCCTCGTAGCACTCGAACCCGATGCCCTCTGCGCTTGTCGAATCCTCACCGCCCTCTTGAAACGCGACTATATCCCCCACAAGATCCAACCGGTAGCCGGATATGGCGATCTCGCACGCGCCGGCGAGGAGCTGGTCAAGCCTATGCAGACGCACCATGGGGGCAGTGGAGGCGTGGTCGTATGTCTAGGCGTGGGGGGCTTGGTGGATCTCAACGAGATGCTCTGTCTGAGCAGCCCCGACGACGAGGTGGAGGATATGGGAGGGGTGGAGGTATGGGTCTTCGACTCGAGGCGACCCTGGAACCTGAGCAATGTCTTTGGCGGGGAGGCGGTAGCGGCGGCGTCGGCGGATGGAGGTGATGCCGCTTCGCGGCGGAACACCCGCGGTGTCGACAAGGGATGCATCACTCCGTCGTACAAATCGGGCGCGGGTGGTATTGTCGTCTACGATGACGGGGATATCGAGGAGGAGATGAGCGCGGAGAGGGAAGCATACTGCGCGCTGTTGGAGATGCCGGAGGTAGACGAAGATGAGGAGGATATTGACGGATCTGGCAGCGAGGATGACGAAGAGCATCCGTCCAGCTCGGGGTCCAAGAAGAGGAAATCGTGGTCGGGTCGCGAAGACGAGGATGAATCTGACGAGAACGACGGCCCCCCGCGTCAGCGGCGGAGAAGTAACTCAGTATGTTTGCGGTCTGCCCTCGTGTTTGCTGTTTGCTGTGATCTCTAACGTCTACGGGTAGGGGTCCTCCATTGCTTCATCTCCGAGTCGTCGGCCGCGGGACGAGCATAACTCCTCAAACTCTTCTCGCTCCGTGACACCGGGTTCAGATTCGCCGTCACCCGCGCTGCCGAGGCAGCCGTCTGCAAGATCAATGAGGCGGCGGCTGATTCGGCTCAAGAGGAAACATGAGAAAGTGTTACAGAAGTATTATTCCACCGGCACATCGTATTCCGAACCGATATCATCGCTTGTGTATTCTCTCGCATCCGAACTTGGTCGGGAAGATAACGACCTCCTGTGGTTGGCCATTGTCGGCGTCTCTAGCTTGGAACTCAGTGGTCGTACAATGTCCGGTGTTGGCATCTCCAATCCATCAGAGTCCGGAGGGTCTGCTGGCTGGGGTGGAGAGCGGGGAGAGCGCATTCGTCAAATACTACGAGACGAAGTCCATCGATTGAACCCGCCCGACCCGTACGAGCGAGACCGAGATATCAGAGGAGAGATCAACGGCGTGATCCCCACAACCGCCAAATCGCCAACAGATAAGTCTATTCGATTATCTCCAGAACCCCGTTTCATTCTAATCCGCCACTGGTCACTCTACGAAAGCATGCTACATAGTCCCTATCTGGCATCACGACTACATGTTTGGACCGAGAATGGTCGCAAGCGATTGCACAAGCTCCTTGCGAAGATGGGAATCAGCTTGAGCCAGTGCCATCAGAACTACACTCACATGGATATGGAACTGAAGCGAGTGCTGCGGCAACGGCTTCTCAAGTATGCACCTATGTACGGCCTGGAAGGACTCGTCCCGCCCGACGCATCTGGTCATGTCTCCTCCCGCGAGGGGTGGGGCTTCGTGCGCTGCTGGGGCTGGAAAGCCTGTCTTTCCGCAACGGACGTGGGCGTCATTATAGGCGCGATCCTCGAGGTTGGGCCAGAGGAAGCCCCCGGCGCGACCTGGGACACAAAGCGTCTGTCGCGCCCCAAGGGCACAAACGAGGGGAACGGCGCTGATGGCTCCACCGAGTCTGATTTGTCTAGCCTTCTGCCACGATTTTGGAGCGCATACGATGCTTTGTCGCTAACCTCAGAATCGCCCACCCTCCTCCTGAAAGCACTCCCGCTTGCTCAGCATCTTCACCGGGCTATTCTGCGTACGGGGACATCTCTACTATCGAAGCACCAAATTCGGCACCTGCGAGCATTTCGCATTGCTGTTGTTAAGGATGGCCCAGATGTCAAGCTTTTTACAAACCCTGGAGCTCTGACGAAACTGGCTCTCTGGATAGCTGAGGCGATCCGAGTCCAAGAGCGGGAGCGAGGCGACAGCGTAAAGATCGGAAAGAAGCGAGCGGCAGGGACTCCCTTGGTGCTGGCCGGCCTTGACGAAGACCGAGGCCTGTATGTCGTTGTCGGCACGGGTGGCGGCGGAGGTGTGATCGATTACGCGGCGATGCACAAGCGTCAAGAAGAACGCCGGAAGAAAAAGGAAGCTAAGGAGAAGAAGCAAAGAGAGCGCGAGGAACGTCGAGCTCAGCGCGCAGCCGAGCGTGCTCAACGCGGAAACGATGACGACGATGAGGCCGAAGAGACCGAGGAGGAATCGGAGTCATCGTCGGATTCCGAGTCGGAGTCTGAGGACGAGCTTGACATGCGCGGCAACAAGCACCTTCTGCGGAACCGCTTCGGTATCGCCTTCCAGGAGGTGGTGCAGGAGACCAACACTCGAGTGCGTATCGACAGTTTTGAGCATTGTGTCGTAGAAGTCCAAAAGGAGGACCTGGGTGGCTTCCTCGAAGCTCTCAGCTTCCGCAGCGTCGTCGGTTAAAGTCCGAGTCTCGCTGCCGTCTGCCTTGCTCAAATGAAACTTGGCTGTTGTTGCCGTTGCTCAATATTTCCCTCAAAGCTAATCCTGAATTCCTAACGATGACTTAGGGATGTGTTCTCTCTTTTCCTTGCTGGTTGGCTCGCTGCGTGGGACGACGGTTTCGGTGGTTTGGGTGGAATCGGTGTTCATTTCAACGGGATAAAAAAAGGAATATGTGTTCATGACCAGTTGGAAATCTGTTTGTTTCCTCTCTTTTGTGCTTTTCCTCCTCGATACTACAAGCATTTTGCCATTCGCCTTGTCGATCACTACTCTTTTGACCATGGCCATCTTGCATATCCCCTGCACATGTCACGGCGTTGGCGGTGTTACAGACCGGGCTTGGATTCCGTTAACCCTTCCATTTTCTCACGATTGATTTTATAACTGTCAAGAGCAATGTCCATCGGCGATCTTGTCTGTTGAATAGCATGTGCGACATGTCCTGCATTCATTAATAGAGCCATTTTTAATTTGTTGTCGGTGATGATACGGCGACACCCTCAGGGTTTTTGACACTTGGGTGGATGGACAAGTCTGACACTAACGAACTAAAGTCAACATGGCTTATCCACAAGGCATCCGGCCACCCAAAACTTCCAAGTAAGTGTTAGGATTTCTGTTTCGTGCATGAGATGTTTTTGTTTTAGTGCGGACTTCGGCGAGTGCTCCGACCCAAGAAACGGAGTTTCCCCGCATATCAAATGCCCCCGCAATAGAGTCAATTGCCCGGGGTGTCTCCGTATGGGCCTGAGTATTTGAGAGCATGGAGACGCTCAATTCCTTCATTCTCATAGAAATATCTCTTTTTGTATACTAAGTCAACATGTCATCCCCAAAAGAATATCCCGCACTGCCTCGCGAAAGTACCTTGGCACAGCTTCCGCCGGAATATCCCGCAGACGCCCAGGAACAGATCGTACAGCTCCTCTCGACATCTTCATTGAATCGTTTGGTTGTGCTGGACGATGACCCTACAGGCACCCAGACCTGTCACGATATCCCTGTACTCGCCGTCTGGGACGTCCCGACGCTGATTAAGGAATTCCAGCAAGATTCCCCGGGGTTCTTCATTCTCACCAACTCGCGCGCTCTTCCCCCACTTGACGCGGAGAAGCTCATCCGCGGCATATGTGAAAACGTGTTGGAAGCAGCCAGGTCCACGTCTCAGACCGTCGACATCGTCCTCCGAGGAGACAGTACATTGCGAGGCCACTTCCCCCTAGAAGCAGACGTCGCGCAGTCCGTGTTCGGCCCTGCAGATGCATGGGTGCTGGCCCCCTTCTTCTTTCAGGGCGGACGGTTCACCATCAACGATGTACACTATGTAGCCGAGGGGGAGAATCTGGTCCCAGCGGGCTTGACACAGTTCGCCAAAGACGCGACCTTTGGGTACAAAAGCTCGAATCTGAGGGACTATGTCATGGAGAAAGCGCCTGGGCGGTTCGCCCCCGAGCAACTGCACTCGATCACAATCGAGGATATCCGAACCGGCGGGCCCGATGGCGTATACAAGAAACTCATAAGTTTCCCCAAGGGAGGCGTCGTCATCGTCAACGCCGCAGCGGAGTCAGACATGCATGTTTTCGTCGCCGGTTTGCTACTGGGTACGTCCGAACGCTTTCTGTCGTTGATCCAATACTGAGTAAGAACAGCCGAAAGCAAAGGAAAACACTTCCTCTACCGCACTGGCGCAGCCTTCGTCTCCTCCCGGCTAGGAATCCGCTCCATCCCACCCATCACAGCCCGACAACTGGCTCTCCCCTCCCCTCGGGAAACAGGCGGTCTCATCCTCGCCGGCTCCTACGTCCCCAAGACAACCGCCCAGCTCAAAGTCCTAACCGACACCCGCGGCGCAACCGGCACCCTCGCCATCATCGAAATGGACGTCGCGGATCTGATCGCCTCCCCCGAACGCGCGGAGCGCGTGATCCGCCGCGTTGTTCAGCAGGCAGAAACGCACCTGCAGTCCGGCAAGGATACGCTGGTCATGACGAGTCGGAAGCTGGTGACGGGGCGGGATGAGCTCGACTCGCTGGCTATTGGGGCTAGAGTCGCAGAGGCGCTGGTTAAGGTTCTGCAGCAGATCCAGGTGCGACCGAGATATATCATTGCAAAGGTAGGCAATCGTGCATTGCGAAGTGAGAATCCTTCCCGCTGATCAATTGGCTGTTGCTGTAGGGCGGCATCACTTCTTCCGACGCTGCGACCAAGGGGCTTAATATCAAGCGGGCCATGATTGTAGGTCAGGCTGCGCCTGGTGTGCCGCTCTGGCGGTGTGACGAGCCGACGTCCAGGCATCAGGGCGTCCCGTTTGTTGTGTTCCCGGGCAATGTGGGTGGGGAGTCGACGCTGTGTGAGCTGGTGGAAGCATGGAGCTGAGGATAGACGTCGTCTGTATGTATCGTTTCACGGTGATTTGAATGCACATATATCCCATTGAAAAGTCTACAAGTAAACTGATTTACAAACCGGGAACTGGATACTGGACTATGTGGCTCGTAGGCCACGCGGAATGTACCTTCATTCAACTAACCTAACTGGCACTTGAGCCAAATAATAACTGCGTCAAGGGACGGTGATATGTACAGCCACATACCATGCTTGCGTCAGACGGAAATCTCCACCAGACCAGTATCAAACGCCGTGCGGAAAAAAAAGCCCGCCCATACTTAGTAATGCGGATATGTGCCATATTTTGATGGCTCCAAGAGCGCCCTTTCGCAAGATTGCTAAAACACGCGGTACCGAACCAAGAAATGTTTGTTTAATTGCGTAGGAATGGGGAGCAAGAGAGGGATGAAGGCGGGAGAATGATGACGACCAACCTTGTTATCCGACCTCGATTGCGCTGTTCGTCGAGGTGAAGTCCAAGACGTTAATCAAGCGCGACCTGCAAAAGGCAGAGTCAGCTGGAGTTAGTTGTTCACCAACACAATGTCTTTGTTTGTTGGGATTTCAACTTCCATCATTGGTTTAGTCGTCGTAAGTGTATCGTTTCAGTGAGAAAATAATGGGGGCCAGCCCCAACACGACGAGTAGTTCGGCCTCAGGTGAGAGATGCTCACGCAGGTGTTGGCGTACCGGAAACTCCGTTGGAGGTGACCTGCCGCTTTGCAGCTGGAATCGATGCGTCCTAGAAAGTAATTGAAATTAGTCAATCCAATGCCGGAACTCCGAGAGCATCAACGGAATTGCGAAATATCCGCTTTCGTCCGGTGACTCGTTTCCCGCTCGTTATCTTGTTTGACTCTCTTGCATGCACTTACGTCCAAGGATTCGATACTTCGTTTTTGAGCGCCTGCTTCGGGTTTCTTGATGATCTTCTTTTTGGGGCGCATGGGACGGGTTTCTCCCGGTTGGAAGACATCGTCGGGAAGATCAAAGCTGGTTCTCAAATCAAAACATATCCAACGAAGAGAGAGAAATATGTCCAGACTTACTTGCGAACGTGAGTGATGGAGAGATCATTGATGCCGGGTTGGTATCCTGCCCACGAGGTACATGTAGATTTAAAAATCTGGGCATCCGCGGATATATCCAGCGAACGAGAGGCACCTTCTACAGTCAGCTAGCTCTCCGGAGTCAGGCGCCATACATACCTGGCTCCAATGGCTTCAACTCCAAGCCGATATAATACGTCGTCGTGTAAATGATATGGCTATCACCATTTACGCTCTTCTCACCGACAGGCTCAACCTCGGCGTTCTCAACTCCGCTGAGAGCTGCGGCTTGGTGTGCAGCATCTTTCCTTTCATCTGTGGTCTCCGTCTTCGTACCTTTATCTTGATACTTGGTAGAACCGTTCTTTACGGCCTCTGCTTCCTCTTCGTTGGAGACGATATGCACTCTCTCAAAGCCTTTTGGAAATGGGTGAGCCACTGCGATGGTAGGCTTGCGATCCAACGCTCCGACAAGGTGTCTGATTTTGGATTCGACAAGACCAGACCACACCGCTTCCGCTTCCTTAGTTCTGCTTGAGGCAGTGATGCTAAGGTAGTATTTGTAATCCTGCGTGAAGAATGAGTGCCGCGCAAAGAGATCATTCCAAGTTAATTGCTTCAGGAAAATTTTGTCTACAATATCACCTCCCCGTTGGAGCTCGCGAAGGATAACCGCTTTTGTGGACATTGAGATGTTGTGCGTCGCACACATCGATGGATACGCAGGGGTGATGATAGGCATAAGGTGGAACCGGTCGCCATGGTAAATCTATCATTGATATCAATATCGCGAAGAATGCAGTGCAGCGCCTTCGATGCCCTTACCTTGGGATTCCAGACCTTCATCTGTAGAGGTCCGTCCTCGATTGGCTTTAGCAAGACAGGCTGGGGCCACGCCCACTTGTTCATAATGCGGAAGAACTTGCCGACGATCACAGACCCGGTGGCGTGCGGGTATAACTGACAGACTCGTGCTACAAGCATGGCCCAAGCGACACCACCTGGGAAACCTACAATATTGGAGTAAATAGCCCGGCCTGTAAGTCGGTGTCAGCATGGTTGCCGAGAGATGATGAGAGGAGAGAGAGACACAGATGGGATGTCCTTACGCTGAGCCCAGAGCTTGATTGCGCGTAGAGCAAGACGAAACGTCTTTTGCTGGGGGACGAGTTCCAGAATCTCGTCTGTGACACGAGTCCCGTTCAGTGACCGCACCTCCTTCTCGTCAAGCCCCCTGAGGTAATCATTATTCTTCAAGTCGAGATTAAGAGGGACCGATGACACAATCAAACGGGCAAAGATGAGATCAATACTGATACCGGACAACTCCAGCTTGATGATCGGGACGAAGGCGTCGGGAACTGGTGTCATCTTTTCGATCGCCCCGGGAGGAGCCATCTTCTCCAGAACCGGGGGAAAGTCTGAGAAGAAATCGTCAATGAGGACATGTTTGGGGCCGACCACAAGTGTATCAATATCCGAGCCTATCGCGTTGTCAATATCACGACGATTGTGCTATTAAACACTTCCACGCTACTGACCAGGACCATAGACACCCAGGCGATAACTTCCATAAGTGAAAATCTTTCCACCTGCTGCCTCGACTGCTGCAGGGGACAGCCCCTTCTTTCGACTGACAACCTTGACAAACTCATGGGTTACGCGTTGAAGGAGCTGGAGAACTTGTTTTCTACCCGATAATAGACATGGTGTCAGCGCAAAACATCAACAAAGAGAGATGTAGCCAGGTTGATCCCACCTCCGCTCTGTCTCCGCGGGACTTTCGAAGTTGTTCTGGGCCTTGAGCTCCGAGATCAAATCATCGTTGGCAGCGAGTTCTTCGGGAGTCGGGAGCGCTGTCGAGATAGGAGGAGTAACTCCCCACTGACGAACTGGTGGTGTTGACATCTTGTATCCAGCTGGAGTTGACCAAAATCATGCAGTTGCGCCGTGTAGGCGTCAGCGGGAAGCGGCTAGATAGAGCGAGAGGATTCACTAGAGAACGAAGCAGAAGGGAAGATACGGGACGACGCAGAAGCAAATGAAATCAAGAAGAAGTAGAAGAGCACTTGTAGAGGAAGGAAAAATAAAGGAAGGACTGAATTGATGAAAACGACTACGGAAGATCGAATTGGCCCAGTGAATAGTTGCAATCAAGATGAGGAGTTCCAAGATTAACTATCCACAATTGTATGCTGACTTATCAGACTCTTATCACATGATGTTAACCTTGCCACAGGATGGATAGTCACGTGATACTTCTACCTAGACATTTGGAAGTAGCAGTAATAATGCACTAATCAAACTACAACATAATATGAGCCTACTTGAGTTGATAACCGCCACTCTGTCAAACTCAGAATCTACAGAAAGTCCGCCAGTTGCTCGTCCAGCCACTTAACATCATCTTTGCTGTCTCCAGGACCACCAGCCCAGTCTGTGTTTGAGGATCGTCAGAAATCTCTCTCCAATAGTCAGAATGGATCAACTTACGACCCCAGATAGAAGGAATGACTCGAAGAGTTCCAATGCCAGATTGCATGCAGGAGACTTCATGTTCAGAGTCCTCAGGACTGTGCAGTAACATTCAGCATTAGACGCTAAAGCTCAAAGCATCACTTACGGGAAATACAGATCCGTTTTTCCTGGCATCACCAGGATCTTGGCCTTGATCGAGGCGATAGCCTTCTCAAAATTACCATTGTATGGTTCCTGCTGGGACACGTCCCCATTCTGCCAGGTCTGAAGCATCACCAACAGATTATCTGGGTCTGATCCACCAGGATCAATCGTCAACGGAGCCAGTTCAGAATGACCTCAGTGTCTGCGGACGGCTTACCTTTGGACAAAGCCCACTTCTCCCAGAAGTTTTGCATAAAGTCCTCCAGATCCTTGTAGCCGAGTGCTGTCTCATACAACTTCTCCCGGTAGAAGGCCTGGCTGAAACCCCTATCCAGACATGATCGTCAGCTCCGCGTCACTCGATTCTATAGAGGGCTGTTTGTTCGAACACCAGCTTACCAGCCAGCATACACTCTAGCAAAAGCTCTCAACCCAATCTCTCTGTCCTCAGCACTCCATGTCCCCAGAGTCTGATCGGCCTTTAGATCGCCAATCTTCCCCGAACCCGCTGATGGGACGTGCTTCGCTGCAAGCAAAGCGCTCTTTACGCCCTCCAAAAATACCTGGTTATGCAGCGATGTTTTTGCGGATCCGCAAAAAGGAATTGCCACATCCATGAACTCGGGGTACTGAGTCGCCCATTGATAGGTTTGTGCTCCTCCCATTGACCAGCCGATCACTGCACGTAGATGCCGGATTCCAAAGTGCTCTGTGACAAGCTTGTGCTGGGCGCGAACATTGTCGTAGAAAGAGCATTTCGGAAATGGGCCAGCATTGGGCTGGTTGGATGGAGATGAGGACTGGCCGTTTCCAAAGAGCGCAGGTATGATGATGAAATACTTTTTCGGATTCAGGACTTTGTCCTCTCCTATAAGCCAGAAGTTGTCTGATATCACTTGGTGAATGTCAGTATGACAGACATGTGTGTTTTTCTCTGTCAGTATCTACATACTCCCGGAAAACCATGTGGGGTAGACAATTGCGGGGGAGCTTGGGTCTCCAAACGTCTTGTACGCAAGATGTGCATCACGTATCTTCTCCCCACTCTGCAGTTCCCAGTCTCCTAGCTTAAATGTCTCGTAATCTTGGTCAGTCATGTTCGGTGTTCGTTGCCAAGTTGGAGAAGGCAGATCTGGAAAATAGCTGTGATTTTGCTGATAATGTCAGATTGATAGGAACGCCTCAGTTCAAAGTTCAACGATAGCAGCGTCTCATGTACATATTTATAGTTCTCCTCGATGATACTAAGGACTTGATTGGAGACACATTGCAGTGTCATGAGGCACAGGCTCGTTTGGATTGGTAACCCCGACCGTATCCCATGTTGCGATTTATAATAGAACCAGAGCACCATTGTCGAGAGGAAAGTATGCCTATCTAATCAATGCACACTATTACGTAGCGGATACGACAACCAACAAGAAAGTTCTATTAGCTGACCAAGTGGTCTACTGTTTTTGCGTCGCTATCTATTTCAATGGTCTAGAGTCTCCCTTATCGGGTTGATCTAGCAGAAGAGACAGTTCACTTGGGGTGGCCTCGGGTATCTATCTGTCCAGATGAAATCGGCCCGGAGATCGGTAGTGAAGGCATATTTCCACGCACTGTTTAAGCAATTTATAGTGATGAAAGGGGTGGAAATTAGGTCATTATAATATACATGTTCCGTGGAGTTAGTGCTGGCCCAACACACTGGGCGAATAAATATCGAGGAGCTTGTCCCGATCGACGGAAAGCGCTTGCGTTTTAAGGGACCTCTTGAAGAACTCTTTGTCAAGTCTGTAATGAGTCGTACAATTCCATATCGGACCTTGCGAGTTCAAAGACCATTGCATACACAAGTGTACGTTGTCCTACCACCATACGCACACTGAGGGGATCGGCCGCAAGTCGGTGTTACAAAAAGGAACGGCGTGCGACTTGCTAATGAATTACGCAGAGGGTGTCGGTTGCAACCATATCGTCCTTGGGCAATTCATATATCCCATTACTATCGATCTTTTCATCAATCTGCTACGATGTTCAAGGTCGGCGACGATTTCGACAAGATTCAGGCTTCCCGACCTGACTTCAAGCGTGATGCGCCAGTCACTTTCTCTAAGCCTCCGAATCCAAACTGGAAACAAGGCGACGGTGCCAATGATGGTGGGGAGAGTCTGAAGAAGAGTCACGTCGAAATCGATCCATACGAAGAAGGACGACCGGTATCATCAAACTATAAGCTGTTAATCTCGGGAATTGTCCCAAGACCCATTGCGCTTATCAGCACTAGGTCCAAGGATGGAAAGACGACGAACTTGGCACCGTTCAGTTATGCTCAAGTTATCAATCACGACCCTCCTCTTTTCACTGTTGGATTCGTTGGCTCGCTTGAGAAGGCGAAGGACTCGCTGAGGAATATGGTCGAGTCGGGTGAATGTGTGATTAATATAATCTCTGAGCATTTTGTCGAGGCCGCTAACGCGACCGCTATCAATGCACCGTACGGAGTTTCCGAGTGGGAGGTTTCCGGCCTGCACCAAGCGCCTTGCTCTGTCGTCCAAGCTGCCCGTGTCAAGGAGTCAATGTTCTCGATTGAAGGCAAGCTCGTCGAGACTAAGGAGTTCCAGAGCAGAACGACGGGTAAGACAACAGGTACTCTGGCTATTATCGAGGGGGTCCGGTTCTGGGTGAGGGATGACGCTATCAACGAGGACAAGAGCATTATCGACCTCAAAGTCCTGAAGCCCATCAGTCGGCTCGGAGGTATCTCATATGGGCGTACCACTGATGCCATCGAAATTCCGAGACCAAACTTCTAGATGACTGTGCAGCACTTCAGCGGGATGAAGGTCATAAAATATAGACATGCTTATCACATCCTAGAATTCTTCATTCAGAGTCAACTCGAGCCGTTCTCATAATCCGTGCTCGTCGGTGTTCCATTGATAGATAGGCGCGTAGATATGACATGTCACAGATCCCGGCGCCTTGATATTCGGCTCATTTGTGACTATTGAGAGCACAAATGGAGATTTACAGGCCATAGAAGGTTGCGTTTCAAATTCGGTCAAAGCTTGGTTCAGCAACGTGCCACTGTA
The DNA here is from genome assembly GCF_000002655.1 of Aspergillus fumigatus Af293. Lineage (NCBI taxonomy): Eukaryota > Fungi > Ascomycota > Eurotiomycetes > Eurotiales > Aspergillaceae > Aspergillus > Aspergillus fumigatus. The sequence goes on from NC_007194.1 coordinate 4,139,991, forward strand.
CAAGATTAGATGGCTCGGTTCACACCACGGTACGTGGGGAATAAATATTATCGACGCCTCCACCAGCAGATTTGTTGAGGGCTTCTAGCCTTCCATGTAGGCTTCGAGGCTCGTTCTGTTGTCCGATTGTGGAACTCGGACTCACTCCGGTTAAGTCCATTGAGCTAGGCCCATGGAAGCCTACTCCCCCATGGACTAGTGATTCTGTCAATCCATTAGTTCGCCATTCTCCGGCTAAATTCGTCTTCTTCTCCAGATGAAGAGAATTCTCTCCGACGGTTGGCCCCTGCAGGAACGGAAGCTCAACATGGAGATCATGCAACAGGAACACTTCATGATCCTAATATTAGTAGCTTTCTGAAAACCCGACGAACCATGTACATGTTGGACCCGCAACCTAGAGAAACGGGGGATTTACAGAATCGCAGAAATAAGGAAGTATTCGGGTTCATTGCCCTGATCGATAGTAGCTGTATGCTGGACCCAGTTTGAATAGATCAATACATATTTGAATCACGGGACAAGAAGTTGTAGAATCTAGAACCATGGGGAGGGTCACATGGTGGTCCCTAGTTTTTTTGGGGCCCCAGCGAGGGCGCGGAAGACGGAGAACACATCACCTGCCTTACCTATCCTCCATCCATACCTGGCTGCTCTCCGCCTAATTTTTATCTACGGAGTATATACCTGTATCTTTTTTTACATTTGATACCATTCCAGTTTTGTCTCCCTGCTATTTTACATCGGAGTGATCAAACCAGTCTATGAACAGGTCCGGCGTCTTTTGGAGCCAGTGTGGCCAAGCATTGCGCAAATAAGGGCACAAAACCTCGGCCATCCTAATTCGGTACAAGAGCATAGTCGCTTGAGATGAGCTATGGAAATGCAACGGTGATAATCGCTGACTGTTCAAGTAAAGATAATATTTGATCAATACATGACCTATAGTCCTGCTGACGCATTGATTAGAATAATCATTGTACCGTGCCCTTCCCCTCACCACCCACATCCCCCTCTTACGACCTTGCGCCCGCCGCACAGTTGAACAACGTCCATGGAGTTTTCTCTTCTGCTGGTGCTCCGTCCCATCGATTATCCTCATCTGTGTCGCCGGAATCTACGGAAATCCTAGCGCCCCTCGCTAACTCCCGGGGATCTGGCTCTCGGTCCCGATCAATTGCTCCAGCGTCGGGAAGGATCAACTACTGGATGTGACATGTGTTGTGACCACGGCTGAATATTCGCTCGCAATGAGCCATTCGTCTCCTGTGAAGAACGGCGGCAGTAATGTTCCTCCTGCAAGGCAAATACGTTTTGTCTCAAGCGATGGACAGCCCCAGCCGAAGCGCCGTCGAGTCAATGCGGCGTAAGCTTGCCTTCATGACAAATGTTCTTTCCCGGGCTAACCGTAGCTTTATTTGGCTCCTATAGGTGTCGGACATGTCGCAAGCGGAAAATAAGATGCTCTGGTGAACAGCCAGGTGAGAAGCTGATGCCGCACTTATATACTTATCGATGCTATTACTGATGACCTGTCGCCCTAGTGTGTAAAACTTGCTTAGATTACAAACATGTCTGTTTAGGGTATAGCGAACCTTTGACTCACGCTCGAACGCATTCAGAAAACGCATCACAAACGCCCGGCCTCACCCCTCTGCCCTCTGCTAATGAGAGACCAAACCCTCGAACGGTCAAGAGTCAAAGTCCAGATGGCCCTTTACAGTATGATCAATCCGCAGGCGGCGGCCTGGACCGGAAGGTCGATCATACAAGCTCTCAGGATGCCCTTGTGTCAAGAGAACCACCCTTGAGCAACATTCGTGAGTCGGAGCACCATACAACGGGAGCAAGTCCGGAAAGCAGTATGTTGTATTGGTGAAACCCGGTCACAATTGGTATAATCAGCTGCATTGACTCACATTATCTTCAAAAGGTCGGACCTCTCTAAGCTCAAGCCATCGCACGCACGTTCCTTATTTTAGATATTTTGGACCGACAGCCATTGTCCCTGGCTTCAAACAGATGGTTAGTGTTTTCGCCCAGCCTCTTGCTGCGGGAGCTCCCATTTGCTTATTTTGCCTGCAGGTAGTACAGGTGCGCGGGTCTCGCAAAAGCAATACGTCGTTGTCTTCAGGTATGTTTTCAAAGCATTTTATGCTTATGACCCCCTGTGGCTAGTGTTTTCGCTTGCTTCTGACGGTTTCGAGCGATCACAGAGTCCCTTTCGCCTCTTCGAAGTCCAAAGTCTGGAAACGTAGGCATCGGTCATATAGATTCGCTGATCGATAACCGTGAGTTCCGAGACGCGAATACCATTCCGTTCTATGACCGAAACGATACTTTACCTGTCAGCAACCTGGTCATGCACCTCTGCGACTTGTTTTTCGTTCATCTGGGCTGCAGTTTTCCATTCTTGCAGCGAGATCGGTTTCTTCGTGACCTAAAGGATAAGAAAGTTGACACCATGCTCGTTGACGCAGTCTGTGCTTTGGCTGCGAGATTTTCGCCACACCCACTATTGGGCCCACCTCAGGCGCCCTCTATCGATGGCTCAGAGTTGGAGACTGACGTGAAGAACTCAGACCGCGGTCAGGCATTTGCCCATAGGGCAATGGGCGCCTTGGTCGACTCGCTTTCATGCCCCACCCTTTCTGTTGTTCAAGCCTGTCTTTTGCTGGCCTACGAACAATTCGGATCGAATCATGACAGTGGTCTCTGGATGTATCTAGGTATTGCCATTCGAATGGCTCAGGATCTTGGAATGCAGAAGCTGCAGGGACTGCAACACAGTTATGGGCGGAGGGGCGTGACTCCAAGTGCAGTTGTGTCTGGACGGGCAGGGCAGCTACGGGAGGAAGAATATGATCAAAGCAATGATGCTCAAGTCCCGTTAAGCCCAAGCGCCGAGATGAATCATAGTGAGGACCATCGCGCCTGGGAGCGTGAGAAAGTCGACACGTTCTGGAGCATTTTCTTCCTGGATCGTGTAATCTCCTCTGGTACTGGGAGGCCAGTCACGCTACGGGACGAGGAAATAGAGTTATGTTTCCCGCTACAGTCAGAATCGAAACTATCGAACGGCTGGCCTGCACCGTTCCCACCACTCATTCGCATCATACACCTTTACGGAAGAGTCACGGATCTGATCAATGGTATACAGGATGCAAACCATGTCACAGCAGAGACATTGAAGAGACTTGCCGGGATGGAAAGTGATCTGACAGGTAGGCAGTCATCGTTCCCCTACTCCCCAAGGATCTGGTCCCCTCATAGACTTACATATTTTTCCAGGCATCTACCAGCGATTGTCACCCAGACTGCATTTTAATGCGGCCAATTTCCAGGCCTACGTGAAAGCGAAAGAAGGAACAAATTTCATACTTCTCCATTTTGTGAGATAATCTCCAACATCCACATTATTTTGGCTCTTGAACTAACATACATGAAGTGGTTTCACACCCTCATTGTTCTCCTTCACCAACCGACTCTCCTGAATTCGTTCGGCGGCACAATACAGCATCTCTACCCAAACAGCAGAGAATTGTCGATGTCCTCAGCCAAGACAATAGCCGATATTCTATCTTTCTCTGAGCTTGTTGATGGGAAGAGCTTTATCGGCAATCCATTCACGAGTCAGCCAATGTACATTGCTGCTTGCGCTTTTCTCATGGAGAGCGCATATTATTCGTCCCCCCCTTCGAGGTCCGGTTCCCCTCCGTGTCAACCGCTTCTCAATGACCAGTCTAGTGGCTTCGTGATGCCAAATATGGACTCTTCTTCGGAACGGAAGTCGAGCGCTAAGCATATACTTCTCGCCTCCGCTGCCCGAGAAAACTATCAGCGTTGCTACAAAGCCCTAAAGGCTCTTGAGACATATTGGGAGGGTACTAGGTATATTCTAACAGTTCTAGATCAGAAGGCTAAGGGTATCGTTGATCCATTACTCTATACTGAAGAGGAGATGGAAAATGCAACAGAGACATTTCCTCTTCCGCCCTCCGCTGCTTCCACCTACCGACAAGCAAAGTCACCATTGAGTGCCACCGTCGAGCCAAAAAAGGCAGCAAGTGCTGCAAATTCCTCTACGCAAGGCAGGGTATCACCGAGGATCGACCCGGGGCAAGGTATAACAATCATGACATAGCGGCACTTCACAAAATAGACAGCTAACGTATTTTTCCTAGCCATTGGGTGGGCTCTTACTGGAGCCACCAACTCTTCTCAACCAAATCTCAGCTTGTTATACCAGATGCCAGCCTCTCAAGCCAATTATGACTCGAATAGACCTACCTATTCTTCTCAGTATAGTCACAGCTACCCCCATCTGCCGGCGCAAGATTCGAGCTCGTATCCGCAGTCAGTGGAAACGACGCGAGCTTCGGGCGCGGCACAGTCTTCATCCGTTTCTAATGGCTCCGCGAAATACGGTTCGCTTGTCCCTCCTGGACGAGTTGCTGCTTCCGATGCCAACCTTCTACTGGGCCTAAATACATCATATTCTAACCGAGCAGATAACACATCAAATACTCAACCAAATTACACCCAGGGCCTCACCTCTTCGCCCTCGTCTCAACTGCAACCTCAACCCTCTCACTTCAGTTACACAGTGGCATCTGCACAGAGTGAACGGCATGCAGGTAACAGCCATATAGATCTGCAATCGACACATCTACAATCCAACATGGGCTCAAACTTCGGTGGGGTCTTTATAGAAAGCCAGGATGTCGATGTGAATGCACTCCAACAACAAGAGCATTTTCCATTTCCCTTTAATGGTGAAATTCTACCTTACCTTGAATATTTACCGCAAGATGTCCTCCATTACTTTGAGGAACAACAGAATTACCCTCTTATGAGCGCAGACGAAAATCATACCCGACCTTCGGAATGAATTCATGTCACCTTACATCTGATGACTGTATGAATATACGACCGGTAGTTTGTCACCTTCAGTTATGATTGAGTGGAAGAAAGTCACGTCCAACGCCTTGGCTTTGCATATGCATTTTAATCAAGCGTAATCCGCTATTTACTTCGTTCCGCATCAGTCCTATACTTCGATTCAGCGAGCAAGCATTTGTCAGGTAGCCACAAACGAACACTCGTCATGTATTGTAAATATCTGATCTGGGGTAAACCATATCACCCTCACGACAGCGTACTGATCGCATTCCGTATCTATAAACTGAATTAAAAGTCATTGTCCTAAGTTGAGCCCATTGGCAATATTGATGGATGCAACCATCACTTGTAGTGTGTGCTGAGAATGCAGACGGCCCTACGTTTATGGGTAGATGCTTAACTGCTATTCCTATTTCCGGAAATTCCCAATTCGAATACTGAGTAAATGACCCTGTCAGATAATAATTAAAGGCCCTATAGAGCTTTCATCTATCGAACGAAGCCTTGCGCCAAGCAGAGCTGATCAAGGAGGTTTGACCAGTCGCTAAGGTAGAGTAGACCGCCATCTCCCCATGCATGGTTGCCCTGCACAACCAGAGGATGAAAACACCAGCAACAACTCATCAGGTGGTTGCTGTAAGGACGACCGTTTCTTCATCAATGGGATGCTCAATTTGTTCCTTCTATTCTATCTTCAGGAGAAAAAGTTATACATCTCCATCTTCAAACATTTTTCGTTGATGATTTGCATGTTTAGCAGCGCTGTTTACTTTATAGATACCCGTGTCCGATAAGTCGCATTCCCAACATTAAAGTCGACCAACAGCAGACACATTCTTGACTAGAGACTGCTGTCAATACTGATATTCCTTGCGCACTCCATGTCTTTATTATGGAGGATATATCCGACGCCCCTCATTTGACCGAATTTGCCAATTTCACTCCAAACGGACCGCTTTTCGGCTCAAGCCCTTCAGCCGACGGACCAGCCCCCATCAATGGGACAAAAACGGCTTCCGACGAAGATTCACCACATCGCGAGGAAGAAAGGCGACTGAGCGACGATGCTCATATGCCTGTTCAGGACTGTGGGTACAACTCATCGGAATCCTCAACGCAACACTCCACGAGCGACACATCTAGTCATGACATGGACGATGACGACTTAGCTCCATCAGACTCGCGTGCATCCAGTCGCTCTTCAATCTCCTCTATCCCCGATTCGGTGCTGATCCACCCCCCAAGCGAGCTGAAATCTGCGATCGGCTGCGGTACAGATGAGCGAATCCGCCACTCCTGGATCAATCAAAATAGCCCCGGTCATGGCAGGATGGAGGCACAGTTCAAGTCTATACAAACAATCAGGCAACGGGAGGCTGCTTTCCGGAAGCCCAGTTCTGTGCGCGCAATGCAGATGCATACGGAGGATGAGGATGATGACGAGTTCCTGACTCCGCCCAAGCGGAGGGGTGGACATCGGATGTCGGATATCTCAATTCGTTCAGCGGGGTCGTCTCCGCTTAAGAGATCGCCTTATTACTCGCCTACCGGATCTACAGGGAGGCAGAAAGTTAAGAAGGAGTATCCGCTTGTTTTGCTTCACTGCACCTTGCTTCCTCCTTCGCTGCCTGTGCCAGGTTTGATTGGGTACCCGGACCAGAAGATACTGAAAGAGGTGCTGCCTCCAGAGTACTGGAGGAGATGGAAGTTGCTGGAGGAGAAAGTTGGTTCCAGCGTGGTTCGTGACCGGGGTGTGCTTATCTCTCACCCGGAGGATATGTATGATCTGCTTGAGGAACGATTGCTGGAAAGCTTGGAACTCCAGCGTCCACGGCTCCATCATGGTCACTTTTTGGGACATGAGGACACGGAATCGGACAAGGGTGACCAGTCGGCCACGGAGGATAGTGCCACTGATGGTGAGCAAGGAGAAGAGTGCCCTGATTGTGGAGGCCGATTTCCAAGGCACGATTCGAGCAGGAAGTGGGAGATCAAGGTTTTCGCCGCGAATGGGCTGATGAGAGCTGGTGCCTGGGCTGCAGCTTGGAAGGAGATGGAAAAGGTGGATGTCGAAGTCGGCCTTTGGCTGCCGTCTGAGATTAGGAGGGAGCTGGAAAAGCGACTTTTGGACAATGATCGCCCTAGCACTGACCCTAGGCTACAGGTGCCGCAACTCAGGGAGCCAGCCACCAGCATCACCCCAGAGCTGTATGATCAACCATTGCGCACGAATACACCTACCCCATTGATTCACGAACCAAGTTTATTTGTTCCTGACGAGGCTGCCCGCCCCTCATCTCCTGCACCAGCAATTACAACGCCAGCGAAGGCTACAGGCATGCCACCCCCAACGTATTCTCCGAGGTCAGTGGAAGAAATCGACCTGCATACGCTGCTCATCAACTACATCCGGGTCTTGGCTAGTGACCGTCGCAACGTGACAATTGTCCTTTTGAGTGTGCTGGTGGTATACCTTGCCCTTGGAGTCAAACCTCATACCTCCTCTTCGCACCTTCGACCATTTCCCGGGGGTATGATTGAATCCATACCTGTGCTCTCATCTACCGTTTCACTGGAGCAACATCCGACTCCGAGCTGGACAAAACATCCGAGCTTTTCTACTGTACTCTCTTTAACGGCAGCAGAACCTGCCATGACTGTTGAGAATTCCATTCTTCAAAAAGAAACGGTGAGGGAGGAGACCAGCTCGAGAACCACACAGGCTACTCCTTCAGTGGCTTCTGAACCTGTTACGGTATCGTCCTCCAGCACTGCTGCTCCCACGCCTCAGGTTTCTGTACCAGTATCTTCCACAACGTCCTCTTCCATGAGTATCGCTAATTCGAAAAGTCCGGAAGCTAAATTGCAGGAGATGTTCCTATCTCCTGCAAATCTAGACCTGGTGATTGAGCGATCTGGACCCACGTGTCCGGCCTCGCCACTAGCAAAGGATGAGATAGAGACAATCGCGCCAACCGATTTGGAGGCTGACTTCTGAGATGATGACTGGTTGAATGATATGAAAGATAATTTGACAAGATAGTGATGATGGTATGACATGACGGGATTCGATAACAGCGATGCTTAAGAATATGTGGAGTTTAGTCCTTAATTGTTCTTCATTTGTCCCATTCCGAGCGTGCATTAAATGTTTGTTTGAGGTTGGAGCACAGGTTGTCAATCATTTGTCTGTTATCTTCATCATGTTAGAGTCAATGAAACGAATTCGATTCCATGGATAATCTTTGTTTCCGGCTGAACTGTAATAAAATAAATGTTTAATAAATTTCTTTTTAACCCTTTTTATAGTAATCTTTTTTTTTTATTACGGAGTGCTCATTCTATCGGTGAATTCAAAGAGCGAAACTATTTTTTAATTAGATTCAAGGTTCCTTAACCCTAATTTCTGAGAGAAAGGTAAAGTAAAGAACTCCCATAACTTATCTTGATTGTTGACAGAATGATCTTAACTAACTTTAGATTTAACTATAGTAACCTCATATATTTCTTGTAAAATCATTAGTAAAATATAGTAAGCTTAGGGCTATCCTTATATCTACTAAAAAGGAAGAGATAAATAATAAGCTTAAACTAAGGTTTGCGGGGGGCTTGTATGAGGTTTTGGACGCTGCGAGGGGGGTTGATTTGGTCTCGTAGTCGTTGTACTCATTCGCAGTCTACTCTGTAGAGCATGATGATAAATATGACTCAATTGCTCGAGTAGGCTAAGATAGAGCTAGTACTGAGGAGATGTTCGTAGTCTATTCTTAAGCTAACTTTGTCAAGGAGGAGGATCCTCCCTTAATCTTGATTAATCCAGCTAGTTCATGTCTGGGACAATGTCCTCCTCCCTGGGACTATAATACTATAACAGTCCTCTAGCATAACAGTCTCATTGAAGGTTTTTAATCTTATGATCGCGTCGATGGAGGTCCCTAATCTAGTATAGTAAATCGTAATCCCTGAAAGGCTGTTGCTGAATCCGAACAAGCAGCTATTAAGCAGTATTAATGGTCTAGGGCTGCGGCTGTGATCCACCACACTTGCCATCAGTACGATAACGGCTAATATAAGCTGCAGGATGGAAGAAGTGATAGACATGCAATGATGCAGCTAATGTGAAAGGACCTGATTGTGGCTAGTATAAGAAGTGTAAGTTCCAAGCCAGTGTGTAAAGTATAATAGCACCCTAAGCAGTCATTAGGCAGAAAATTGTGTAATAAAGGAGGGTGTATATACTATCTTAATGAACGGTAAGACCGGCGCATTCACTATAATAGGCTTGCATATCTGTGCCAGAGTTTGCTGTAGTGATGACAGAAGAAACAGGACAGGGGGAATGATTAAGAAAAAGAGACTCTCAGAGTGAAGGTTGAAGTCAAATTGATCTTGGTAATATCACTAGGAGAACCCAATCCTACTGTACTATACCATGTCTTGACCTGTCATGTTTGATAAGGTACTCTTTTACTATGTAAGATTAGTGGAGCAGTACGGAGTAGCTCTCAGCCTCACTTCTATCCTTCTGCCTTGTTTCGTAAGCTTAACCTATAACTGTTCAAGAAACTTAAACCTCTCTTGTCTAAAGTCGTAGAATTACTCATGATGGTGACCTTACCTCAGCTGCGGATTACATTAGGTACGGTACTTTACACATTCAATGCTTTGTTCTCCTTCTATTTGAGAGTCTCGCCCTTATCCACAGTGGACTGTTCAAATAATATCAAATCTACTCCATAGAGTCTTGGCACTAGCTCATTAGCAGCGCATTGTTCATCTCTTGGTTTCTTTCCAGTGCCAAGGTAAACTGTTTTGGTAAGGATGCGGGATAACTATCTTAGGTAGTTTAGCCCTATGGACTGCTTAGTCATTAAGTCACCGCCGTCCGTCGGAACCGCAAAAGTATCCATAGGATGACTCGCCATCACCACAACTCTATAGTCAAGCACAACTCTTTCCCTTTGTCTGCACTTCCATCAGAGAGCTTTCACACTTGACTTATAATAAGCGCTCAAAATGGGAGGAAAGAAAACCGGCGGCGAAAACTCCAAGAAAGCAGCCGGACAGGCTCGTGTATGTTTCGCAGCCCAACCCCGCCCCCGCCTTTTTTTCTGCCATCGCCACAAGCATGTTTTCTATATCAGGTTACGGAGTGTTGAGACTGACGATCCACGATATGATTACAGAAAGCCGAAGCCGCCGCAAACAAGAAGGCAGTCGAAGACGCCAAGCGAGCCGCTGAGGAGGAAAAGGAGTGGCAGAAGGGCGCAAAGAGCAACTCGAAGAAGTGAGCGGCACCTCATCTTGTCTCTTTGATTCATTTTAATAGATAAGCCTCGGCGTACTAACCGTTATCTGCAAAAATATAGGGAAGACGCAGAAGCCAAGAGAGCCGAAGCCGCTCGCAGGAAGGCCGAGCGAGACGCCCTCCTCGCCGCCGAAGAAGCCTCGCTACCCTCCAAGCCCAAAGGTGCCGGCGCCAAGCAAGCACAGAAGAAGACTCGTGGTTTGGATTTATCACAGCTGGACGATGAGCCCGCCAGCCGCAAGGCTGCTGCGCTCAACGCCTCGGGTATCGATAATGCGCTAGATGCGCTCTCCCTGACCGCCAAGGACTCGTCGAAGATCGACCGTCACCCGGAGCGCCGGTACAAAGCGGCGTATGCGGCGTATGAGGCGCGCCGGCTGCCAGAGATCGAAAAGGAGAACCCTGGGTTGCGGAGAAATCAGCGTGTGGAGCTCTGCAAGAAGGAGTTTGACAAGAGCGAGGAGAACCCGTTCAACCAGGTGCATGTGGCCTTTGACGCTACTCGGGAAGAGGTTGCTGCTGCTAGGGAGGCCGAGAGAAGGAAGGTGGAGGCGAGACTGGCTAGTAGATAAGCTGGTCATCTTTTTCACATTCTTTCACTTTTCAAACCTTTTTCTGCTCCTGCGGCTTTTCGCCGAACGTCGTTGAGATGCGGGTATCTCTAGGATGCAGCTCTCAGCTTCACCACCTATACCCGGGCCTCGTACCCAAAGATGGATAGACCATGGATATAACATGTTGATTGTGGAAGCGGCGTGAGCTTGGACTGCAAATGGCATACTTTCATTATATGGGCGAGTCATGTCTTGAAATAGAGCGTCTTGCATATAATGTATCTTGATCACATTACCTTATCGGATAGATCTCGTGGCTTGATTTTGATGAAAACAAAATTGTGGGAGATATTTCGTTGACACAGAACTTCACATATTCGTGTGATTTCTTTGGGAAGGTGAAATCGCTGTCCCGCAGACGTGTCATAATGGTATCTCGTGGTAATCTAAATAACCAATACAGGGTAGGTGGAACTGGAGAACAATAGATCATAGCATCTTTATCCCATCACTGCTCGCACATCCCAAACATACAGGTTCTCATCCCACCCTACGCTCGCACACCATCCTTCACTGCCAAAAAGACACCAATCAACACCTGTAACAAACTCGGTATGCCGATTCATACGCCCCAGCTCCATGCCCATTACCGGGCCGCCGGGACCGCCACGCATGGGATCGGCATCCCCCATAGGTCCTGCAGTGGTCTGATCGCTCCATGCGCGACAGGTCATATCGTAGCTACCGCTAAGTAGTATATTGGAAAGGTGTGGCGACCAGGCCAGTTTCCGGACTGCGTATTCGTGTCCAGTCATCACCGCCTGAGGCCCCTGCTGTGGGGCCCGGATGTCGAAGGTCCGAATGGTTCGGTCGACTCCTGCGGTCGCTAAGATGGATGGTCGGTATTTGTTCCAATCATGGGTGAGAGCTTCAGCTGGAGCACATGCGGCAGGAGGAACACCGGCTTTACCAGGAATCGGCGATGCCGGTGCGGCGTGGATGGGAATCTGGAGGGTGAGGTGGTTAGATGCTGAAGCGGGTGTGCGAAGATCGAAGATGCGGACGTATGAGTCGGAGGTGACGCAGGAGAGTATATCGGGAGAATGAGGCGAAAATGCCGCCGAGTAGGTGCAGCTGTGTGTGGGGAGGGTGAGAAGAGAATGCGGCCGATGCGGCGACCAGACGCGGACGGTGCCGTCCCAACTGCTGGAGCAGAATGTGTCCTTGGCTACGAGATTCCAGTGGACACTGAAGACCTCGCGATTATGTTCTTTCCAATTCTGGACAGGGAAGTCTTCCAAATTGCAATCAAAGAGCTTAATGCTGCCATCGCCGGAGGCTGTGAGGATCTGATTCTCGTGGATTTCGGACCAGGCTAGATCGTAAAGAGAATCCTGTGTAGTAAACCTGATCACCTTGTCAATGTTGAGTTCCGGCTGTGAATAGTCGACAATGAGACATACCATTTGGCAGGTACGATGCCATTCGGCGTCAGCTCAAGGATGAAAAGCCGGCCATTTCCTACCAGTCCAAAATTGGCAGATGCGGCGACGGCCAACCGGTTGTCGAAGAATGGGGAGTACTTGACCGCACAGCCGTTGTAGCCCTCGGTGCGGAAATGAAGCATAGTGCAAAATACCGGGTATAGGGTCTGGAAAGAACAATTAAAATAAACCGAAGAAAGGACCGGTCATGAGGATATCATTATGATTGCAACAGAATACTGGAAGGGGTGAGGTTGAAGATTGCGGGGAGAATCGCATGCGAAGAACCGAGGTCTGGTGGGAAACTAATTTAGTGAGGAACAAGGCCAGATCTACAGATCCCACCATCGTCATTGCTCGATGTTTTAGTCACCGCTGCAAAAACAGCTTCACGACAGAAGTTATCATTTAACCTACGCCAATAAACAAATATATGCTTCAAATGACTGTCTGTCTGCCGTCACGCACTATTTGTCCCCATCTATGTCACATTGACGACACAGACTCCGAATCGGCAGAAGCCTCACTTCAATCAAATACTGATCGATCAATGTATACTGGCTACCATTTGAGAATGCTAATCTACAAGGCTTTAATACATCCAGTGGGATAGCTTCGAAAATGACAGAACCAGAGCATTTTCACTCTCCGGCCAATATGTTTCTCCAGAAAGAGGTCTATCGCCTCGGGTCAGAACCTGGGCTCCGATCCCTTCCTCCTGGGCCCGAACGCGATTTCCTCACCCTCACCTGGGGTCCTATCGTCTATCGCACGACGTATGCGCCAGACTCACAGCGGCTGATACCGATATTCCTCCGAGCGCTCAACGAAGAAATTCAAAAAGCCCTCTCGAGATGTCTATCAGGAAGCCCGGAACAGATCCGTTTACTTGAAACAACTTACGCCTCTAAGGTGTTCAACTCTCAAGAGGGATACGACGGACTCGACGAGGAGACTGTCCGGGAATCCTTTCATGATTGGAAGGTAGCTTTAGCGTTGCCCGCGATAGAACTACCTGTCCGATTGCGGATGTGCTTGATGATAGATGAAGGAGTGCTGTCGCGTCTCACAACGACCGTGGATATGTCATCCATGGTAGAGGAGGATGCGGACTACTCCAGTTGCCCAGTCAAGGTCATAGAGGAGAACTTTCCTGATGTACATCGCCGTGACTCGAAGCCAACAAAAGACGATTATCCTGGCTGGACGAAAGTGGCATTGTCAGCAATTGTGGAGGTATACGACGGTATGCGACGGGGAAGAAGTCTGGAAGACTATCATAAGTCTTCTCAGGTGTACTTGGGTAACGGTAACTGGAGTTAAGGCATGCGAATGTGATAACGTATATCGAGCTTTCAACGAGAGCTTTAAAAATGGCATATATTAGAGATGTTGTGGACAAAGCATTCTGATTGGTCATATTGAAAGGAATCACGTGCTATTGTACGCATTAGTCATGTTTGTAGCTTCATCATCTTCGCCTTCTACAGCACCAGGGCATAATTTGGGGCTCATTCTGAAATCAGATGGCTGTCGAATGGATCGCTTCATCTCGAGAAAGCGGCCTCGGCCGAGTCCGTCGGCTGGACAGCAGACGCCGGCCCCCGATGAGGACTCCACCGATATGAAGTTGGCGATGCTCCTATCACTCTTTCCAGACATAGAACAAGATGCTTTACTGGACATTCTCATTTCAAGTGGCGGGTCGGTTGAAGACGCGTCTGCTGTGATTACAGCTCAACGCGCATATAAACCTGTCAAAAAGAGAGCAGGTGGTGTATCAGCGATCCAGACATCTATGACCTCACATATCACAACTGAGGCAGGACTGCCACCAAAAAGGCAACTCACCCGGAAAGGAAAGACGTTACATCTTTTTTCTCCAGAAGATGTTGCTGCTCATACTCCGTGTTCCATCATCCATAATTTCTTGCCCCCAGATGAAGCAGATGCGCTGCTACTGGAACTTTTGGATGAGTCGAAACACTTTTCAAGGTACAGGTTTCAGCTGTTTGATCGTACAGTTGAAAGCCCGCACACAAGCAGCTTGTATGTTGCGACTCCTGAGGAAATTCGCCAACAAACATCGGAATACACCTATGGGGGCAGATACCGTTCGAACGTTCGCCAGCTTACGCCGTACTTGCGCGCCGTCTCTGCCAAAGTTCAGCGCGCCGTGAACGACGAGGTTCAGAAGCGTATACGAGCGTGCTACCCAGGTGGGAAAAAGCTCAAGTATCAGTCACCTAAGGAATGGGTGCCGAATGCAGCATTCGTCAACTGCTATGATGGTCCAGCAGAAAGTGTGGGCTATCACTCGGATGAGCTGACTTACCTTGGTCCGCGAGCTATTATTGGAAGCCTGAGTTTAGGCGTGGAAAGAGAGTTTCGGGTACGACGCATCGTTGCGAGCGATGACGATGCAGAGAACAATAGTGAGGTGTCATTCATGGTGTCAACAGCGGATTCTCCGTCCAGACGGAAAACCACGTCGAAAGGGATCGATGGTCGCGGTGATGCACAGGGTCAAATTTCCATACACCTTCCGCACAATTCCCTCCTTGTTATGCATGCCGAGATGCAGGAAGAATGGAAACATGCTATTGTACCCGCGCAGACTGTTTCACCACATCCCTTGTCAGGTAACCGCCGTATCAATATCACCTATCGATGGTATCGGGATTCTCTCCACCCGCGCAACATTCCGCGGTGCCGTTGTGGCACACACGCAATCTTGCGATGTGTGCAACGCAAACGTGAGAACAAGGGTAGATATATGTGGATGTGCTATGCGGGACATGAACCAGGGAAGAAAGGTTGCACTTTTTTCCAGTGGGCCGAATTTGATGACGATGGTGAACCTCTCTGGGAAATCAAGCCCACGGAAGGCGGAGCTCCCACGTTGCGCAACTTCATCGAAGAAGACGACAAACAATGAACAAGCGGAACGTCTTGCAGTACTCAGAGTAGTCTGAAAGGCGAGCCTAGACCCTATTCTGGTCTAGACGCATCCAATATCCCTAGTGTGTGCTTACTCTGCGGTGTCACGAAGGGTTCGTGCATTGTGAAGTTCCGTCGACCGTGAGCAATGCAGCTTCGCTTCAGCATAGAATGTGAGCTTTAAAGGTATAAATTCTCTCGAGATTCTGAACTATATGTCTTCACCGCACAATCGACAACTCTGGCTCAAGATGGGACTTACTTCGATTCTTATTGCTCAAGTTCTCTTCCTAGGTGCGGCCAACTCGGCTGTCGTCAAAAGATGGCCCTGTAGCGTCTCTCCGACTGGCCCAACCGACCCAAGCGTCGCTAAAAATTGCGGCTATTGGGTTAATGATGTTGCAAAGAATGACCAGTGTGCTGACCTAGAGGGGTACTTCGACATTTCAAGGGAAGAGCTGGTGAACTGGGTAAGTGCTGGACCACACATGTGCCGGTTCACAATTCTGACGGCAAGTTTAAGAACCCTTCTCTCAAGGAGAACTGTCGGCTTCAGAATGGCCATTCCTACTGTGTTGCTGCATCAGATTTGACGACGCGGTCCACAGATTCAGCCGAAGAAGCGAGTCGTATGGACATGGCAACTGGAGTTGAGGCTGCCGATCTGCCCTCTCCCACGCAGGGCGGTTTGGCTGCCAACTGCAATGCTTTCTACAAAGTTAAAACGGGAGACAGTTGCTGGTCCATCATAAACGATTTTGGTAACTTTTCGATCTACGATTTCTACCGCTGGAATCCGTAAGTCCCTTCGACCACTCAGGCGACAATCCCTGTTGACATTGATGAACAAGGTCAGTTGGCCAATCTTGCGAGGCCCTATATCCCGACTACTACGTATGCATCGGCGTCCAAGAACAGGAACCCCCCGTGGCTACGCCCACCAACCCCCCTGGTCCAGTGCTGTCGGGTACTCCAGCAAACTGTAAGTGCGAGTGAAGCTCAACAATGTGCCTTTTCAGAAACAGCTTCTGATGATATTACTCGCCACAGGCAACAAGTATCATAAGGTGCTGTCAGGTGACAACTGCTGGGCCATTGCAAACCAGTATGGAATATCTTTGGATCAATTCTACTCGTGGAACCCCGCTGTGAAGCCGACTTCATGCCAATCTCTATTACCAGATTACTACGTCTGCGTCGGTGTCGCTGGTATGTTACTTTCCCGCAGCCACTATTCACCTCATCTAGCGATGTACTTGTTATCTGACTGAATACAGAAACTCCTTCCGCCACCGCCACCCCACAGCCAACACCACAACCGCAGCAGTCTTCGTCTCCCGACCAACCAATGCCACAGCCTATCCTTTCCAGGCTGCTCAGAATCCTGCTCTAGGAATACCGGCGTCCGGGACTCATGGAGCCATTCAATTCCGCCGAAGGCAAGTTGAGATTGACAACAGTCATCACACTGGATCGTAAATAGTTTGCCTGACGATATCCCGTGCCTCCCCCTGCTTGGTCCTGGATACAGCTTGGGCTGTGATATAGTTTGTCGATTTTTTCTTTGAGTTATTTGATATTACGTAGTTGTTCTATCATGCCTAAATAAACTCATCCAGGTGATTAAATTACGATATTCTATCATAATACGCAACTTGAGGTTATAAGACCTCGATCACCTCATTATTCTAGACAGGATGTATTGGTAAGAGGAAATAGCAAGCATGACTCTAGAAAGCTAGCCTACAGCTGCCCCGAATGCATGTGGCTGAAAATGGGAGTCATGGATACTATTAGGGCTGAAGGGAAGGGGTTCCCCTAGGATTCCTAAATGTCAATTTACAGAAAAAGGTACAGACCTAGCCCCTACCTACTTCTAAAACAATCTCGGAGGCCTATAGCATTTCCGTTCCTAGTCTAATATTACCCCATGGGAATTCATATAATTTCCCACCCTATATTTACCATGGGAATTAGGGGTCCCATCCCAACTAGATAGGCTAGGAGAATTTCATGGGAATCCCAACATCTCATTGCTACACAGCCAGCCTAGACACTATGTTACTACAGTAGAAATAACATATAATAGTAGTCATGAACACATGATGGATGAAGCTTCGACATGCAGCGGCTTGTGTCTTGATAATAGGAAATTTTTTAAACATGTTCTGGATCTGGATGCCAGCCCAATATGCCTCTACTTCATGTCGGGCTTTGTTTTCAACATGAGCTCGAGTATCTTCGTCGTTCAAACCGTAATTTCCACCTTGGGACATCAAGATTGAATCATGTACAGGTTGTGGATAGGCACTGGATTTTGCATGATCAATCCTGTAATCAATCTGTACCTACTTATATAAGAGGTGGGGGTTGGTTGTGAAGGGCAAATATATATGTTCCCAGAGCAGTAGCCCTTGCTTTCTGCTACTAGCTGACAAGTGCAAATACTCAAGGCCTGTTCTAAATAAAGAAGGTCTATCTAATCCATGTACGTATGCGAAAGGGAGTAGAAGGGCTATTAAAGAATATTTGATAGTGGATGGTTAATAATCTATCTTCTCCTTTATAAATTATTGTTCGATGCCAGTTACATAACAACAGCGTTAGTGGTGTAGCGGTTAGCATTGTTGCCTTCCAAGCAATAGATCTGGGTTCGACTCCCAGCTAACGCATATCTTTTTTTCCATTTCTTTTTCTCAGTAGTTTTTTTTAATACCACTTCTCATCAATTTCCATCGTTTAATTTCGCTTGCAACGTCTGAACACCTACATCTAATTTACAGACCCGAGTCTATCTCAGATTACTGAGAGGTAGAGGTGATATCTGAACCCAGTTGGTTACAGTGGATCTCAAAATCATTGATAGTGCTTGGTCAAGCTTACAGGGCGTGTCGTGGAGGGCTCAGTTGCTATGTACCGGTAAAATACGAGCTGGCTGCAGCCAGATAAGGAACAGGGAGAGGAGAGCATGAGTAAAAGGATATACGGAACGTATTTGGCGAGTCTATCTGGGATGGCCCTATACGATAGCCTCTATGTATCCAAGGGGTGGGAGAATACGAGAAATGGTAACATGCTGCCTAACCCCACTTCCAATCCAAGGCTGCAATGTTGTTGATATCAGTTCGAATATCTCCTTCCTGTGACCAGTAACAGCAAGGAATCCACCACACACTGTATGATGTCTTTACTCCATTCTGAATGGACTGCGTTTCTCGCGCAGAATCCAACAGTCAGCCATGACGACGAAAGCAGAAACAGGCGCTTCCTCTCTTCCCCAGAAGGTCGCGTCCTTGCCGAACAAGTATCAAGTGTTGACACGACTGTCCCTGCCAGGGACAATCATCTGATCCCTATTCGGATTTACACTCCCAAAGACCACTCATCTGATGCAGTCGTCATATTCTACCACTCTGGAGGCTTCGTGCAAGGCTCTCTCGACACGGAAGATAGTATGTGACCTACCCTCACCCACAGGGTAAATAAGCTGACCGAAATAAAAGTCTCGTGCAGGCACATGGCACTAGGTGGACCCAGCACCGTCATCAGCGTCGACTATCGACTCAGCCCGGCGCATCAGTATCCTATCCCTCTCAACGATGGATGGGATTCATTTGAATACATAATAACCAACCTTCCCACCCTTCTGCCGAAGCACGGCGCTTCGGCAAGGGTGGTGATCAGTGGGACGTCATCGGGCGGACAGATCGCCGCCATTGTCTCGCAGAAGGCGAGACACTGGACGCGAGATCCAACAAAGGCAGCAGTAGCTGCAGGTGTTACTATTAGCGGAGTCCTGCTCCGCGCTCCGGTGACTGTACGAGGCACGGATGTGGTGCTGATCCCGCCGTGTTTCAGGGATTTGCACCAATCGTGGACTGAGGAGCTGGAGACGGCAAAGCTTGATAGGCAAGGCATGGCGGAGAATCATGGTTCGTTCAGAATATAAGTCGGCTGATATGGCAGTTAACATTTCTCCAGATCTACTTGGGGTTCCGTGGGCAGAGAGAGCACATCCCGACGCTTATCCTCTTTGGGGCCGATTTGACGGGCTGCCAAAGACGTACGTCCAGATCTGTGATGTCGATATCCTCCGTGATGACGCAGTGTGCTATGTGCGAGGTCTCCAAAACGCAGACATTGCGGTGCGGGTCTCATTCTACCAGGTATTGTTGCTCGATAGTTGTTCATGAGAAGAATCGTCTGACAGTCTTAGTCGCTGCCGCATATTTTTTGGGTATATGCGCCTCAGTTGGAGGTGTCGAGACAGGCGCAAGATGACTGTGTCAATGGCTTGAGATGGCTGTTAGGTTTGACTGAGTAGCGGCCAATCCGTCTGATAAATACTATGGTAAGCAATATTGTTCACTGCCGCTATATGAAGCAGGGTGTTTCCTTCAGTATCTACAGCTGTCCGATGAGCATGGTTCAGCAATGGTATGATACCGGGTATGGCGTATAGAAGAAGGAGATCGTGGGGATTTAAATAGCCGGCAATAACAAGGATAATCTCATTTGGTAGGTGGGGCAAATTGTTCGGCCCACATATATGGCTTTCCTACTTTCCTTAATGGGAGTGAATTGTCTGCATAGAAAATTGGCTTGAAGGTTGAAGGTTGGTCGTATGGTAGATACTTCTGCAGGATTCAAGTACCAGGAGCCACTGATTGTATTAGTGGCTACTTAAATTGCATGAACTAGTCCATCTTCAACAGTATATTAGTGACAAAGTCATCTGGTGACCACAGGACCACGCAGGATGAAAGACCCTTCTTGAGTCCTTAACATGGCAAAATAAATAGTTCAGGTCTTGGTCCGCAGTCCTGGCAGCAACAAAAACCATACACACAGATAAATTGAACAGATGAGGATCAAGTTCTAAATCGAGAAGACAAAAAGGACGATATTGGTAAGAATAGGTAGTACAAAAACCCTAAGAATTTTCTGAAGGTAGTACTCTGGTATGTTGAGTAATTAATGTTAGTATAGTGGGTCACCGAACTGTGTAGAACAAGGATGAACTCCATGTTGCTATTATTTAGGAATATCTAACAGACTGTGACCACTAAGATCAATTCTTTACTAAATATCTATATCGCAATATGACTCCTTCTTCCCCTCATTATTTCTGCTAAGTAGAAACAATAACTCTACACTCCACTAAATACGAAAATGAAATGTAACGATATTGTAAATGTTTCTATACATTAGGTCTAACTAGCCTGCCAGGCTGGTCACCCTACCCCTTCTAAAAGGTCTGGTCGGCCGTTAGCAATGAAAGAGGGGGAGATAGAATACCTTACAAGGTTTATCATCTTATCAAGGCGCAAGATACCTTGTGCCATGCAGTTAATAAGGCAGGGGGTGGCCATACTAAGTATGGGGCCCGCGGTTCCCGCTGTGGGTGGGCTAGTCTTGGATATACTCTGAATAGAGGCGAGAAACTCACCTATACCTACTACCTAATAGAGTTGTGATTTCCAGTGGAGCTTACTAACATTATTTACTCAATATATAAGTAGTTATACTATGATTAGTAGGTTAAGTCATGGTACTCTGTACTCTGTACAAGCCAGAAATATCTATTATTAGTCGCTTCGTCGTATCCTGCCAGGTTGATGTCTGTGGCGGTCTGTGCGATCTGCCGATCGCTGGACTTATTCACAATGGGCCCGCTTGAAGGGGTGATAATCAAGCTTCTTACTCTTAATGCATATCCAGTGCACTACTCCATACGGAGTACCCCGTAGAGAATTCTGATATGCAGACAGCCTGCGACCGTATTTCTATTGCTACTAGAAGATACGTCGTACCCAATGACTAATGAGCATAACTGTTATTGAATGTCGGGATCCTGTTCCAGACCCCTCTTTCATTGGTGTTTGAGCTATCTTCCTAGACCCGGATCGTCCTTGATCGACCTGTGCTGATGGCCTCGCTAGGGTACGGTTGTCCCCGAAGTGTACCAGTTAGATATCTATCCTGTAGCATGTTTATACACCCTACAGAGTACACATCTATTAGCCTATTGTGCTATTTATTTGGCCGGTTATCTGAAAAGAAATTAGTGTGGTCGGCCGATTCGGGTCGGAGCTGTCGGAAGGAACCGTCATTATTTTCTTTATCCTACAAAATGCGGTCGTAAGTCCTGGCCAGGGCGACAGGACTAGCTTGAAGATCGTTGGCTAGGTGTTGGAGGAGGACGCCACTTACGGGACCCTGGGATATATATAACTGCGGCACGGATCCACACGCTGAGTGGGGGGTCCACAAAGGAGCCAGTGCTTGTTTCGACTTGATAAGCTGATAGGCGAAAAATCGGACCTGGGCTAGAATTTTCTGCCTTGCTTGCTTGGCCTCGACTATAACTGCTCCACCAAGGCGAATGGCGGGTCGGTCGGGTTGTCTTATCCCGTATCTGGTAGCTACGTACTGTGTAGTACTACTCTGTGCAGTTCTGCTCATTGGGCTCGAAGGGTGTTCAAGTCCCACCAGCGATACAGTATCGCGATCGGGCCCTCTCACAAAGTGAAATCTGGCTCATACTATCAATCGAGTGGGCTAACACGACGATGCATGAGAGGTGATCTTATGTATTCGATGGGTAACATGATAGTCGATGATGCCTTCGAGGAAATGGATACACTGCCTAGTATAGAAGTTTTTGCTGCCTATGTTTATGCCACATGACAAGGACGTAGTGTATCTTTCGTAATCATGTAGTGGCTTCTGACGGAATCCCACTGATCCCTCCAGACAAGTCCAGAGGAGTCCACACACCTACAGATATGACTTGATATGGCCAACTAAAGGCTTCATTTTACTGAATTTCCCAGAATAGCAACGGAAAACCGTCGAAGTGATGTCGTGGCGCGTGGTTGGCAGCCCACTGCTTACCCCACCACTGTGGAACTGTTCCAGATGTCTCATGTCGTTTGATTATTGAGACACCGATCTGTCGTCATTATATGGAGACTGCGAAGAGTTTTAGTGAGACAATGGCCACCTGCATACAGTGGATAGTCTGGACGCAGCCTGCTCAGCGCTGGATGACTTTTCTCCCCGCTGTTCCTGGTCTGGTGGTGTTCCAAACTTCCAACTTCCAGTGCCAATTTTCCTCTGAGTTGACCGAACACTCGTTCTTTCGTCTTTCGTTTTTTCATCATCTTTTTTTTTTTTTTTTTTTTTTTTTTTTTTTCTTTTTGGTTTTTCTTTTGGCTCTTCTGCCTCTGAGAGCATGATCGACTGACTCTGTTCACGACTCTCGAGAGCTTGAAGGCACTTCAGAAATGTTCACGGAGACGCAGCGCTCAGTCGCTCTCATCCTGTCACTGCTGAGCGTCAGTGCACTGTGTTGGCCTTACACCGAGTCGCTCGTTGATTATAACTTAAACGAAAACAGATCGGCGGAATCGCCGATTGACTACTGGGGAGAATGGCCGAACCATAAGTACCACCCTTCGCCGGACAACTGGCGTTTCCCTGTCTACACGATCTTTCTGGACCGAATCGCGAACGGTGATCCAACAAATGACGATATTAACGGTACCACTTTCGAGCATGTACTGAATTCCAACCAGATGCGCCATGGAGGGGATCTGGTCGGGTTGATTGATACATTGGACTATATCAGGGGCATGGGTTTCAAGGTGTGTTTGAAATCGCTTCCGTGTCTGATCTGTCACTTACAAATCTAGGGTATCTACTTTGCTGGAACAGGTTTGATGAACCTCCCTTGGGCCTATGACGGCTACTCGCCGGTTGATACAACTCTGCTGGATATGCACCATGGCACACTGGAGGACTGGAGACGGACCATCACCGAGATTCACAACCGTGATATGTATGTGATAATGGACAATACGCTGGCAACGTAAGTGCATGTCCCGGTCAACGTTGTTTTACCGCAGGCTTACATCAATATGCAGTCTGAGCAACCTGATCGGTTTCAAAGGCCACCTCAACACCTCAGCCGATTTTAGGCCAGATGAATATGAGGTCGAGTGGATCACGGATCGTCGGTATGCCGATTTCAAGTTCAGCAATGAGTACAACAAGACTTGCGACTATCCGAAATTCTGGAATGAGACTGGCTTTCCGTTGTATTCCGGCGGGGTTGAGGAGTTGAAGGGTTGCTATAATAGTGATTTTGATCAGTATGGAGAACTAGAGGCATTTGGCAACTTCCCTGACTGGAAGCGCCAGCTCACCAAGTTCGCCTCGGTACAAGATCGGTTGCGTGAATGGCACAAGCCCGTTCGTGATATCATCACCAGGCATTACTGCATTCAAATTGCCAGTTTGGATATCGACGGTTTCCGCTATGATAAGGCTGTTCAGGCGACCCTGGAGCCCCTGGGTGAGATGTCGGCGGCATTCCGGGAATGTGCAAAGAAATATGGCAAGCATAATTTCTTCCTACCTGGCGAGATTACATCGGGCAATACCTTCGGCAGTCTCTACCTTGGTCGTGGACGCCAGCCAAATCAGCGTCCTGAGTCCGCCGGCGCTGCTGTCAAGCTGAAGAACGATTCAGAGGCTCAATACTTCCTGAGAGAGGACGGCTACCAGGCGTTGGACGCAGCCGCGTTTCACTATACTATCTACCGTTCGATGACCCGTTTCCTCGGAATGGACGGTAACCTTGTTGCCGGCTTCGACTTGCCAACAGATTTCATTGAGGCATGGAATGGGATGCTTGTGTCCAATGATTTCCTAAACCCCTTGACCGGTCAGCTCGATCCCAGGCATATGTATGGTGTGTCGAACCAGGATAACTTTCGCTGGCCCGCTATAATAAACGGTACGGAGAAGTACCTCCTGGGCCTTTTCATTGTCACGCTGGAGCTCCCTGGCATTCCCCTCATCCTGTGGGGTGAGGAGCAGGATATGTATGTTTTCGATGCCACTGCAACAAATTATCTCTTTGGTCGGCAGCCGATGACCTACCAGACCGCATGGTGGACTCATGGCTGCTTCAACTTGAATACGACTAAATTCTACAACTTCCCAAATGAAAGGGGTCTGTACGGTTGTCACGATATCACCGTCACTTACGACCAGCGCAATCCTGCTCACCCACTTCGCAATATTATGAAGCGCATGTTTGAAATCCGGGAGCACTATCCCGTCGCTAATGATGGCTTCTATCTCCAGACCCTTTCCCAGCTTACCAAGGATGTCTATCTTCCTGGTTCATCGAACACCCCCACAGTGACTGGTCTGTGGTCGGTCTTGCGCAGCTACTTCCCCGAGGTCCAGCCAGAGGCGTCCAAGGGCAACAATAGTATTTGGCTTGTGTATCATAATGACAACAAGACTGTAACCTATGGTGGTGACTGCAAGAACCGGAACACCGCGTTATTGGCTCCTTACAAGTCGGGAACGAAGCTGAAGAATGTTTTCGCCCCTTACGATGAGCTCACTTTGGAAGATGGTCCTGGTGATATTGAGGTCCATGGAACGACTGAGTCATACGGCTGCGCTCGCAACATGACTCTCCTTCCATGGGAATACCGAGCCTATGTGGAGGCCGATAGATTTGTTGAGCCTGGTCCCACTGTTACGGAGTTTGTTCCCGGCCACGACGCACGCTTGCTGTCAGCGGAAGACACGGGAGAAACCGTCGATATTCAGCTTGGATACTCAAAGGAGATGGACTGTACCGGCGTGACTCGAGCGATTTCCCTAAACTCTACCACCGAAAAGGGTATCACACCAACTCTCGATACGTCCAGTGTCAACTGCGGCAATATCACTCCACGGACAAGCAGTCATCACTACGTCGGGGAAGTCCCCACTGTCTGGACATGGTCTGCCAAGCTGAAAAATGTTCATCATGGTATCCATGAACTGACCGTCAAAAACGTTTCAACAACGTCCGGAGTTCGGACCAACGCCGTCGACCGGTTTTTGTTCCGGATGGGAACTCCAACGAACCCGCTGATAACCCCTCTCGCCAACTACTCCACCAGCCTTGTGCACAAATCTGACGACGGCAGCATTTACATTCAGCACGAGGCCGCCGGAGCTGACATGTTCCGCTACTCGACGACTTTCGGCCGGACATGGTCAAATTGGACAACGTATACCGGTGGGAACACGACGATTGAAATTGCTCCTTTTACCGGCACGGATGCTCAGAAATGGAAGGGCACTCACGTCCGCGTGCAATACTTCTCGAGGCTTACCGGTAGTAGTGACTACATCCAAGAAGGCGACCATGACTGGGAGGACGGTGTGCCACGAAGGTTCCCTCATCTGTGGTGGATCGGACCGTACAATCAGTTTGGTTATGATGCTGGGCTGGATAGCAAAATGAGGTACGACGTCAAGGAGGGTCGCTGGAAGTATGACTTCGTGTATGAGTGGCCATCTACTGGACAAATCAGTGTCTGGGGAGTGGGACCAGATGGCTTGCCAGATCCTACAGAGGTTTATGGCGACGTGGACAATGCATCTGTAGTCCAGAAGCTTCCTCCGTCCTATCTCTCGTCGAACGTGATCAACATAACCACGCCGCCTCCATTTCCGCACCTCGGCTGGACCATCTCGCTCAATGATGCCAATCTTCGATATGAGATGACCCCGGTCGGGTCTGGATGGGTTCAGCTCGTCCTCTTCGTCCTCCTGTGGGTTGTTCCCATCCTAATGGGCCTTGCTGGTGCCTTTATTTTTATGAGAACCTTCTACCGCGTCAAGCTGAACACGGATGGCACTGCAGCTAAAGAGGATAAGCTGCCGCTGCTTTGGCGTAAGGTCAGAGCGCAGTTCACCGGGGCTGATTACTCGGAAATGGCGATATCTGACAAGGCTGTGCTGCCGGACAGTGCTATTGCAGGTGCAGCTGCAGGCGCCCCCGAACACCGACGGACGGTCTTGATCGCCACTATGGAATATCTCATCCAGGACTGGAAGGTCAAAGTCAAGATTGGTGGTCTGGGGGTCATGGCACAGCTAATGTCCGAGCATCTAAGGCACCAGAATCTCATCTGGGTGGTCCCTTGTGTTGGTGACATTGAATATCCCGAAGACACACCAGCGGAGCCGATGATGGTCACCATCCTCGACAAGCCCTACCTGGTGAATGTGCAATACCACGTCGTCGAGAATATTACCTACGTTCTCCTCGATGCTCCAGTGTTTCGGCAGCAGACGAAAGCCGAGCCTTACCCCCCACGGATGGATGACCTTGACAGCGCAGTCTACTATTCGGCATGGAACCAGTGTATTGCAGAGACGATCAAGCGATTCCCTTCGATCGATCTCTACCACATTAACGATTTCCACGGTTGCTTGGCTCCCCTTTATCTGCTGCCGACACGAACTGTTCCCGTCTGTCTATCACTGCACAACGCGGAGTTCCAGGGCCTCTGGCCGTTAAGGACCCAACAAGAGAAGAAGGAAGTCTGCTCAGTCTTCAATATTCCTATCGAAACTGCGACCAAATACTGCCAGTTTGGAAATGTATTCAATCTTCTACACACAGGCGCAAGCTACCTTCGATTTCACCAGCGCGGCTTCGGTGCAGTTGGTGTGTCCAAGAAGTATGGAAAACGCTCATGGGCTCGGTACCCAATTTTCTGGAGTCTTGATAAGATCGGCAGTCTCCCGAACCCAGACCCCTCAGATACTGGTGCCGTCGGTGATGGGGCTGAGACAAATGTTTCAATCCCGTCCCCTGAAGATCGGATTAGAGACAAACTGCAGGCTCAGAAATGGGCTGGCCTGAAGGAAGATCCCAATGCTGATCTTCTCGTCTTCGTTGGACGGTGGTCGAAGCAGAAGGGTGTCGATTTGATCGCTGATGTTATGCCAGCAATACTGTCAGCTAGACCTCACGTCCAGCTGATCTGCGTTGGGCCCATCATTGACCTGTATGGCAAGCTGGCTGCTATCAAACTGGAGCGCATCATGGCCATGTTCCCAGGTCGCGTGTTCTCCAAGCCAGAATTTACTATTTTGCCTCCGTATGTGTTTTCCGGCGCCAACTTTGCTCTGATTCCGTCTCGGGACGAGCCATTTGGGTTGGTTGCGGTCGAGTTTGGTCGTAAAGGTGCGCTGGGTATTGGCTCTCGTATTGGAGGTCTAGGCCAAATGCCTGGTTGGTGGTACACGGTGGAATCTGACGCGACGCGCCATCTGCTGCACCAGTTGAGGACTGCTATCAAATCCGCTCTGGACTCTGACCAGGAAACTCGGGAAGAAATGCGCATGAATTCTGCCAAGCAACGATTCCCAGTGTTGGAATGGATCCAGAAGTTGGAAACCTTGCAACAGACGGCCATCCAGATCCATCATACAAAGAACAAGAACACTGTCGCTGGTCCCATGCCCGAGCCACAGATCTACTGGGAGATGCAGAACATGCGGGACTCCACGGCGAGTCTGCCTGGATTGGCGCAGTCCGTCCCAGACGGTCTGGAGACGCCGCCTTCAAGAGTGATGCTGAATGCCGAGTCGCGGCTCCGAGAATTGCAGACGGACGTTGGAAACAGGAGCAGTCTAGGTCGTAAACTCTCCCTCGGCCGACGAGCTGGACCTGGCCAGGGCAGAAACCGTCTGGTCAAAAAGGCACTTCGCGACAGTCAGGTCGCCGAGAGCCCGCTGGATGAGGAGGCTACCGATGCCGAGGGAGAAGTCGATGAGGATGACTCCAATTCTCACCGGGTGGACTACATTTCCACTGATGAAGCTATGAGGGCAGTCAGCCACGCTCTTGGACTTCAAGACAATGGCGAGTCCGTAGGAAACGGAAATGGGAATGGGAACAACAGCGTTACACCGCCGTACCATTCCATGCCAGGCTCGCCGTACCTCGTCTCGCGGGCTTCGTCGCCGGTGCCGAGGACGCCTTCTGATATGCCTCAATATCCATTCCAATTTGCACTTAATTCCGGCGAGGGGATGCCGTTTGCCCACTCACGCAATGTCTCCGTCCTGTCTCTGCCTTCAGTGATGGGTGACCACAATCAGCAAGTCTTCGAGTTGCAGAAGGTAGACCCGACCTTTACGGACAGCATGGGCCACTTTACCCGGCGATTCGAGCAGCTCCTCAACAACTTGGACAAGAAGAACTCGATGACAGACTGCTGCATCGAGACTTACCTGATGAAGAGCGAGCGGAAGTTTTACAACATGTACAACGATGCGCAGCTGAAGAAACACCATGCTAAGGAGTCTATTTCTTCTTCGGCCAGTCCAGAGCAGCTTGACCATGAGACGCAGTATAACCGCCTCTCAACCGCCACGGCCGGTTCGGACCCGAGCGACTCCGATGAAATCGATCGCTGGCTTTCCCGGCTGGGGTACAGGCGCCCTGTGGCCATTCAGCGATTCATGCGACGACGGATTGGAACCTGGCCCGTATACGCTCTGTTCCTAGGCCTTGGACAGATCATCGCGACCAACTCTGCTCAAATTACCTTGCTGGTCGGCCAGGTAGGCGAGACGGCGACCAAGTTGTATGTGATCGCAGCGATCTATTGCGTCTCGTCAATTTCATGGTGGTTCATGTACGCCCGTCTGCCAGCGGTGATTGTCCTCAGTCTCCCATGGTTCATATACTGCTTGGCTTTTATTGTAATTGGCGTGTCTCCCTTTGGACTGTCGGAAGTCGGGCGAGGATGGGCTCAAAATGTCGCTGCAGGCGTGTATGCTGTGGCGTCGTCCAGCGGTTCGTTGTTCTTCGCTCTCAACTTCGGTGACCAGGGCGCCGTCCCTGTCAAGGATTGGATGTTCCGCGCCAGTCTCATCCAAGGTATTTCACAGCTATACACTGTTGCACTATGGTACTGGAGCTCCAAGGTCACCGCCACCGAAATTGGAGGCGTCTCCACCTTCGCATTGAGTACCTGGAGGCTCACGGCCGTGGTGATGCCAATTGCTGCGCTATGCTTCGCTATCGGCGTGATCCTCGCCCTGGGCCTGCCCAAATACTACCGCCAAGCACCCAGTCGGATCCTCTTCTTCTATACGTCGCTCTTCCGCCGTCGCATCGTCCTCTGGTTCTTTCTCATGGTTATCGTGCAGAACTGGTTCCTCGCCGCCGCGTTCGGGCGCAACTGGTCGTTCCTCTGGTCCTCCAAGCACGCCAAGACGTGGGAGGTTGTCATCCTCGTAGTCGGCTTCTTTATCATCATTTGGGTGCTCATTCTCTTTGCCTTCCGCGCACTGTCCAAGGAGCACAGCTGGATCCTCCCCGTCTTCGGTCTCAGCCTGGGCTCCCCGCGTTGGGCACAAACGTGGTGGGGAACGTCCAACATCGGCTACTATCTCCCTTGGGCAGGGGGCCTGACGTCTGGTGCCATCGTCTCCAGATGTCTGTGGCTCTGGCTCGGCGTCCTTGATGAGATCCAGCAGGTTGGCCTGGGTATGATCCTCCTGCAGACCCTGACAAGAGTGCACGTCTGCTTTGTCCTCCTGGCTGCGCAGGCTGTGGGATCGGTCGCTACCATCTGCGCTCGTGGATTTGCACCGAATAGACTCGGTCCGGACGGTATCTCGCCGAATATCGGCACATCGGTAGATAAGATTGCCAATGCGTGGTTCTGGATTGCCTTGTTCTTCCAACTTTTAGCCAGGTAAGACCTATCCCTTACGTTCTGACGGATTATATACTGACTGCAAACAGCTTTGGATTCCTCCTGTTCTACCGCAAAGAGCAGCTTAATCGGCCATAAGACCGCTTAATTTTTGTGTAGATGGTTTTAATGATCCATGTGATAGACGGCGTTTGAGGTCTTTGTATATAGATTGTACTATAGAGATACTTTGGTTTTTGTAATGGTGATAGGACCAGCCTTTGGTTCATCCATGGAATCCTCTAACAAACAAAGCCAAGCGGAAGGTGACCGGCCAGTGCGTTCATCAAGATGATGATGCACTTAGACTACATACACTTGAGTGAATGCCATCTGATATATGCTAGATGCATTCAATGTAGGAACATAAAGTAAGATAACATGGGAGACATACTATATCTCCAGTCTCATCTGGATGGTATGGTGAATGGATACCTAGAATATATTCACTTTACACCATTGATCTCCCTGCCAGGTTTCGATGTATAAGACTCTATTAAAGGCATACACTTTGCCAACAATGTACTACTGACAAACGCAACTCCCGTGTGTTTCGAAGAAATCAAACGGAACCAATTATGACCTTCATTATTTCTGCCATTATGGACTATACGGTACTACTTGAAGCGCATACCGTCACTCGTTTACAACCAAGACGCCCGTTCGACTGTAAACAACTTTCAATGGCCAGTGGATGTTTTCGCTGGCTGCAACTCAAGGATAGAAGTGAGTTATATAACTGAGCTGTCAGCTACAGGCCTACTTTTCATTTCCAGGCTTGACTCCCTCCGCAGCCTCATCGTTGCGTATACTGGAAGACGAAGGCGCGTGGGGGATCAAGAATCGACGAGGAGAATTTCTACTCCGACACCCCACTGGTGGTTAAATGATGCTAAAGGCGGAGTGCATATGGATATTACCGTTTCTGTGCAGAAGAAAAGAATGGCAATCACCATTGACAAGTAGTGGTGGGCCAACCGCCCGCTAAGAGGAGATCTAGAGAACAAGATACTCGAGGTGGTCCAGGGTGGATGGATATGTCTACGAAAAACAATTACGCATCAGTGCGGATTCTGATTCTACCAACATCAGTTTTTGACTATCTTTCTAATCCTATGTCATATCAGTCAGCTTTTAACACCTTTGGTGCTGCTTGCACTGCATCTTGTAACATTTGAAATCGGGAATCGATGGCACGAGGAAAAGTTGTATCAGTGGTCTAAAGGTACATTGTTCGGACACCTTCATTCGTATAGCAAGAAGCCAGAGTAAGCCATATTCATCAGATTCGTCTATCCATTCATATACACAAACATAAGCAAAATAAATAATATCCCAGAAAGACTTCTAGTTTTGTAGGCCGTCGCCATGAACGACTCAGGCCATTTCCCTCAACTGGGCCCGATTTACTCCCGGCAGATCATATGATCTCTGGCGGGACCGGTACCAATCCATTTTATAGGTACACCACCGAGTTCCCGCTCAATATACTCAATGTAGGCGCGGGCATTGGCAGGAAGGTCCTCGTACTTCTTGACACCCATTGTGTTGCTCTTCCAGCCGGGCAGAGTGACGTACTCGACCTTGACCTTCTCGAGGACCTCGGGGTCGGCCGGGTAGGTGTCGGTCAGGCGGGTTCCGTCAGGGAGGACATAGGCAACTGCGACCTTGATCTCGTCAAAGTCGTCCAAGATGTCCAGCTTGGTCAGGTTCAGCGCGGTGTAGTGGTTGATCGCCTGGGAGTAGCGGCAGAGGACGAGATCGAACCAGCCGCAGCGACGACGACGGCCGGTAGTAACGCCGAATTCCCTGCCGACTGACTGCAGCTTGTCACCGTACTCGTTCAACTGTTCGCTAGGGAAGGGACCCGAGCCGACACGGGTGGTGTACGCCTTGACCACACCAATGACGGAGGTGATGCTAGTAGGGTTGAGAGACAGGGCCTGCACGGCACCACCCAGACCCGTGGACGAGGAGGTCACATAGGGGTAGGTTCCGTGGTCCAAGTCGAGCATGAGAGCGTTGGCGCCCTCCACGAGAGTGTTCGGAGAGTCCTTGTACTGCTTGAAGAAGGCAAGCTGGTCGACAATATAGGGAACCAAGCGTTTCCGGTAGTCCTATTCTGTTGCGTCAGTATCAGACCCTTCAAATCATGGGACCCGCCAATAATCAAGTTGATATACCTTGAATCGACCAATCTCCTCCTCAACGTCATATTGCAGCTCACCAAATCTCGCAGTGTATCCAGCGTGCAAAGACCGCAGCTTGCGCTCAAAGACCGCCTCGTCCAGAACCTCGCCAATACGGACACCCCGGCGGGCAGCCTTGTCACTGTAGCAAGGACCAATTCCCTTCCCGGTGGTGCCGACCTTGCGACCACCCAACTTCGCCTCCTCCAGACCATCAACAATAGAGTGCAGATCGAAGCAGACATGCGCGCGGTCGGAGATGAATATGCGCTTGCCGGCATCCTTCAGCCCCTTCTCTTCCAACGAGGCCAGCTCCTTGAAGAAGCTGGGGACGTGCACGACAGTTCCAGCGCCAATGAGGTTGACACAGGACGGAGACACCAATCCAGAGGGAAGAATGTGGAAGTCATAAGTGATGT
Organism: Aspergillus fumigatus Af293; assembly: GCF_000002655.1. NCBI lineage: Eukaryota > Fungi > Ascomycota > Eurotiomycetes > Eurotiales > Aspergillaceae > Aspergillus > Aspergillus fumigatus. The sequence continues at coordinate 4,172,369 of NC_007194.1, forward strand.
TCTCATGGACGATGGTGTGGCCCGCATCTGGTGAAAGAAGGAGAGAAAAGTTAGGTTTACACTACCTCTGCGGAGAGGCATGATACTCACTATGGCCGCCCGCAGCACGACAGCAGAGCGTCGCCTGCTGCGAGAGCATATCTGTGATCTTCCCCTTTCCTATCCGACAATAGCATCCATCAGCAAGCCGTCCATATCAAGCGCAACAATGTTCATCAAGCCCCACCTTCATCACCCCACTGGCTACCGAGAACGATCGTGATACCCATTGTGCTAGGGAGAATCTTATTAGAGCAATTGCCGTGACAAGTTGTATTCCAATTGATCAATTCACAGTGACCAGATGGTTTCGATTGTATGTATACGTCGAAAGACCGGCTTCGGTACTGGCAATGAAGCGGCGGGGCGCGGCTGTAGTTTTAGACTGGAAACAAGCTCGAATTGAATCGGTTCTTTTTCGAGAGGCAGATTGAGAAAATGTCAATTGTCTGATGAGCGTAAAATAATTCCCGACCCGTTCGCAGGGAAGGTGAATGGAGCAGCAGCGAAGGCGTCGCGACTGTCAAAGATCCAAAAGCCGAAAAAAAAGGACGGAGGGGGAACCGCGGAGGCGCGGGCGATATATGAGTCTTCCCTTTTTTTTTTTCTCCCGTTTTCCCCCTTACACAGAGTGACTCAGCGGCAAGCAGCGAAATCAGGGTCTGGTACAATACCATACATCTTGGCTCCTCATCGGCAAGCCAATCTGACACTGGCCTACTGTCACACGGTTACCGGCCTGGTTTTTGTAGACGCTTACTGTATCGGGAAGGTGGCGGATGTCGGGCGACGCCGACATCGGAAGTAAGGGCTCAGGGCTCAGGGCTAGGGCTTGGAACAGACCTTCTCAGGGTAGATCGAGCATATCCAACTTGTCACGCGCAGTGCCAGACAATCTTCCTCTCGAACTATGGTGCAAGACGCTTCTAAAAATACAGGACTGGCAGAAGAGGCTACTTAAGTGTAGAACAGGCCCAACCATTTCAGAACGCCGACCCACCAACACCCATGCCATGCGAAAAGACTGTAGGCAAGAAACGTCGTAGGGGTATATCTATCCAGCCTAAATCAGTTTTCCTCCATTCAAGATCCATTCCCGCATCTCCCCGAGCTGCACAATGCATTTGCGATGGTTTTCACGAGCGACTTCCCAATGTTTGTGCACTCTTCCATCCTCGTCAAATGCACGCAAATAAGCACTGAATCCTGCTTTGGCGCTCCCGGCGACCATAGCATCGTCGCTCTCAGCGTCATCATCGTCTTCACGAGTCGCTTTTTCATCATCCTCGCCACTCGGCTCGTTGATCTTAATACGTGTGGAATCTCCAACAGCGCCAATCCAGTTGGGGGCCATTCCCGTTTCCATCGCATCCTGGCGTGCATTGAAGTGACGCAGAAGCCGACGATTGAAAGCATTCCACTCGCGCATGTAGGCACCCATCTCCGCGATATAACGGTCCCATGCGCCGCGGGGCAGTCCGAGTTGCTGTGACCCTGCGCTGATGGGAACAAGCTCCGGTGGGGTGGGTCTTTTGGGCGGATTGGGGCAGATAAGCTTCCTAGGACGAACATCCCGTGCCGTCGTCCTCGGGGCCTTCGCGCGGGACTCAAAGGGCAACGTCGCATGGATATCCTGCAAATCCTCAATGCCGCCGTTATTTGTGTTGGTAAATGGCGCTGTGCTGCTTAGATCATTCAGGTTGAATAGACGAGACTTAAAACTGGCGCCGGTGTCTTTGCTGTCAACACCTGAAGACGGCTGAGTGACTTGATCTTTGGATGCTTTGTCTGTTTGAAAACCACCATCAGTGTTTTTGCTGGGGACATCATCATCGAGATCCATGGCTTCCACTTCCTCGGCCCCTGTACCAGTCGCTTCCTGTTTTGAGCTACCTTCGACAGTCGTCCGGGACTCTTCCGCCTCTGTCGCAACACTGGCAGGTTGTGGCGTAGGTCGCATCTTGATCCCAAATTTGGTCTGCTTCTTAGGGCTTCGTTGGCGCTGAGTATTCGCCCACTGAGAGGCTTCCTCGCTTTGAGGCATAGTCCACTGCACATCCTTGAGTTTGGCAGCCCACTCGTCCACAGAGAACTTGGCCTCGGGAAACGCTGTCGGCGGTTGCTGCGAAACAGACGCCGACCGAGACGAATCCTGGCTGAAAGGTCCCGGCTGGCCTGCTCTTGAAGGACTCGCTCTTGTCGAGGTTCGTCCACGACTATTCGGACGATGGTTGAACTCAGATCGACCATTTTCTGCCGTGCTCGATGTGAATGACCCAAATCCAAAATCGCCTTTCCAACTATCCGCAGTAAATGGTTTGCGTAAATCGTCGTGGCTGCTACTCTTGAAGGCTCCATTCTGTGGTGCTTGGCCTTCATTAGGCGCCGGGTTCCTACAGTTGAAGAAGTCAGCCTGAGAGTACAATTTAGCCAAGGCGAAGGTCTCATACGAGTTTGACGAGAATGCACCGAAAATATTTTCTGACGACGCTGGCTTGGCCGGTTCTGATGGTATTTGTTAGCACCCGAAATACTCACGCACCCATCCAAGAGACATTCATGATGGAGTAGGCCAGCAGAAACAAGGCATCGCGAGCCTGTCAACTAAGAAGGAGGAGGAAACTTACCCGCCATAGGAGTAGAACCTGTCTGAGAACGAAAATTGGCATATTTGTGATTTTGTAGCCTGCTCTTGGGGACCGCCTTTGGTTTGCGAGAGATAAATTCATTCTCAGTGCCACTTGAGCTCGTGGAGTCATAGTTTCGACCTCTGTCGCTACGCAACTTAGGACTCGCGCTTTTGTGTCTCCCAGTAGGAGGAGGAGTCGGACTTGGGGGGTTCGTCCGCGATTGAGCGCGGGAGCTTTTGGGTGAATTGCGCACACTTTCAGAACGCAGCCAGGAACTGGAGAAAAATGTCCGTTCGCCGCCGGTACCGGCGTACTTACTGCCTGTTCGCTCAATATCAGGAGTCCTGGTGTTTTCAGCTCGATAGCCGGATGTTGCCGCAGGTCTCTCCGCCGTTGGGGAGGGGGCAGTTTCCCTTTGAAAGCTGTCGGGCGTCTGAAAGCGCTCCCTTCGAGGTACGCTGGTGTAGGATGAGGTATTTGGAGCCATGGGTTCATCCCCGCCAGCAGTCCTGGGAGCAAAGCCTTGCTTCTTCCGTGTAGACTGGGTGCGGGATGACTCGTTGGCTGTGGTTTTGGGGGACGTCTTGAAGTACTCGTATGCAGACTTCGGTCTAGTGGGGTGCCCGTTAGGTGTGGCATCCGGGCGGGCAGCCCCCGTATATCCTGCTCGCCCAGTACGCGGATCAAAATGAGACCATCCAGGGGTGGAGTTCCCCTTCATCTCCTGAAACCCACGATAAGCATCTGCCCTGGTCTGTCCTTCATCCTGCGTCTTCTCCCACGGCTGCTTGGGAGCCGCTCTCGCGTAGCTAGCATATCGCTGGGCGCCGGTTGAGGGCCCATTGTGAAAAGATTGCGGGCGACTGGAAAACGGCGGCTTAGGAGTCTGAGGCTTCGCGGTGGATGCGGAGGCGTAAGGGTTTGTAGGCGCTTTCCGAGCCGTATTGGCTTTGTTTGGACCGTAGAGCTTGCCGTATCCAGCACGTAGTCGGTCTGTATCGTATTTAAGGCGCTGCTGGGGGTCACTGAGAATTTCGTGGGCCGCCTGGATAGCCTGGAACTTGGCGTTGAACTCAAGCTCGCGGCCTGGATTGCGATCGGGATGGTACTTGAGGGCTGGGAATAGATTAACCACGAAAGACTCGCAAAGAAAACCCTGCAAGCAATCCCTTCGCCTTACCTAATTTCCTGAACTGCTTTTTGATGTCCTCAGCGTCTGCACTGGGCGTCAATCCCAGGTCCGCATAATAATCCCTCCGCACGTCCGCCTTAACCATCGTGGGCAAGCAGCGTCACCCTCAACGGCCTTCAATATTGCGTATTGCCAAATGAGCGGGTTCTAGCCGTGTCGGTCAAAAGTCCAGTCGTATTGCACATGACATAAACCGTAACGAAAAGCGTGATCGTTTGATCTGTAGGACGAAGCTGTTTCGATCAAAAGAGTGGCAGACAGGTTAGGCACACCTCTCGACACAAGTGAGAGATGCCAAGGGAAAGACTACCGGCCCGGAGAAGGAGAAAAAAGAGAACGACCGAGAGCAAGAAACATATGCAAAGGACTGGTGAGCATGGAAGTGAACAAGAGAAGCAGAAATTGCCTGCACTCTGCTCTGTAGTTGCAGCAGTGAGGAAAAAGATTGCTCTCCCCGCGATCGAAGGGGTCCACACACAACAGATGGGTATTTTGGTATAGCTTCCGCCAGCCTAACCAGAACCAGAAAGCTCTAAACACTCCGATAGATAGTTACATAGAAGGTGTGGTCGATATTATCTGCGGACAGCCGGTCAATCTTTCCCTTCTGGTGACGTCTTGCACATGGTTTCTTTTTGCTGAGTATTCGAGACACCAGACAGACACCGAAAACTAGTCACGGTCGCAGTGGACGAGAGGGGACTCGACAGGTCTGATTCTCGTCAAATTATGACGAATATGGAGATCGCAGCTGATCTGATGACGGCGAGAAAATACGTCTAAATAATCTTCTCTCAGCTCGTGTTGGTGACTTCGAGGCGATCCAAGTGGCAGAGCGCGAAGAGTGGAACTGGGTGATCCTCACCCCGGCAACCTCACGGGACAGACACAATAATGTGCATGGAATCTCTGCTAATCAGATTGCCGCTGAACACTAAGAACACTTCTAGAGGCACAGGTTTTGGGAAGAAGAAGATAAATAAATGTAAAATAATACATAATCTGCAGAGAGGATATATAGTCAAAGACAGCATGAACAGTAGAGCTGTGCGTTGGCTTGCTGCAACTATTAATGCTTTCGAGTGATTGGATGCATCCCACATGGTTGGTCTCCACAGGACAACTCAAAGCGTCAACCATCTCCTCTCACCACTAAAGGGGCAGTAGGACACTGAGTTTGCTGCCCAAATTCTTATAGCACTGGCCTCACTCTATCCCTGTGAATAGTCCAAATCACGATAGAACATTGAAATTGGCCAGATACCACCATCATCCGATGGAATGGATTACGTGCTTCTTATCGATACTATACTAGGTAGGATATGACTATAAGAACTGTCATGACAACACGCAAAAACCAAATAGCCCCAGTCGATGCAATCAAATGTTTCGGACGATGCTACAAGCGAGGAGTCGTAAATTCATGTCACCTTTTATTTCCCAAATCCCAGGTAGTCCCAAGACCTGCAAGCAAGATGCCGTCAAAGAAAACACGAAGAAAAGGGAACAGAGAGGGGAACCTCAGATCGAACCATCGCCTGGGGGATTTCCCACCGATCCCCCGAAGAAGTAACCTTCGAGCATATCGTAATTGGCGTTCTCGCTCCAGTCATGCTGGAAGTCGACCGCCATGCCGAATCCGAGGTCGATTCCCACACTGTGGCCAGCCCCATGGCCCAGCGAGGGTACGGCTGACATGTTATACTCGGGATTACCGTCTGAGCCTACAGAAACTGTGTTTTCCGCTCCTGTCGAGTCAAAGTCCAAGAAATCAAGGCTGATCCCTGCGGCACTCTCCTGATCCACCGGGGAAAATTGGTGTTGGCCTACATTGGGGGCCGCGCCGCTTGAGGACACGCTGTGCTGTGGAGAATTGCTATAGAAATATTGTTGCTGCTGTGTTCGCGGAGAGACAGGGTTTTCGTAACCTCCATAATACTCCATAGAAGGTGTTCGTTGAGGATGAGGCCGGGGTGGAAGGTCAGAGCCAAAGTTCGGTGTGGAGGGTTCAGGGTATTCTGAGCGCCTTGGATACGCCTGTACCGGCTTCCTTGTACTGCTGCCAGCGCGATCCGGAACGGGCCCGGGGTCATTGAAGAGATCGGCAAGGTCCATGTCGAACTTTGGCAAGGGACGAGATTGGCGTACCTGCGTCTGCCGCCGAGGGACATGAGTAAAGCGCTGTCGTTGGTCAAAACTGGATCTTCCCGAGTCCCTCGCGGGGCCCGTATTAGCAGTATGATGCTGCTGAGATGCAGTTTGGATTCGAGATAGATCTACCTGGGATCCAAACCCGGTAGTCGATAAGCTCATCTGAACGGTGGCTTTGCTCATTCGTTCAAAGGCATCCCGACAAGCTTCTGCTGGGGGACACTTGTGCATCAAGTCCCCTAGCACAGATGTGGCCGCAAGCACTGTGAAATCGACTTCGTCTAATGTCTACAACCGAATTCGTTAAAGACTATCTCGCTTCCCGTTTCGTCATGAGATACATACCAAGCGACTTCGCACGAAAGGTGAGTGCCATATCGCATACAAAAATGAAATACCTAGGAGAGTGTAAGCAGCGTCATGGTATCGAGTGAGGGACTTTGTCATACCCGCCATGAATATATGATGTGTTGCAAGATAAGTATAGTTCACTAGTCGGACACGGTGCATCTGGCGATATATACGGATAACTTTCTGCCCTGCCTCTGCAACCTTGTAGTATATTTCATCTTCATCTTCGGTTTCGTCCACATTCGAGAATGACGGGCTGGATACATCCTCTGCCGGTGTCAGCTCTGCGGCTAATTCCGCCGGAACTGTCAAGCTCTGCTGGTAGAGCATGATGACGGCCTGCCAGTAATTAAGTTCAAGAAATTCCACCGAAAACTGCACGCCTGTTTCTCTACGAGTGGGCGCGCTTTCCTGCCACTCCATCAATCGCCGGTGAACATCTCTGCGCCATGAGCGGAAGGAGTCGAACCCTTGAAGGAAGGGAGACGCAAGGTCAGAGCGTATAATTGTATTGGCCGAATAAGGAACCTTTTGGCGCACGAATCGTGCTTGTTGATGTTGAAGGACGTCTTGAATCTCGGATTGCAGCACCCGCAGCTTGAAGTAATGGTGTGCCGCATATTTGTAACTGGGAGCGCCTGCGGGTGGCGTGACAATACCAGACTTAGTGATGTACTTGTCCTCATATAGGGATGGGAATTCGGTGCTAATAGCTTGATCGCTGATTCCAAAGGGGCGACCAACACAGCAACTGACGAGACGATCAAAGCTATAAACACACCACCACAATCGCCGGCGAAGATCGCGAACCCATTCTCGACGGCCACGCTCGCTAGTATGGATCCGCGGCTTGACTTTGTTCTCACCCTTGGTAGACGAACGATCGATGCTCTCTTCGCCAACCGAATCAATGCCCGCTCCGTCCTCGTAATGAAGACCAAGATCAACTGCTAGACGCATAGCGACCCCAACAATATACCAAAGGCCCGGCGCAACAGGCCGAAGAAGTGCAAAACTGGCCAGCAGGAGGACGGCCTGCAGCTCCTCTAGCGCACCAAACCCGTCGTTCGATGAGGACGCGCCAAGGAAAGATTCTAAATGAATAATGGCAGAGGCATGGTACTCTTCAGGTTGATACTGACGGCTGGAAAGCCGCGGCCTTTTTGCTGTGGACGAGGAGGTTGAGCGGCTGCTGTTGCTCTGCGTGTTGTCTTCATCATCTGAGCTGGTCTTATCTTCGAATATGATACCTGCGCCAATGGCAAAGACAATGTTTAGGGTATAAAGGCTGCGAGGAGAGCGGTCCTTCTCCTCAACTGAGTATGTCCGATCGAGAAGTTCCATGAAATCCTCCCGGTGGAGGATAGGCATCTGCGGGTTTGCATGCTCGAAATAAAGGTTGACGAGCTTCTCCGCCAACTCTCGGTCAGGGAATGCCGCACACTTCATCGTTGGCCTTGTCTGAAGACCAAAGAACGAATCCCGCATGGTACTCCCACTCCCTGCGGTACCCGTGGCACTATGCGGCAAGCGTTCAGAAGGCCGCATTGGTCCGCGCTCTCCCACGTTGCCGGCAACGGAGCTCTTCACCGCAGCGAAGACGACACGCGCAAAAGAAATCCCGGAGGTCGACCCCAGATACCGTGGATCGGAAGTCCCTTGCACCGATACCATGCCAATATTCGACACAAGATTATGTATGCGCCAATTATCCTCTTTCTCATAGTCCCGGCTGTTTTCCGCATCCTGTTCACTCTCCGGGTTCCTGCCCGATCGCGGAACCTGCGCAGCTTTATCTGCCTTTTGCCGAGTCAATCTGTCACTTTCGACAACGGTAGTAGACAATGTCTCGGCACCCGCCGACGCTTCTGAACCAGCCATCTGCGGCCGATCCTGGTCGTACCCCGCCTCTACCTTGATGGCCTCCTCTTCATCAAAGGCCACAGCTTCTTTGAATTCAATCTGGTGGTCCCTTAACGTTTTCTCTAGGTAAGCAACGCGCGCTTCGAGAAAATAGACATAACTGCGCGGGATCTCTCGTTTAGTGATAGGATCATACCCGACACAACGGACACCGGCTTTCTCACAGGACTGACACCGGGGGAGTCGCTGGTCGCAGCGGTTCTTGCGCAACCGGCATCGGTTGCAGGCGGAGACATTGCGGAAGGTGGACGAGGTCGAGGAAGTTGTCACGGCAGGCGGTGGTGGTTTCGCAGTGCCATCGCCAGCTGTCTGCTGTTGCGTTTGTGCCGCAGGCTGTGATTGCGTTAAGGAAGGCTCAGCCGGAGGGTGCGGTCGTTTCCTCCCGAGGGAGGTAGGCGAGGCCGGGGAAGTGTTCAACATGACGGGAAAGGCGAGACGGGGAGAAGGCGTGCCAAGGTGCGACAACCATGTCTCGAGAATAGAAGTTTGTCGCAGGTCAAGTGGAACGAGGGGATAGTTTGCCGAAAATTTCGAGACGAATCAGCATTCATGTTAAGTCATACGGCGTGATGCTTTTGGCCGTTTAGCAGCTGTGTATCTCGCTTCGATGAATGAAATCGCGTCGCACGGGAAAGTTACTCCTCAGTCGTATCCCGATCCGCGGCCTTTCTTAGTTTCCGAGATGATAGTCAAGGCAAAGGTCGATTCTGTTTTGGTGGCAGGGCAAAGCTGCAAACCATATCGGAGATCAAATGCCGCGACTACAACTGGATTCACAGACGGGACAAGGAAAAAGAAGTGCAATTGGATATATTGGAGGTCGAAGGGGAAAAAACTGTCGACGTCGAAGGTTGGAGATAGGACAAACTGTGGGGACATCCGAGGCCGTCGGTGTAAGTACATTCGGAGAATAGTATCTCGCTAAGCACACTTCATATTCAATTTGTACAGCTAGCTAGCCGAAAAATTGATTGTCGCCTGGATAGCAACAGGGAGATCTATAAAAGACTTCCTGCTCCTGCTCTCTGTTCCTAAGGTCGTTCCTAAGGTACCTAGTCTCTAAGTACTGGTCTCGGTAACAATACGTGACAATACCCTAACTGCTGCCCCATGTGAGAAGGGGAAAAGCTCTGAAATGATTGGCTGGTGATAAGTAGATTATGAGTTCCAAGAAACCAGGGCAGTACTGAGATCTTGAAAAGATAGCTGAGGCATTCTGCGACTACGAATTCTCTTATCATACCAATTGAAGCATCGCTTTGAGTGATTAGGACAATCCGGAGCCCCGAATACTTGCACAAAGAACGCGTTATCCGGGTCAACTTCGTCGCCAACCCCGCATTCATAGTCACGTGATTAATAACATTACGGAGAGAGACAGGTATGAGGGGAAGAGGATGTGTAATGGTTCATCAGTCAAGCCTGACCTGCTCCACTCGAATTATCCGACTCGGACTTTTATATGCAAATTATTGGTTCGGACAACTGAGATAGTGCAGGATATGGACTACTACATCAAGCACTGCCCTTCAGCACAGATAGGTACTAAAAGTGGAGATAGTTTCAGTGGCCGGAAAGGAGGGCTAATTGCAGTCTTCCTTTCTACAGAAAGTGGATTTAGCGCTCAAGGTGCTAGGATATGATAAATATGACAAAAGCCGCCCAGATGCATGACATGACGTGTACCCGATATGCCCATGGTGATGATCCCGAACAAAAGACAAGAAAAACAGAACAAGACCCCGCGCTTCTGAAATGCATGCAATCTACTGGGAAAAGAAAACTGCGCCATAGCCCGTCTTGGACTCATGTTCTAGAATAAGAGAGGAAAAGGGAGGAGAACAGCATGGCTCGAAAAAGACAAATGAGACAACAGCGAAGAAGCGAAAGGGAGAGCGGAATGTCACTGCCACCCAACCATAAGTTCATAGTTAAAATCGTATAATGCCTGGCGAGGATGCATTAGAAAGGGAAGCGAGGATAGAAGAAGAATCTACCGCATGTTAGTACGCGAAGACATCTTTTTCAGTCCTCGGCAAATGCAAGTGGATTCGACCGGGGTGCTGGTTCGATTTGCGTCAAATCTAAATTGGAAATGTCCAAATCATCGACGCTGGTCCGCGTAGAAGAGAGCAGTCTGCGTTCCTCTTCGGGCGTGGCATACTCTTTGCCCGCAGGGAAGGAGCTCCGCATAGGGATTCCTGCAGTCGAATCACTGTTGCCAGCCTTCTCGCTGTCTCTGCGTGGCTCGCTCTCCTCCATCCAGAAGCTTTGGATGGTACCGGTGACGCAAACGAGGCCACATGCCCACCATGCGATAATCGAGTAGCCGCTTTCGAGACCCTTGGAGTGCAACAGACCCGTGATTGTTGGCCCCAAGGCGCGGCTAAGGCTCGCAGTCGAGGCGGCAGCACCGTTGATCGAACCGAGAACCTTGGAAGATGGAGCAGCATTGGCAAGCAGAATAGCAGTTGAAGGGAAGGCAATGACGTGCAACGTAATTTTGCTGATGAGTGCCAGGTAGACTGCTGCTGTCTGCAGAATTGAAGGCAGAAGAACGAGATATGGGACGAGCATGTAGAGTGGTGGCCAAACGAGCAGAACAAGACGGAAGGTTCGCAGTGTTCCAAAGTGGCGAACGACGAAAGGAAACAGCCAAAGTTGGGCAATCATAGAGTAAACGCCTTGTACTGCGAGCATAAAACCGATCGTCTTGGTGGGAAGACCAAGGCCGCCGGTGAATTTGAACGGCAGGACGAAGTTGTCATCGGATTTAGGGGTGCTGAGAAAAACGGGAATTAGTTGATCAAAGGAGACGCTATGGCTGTTGGAAGATGATTAGAAAATAAAATTACGCGTCGTAGGAATAAGGATTGGCCCGAACTTACTAGGCAAGAATACCATAAGCGACGATGTTGAAGATCACCTGCTTTGTGAAAGCTTTAGGTGTCCCGCATTGTTCGCCTTTGACCTGACCCTCAATGTCGTCGTCTCCTGATAGAGCGCCCACATTCTTGATCGGGGCTAGTTGAGGCGAGGTTTCGGTGCTTCTGTACTCTGGTGGAGGGACATCGCCGTAGTTGAAATAGTCAGCTTCGTTGGCATCCACTTTGATGTCTGTGTCATCCTCTGTCAGTTGCACACGGGAGCCCGAGCAACGGGCGATGAGCCAATTGCCCAGCTCGAGACCAGGGTCACGGCGGTATCGTTTTTCCGGATGAGTCTCCTCAAGAAACAAGAAGCCGACGATAACCCCAAAGACCAGGACGACAACACAGACAAGGTTGGGCAGCAGAAATGGAAAGCTGTCGAAGATTGTATGGCGCTGGAACAATCCGGGATAATTCTGGCAGGGCTGTGCCAACGCACCACCCATCGCTGGTCCTATGATCGACCCCAAGCACCAAACAAATGGCATGATCGAGTAAGCCCGTGGTTGATGTTCCTTGACAGTCACGATCTCCGCAACGGTCGTTTGAAGAACTCCGATGTTTCCGTTGAGGAGGCCGCCAAGTGCTCGAGCAACCATGGCGGTTGGCAGATTGGGAGCAAATCCGAAAACAATCATGCTGATAGCTGTTCCAATTAAACCCATTATCAAAACAGGCTTTCGACCGATCTTGTCGCTCATCCGACCCCAGAACATGCCCGCCGAGAATTCCGCAAAAGTAAAGGAGGATGTGATCAGGCCAGCATAGAGAGCGATTTTGTGATCGTCATCTGTCACCTTGAATGCCTCTACCATGTGGTAGACATACGGAAAAATGGACATGAATGCAATTGGCTCGCAAATGCGGCATAGTGCTTGAAGAGATGTCAGTCATCCTGAAGATCCAATAGGAGATTTCAACTGCAGTAAGGGAAAGTTTGCTCCAATAAAGACGCACAGATCCATGTTCGTCATACATGAACCCATCATTCTCATTGAGATTGGGCACTAAGCAGAGCGACTGGGAGAGGACATACCTAGCACGAAAAGCTGGCGCACAGGAAAGGCGGACCAATCATCGCGCCCAACAGTGTGCCGTTGGCGTCGTAAGAATGACGGCCGTTTGAACATCTTGTCGTCTCCGTACAAGAGATGTACGCGGGCCGAGGGAGAACAGAAAATAGCTTTGGAAGTGAATACAGAATACCTCAATTCTGCCAGAGATCGAAAGAGTTTGACAGCAAGAGCAATGTGTTGCCCTCAGGTCGTCGCCGGGCTAGAAGGGATTGAATGCGATTGCGATGAGATTGCGCGCCTGAAGAAGAAGGAACCTCCTGTTAGAGGAGTTTCAGCATTGCTTCCTTTCTTCTCAATGTGCTCCAGCTGTCCCTCCTTTCAAGTTCGCAGTTCCTCTGGCTTCTGTTGCCTTGCTTCCTTTTGGCTCCCTTCCAATGACGTCGAAGATCACCTGAGTTCACTACGAGGGAGCTTGAACAAAGTGGCTTCTGCTTGGAAATATGGGGATCTTTGTAGCCGATGACTAAGGCGCAATGAAGCTCAAACACAGAGAGAAGAATGAGCTGTTAGGGAAAGATGTGTAATGTTATGGAGATGTGGTTGGTAGTAGGTGAAGGCAGAGATAAGCCGAAGGCAGGACGATGAACTCGGAGGATTCAGTGAGACAATGGAAGGATAGAAGAAGGTGATACTGTCGGAATAAAGGCAAGAGCTTAATTATAAGTAGGAGAAGGGGGAAGAGATGGTCTTCAAGGGAGAATCTGGACGGGAGGGGGAACTAAATGAAGTATCTGATGTGGATAAGAGGAAGAAGATATGTGATCATTGACCAGGCAAAAATAATAATTATTTCTTTAGAAAGGACAAGGTAAAAAAAAATAAATAAGAGAAAAATAATAATTATGGATTATGATTTAAACGAAAAGGAAATAAAAAAGGGAAAAGTAAAAACGTCAACGGTCCAGCATTTGGGACAGGATGAATCGCAATGGAGCCCATTCTGGTTACAGCTGTACAGACCACAGAGAGGATGATGCAGGACGCAGTCAACAGCAAACAGTCAAGGAACACTAGCACATAGGATCCACATTCATATTGTTGGTTTTAAGCTATGATGTCTCTTACAGATTGACGACGGCAATGGGATTTGGGGGCATCCGACTGAGCCCTACAAACACTGGCAAATAATGACCTATGCTAACAACTAGACTTACGGAACGAGAATAATAATGACAGAGATCAGAATCAAATTGTCTGTACGCCGTACCAAGGGTAATAATGAAGGGCAAAACAAAAGGGATGTGGATCCAATGGCAGCCCTCTCTAACAACTAGTCAACCAGTTCGATCCACAGGTACTCAAACTGAAGACAATCAGCTCGGATACCCTTTCAGGTAACTACCTTAGAGCTACGTAAAAGCTATCGTCCTTGCGACATTTCAAGACCGTAGTCTGTACAGCAGGGCCTGAGAAAAAGGCCCCATTGCTCCTGGATCCTTTTGATAATCCACTTTGCAAAAAAGAGTGGTTTTGTTTTCCTGATCCCTGGCGGGGGAGACAAGGGGGAGGGGGGTGGACAGAAAGAAAAGAAAAAACAGAAGGGCAGGTAAGAAATTCACACAATTCAGAGAAAAAAAAAATGAAAAGAAAAAGTGGGAATTAAATATGATTAGGAATATATGGACAAAATACTATGGGGAAAAACCAGTATTAATGGAAAATGAAACAGAATCCTACACAAATCAAAATAAATTATAATAACAACACTCAAAAAGTGAACAAATAGCCCAAATTTGCCCCCCAGTTGAGAGCCGCCGCCACAAATTGAACGGTCAACCATGGACCTGAGCCCCGGGCTCCGGGGAACAGCAGTAGGCGGGTGTCTAGAAGCGCGCTAAAACAGGCCCATAAGGCAATGGATGATCAGCTTTCCAAGAGTATGGTTTTAGTGAGACTTAGTCAAGATGATAGATCTCATTTAGCAATTTAGTACCCACTGAAACCCACCCACCTTCAGATGGTCTTTTTGCCGCCCCTTTCTCTAGCTAGTCTAGCGTTTGTCACCCAGCCTGCTTACTGTGTAGTCCAATTATCTCTACCCCAGTTTGGGATAATTAGTCCACTGGGAGTTGGGAAGATTTGCGCTCGACAGTCCATACTGGAATCCAAGAGATAACTATGGCCTGCTTCCCTTGACTTCCATTTGTTGGGATGCTTAACTGGTATGAAGAAGTATGGTAATGATGTATTGCCCTTCATGACATGCATGTCAACCTCTGCGATCCTGCATTCTCAACATTTCCTGAAAGGAAAGCGAGAGATCCATGCAGGTATTCCTCCTTTGTTTTAAATGCAATGCACTTCTTGATTCCCTTTGTTTGGTACATGTATGGAAAAGGAGGAAGAGCACCAATAGGGAAAAAGGGGAAAGCAAGCAACTCGTCTCTGGGAAGTGATGATAGAGATGCGGTGTACCTGTGTACCATTGTGTGACTAGGTACCATCAAAAGCGGTCAGCCAGGCCAAGGACGGAAGCCAGATAGGTGTACAGTGTACGGAGTACACTTCAGGGAGAAAGGGGCCACCTCCCGAAATGAGACAGGAAGGGCGCTATGAAAGGGGGCCAAAGTAAAATTTAAAAATTAAAACCAATAAAATTTCGAACTGAGAGAAGAGAGAAAGCAGTGTCTCACAGTCTTATTATTGACCTTTAGTTTACTCTGTACCGAGTACACTGGTCGAAAAGTATATCAGTCATGCCATCTAAATAAGTGGGTCGAATACTAAACTAAGGTTTGGAGGTGAGCAGTCAACTTCCATACAGTAGTGGTTACTTGGAGCGGTAATAAGGACTAAGTTGAAGAGGGTAGCGGCTCAAATTCCGATCGTTCTTACTGTACTGTTTAGTAATAGTTAAATAACCTAAGTTACAAGACTGTGAAGCATGGAAGTATGATCACACTATTGCACTAAATAGGATCATTTGAAACTTATGGACAATGAGAAGTCCCCAGAGATGGAGCAAAAAGAAAATACTTGACAGGTTTTCCGAAACCTATCAACCTCTATGCTCTTTATATCTGTGCCGGAATGATTTATGTTGTAGCCTTGACCAGAATCATAGGGCCTATAGTCCACTCTACCTTGAACACATCAGTTAGAAAGTGATTAAGTTGTACTTAAATAAATCATATCAATTGATTATAACTTCTTATAGACTCTGTCATTTCCGCAGCGTCAAATTGCATGGATAAAGGCATTGTTTTGTCCTAATTCTAACGTACTTACTCTATGGTGAGGTAATGTTTACTCGTACTGCGTTACCAATGTAGAGAAATATTAGTTGGTTATCCGACTGTCGACGACTCCATTACGCTAATAGCGGGTTGGCGCTGGAAGGAACCAAGGCACTGGAATTAAGCTACCTATCTTTTGGCAGAAGCAGATCTTTAGTCCCTGGCGAAAATGTACACTAAGCGGGTCAGGATGGGTCACTCATATTCATGAGGCACCTCTGTGGTATTATCATACAGTCATACACATCAAATTTTAACGAGTAGCCTACTCTGATTTTACTGCTGCAAATGGCTGGCTTGGTGCAGTTGAGATCCGGAGCCACTCGAGTCCAATGGGAATTACATTGATGCAGACATGTCAGGTAGAATGAGAACAAATGCAAGCAAATTTCTTGCGCATTGCGTCTGGGAGATCAGGCAACTGAATGCGATACAGATCTTTGATCTCAAATATTACTTTGTATGTTCCGTACAGGTGTACGCTGGGGTTGACAATGGTCAGTTGCGCGACGTCATCAGATCTTGCTGGTTGGTAACGAGCAAATTGGCGTTGACATAATCTTTAATGAATGCTGGAACCTTGCGTAGATAGGTGTATCAGCCTAGTGTTACTGTATTGCAAACAAGATTTGATATCTGTAACCGGGGCCACAGTGACAGGGTACCCCACGCGAGGGAGATGCAACCTAATTCCGCGCCCTTCAAAGCTACCACTCGTGAGGTCGTATACTGTTGATATGTTGCGTAAAGCGAGAAAACCCACAGCAGACAGGGTACCCAAGTCTACCTTGGAGACAGATGACATTTGAGGATGTTGTCATGAGCAACGATCAAGTGTCTAGCGTTACACCAAAGCCAATGTCGTCGATTCCATGAAGGCCCCGATTTGTTTGTCGGGAAGTGCCTGCTGTAATGCAGTGTTGGGCTTCTACTTGTATGCACGAGTTGCATATCTCTAATATTTATCGGCAGTCGTCGAAGATATGATAGGCAAGGCGAGTACGGCACCCTGAAGGAGCGGCTTGACTTTCCAATATTGACCTAATCCGAAGTATTTCCACGATGTTATGATCTGGCGGTGTCCGGCCTGTCATGCCCATCAGATCCAGGTTTCTAATGGCACGCAGCGAGGCTAGATGGAATCACCCGACACATTTTCCCTTAGATTGTTTGAATTGTCGTAGTCGTGTCTATCTTAATGTCCACTCGGACACCCCGGACCGGAGCGGGAGACAGATGGAATGCCATCGCCGTGCATCTACTGAACTGTACTGCTCATGATCATGTGAACATTGAGCTACTAGTCTCGAGGTAACTGATGCGACAGGTCCGCGTGAAGTTCATTGGATGCGTTCAGATCCTAGACAACCGAGGGTGTAAGGTATGAGTGTGTTTGGCATCAAGATGCATGCATAGGAAATAGCATGATCAATTATTAATGTCTGAGCAGTCATGAGCTGCTCTTATTCACCAGACAGAATGCAAAGTCAGGATTGGCAGACTTCGACAGTAAGCGGTGAGGGCGCTCGAGGGAGGGGCAAGAGGGGCATATGCAGGACATTCAACGACAAATGAGCTGATCGACTGACTACATTTATCCTTGACCCCCTGACCATATTGTCACTGTTGGATTTGGTTAACTGTCGAGCAACGTGTGTCTATCATGGTAGCTTGGGCAGAAATCGAATGGCGGACATTTCATGCATCTAGCCTATGAGCAAAGCCTGAGGAGCAGCCCCTTGCTCGCCTTGCAGAATGTCAACCCAAAAGATAGACGGTGAGGACAAAGCTAGATACTCACGCGATCGGATCAACACAGCCACGACAGGTGGCAGCAATCTTCGCGAAGGATTCTGCTCCAATGGCCAGCTGAATCAACATTCCATTTTCATGCAAGGCAGCTTCGATTGTTTCTTTTGAAGCGGGGCACGGAGATGCCCCGCGGTACATTAATGGTTGTACCTTCCCATGGGTAGTGTTTGACTGTTTACAGACGGCTCAACGGCTGTCTAGCATTTTGTGATACGCTGGATCGGGATCCTACAAAACTACAATGTTGGCTCTTCATCAGCTTAAGCTTACATCATTTGCTATCAAAAAGCAATGACAGCTGTCCATCCCAGGCTTGTTTCTTGTTGCTTCCGTGGACAAGGAATCGAAAGCACAACGCCAGACCTCGTAAGTTTAGGACCAGACGCTCGGCTTTGGAGCTCTTTAATTACAGTGATGAATATCGTGCTCATTCATGTTTCATGCTGGAACTGGTACCCAAGTATTGTCTTTGTCATACGATCAAGTCCACGAGTGAGACAAAACGCCTTAGAATATAATCCTACTTCATCCTTGGACGATAGGTAGGCGTGCCTGGTGTGTCTCCACCTAGGGTAAAACCGCTGCCGCACCAGTCTGTCGGGTCCCTGGATATCTAGTAGAGGTGACATCATTGCCAATTCAAATAAGAAAATGTGCTTCAATCTGTTTCTCACGTATGCTTCTCGAGATCCATTCTTTTCACCACTTTGATTAGTCATGTTCCTGAGAGAATATTGGGTTGACTCCAAAAAGCGGTCTGTATGGGAACGTTGGGGTCCTCGGTGGGTATTCTCACCAGTCCAGTATTATGTATGGAATCCTTCTAGAACCACGATGAGCCAAGGAGCCATCTGCCCCGTATCTACTAGAGGACCTAGGTAATGGACTAATGGTGGATGTCACAGTACAAATCATAATATTGCAACTCGTCGCTTGGCTCCAGTATCAGACGTGATGAATAATGGCTTATAGAGATCTGACAATTAACAAGGACGCATCAATATGCGGATGTGGCGGACTTAACTCACTTAAGTTGCTGGCTGCAAAATTTTTCCATTCTTTCGAGTACGGAGTACCTCAGTCCAAACCATCTCTTCAGACATTGTGAGGCTGAGAATCATGCCACACTCTTTTGCAGTCTTTATACTTTGACGTAACGACAATGCCGATCTGGGTGGCTTTCTGGGTGGATTGGACTACTCGATTCGAGCAACAGATGGCCTCTCATTCTGTAGCATCAACTTCCGGTCTATCCTCTTCTAGCCTTGTCTCCTGGATTCTCTACGTGTCACTGCGACAGAACAATGAGGCAATGATGACGCCGTCGATAAATCTCTGAATAATACTCTGTACCTGAATTAGGGAGGTAAAACACTGAATTCTTTCAGCAAGGTAAACCAAGGTATGAACCTACATAGCTGAAGTACAAAATATGGCCCCACCTTCTATACATCCTACCAACCGGACGTACTTCCCCGCACCAATCAATCTCCTCAATTCGGCTTAAGCGGGTACATCCATGGATCTCGGTTTGACATGAAACAGGCATCTGGGATTCAGAAGTCTAATTGGTTGGGTGGAAACCACTTTCTCAGCCTTCCCAAGATTTTCGGAACGTCGCAAAACTCAAAGACTATCTACCAGGGGGTGAAGGGATAACAATCATACCAATCATCATTAGCCTGATACCAGTCCTCGAAGCGAGAAGTACTGTTCAATGGTATTTTGTTCCTTCCCGTCGTACTTCGGGAATCGCGTACAGGACGTTCCGTCTCCCCACAACCCAAGGAGGATTGGCGAAAATGGTGGAGACTGTCGTCCATTATCGTTATTTGTTCGACTACTCGGCTTCGATAAAACTTGATACTGCCCGAAAATGAGAATGTTTGGGAGCGCAAAGTCAGTCATCACACCACAGCAACTCTACCATGTCAACGACGTAATGGCTATGACACTTCATTCCTCCAATCTCCATACACTATTGATTATCCCGTCTTTTCATCCCACGCTAGTCCTGAAAGGCGGGACAGTCAAAGTGACGGCTATGGCGGCAGAGACATGGTCAGGCAGCTCCTTGTACTCTGTACAGTCAATCGACAGCACCACATCCGCATAAGTGTCTCAGGTGACTGTTGTTGTAGTTGTCTCTATTGACTGCAACTGCCTAGGAAGAATCCAAGTAAAACCGCAACTGTGTCGTGGGAGGATCGTGGGAGCGGTCCAGCCACAAACTCTCCGACTCAATTAAGTTATTAACCCATTTTACTATGAACCATTCCATCTTGACCAAATAGTCCATGATTTCGAAAATGTAAATTGGTACCCCGTACTCCGTACTTAGGTCTGTCTCAAACAGCAGACTTTGTACCGGCAGCGGAAAGCACAATCCGGTGCCGCGGTGATGGATAACATTCTATTTGACTAGTTCTACCCCATGCAGTATAGTGCAATACCTAGTTTAGATCACCTTGACAGTGGGTCTTGGCCTTTCTACTCTAGTTAACCTCTTTTAATAATCTCCAACAAAATAATAAAAGATTCTTATTAGCCTAACGCAGCTGCGCCTTTTTGTCTCCTGCTTAGGGCGGCAAAAGGTACAATTTTCCCATTCCCCCGGCCCCCCTTCCTGATTTCCGCCCTGTTTTTAGGCACAGCTTAGCCCTGCGACTAGCACACCTGCTATCGATCATGTGAGCTGCAGCATACCAGGATAATCACCTTACCTTCCAACCTCTCCCTGTCCCGCGGTGAGGGAACACTTTCCTATTGGATTATCGGATCCATCATATACGGTATCTACTTCATCACCGGTTGTCAATCAAGTTCTCAGGTACACAGTGGAACGAATGCCTATTGGAAGGTTGAGTACGCCGTACCGATACATTAGAGCCTAAAACGTATTCCCGACAGACTACAGCGTTAGACAATGTCTAGATAACTCAATGACAGGAATTGTGCGTGGGACGCATAAAAATGAATTATGGTGTCAGCCAAGTAGCATGGATGGGAGCATGGACGTATCTTTGAGGGCTTTTGGAATGATTCGGGTTGGGTCCTAGATAGGTATCGCCCGGGTGTCGAGGCAGATCACAAGATGCGCTGTCGATATTTGATCTCTTCAGCTGAGAATCTGTTATGGATTTTTTGCAAGGATGTCAGCTATAGTCATATCTCATTATAATCAACGTCACTGTGCTTCATTGGCTAGGGCATGTTTATAGGCCCATGTATAAACGACACTGTTAAGCTGTACCACTTCATCAGCAAGCCACGTCCATGTCTTCAGGTCTCCAGGGAGATGGTCAGCAGGTGAGAACGTGGTACTCTGTACGCCAGTGTCGTATAGCTGGCGCAGTCATTGGCGACATGAGCAGGAATCTAACTCCGTAGTTTGACTTTTTTTTTTTTTTTTTTTTCCCTTAGATCCATAAGCAGCCAAGTCGAGATCTCAATGGTGTTCCTTCGGGATGCAGTCAACATCAGCGCTGTCACCAACTCGTCATCGGTCATTGTGATCATGCGAAGACAGGGATCATCTCTTCAGCTTATCTGACAGGTTGACTTACGTCGATGTAGTCCCGACACTCCGGCTCCAATGGTTCTGGAAGTCCTGCATCGACAATCCCTACCGAACTCTATGTGGTATCGACACTGTTCCTTCATAAGAATTGTTTGAGGAAAATACAGTCATATTGACTTCATGGATACAACTCTCTTGTTGTGTCTGCACTGTGAAGCTGATCGAGCAACACCTTGAGATTGACCCTACAACATAGGCACCGTTCAAAACAAGCAAGGACTCATGAAGCGCCGATTTCTTTTAAAAATTTCCAGCTTTCGAGCCAAAGACATGAGAGCTTTCTCTCCAATTACGGTTGCGGAAACTGGAAATAGTCCCACAGTCCCATTGCAGAATGAGGCGATGATAATAGCCACTCTGCTTGGTCGCTTTTGTCTCTCATCTCACCAAAAGACGGAATCCGTATTCTGTATGTACCTGGTGCACTCAATCCAAAAAATACTGTGTCTAGGCTCAATCTGGAAGCAATTCGACAACTCAAGTGCAAGATGCGTCACGCTAGTATGAGAAGCACTCTGAGTCAGCAAAATTCAGTGATGTTAAGTCAATGAAGCACAGATTGACATTGGGGTTCAGGGGTGGGCCGGAACGCTGACAGCTCTAGACTTCAGAGTTTCGAGCCCGATTGTTCGGAGTGTGTGTCGATCCTCGCGTCCACCATGGACTAGACAAAAGTACTTGGCATAACTGTTTCCACTTCACCATCTTTGATAAGGATAGCTGGTGGGTTTGCGAGGTAATCATGTACTTTTGCGCACCGGGCTCCATGGAACTGGGGCAGCTAGGGTGAGCTAGACATGCATCTAGCCCTTGTAAGTTAGGACCATGGTTCTGGGGCCAAATATAGACTCAGGTTCTTAGCAACTTAGTATCCTAGGTCACATTTTCAATTGATGTTGAAGGATATCTTTGACAGGGTCTAACAGATCAACGTTTGATTAGTTCCATTGATCTGTCACCATCACATCTCGTCTGACCGGAGCTGCATTGTCCCCAAGCTAGGCCCAAGTGTTGAATGCCAAGTAGTTGACGTGTAGAATTTGAACGGAGTGTGGCAACATGGTTACTATTTCAAAGCAATCAGAGCACATGATAGCTGGTCTGATTGGCCTTGTTCATGTATTTTGAAGTGAGCCACGATAATCATGACCAGGTAGCTGGGGTTCTCAATCTTATGCTCGCGAACAGGAGTGTAAATTCACATGCCGCCTTCAATAAGATTGAAGCGAGATGATTCACTCCGTGTCAGCGACTCTGCAAGACACCAACTAGTATTCGGTATCTACACGTGATTAAGATGTTTATCACCACGTGCCACTATCGCAAAGCCAAGATGCAAAAGAAGCTTCACCGACGACATTTTGTTTCATATTATCTCTCTCTTTTTTCCGAGTGGAAAGTCAGGAATGCCGTTATCTTGCGCGAATTAGATGTCTATGCCCTAGATTAGAGTTCGTTCTCCAGGATGAATCAGGCCAAGGCTGCGATCTGAAATAATGACTTCAAGAACAAGTCTTTTGTTCTCGTTTCCTTCTGTCCTACAACGAACCGCGCGACCACTAAACACAGAAATATCCCCCTTGAGAGTACCTTCGATTCGCGGTAGATGGTACGGTAGCGATCGGGGTTCATCGCAACCGAAGGAACGATCAATCGCCGCTCAAGATGCCGAAAAGTCGCCTGACCTTTCTCACCTGAATCCACCGCCTGACGATTACTCTCGGTTCATATTCCAGGACAAATGTCGCTCGACAATATATGCTGGCTCTGGTGGCAACGGATGCGTCTCGTTCCTGCGTGAGAAGTACATCGAGGAAGGTCCACCAAATGGGGGTGATGGTGGAAGCGGCGGAAGCATCTATATCCAAGCTGTCGAGGGCATTACTAGCCTGCACAAACTTGCTCGTCGAGGAGTAATCAAAGCCGGAAGGGGCAAAAATGGACAAGGAAAGAGCAAAGGAGGCAGGCGAGGAGAGGATGTCCTGCTTCAAGTTCCCGTTGGGACAGTCGTGCGAGAGGTAGACCGATACGATCCAGTGGCTGAGGAACTCAAGCGTCGAAAGACACCTGCAGCTGATGTCGACGAGCTCGATGAGATTGGGCTGCCCTCAGTCCGTCATGATCGCTGGGTGCTCTACCCGGGCTCCAATCCTTCCGACTTCCTGACCACGGTCTTTCCAAAGAATCCGCCTCGAAGGCAAAATATCGCCGCTATGGAACCCAAGGCGCCCATATACCTCGACCTCTCAAAACCAATGGATAAGCCGATTTTGCTGGCTGCTGGGGGTGTCGGCGGTCTGGGCAATGCCCACTGGGTATCTCGTTCGATCACTCGGCCAAAGTTCGCGTCAAGGGGAGAAGGGGGTATGCGGCTGGAACTTGAGTTTGAATTGAAGCTGCTTGCCGATGTTGGATTAGTCGGCAAGCCGAATGCTGGCAAAAGCACACTTCTTCGGTCATTGACCAACAGCCGCACGCGCGTTGGAAATTGGGCGTTCACCACGCTCTCCCCCAGTATCGGGACTGTTATTATCGATGATTACAAGGGACGGCCGCTTGTTGAAGCCAAGGGAAAAGCAATGCGGACCAACTTCACCATAGCAGACATTCCAGGTCTGATTGAAGGCGCTCATCTCGACCGAGGTCTTGGATTAGGTTTCCTGCGACACATTGAGCGGGCTGGTATTCTGGCCTTCGTGGTAGATTTGAGTGCAGGAGATCCTGTGCAAGGCCTTCAGAATTTGTGGCACGAGCTTAGCGAATATGAACGCATCCGTAACACCGAATCTGTCCTCAAAAGTGAAGATGAGTGGCAACCGATTGGAGGTCTACCTGAACTCGCTTCACAAAATCCTGTGGACCACTTGGATTCTACAAGGGATTCTCCGACCAATATCCCTGACGGCACAAAAGGGCAGCTCCCTTCCCTTGAACTTCCACCTATTCACACAAAACCTTGGTTTGTCGTGGCTACGAAGGCAGACTTGCCAGAAACTCAAGACAGATTTAAGACCCTGCGAGACTACGTCGCTGCCGTACAAAATGGTGCGGTTGACCACCCAGGAGGATACCCAGATGGTTGGAAAGAGAAGGTCTGCGCCCTTCCAGTAAGCGCCATCAGAGGCGAGGGAGTCAGTCGAATTCCAAAGCTTGTGATGGAGTTGTTGGACTGAGCCTATGTTGCATTATCAGTGACAAGTCCTGGGAGTTCAGCAAATGATGATCTTGTATTATATGAATAGTTATATGGCCAAATTCCCTCTGAGACATGTATATATATAGTTTGTATAATCTACCAGAATGCGTTCATCTACTTGAATCCACACTCCTATGCCAATCATAGTGGAAAAGAAATGAACAAATCAAAAAGAAAAATAAAAATATAGAGAATCAATCTTCCTGGCGAGGGAGTAACTGTGTTTCATATTCTACATATTGTTCCCCCATTGAAAGGTGAAAACTAGAGAAGAACACTATTGTACTCCGTAGCTTGGTGATTCACTTCCGCTGTACTCGCTCTGCAATGACGTTGCTTTCATTAACTAATGTGTGGAGTGAAAAGGAGAGAAAACGCAGTTTAAAAAGCACAATTGTAGTAAGAAGTCATCTCAGCCTTCTTCTATTATCTACTCATCTCTATCTCTCTCGGAACTGATAGGCTCTGACTTCATGACTCTCTAATCCTTCCTTGTGCGAAGATGACGCATCTCCCCTCTGTGGTCGCCAACGCGCTGGCCGCCCTCACTAACCCAGCTCCCGAAGATTCCATCCTCGAATGCTGCGACAACGATCTTGCTGCACTACGCGAGCTTCTTCTGAAGAACACAGACCGTGCCCTCGAGCTTGCCGACGCAAAACTACGCGTTTTCCCATTCAAAGATGTGAAGACATGCTGGCGAAGACTCTATACGGACGCGAGCATTGCAAAGGTGTGCCTGGCTATCTGCAGAAACTGTGGCTTCTCCTGCGATGGAATACCAGCAGACAACAATCCCCGAATTGCAGATGGCACTGAACATGCGTCAACGCTCGACCCAACCCCAAGACAAGCCGAGTACAAACTTGACCCGGACGCGCCATGGCTCCTGTCGTCAATACACGCCCTCGACAATGCACTGATTATGACGGGCGCGCCCCTCCGCGAGAACCTGGTCGAATCCCTCTTCTCCGCTCTTCATCTCTCTACACAAGCTTACCGCGAAGGGAAGACGGATCCGCGCTCAACCCACGATTACGCCAGTGATTCAGAGCTCGGTGGCCAGGCCTTTAAACGCAGGAAGCTCTCCCCCCCCCTCTTCCCTCCCGATGCTGTGCCAGCGACGACCCTGAAACATCCTGTCCCTCGGGTCTCCGCGCCGTCGTTCGACGCTATCGAGCATCATATCCAGCATGTCAGAACTCCGCTGGTCATCACCGACGCCGTGGACCACTGGCCGGCGCTGTCGACCCGGCCCTGGGCTTCACGCGACTACTGGTTCGATCGTACCCTCGGCGGCCGCAGACTCGTCCCCGTGGAGGTGGGCAGATCCTACACGGACGAAGGATGGGGCCAGCGAATCATGGAGTTTCGAGACTTTGTGGACAAGTTTCTCTGGAGGGGAGAAGGCAAGACGTCTAAGACTGGGACTGGGAAGGAGCGCGAGGACGACGGCAACGATACAGGCCAAACGGGTTACATGGCGCAGCATGATCTGCTCTCGCAAATTCCGGCTCTCCGGAAAGATATCTGCATCCCCGATTACTGCTTCATCGAGCCTCCGGGTCCGGAGCCAGAAACGCCGGTCTATCTTAAGAAGCAGCGAGAGCGAGAAGAGAAACTGAAATCCAGCAATGCCTCGTCAGGCGTCGGCGAATCGCATACAAAGTCGCACGAGCAGCAACAGCATGAAAACGCAGCCTCCGACGACGAGTCCTCTGTCCTGGGAGTCCCCAGTGACCCGATCATAAACACCTGGATAGGCCCCGCATGGACCATATCTCCCCTCCACCATGATCCATACCACAACATCTTGGTCCAGGTTGTCGGCGCGAAGTACATTCGGCTCTACTCACCTCATACGCCGGCCTCGCGGATCTATCCGAAGGGCATGGAGGCCGTCAATTCATTGTCCGGGTCCAATGCGTCAGCAGGCCTGTCTGACTCGGCCCAGCTGCAAGGGAAAGGCTCGGAAGCCAGGGTCGAAAAGCAAACGCAGCTCATCGACATGTCCAATACTTCTCAGGTCGACCTGGCTGCCATTGAGCTTTCCCCAGCTGAGTCCGAACAGTGGGAAGAAATGTGGCCGGGCTTCTTGGAGGCGGAGTACGTCGAGACTGTGCTGAAGGACGGCGAATGCTTGTATATTCCAGTGGGATGGTGGCATTACGTCCGTGGCGTCAAGGCTGGAATTAGCGTCAGCTTCTGGTGGGAATAGACACTTTAGCGAGCCCTTTGCATTTCTCTTTGATGATTGATGATATGATGAGATACCACACCTACGAAACGATTGCAATACGTCTACAAGGTCTTAGGCTTGGAGAGTTTCAGAGTTTGTCCTGGTGGTTATGGTATGCTACTTAGATACCTAGTGTACAGACCCTCTTGGGCTAAACCAACTATGCCAGTACCATTTATCAAGTTTTCTCTCAGCTCTTGATTTTGCGTACAAGTAATAATGGCTTGCCAGCCTCGATTGGTTCTCCTGGTGGCGCCAAGATTTTCTCCACGGTGGCACCCGCTGTAGAAGGCTCGACTCGTACAGCGATTTCGAGTTTCATCGCTTCGAGTATGACCACAACCTGGTTCTCGTCAAGCTTGTCCCCTTGCTTGACCTCGACTTTCCACACATTGGCATTCAAGGGTGCCTCGATTGGGATGATTTCGGGGTCTGTGTCAAGGAACGAACATGTTAGTGTCGACTTCTCGGGGGAGGGGGAGGGGGACCTTGGCTAGGCTTACCTTGAAGTAAACTCTCAATTGTATCCTGAGAGACTCCCCTCTCGGACTTTTCCTTCGCCCAGCGTTCGAGCAACTCTGCTTCGATTTTATCCATTTCTGTCTGCGCCTGGCGCTGCCGTGCTCGGATGGCTGCTACTTCGTCACGCGTTTCCTGCAAAAGTCGGTTGTGCTCTGCCATGTCAAAGACAACCTCCTCCCATTGGTATTCGTATTTGCCGCTATTGAACAGCGCCAACTGTTTTTCATATTCCTCTTCGGAGACTTGGTAGAAGGTTATCTGATCAAATTCTTCGAAGAGCCACGGTCTGTCGGCGCTGTAGCCTTTTTTCGAGCCCAAGATGTCGACCCCCGGTATGGTCATCCCGGTCAGTTGATATCCGCCAGGCGAATCGACATTGTATAATCTGTTTGAGTGTGGTCAACATCTAGATACTTTGAAATTATGGAACAGAACTCACGCCATGCAGCTTCCACCCCACGACACTGACCCGGCTGGAGTATATACTCTACTTGGATTCATTTTTGGGCAGTTCATGCGTTGACGAGGATCCACAGGGAGGGCGAGCGGAAGTGCAGTGAAGAATCCAACAGAGACGACCATCAAGCTGGCTGTCAGGAAGATGTTTTCGAACTCTTCCTTTGTGAAAGCGTTGTTTTTGGCTACAAACTCCATGTTATCTGGAAGGTACGAAGCATACGGACGCTGTGTTTCCATGTAGCGCTGAATGGCATCCTTTTGTCTTTGACTCTCGAATGTGAGAGGAAGCCTGAACAGCCGACTCGGCATCTTTGCTTGACTGAGATCTCCGAGTTGCGTCTCGAGGTTGCAGAGATAGCTGATTAGTCTTTGCTGGGAGACTTTCATGCCGTCGTAGTAGAGCATCAGCGCTGCGAAGAGTGAGTCAGTTATAAAGTTCTCGTCTGCAGGAACGAGCTCTTACAATTTCCACATCCAATCATCGAAATGAGTCCATTCGAGAACGAAATCTCTTTTCCTTCATTGAGTGCCTTCTTTAGTTCAGTGACTCTGCAACGATGGTTCAAGTCAAATGACCCATGGCCATAATCGATGAGGAGATAGTCGTCCCCTCCCTAAAGAAGTAGTTGATCAGCTGGTGGCCCATACGACCCAGCGACAAGTGCACCATACCTGTCTGTAAGACACAAGGGGCTGATTTCCTTGTTCCTCGATCCGATGTACCACGCCTTTGCCGCGAGTCTTGGCTGTCTGCTCGGGAGGCATGCCTCTCAGCACTTTCACGCTGTGGAATCCATGCCCTTGCTTGCAACAATGCACCAGTTCATCTACGAACCTCTCCAGATCTCTCCGTGCCTCCAGGGCATCAGCCAAAGACACTGCTCTGAACTTCAGGGTGTCCCCCGCTTTCACTTGTCCCAACTTCCATAGATCTGCCTTTACGATCGTATGGCTGCTAACAAAGCCTCCAAAGTCTGGGGCATCCTGTGGAAAGATAACGGGATCGTCACCTGTCCAGTTGATTGAGCCGATTGCGTATCCATATTCTATCAAATTAGAAGGATGTGCGCCGCCCTCTCCCCCATCGGAGCGAGCCCACCGTGGCTTGGGGCCAAGGAGACGGATTCCTCCTCTTGCCGCATTGTGTGAAATCTTCCACTGAGTCTCATACAGCATCTCGATACTCTCGGGGGTAAGATAGCCCTCATCGTAGGGCCCTGGCATGGCTAGTAGCTCCCAGTGATTTGGGTAATCTGGGATAAGGTGTTCTGGTATACGGAGATCACCATTGACTTCTGGAATCTCGCTTGTGATCGTGAGAAGGTCCCCCGATGAAATCTGCCGACCTTGATACCCTCCAACTCCCACACCTGGAGATGTCGACTTTGACCCAAACCATTTGGGCACGTTGAGGAATCCACCAAAGACAGCGAGGTAAGCCCTGCAGCCGTTTCCTGTAGTTTTACCGATAGTCAGGCGCTGACCAGCGGCTACCTTGACTCTTGACCACATTGGAACAGGCTCTCCATCGAGTTTAGCTTCAATCGGCGCCCCACAAAGGGAGATGATTGCTGGCCTGAGGAAGCGTAGATCTGGACCACTTAGGGTGATCTCCAGAGCCTCGAGCCCGACGGGGTTATTGACAAGGGCATTCGCGATGCGGAAAGCTAGCGGATCCATTGGCCCAGAATGACAAAAGCCCCTCCCTATGGTCGGTCGACCGGGCCAGTCTTCAATGAGCGTATAGGCGCCACCCGAGATGACGTCGATTGCTGACGGGGTGTACTGGAAATTGTCCAGAAATCTTGTCAATGTGTTGCCTGCGACAAAGGCCTCCTCTTCTAGAATCTTAACCAGGAAATCCAGATTGGTTGGAGGCCCGCAGATGCGTGATTGTTTTAGAATTTCCCTCATTCCCAGTATAGTCTGCTGTCTATCTGGCGAGTGGTACATGACCTTCGCGAGTAGGGGATCTACATGTTACTGTCAGCCCAGCCAAAGTACCAAAAAGAGGATTTTGCTCGTGAGACATACCGTAATTGGCGGATACCTTGATGCCACGATAGACCCATGTATCGATCCTCGAGCCTGGTATTTCCTTCCATTCAACGGTTTGCAGGGTTCCAGGACAGGGGGCGAAATCCTTGGTCGGATTTTCAGCATACACTCTTGCTTCAATAGCAGCGCCAGAAGGGGTTTCCACGGGCAAGGCTTCAAGAAAAGATGCTTCAACCCCGTTCTTCCCAGAAAGCTGGGCATCCGCTTGATTTAGCATGAGTTCAACCAAGTCCAGGCCATAGCAGAGTTCAGTTATCCCGTGCTCAACCTGTAGGCGAGTGTTCATCTCAAGAAAGAAGAATGCGCCAGTCTCATCATCCACGAGGTATTCAATCGTCCCTGCTGAACCATACTTGATCGATTCGGCCAGACGGACGGCAGCCTCACCCAAGCTCTTTCGCAACCCTGGTTTTCTGGAGACGAAAGGGCTGGGACATTCTTCAATCACCTTCTGATGCCTTCTTTGTATCGAGCATTCTCTTTCACCAATAAAAATTGCCTTACCATCCCCGTTGCCAAACACCTGAACTTCTATGTGATGGCTTGCCGGATAATAACGCTCAATAAACACGCCTGCATTCTTGAATAATGCTTCCCCTCGCGACTTGACAGTTGCAAAGGACTTGCGCACTTCGGCGTCGGAATTGCATGTAAGCAAACCCATCCCACCACCACCAGCGGTAGCTTTCAGCATGACCTGCACCACCCATTAGCCCTGCTAAAAGGATTCTCTCCTGTTTCACGATGCATACTGGATACCCCAACTTCTGAGCCACCTCCACGGCATCATGTTCATTGTTGATCAGACCAGGTGATCCCGGCACGATGGGAACTCCGGCCTTCGTTGCAAGTTCTCTCGCGGTATGCTTGAGGCCAAAAACTTCGATGCTCTCAGGGGAAGGTCCAACGAATACTAGACCAGCGGCAGCCACAGCCCTCGCAAAATCTGCGTTCTCGGATAAGAATCCATAACCTGGAATGATAGCATTCGCATTGTTCTGCTTTGCAATCTGAATTATTTGATCACTGGAGGCTCCTGGGTCAGATTAGTCTTGAAAGGAGGAAAGTAGACTCACCCGTCAATATATGCTTTTGAAGCAGGACCAGACAGGAGAACGGCGACATCTGCCAAATGAACATGGATAGAGGCAGCGTCTGGCTCGGTATAGATCGCAATTGTACGAAGGTTCAGCTTCCTGGATCACAACGTCAGGGTTAACCAGTCAGCTTGAGCTTGCGTCACCATACTTAGCGGTTTTGATAACTCTCACGGCAATTTCGCCTCTGTTGGCAACGAGAAGAGTCTTTAAACTATCCATCGCGATGTAGAGCAGGAGCTAGAGATGCGCCTTGGAGCAACATAACATGGGCGCCTTCTGTTTAAGAGGAACATTATCTGAACTGAAGGATCAGGAGCTCGGCGTTGTACTCCAATGAAAGGAGGGAGTATCTGGAGTCAATGGCAGATAATGAGGTATGATCGTCGTGGGGTATGGTCACAGCTCGGCGTTTGTTGGAGAGTTGGAGAAAATGCGGAGAATCCGTCTATGCGGTCATAAATGATAGGCTCCAAACCCCTCGGTCACAAAGTCTCATTCAGCCGAGCGAGGAGTTGAAAGGACTGAATTTTGGGGTATATCTATATTGCTTGCCACGTCCCCAAGTCTTTTCTGGAAGTTATCCATTGTTGAGGGAACTTGGCAGCTGTCCCAACTTCGTGCGGATCGCGACATACAGCACTATGGCACCAATACAGCAGAAGGCACTTATCAATTGTGATATGGGGGAGGCTGTAAGTATATACGCTTCCTGAGCTTAACACGCTCGTTATGGTCGCATTACTGACGCCCTCATAGTACGGCAACTGGACCTGCGGTCCTGACCTCGAGCTCCTCCCAATGATCGATATCGCCAATATTGCCTGTGGATTCCATGGGGGCGACCCGCTTATTATGATGGAAACAGTGCGGAACTGCAAAGCTCACAATGTTCGAATCGGTGCTCACCCGGGTCTTCCAGATCTGCAAGGGTTCGGTCGTCGGGAGATGAAGCTCTCCCCAGAAGAGCTTACTGCAATCACCATCTACCAGGTCGGGGCGCTCCAAGGCTTCCTCGACCGCGAAGGAGTGCCCTTGCACCATGTAAAGCCTCATGGGGTGTTGTACGGTATGATGTGCCGGGATTATGAAGTCGCCAAGGCGGTTATGCTGGGAATTCCAAAAGGTGTGCCGGTGTTTGGACTGGCAGGCACTCAAATGGAGAAAGCTGCCAACGACCTGGGGATTGAGTTCTGGGCTGAGTTATATGGAGATGTGAAATACGACTCGAACGGCATGCTTGTGATCGATCGGAAGAAGAAGCCCTGGAACCTCGCAGATGTTGAGAAGCACGTCAGACAGCAGATCGAAGAGCAGTCAGTCACGGCGGTTGATGGGACTGTTGTGCAACTGCCGCTGAAAACGTACCCAGTCTCAATATGCTGCCACTCTGACTCTCCCGGATGCGTTGACATCATCAGGACGACGAGAAAGGTAGCGGATGAATTCAATGCCAAACACGGGAGATGACGGTTGTTTTAGCATGTAAATAGCGTGTTTCTCCATATTGAAAACCATGAGGACGAAGAAAACAACGAGCTCAGGAGATATCGTAACCGGCTACGAAGTATATGTAGTAAGACAACCTACCTAGGTCCCGACTCCACAATACCCTCTGCCAGGTACTACTGTTCTCCACCGGCCTCTCTTCCATATTCTCCCGCTTCCACTTGTGCTGCAGTACACAATCACCGATCAGAACAACCCAAACAATGCCCCTCCAAATCCTTGACGGAGAACCCCCGTCGCCCCCCGCCTGGGGCACCCTCCCACTGGACATCTACCTCCTTTCAGAATGGGATACTCCGAATTCATCATACCTCGCCAAGGCTTCGCAGCACCCTGTCCCTGAGTCCCCGTCTGACCGGCGTAGTCGGCTTATTCGCCAATTCCTTGCGCTGGGGAGTGTGGGACGTCAGGTTCCTACCCTTTCAAATTCCTATTTTGACGCCTAATCTGACGGAAAAAACAGCCCTACCAGTCACAAACCGAAACTCCACCAACACCTACAAACAGCCAAATAACCGAAATCCTACGTCCCGCGCGTCCCGAGTCGCTGCGGCCCTACGCTGAGTACACGGGCTCCCTAGACGAAGGCCTTTATCTCCGTCTGTGCTACGACGCAGACAAAGAAGAGGTGCATAGGTTCCTATGGTCCCAGAACTTGGACGTGGCTTTCGTAGGACCCGACGGCATCATTTTCGACGATAAAGAGCTTTTTGGCGGCGGGGGAATAAACCTGGCGAGATTCTTGGAAACTTTTCCGGAGAGGGTCACAAATGCAGGATCAGTTGCACATGCTAAGCATCGTGAGACAGTTCTCAGGGATACTCTAATGAGGATTCGAGAAGGTGGAGGGAATACTGAAGCTGAAGAGGAGGACGGATTCCCCGAAGAAGTCAAGGACCCGCTGCTTCAGTATGGAGAATATCACGCTGCTTGTGTCGTGACGCATCTGTTTATTGAAGATGAAGAGGCTCTTGATGGTAACGGATTGCTCCATGTGTTCTTCGATGACACTGGGAATGTGGTTAGGCACTGGAGGACGGATGATGAAGGGGGGGACTATGATTTTGATGGCACGTGGAAGGAGGGGAATTGGAAGGAGGATTTTGTGAGCGGGAGGGGAGAGCTCGGGGTTGTCTATCGGGAGGGTGGTGTTAGGGGGCCGCCCTATGAGCTTTAGATGAGAGTTCAGAATGTCTTAGTGCTATCAATGGCACATGAGTTATCTATTCTTGCCAGCTGGCAACGTTGAAGCAGCAAGTCTGAGTTGAGCATATCCCCGAAATATACAAAGTACATAGAAAATAATGGTGCCTTGACACAGAGGAAGCGCTAGATAATGGCCTCGGCAGCCACGCTGTCCACTAGTGTCATGTCTCTTCAGACTGGACGTAGGCAGGATGGTCTCGTGGATACGGGAAGTATTGAGACTCTTATCATATTCATATCGATGATGTTCCCGATGACAATCCACTGTTCCCCCCCTCCGATATCGTTCAAGAGCTGATTCATCCCAACCCAATCGGGAAGGGCAGCGCACGTCCCCGCACCCAAAATTAGACCCAATCTGGCATAGTGCTGTCACCGAAGGGCGCGCACTAGCCAGACATGCAGATGACTCAGGTATCCTTCGGACTTCGCGCGCTCCTCTCCGAGAGGGCAACCGCCTTTCCAGGCATTGGGAGCCGTCATGACAGAGACACGGTAGCTCTCCACTGCCGTCCATAGGAAACGCCGTGGCTGCTCAACCCTGGAAAGTGTGGAAACAGGTGGCCCTTGACCATGCAGTTTGGCGGGGTCAAAATTCTCGGTCATGCATTTCTAGGCCGAACGTGATCATCGGTCCCAGACGGCCCACCGGCGACTGAGCAATCAAAATTAATGCTCACAGAGTAGACTATCTGGATCCCTGCTAGTCGACTGCCTCCAAAGGCGAGATAGACGATTGTTCCAACTTCCAAGCCTCCATGAAGTAAAGTCCACTGGGATTTTCTGCACAGTGGTCAGAACAAAGAGTGCTTGACCTGGGTCCGTGGTTGGCCGGTACTTCGGCATGCTTCTGATACCCCAGACGAAGACACCTAATATCGGACCTTGCCTACTGGACTGTCTGTCCACTTCCCTCCATCAGCTCCTCCATCCACTCTGAACTTTCAATCATACACCTGCTCTCACTCTACCTCATTTCTATCCCCATATTGAGTCGACTCGAACACACACTGTTGACCTCAATTAGTTGAGGTCGATCAACTAGCACTGAGTCAATACGGCATCGGTGTCGAAAGTATCCCTGAAAATGGAATACTTCGATTTCGACGGAGCCTCTTTCGGCTCCCATGCCCCAGACGACGAGGTGGCTTCGGACAGGTTTGAGCTCGATGAGAACGACGCAATTGAAAACTACGAATCCCTTCTACGTGAGCAGCCATTGGACTTTCCCAATGATCTGCCGGAGCAGGATGCTCTCAACCCGCAGACGGAAGCCCCGTCAGTCAATGCGCAATCCAATAATGCTCTTCCAATCCATCGAGCCAAGGAGCCCTGCGACTTTT
This sequence comes from Aspergillus fumigatus Af293, assembly GCF_000002655.1. Taxonomy (NCBI): domain Eukaryota; kingdom Fungi; phylum Ascomycota; class Eurotiomycetes; order Eurotiales; family Aspergillaceae; genus Aspergillus; species Aspergillus fumigatus. The sequence continues at coordinate 4,206,918 of NC_007194.1, forward strand.
GCAGGCATATGAACCTGGACTGCTTCATTTCAGACAGAGGAGCCTTGCAGAATGGCTGCACGTGCTGCGTAATTTTGTTCCGAGAGTGCAGCTTCACGCACGCCAAGAAGCCTGGCAAGTACATGGAAACTCTCCAGTCGATCTCAGAGAACGCAGATATCCCAACAGTTGGTCCAAAGGGAAGGAAGACGCTAAAATCACTTACGGGGATGACCATCTCGGAAGATATGGAAGGCCGGGGGAGGAAGAGCAGTTCTCGTCTTTCCCGCGACGCCGTACGGATCCTCAAAACATGGCTTCTGGAGCACCTGGACCATCCGTATCCGTCCGAGCAAGAAAAAGACGAATTGAAAAAGCGCACGGGTCTGAAGAGATCCCAAATTAGCAACTGGCTGGCCAACGCGAGGCGGCGTGGAAAGGCCCGACCCTTGCCGCCCAGCAATTCGTCGGTTCCAGGTGCCATAAACATTCCCGGGCAGCAACAGCAGCAGCAACCGAACATTGCGCTCATGACGCCCCTTGAGCGATGGAAGTACTCTCCACCTGAAAACGAACCTGCTTCCACCACCGATATTCTTCGAGCCCTGGTGAACAACCCTTTGGATTCAACACGACAGCCAGGTCACGTGCGTTCCCTTTCTAGGAAGGGATCCAGCAATGACTCAAGCCATGCCAACTCCAATATATTCAAGGCCCCATCCATCAGCAGCTTGGGTGAAAGTCGGTCAGTCAGTCGTTCATCCGTCTCTGACCTGTCCTTTGCCTCTGCCTTCTCCCATCGGTCCTCCTTGGAGTCCTTTGGCTCAATGGAAAGGAAGGAACGTCGTCGTCGTCGCAAGCCCTCGACAGCCTTGAACACTTTCAATCAACAGAAGGCTCGCAACTCTCGCATATTCCAATGCACATTCTGTACTGAAACGTTTGCTACCAAGTATGACTGGCAGCGGCACGAGAAGTCGTTGCACCTTGCCCTCGACAAGTGGACCTGCTCACCTCAGGGAGGTGTGGTGTACGTCAACGGAGCCAATCGCTGTGTCTTTTGCATGGCGAGTGACCCAGACACAGACCATCTGGAATCCCACTGCTATAGTACCTGTCAAGAGAAGACTCTGGCGGAGCGAACATTTTACCGCAAGGACCATCTCAACCAGCATCTTCGACTGATGCACAATGTCAAGTTCAATTCATATATGAACCAATGGCAAAGCACAACCACAGAATTGAAATCGCGTTGCGGATTCTGTGGCACAACCCTCACGACCTGGAAAGATCGTGTGGAACACCTGGCTGCACACTTCAAAAACGGCGCTGATATGACCCAATGGCAAGGGGATTGGGGCTTCGAACCATTCGTTCAAGGCTTAGTGGAAAATGCTATGCCTCCTTACCTTATTGGTCAAGATCGGAAAACATTGAACCCTTACACAACCTCCAAATTTCTCGGACAGTCGTGTTGTTCACCAACTACTGCGTCTCCTGGGCTCATTGAACCTAACGATGTGAATTGTTTCCATCGTCTCCAGCGCGAGCTCACTGCATATATCCACAAGCAAGTTGCAGAAGGCATTATACCGACGGATCAAATGATTCAGGACCAAGCCCGGATTGTCATATATGGCAATACTGACCCTTGGAACCAAACCAGCGCCGACAATCCAGTCTGGCTGAGTATCCTCAAGCGTGACACGGGTCTTGAGGTTGTACCTGACTCGGAGCATATTCAATTAGATAACCTGAACATGCAGCCTCCCTTCGCGGCTCATGGCGGCCTAAGACAGCCTCCAGTCGAAGGCAATCCTCTGGCAAGGTCGTTATGTGACAAGATGCCTTTGAAACCCGAGAGTTTCAGTCCAGCACTGCGAAGTCCTACGTTTGCGGGGACCGGTCGATCCTCAGCTGCCCCGAGTATGCCGGGAAGCTCGGCTGCCAGTTTTACCGGTAGCTTTGGAATTGCGCCGTCTGGAGTCAATTCCGGTCTTTCGACCGACTGGGGAAGCAACTTCTCTGCCGGTGTTTCTTCTTTCTCCACGCCTGCCACTGGGTCAGTCGACCAATTCGTTCAGATGGGATTCGAACCGGAGTTTCTGCAACAACTCAATGATCGGTATGGTGAAATGCATATTGACGAGATGGATGGCATGATGTTTGGAGTAGAACAAGAACATACGCGCAATAGCGCGTTAGTACCCGAGGGCGACGTATACAAACTGGCAGGCTCTACCGATGCTGCTGCACCGCTCTCCAACGTCGGGTCAGCACCTATCAATATTCCCAGTCCGAAACAAACTGGAGCCGTCGCCCAGCAAGATCAGGCGTCGATCGGAGATCCGTTCTACCCTAGCGCTGTTGGGGTTTGAGTCCACATGAGGGACGTTAGTATCTGATGAGCGAGTGTCACACATGTTGGACATGAGAGGGGTCATAGGAAAAGTTTCCTTTCCTGTTTGTTCGTTCTCTTCTTGTCTTCCCTGCGTATGCTTTGAATGAATGCTTTGAATGATAAATATACATCGTTATAAAGTGCAGCGTTAGTTCTTATATACCAATAAAATTTTCTTTTGATAAATATACTTCGACCTGATCATGTCAAAGGCGTAGAACGAGCTGAGAGTGCCGCAGGGTCCGTCTGTGATTGGGCTGGGCCGCCGACTGTCATTGATAGGGCGTGCAAGGGACACAGCGCTCGACCTTCCGACCACGTCCACAGGACAGGTGTTTCGGTTGGTTAATTACTCAGCAGTTGGCCTTAGTCATGCTTATGACGGGTTGTACTTTGCCCTACTGTTTCCATTGACAGTCTGATAGCAATTATGATCCAGACAGGTGCTGGTTTTCGCTTCCTGATTATTATCAGAGAGTAGATTGGTCGCTTTTGTTTTGTTTGCCACGACCCGGGCGATGATTTGGCATGTGAAAGCCAGCCGTTGTGACAAACGGTTTCACCTTTACCTGCATATTCGGACATTTTCCATGTTGTTTGGCATCTGCAGCTAAAATTTCTCAACTCTTTCACATGTGGCGTTTCAACATGTTGAATAACCCAGGTCACACTGTTCTCTGAAAGGCTTGTGAGACCCGCGTCTTGGATGTCCTGAGAGCTGTGGCAATCAGCTCAAGTCCACCGACAGGTAATTTTAAATGGAGCCAACAGCGTCAAGAACTGTTACCATGGCCTACTCAACTGGTCTTCCAGTTTTACTTCCCGCACTTCCTGCTGCGATCAGAAGGCGGATTCCCCGTCTTAATTTCTCTCTTCACCAGGCCATGGGATCGGCCGATCGCGATCGTTCTGACACAGCAACCGACGGACTGGTAGGGCCGATGCGACAAGCGGATGCTCTTCGTACTTTGGCTCCATTCTCAACATCGGACTTGGGTTATTGTAGACCGCCATCGTCGGCGGCGAGCGAGTTGGGGGCCGAAGAGTCTCGGCGCCCTGCGACTGCGGGGAGTAGTGTTTGTCCGGAGTCGTACGATTCCAGGTCCTCGGCTTCGTCTTCGTCGGGGAAGACATTGGAGGCCCTGGATCATGATGAGGGGAGTGAGGGCGATGCGATGGATCGGGGTTCGATGCTAGCGAAGTATGAGGTTGAGTCTGGGCTGCGGTGGAATCGGGTGATTCCCGGTATGCATCTTACTTTTCCCTCCATAGGCAATGAGCGATTATATGTGATGAAATAGTATGCTGATATTGACAACAGCGTTCAGTCTTCTCCGCAACGCGGGATACGAAGCGCAGCAATCCACCTGCGACGGCCGCTTTGTCCGCTCCCTGTACATCAATGCGCTGGGTTACCTGCTCGACGCTCTGCCGGCGGACCTGACCGACGAGGAATCAATGACGATTCAACACAATCTTCCCGCCAGGGTAAAGGTTACGCTTGCGGCGTCCTCGGCTGTACAGCCCGGAGCTGAAGCCGCTGTTACCATGGCCAATCAGGGCGCTGGGACGCGGTATCCGACGGAGCGCTCATACCTGCACCGCTTACTGGCGTCTAGTATTGTGCAGTTCTTTCTCATTGTGCAGTTCTTGCTGCCGTATGTGAAGATCTTGCTGCAGCAGGTGTACCGGTATGAGAGGTCGCATCGGATCACAGAGCGTCTTGTGACGGCGACATTGGATGCTGCTGATAGTCTGGGCAAGGGGAGTGTCAGTCTGGGGTCGACGGTGCTTCGACTGAACGAGGGAAAGGTCGGCACAGCATTTACGAACCTAGCAGCCTGGTGGGTGGAAGGAGTTACTGGTGGCATCTATGAGGGAGTTGGAGAAGGAATGATGATTTTGGGGCTGCTCCGAGCCAATGAGTGGGAGAAGATGCCTATTCAGATGCAGGGGCGATAATTTCGACGTGCAAGCGTAGATTAGAATCTATTAGAGCGACATAAATTTATATAGAATCTGAGACGAATTGATGACTCCCAAACGTTCTGTACACTCCTCTGTTTATCATGATTTATTGGCGGAGATACCGGACTTAGGATCTTGGTTGTTTTTGCCAACGGCCACAGGCCTCTCAGCACCAGCTGCAGGAGGACACATAAACCCAAACCCATGCTAAATAATTGACCGACCCATCAGCACAATGTCCTCATCCAGATTACCACATATCCCTGCTCTACGTAGACAACAACTCCTGCTTGAATTGTGAGTACGACTGCCTCTCCTTGAACGGTGGTGGCAATGTTACGTTTGCTAAGTGCGTCATGCAGTGCCAGCTTGAAACATGCAACCCCCTCGGGAATCTACATGTCCATCACGCCAGGCGATCCTACCCTTTGGTCAGGCGTAATATTTGTGCGATCGGGTATGTTTTCCCTGACCCCGTCGTCTTGCGAGGACTTGAATTGACTCGATCACAGGCCCTTATGCCTCTGCTGTCCTCCGATTCCAGCTCCGATTTCCCGACTCCTATCCCGAGCTTCCACCCATCGTCACCTTTTCGACCGATGTTTTCCATCCTTTAATTGTACCCCTTACTACATATACCTTCAGCACTGGCGCCTCGACCGAAGACCCTGTTAGCGCGACGGATGAGGAGCGACTCCCCCCTGGTGGATTCAGTCTACGACATGGCTTCCCTCATTGGTTTGGGCGGGCACGGAAGACAGGACGACAGTCAACAGGCTCATCCAGGCCAGTGAGTGTGAATGGACGGAATGCTGGTGAAGGGGAGACGGCATCGACAGATGGTCCTTCGTCTCCTTCCTCAGATCAGCCCACTGGTGCAGAGGGAGGCCAGAATCTCACCAAGGACAAAGGAACTGCTTCGGACGCAAGGAAAACAGTACCGGTAGCAGTGCTGCTAAACTATATCCGATCGACCTTTGACGATGAGAACGTCCTTGACTCCTTGCCTCTCGAAGCTGCGGGAAACCCAAGTGCGTGGCACGCATGGAAGGCACACAGAAGAGAAAATAGTGAATCGGCCACGAGCAATTCCAAACGAGGAAGTCCGCAGGCTCGGCTTCCTGGTGATTGGCATTGGGACGGTATTTGGGCGAAGCGTGTTCAATATGAAATTGAGGCGAGTCATTCGGATCAAATGTTGTTTGGAAATGCTGCTCGCGGTGCCACCGATGAGATGGTATGTATGCGTTGATTATCTCTATCTTTGTGTACTGATGTCCCCGGTAGATACGCTTTTCTCGTCTGGATGATTCCAAGTTGGCTTCGATCAAGGAGATGATTATTCCTCCAATTGGGGAAGCACATGAATAGCTTTACTCCTGGATATAATTTTACTAATGCTGGTCGTTGGCTCCGTTATCCCTCCAAAGAGTCGAATACATGGACCTGTTGTCGCTGCCTTGGGATGTTCATCAGACTTAGAGCACATCCCAACTCGCACCTGCCGTTGATATTCGTCCCCAGCGACCGTCATCAACCTCTCTCATTCTTGAATTCCCAAACGCAGGGAACACCCTCTACTTGTCAGCATACCAGTACCGATCGCATCTCAGACGTTTTGGATAACACTAATCATGTCCAACGACTGGTTCTATCGATACCAAACTACAATTCTCGCTGTCGTCCTAGTTTTCGTCCCTATCATTGTGGTCTGCAGCATCTTCATGACTGCTCTTGCATGCTCCGAATACTGGTCCACACGGCGTGGTTGCAGTTTCTCCTATTTTACTTGCATCTGTGGTCTCAGGTCGAGAAGTCAGCGCCAGAGGCCTCTTTCTGACACTGATGACGCCAACTCGTCCGAGAGGACTGTATCATCGCGGCCCTCTGCTGAAAATAAGAATCCAGTCCTAAGAACTGAGCGAGCCTAGAGATCCCGTTGGCTGTTCGCGTACGCTCTTGTCGCAAGAACTTCCACGGTTTATGCGCTGACGTTTCCTAAGGTTACGCGGGGTATTGCGCGTGATAATGATGGTCGGGTCATTCACAAAATGGCCAGGTGCGCATACTTCTCGAAGCACTCAATCTTACCCCGCGGCGAGTCCGGAGATTTTGTCACATGAAACCAAGCGGAATGGGAGTAGCAACAAGCTATGCAGGACTTGCCAACCTAACGTACATAAACACTGCCGTCTGAGCCGGAGAGGTGGTACCTCCTTGACAACAGGAGCTCCTCGATTTGATGTATCTTTACCATTTATTGAATCAAAGTCACTGCAAACCCCGTTATGCTTTCCAGGCTAGTCGAAGGGATGCATCAAGACAGACAGCGCTTGCTCCACATGAAACTAGACTACTGTCGTCTATAACTGGATTGAAGGTTGAGCATACCATGTCTTGTTCAAAGGACTGCCAGACAGGGCGCTAACCTCTCCGTTGATGTTGTAAATAGTTTGACTGTTCCTACTAGCATACCATACGTATCCAAGCACAATAGTTACAGGTATAGTACCTGCCGATGTATACAGTACCTGATGGCCCAGAAGATAAGTGGTCAATCGGGCTACCGAACGAGTCAAGCGCTACTCCAATTGGGGTATATTATCTTTCATGTACCCCACACCAAACGAGGTCAACTTTTGCTTCAGACAACATATATTATCCCACGCTCCTCACACCTCTGCAACCCCACCAAAACACACGCAAGGCAATGGCCGACTCGAAAGACAAACTACTGTCGCAGGTCGACGACATCACCCCCGACCCGCCGCCAGCCTACGATGCCAGCGCTGCACCCACCCCTCGTCTCCCACGCCCACCACCGCTCTCCCTCCCCGTCCTCAACCACCTGCGCACCAAACGCGTAATCCTCGCCTCGGCCTCACCCCGGCGTCGCCAGATCCTCTCCCTCCTGGGCCTCCCCTTCGAAGTCATCCCAAGCGATGCCGTCGAGGACTTCCCAAAGACAATGGAACCCTTCGAGTACGTCCTCGCAACGGCAACCAAAAAAGCCCAGGCCGTGTACTCCGCCGAAATCAACAACGAGGAGAAGGGCGAACCGGCGCTGATCCTGGCGGCTGATACCGTCGTGGTGGATAATCTGTCGGGATCGATATTGGAGAAGCCGCGCTCGGAGGCCCAGCACATCGCTATGCTGAAGATGCTGCGCGATAATCGCATGCATAAGGTTTACACTGCGATGGTGGCGATGGCGCCGCTGGAGAGCGCGCGGCAGCCGGGGTATGCGCTTGAGACGCACATCGAGGAGACGGATGTGGTGTTTGATCGGGATGTGACGGATGATCTGATTGTGGCGTATGTGCGGACGAGGGAGGGGGCGGATAAGGCCGGGGGGTATGGGTTACAGGGGCTGGGGTCAATTCTTGTGGAGAGTATTCAGGGGAGCTGGGATAATGTTGTGGGTTTGCCGTTGAAGGCGGCTCTGAAGTTGATTGAGAAGGTGATGGCCAAGGCGGATGATGATAATGGGGACGAAATGTTGGAGGGTGATGAGGAAGAGGAGGAGTAAAGCGGTTGGGTGCTCGGTCTTGGGCTCATGATGATATCCTCTGACATGATACTACGCTGGTCGTCTGCTATAGATTCCATCGATGTGAAAAGGATATTGGTATAGAGAAAGTCTTCGGTTTACATTTTATAGCCAAAGCAGGCTAGCTTGACGAGGCAAATAGAGAATCTGGCACATGTACATAGGCAGACGCCTGGGAAGAATCATCGAACTCAAATGCAAAATTCAAACAACACCCTCAAATATTGGCCTATGCCTTCCACACCCGCTTGATGGCCTCTGTGATACCAACATCGTTTGTCTCGAACTCGTACAGACCGACGGCGGTGGTAACAGTGAAAGCACGCAGCAGCCAGTCCAGGAACGTCTTGGTCTTGGGGACGCGGCGCTTGGGGAAGTAGTCGATGATAGAGGCACTGTCACCTGTCAGTTTCGATTGCCTGTTAAACGTCGAACGGCTAGACATACTGGAAACCAATGTGGGAGTGGAGGACCAGCAGGGCACAGAGGACGGAATCCATGACAGGGTTCAGGGAGCCGGCAGCGAACGGAGCGATGGTCAGAGGGATCAGTCCGACAGAGACGAGTCTAGATCCACATTAGCGTTGATTGTCTTGATTTGTACTCCCCTCCACCTGAGTCTTCAGAAACCAAAACCACTCATCACGCACCTCTCGAATGTCCAGTGGTAGCTACCCTCTGAAGGGTGAGGCTTGGGAATAGGAGCAGGGTCGTTCACTGGGGGAGTCTTGTGTCAGTCCATCATTCTTCTGTTTCGAGTATTACGCCTGAATGTATCGAATGCTGTGGAACGAGATTTTGGCAGAGAAACGGCGTGTATTCCGCTTCGCATCTTTCAAGAGTTTGATCCTGTTAATAAAGAAGCTTTTGACATACTTGTTCCCTGGATGACCTCTGTACATAACCTGTTAGCTCACTCCATTCCGTACGCCCCTCCTGATTCACGCAACACCCCACAATCACCACCCGTCACCATCAGAGCCTTCATAAACAAATCAAAGAGTAACTCACGAGGCAGAGGAGGTAGAATCTGCTTCTTCGCAGAAGCATGGAAAGCCACAACCTGCGACACGTTCTTGTTCACCAAGGGCGACCGGAAGGCAGACAGGCAAGAGTGCCTGGAAAGGAGGGACTGGCGCGCAATCGAAGCCATCGTGTCGATATACTGAGAAGTCGGTCCAAGCAATATCCTAAAGCGAGCTGCACTGCAGACCTGAGGGCGTTTAGGAGTCCTGAACCTAAGGCAGTAGCAACGCTTGAGATCGTGAAGTTGAACTGGAACCTCGGGAATCCGATTCGGGATGCGGTCATCACATTGTGCGCACTCTGATTCGCCAGTGACTCTCCGCCCAGCCGAAAATGGCCGATGTTCCGGCAGATGGATTTGTATGGGGTCTTGCGGATGCTTCAAGCTGTCACTTTTCTAGTATTGTATTCAGGTTCAAGTATGTCGATGTATCAGATACTGGGGTCTGCAGAGATGTTCACAAACTACGTGTTTTCACTGGACATCGCAGTGGACGTCTATCCACATGTGCGGACCTCGATTACCGGAGACCAAATCTGAGAAATGTTTTTGCGCCAGGCATATGTAATTCATTTTCGCTTATATCTCGTTATAACGTGTCTATGAGATGATTTTACTATTAACATGCAGGATTTTTTTTCAACGCTCTACCTCCCATCTAGAACTTCAGGACAGCCTTGCCCTTGTTCTTACCGTAGAAGATACCCACCAGACCCTCGGCGGCATTGTCGATACCGGTGGTCTCGTGCAGAAGAGCCTTGAAAGAGCCCTCCTTGATCCACTTCTGCACGTTCTTCTGGTGCTCTTCAGTGTACTTGTCACCCATGCCAGGGTCGCTGACGATGAAGCCACGCATGTCAATACGCTTGATCAGCACATTGTGGATGTTCTTGATGGGGTAAGGAGCAGTGTTGTATTGGGAGATCAGGCCGCAGACAACGACACGACCAAAGTTGTTCATAGCGTCCAGAGCCGCCTCGAGGTGCTCGCCACCGACGTTCTCGTAGTAGATGTCGATACCCTGGGGCGCCAGGCGGGCCAGAGCATCAGCGGGCTTTTCCTTCTTGTAGTTGAAACCACCGTCAAAGCCCAGGTCCTTGGTGATGTACTCGAGCTTCTCGTCAGAACCAACACTGCCGATGACCTTGAGACCCTCGTGCTTAGCCAACTGACCAACGAGCTGTCCGACAGCGCCGCTCGCAGCTGAGACGAAGATGGTCTCGCCCTTCTTGGGCTTACCGATCTCGTAAAGGGAAGAGTAGGCGGTCAGACCGGGCATACCCAGAGCACCGAGGAACACACGGATGTCCTCGATGCCGAGGGGGTTCTCGAGAGGGCGGATGCGGGCAACCTGGGAGCCATCGAGAACGATGTACTCCTGGATGGGGACGAAGCCGATGACCAGATCGCCTTCCTTGAAAGAAGCATTGTTGGAGCGGAGGACCTTCGCAATCGTTGTGCTGTCGATGGGCTTGCCAAGCTCGAAAGCGGGAGAGTATGACTTGACGTGAGCGGGGCGCATGCGGCCACGCATGTAGGGGTCAAAGCTGGTGTAGAGGGACTGTAGGACAACACCATTCTCGGGGGCGGGGGTGTTGGCGTCATACTCGACAGGCTCGATGGTAAGGTGCTCGCCGGGGACTGGGTATCCTTCGGGGACTTTCTTGAAGACGAGGGCCTTGTTTGAGCTCATTTTGATGGTGAGTGTATGAAGTGTATATGGATGATTGGGAAGATAATGTGTATAGAAAGCTTCGAGAGGGGTTTCAACAATAAATAGCTAATCTGTGGCTACGAAGAGCAGTACTGATTTATATATTGTACCTTCCTAATGGCCCTACGCAAGGACGTACGATGTAGCCCACTTTTTCAAGAAAACAAGCGGGGCGGAGTCAAAACCAACGCGGATGAATGATGATGAAAACTGCCTGGATTATCAAGCAGCGAACACCAGAGAAGCTTCTTGAGAAATCAAAAAGATGGAAAGTACCTAGGCAACACGTCTGGCCGAGGGTCCTTAGCAGCGGAGTGGCTTCCAGATCGACTTACTCCGCTGAGAGCCGGAGACTTAAGGGTACCATGTCACCATGAAACCAAGTCTTCATGGCTGGATGAGTGGAGCTATCGGGAGGACTCATGTCACATCCCCGACGGGCGAAGGACACTTTCTAGGAAAGAGAACCGTGTCTTTGAGACTCGGCGAGTGGCAGGGTGTTGCGCAATGATGAACGGCTAGACGAGACTGTTGAGATTTGTACGGAGGTGTTCCCTAAAGCAGCCATATACCCATGGTGTGCATATCCGAGGATGATCACTAATAATGCAGTTTAATGCATTGCTGGCTTGGCCGAGCTGCAGGCACAGATGTCTCGCTCAGTACAGAGTAGAGAGGTAATAATAATTAAAATAATAGTAATAATAACAGTATGACATAGTATGATTATTATTTCGATATGAGTCCTCCAAGCGAAAAATTAGCTGTAGATAGATTAGGTAGAGAGGTAAGCACCTTAGAATAGGGCACTGTAACTTTTGCCTTTATGTGATGAAGTCATACGGCAGAAATTTGCGCCAGCTGCATCTCAGTGTTAAGTACGATTATTATGCGTTGACCAGCTACTTCATTCCGACTTCATAGCAGACTTCATTTCCAGTAATTGTCCTTGACATGACTGTCTATTGGTGGTCCCTACTATTGTGAGAGGACGATGAATACTGATAGTTCAAGAGCATTTCACATCACAAGTGTGAAGTTTGTTACTGTGCATATGCACACCCTTTTCAAGGGTTCCGTTGAGGAGACACAGTTTCCAACCCTTTGAACAGCCAAAATCCTCAAACATGCACACAAGAGCTTGTTCGCTATCATCCATCTGGATGCATTCATCACCTGGTCAGACAATTCGGAAGCCTCCGTGATACAAACACTCAACCTCAACGATTGTACTACGTAGACATGTTGAACTCGATAATCCTCGAACGATTGCACAAACTATCAAAAATTTTGTTCAACAGAAAATGCCTTTGCCATCCCCTATGATGGAGACAGCTGCCACGGACTCGTCCCTTTGACGACTTTGCGCAAGGACATGATTGAGAAACTGGACCATTAGATAGTAGAATGTAAGCCACACTGTACTTACTCTGATCCTCACCTGTCCATTTATTTGTCTTGTTTCTCATACTGCTGAGCATCAGCATAACGCTGTCTAGTTTGAGTTTGGTGCTTCTTGGTGGATGTGTCTGAGGCCACTCGGCCAATCATCATACATTTGCACCGATTCTCGCCGCCAGTTTCTCACCGCCTGCAGCCTCGAACTTTTTCTGCCGCTATTTTTCCCTTACCCAAAATGATTTGAAGTTTCGGGCTGTGGCTAATCCTGCATCAGCCAACATCATTTTGAGATTTTTTTCATCTCGATTTTTGTTTTTCTCGGCTTAATTGTTGACATAGAATATCAATTATATTCCCCCTTTACTGATTTAATGATGCTGGGCGCAGTTCGCCGTTATGGCGTTGTCCACGCTCTTCGAGCCTCCGTCCCTCGGACCATCTGCAGACCGTCGAATTCGCAGCTCCTGAGATGCCAGACTTCTCCTGTTACAGCCTGCCCCCAGTCCGTGCGACTGCTGCATAAGTCGTCGCCTTTCTTTTCATCGGCGTCTGCTCAAGCGCAGGCGCAACCTGATGACCTCCAGTCGGCTGCTCCGCAGGAGCCTTTGAGAGAGTTCACCGACTTGGCCGAGCGAGGACTGGTGGACCCGAAAATCATTCGCGCAATTGTTAAAGATATGAATATCAAAACTATGACCGATGTCCAAAGCCAGACCTTGCGTGAAATTCTGCAAGGAGATGATGTGTTAGTAGATGCTCTCGCTCTAAAAGCCCTTGGACCGAAACTAATTGTGCATCTCTTTCTACAGCTTGGCTCAGGCAAAGACCGGTACTGGAAAAACCCTTGCGTTTCTAACGCCGGTATTCCAAAATATCATGAAGGACCCGTCCTTGAAGGGGCTGAACTGGAGGAGGTCACAGGCGAGCTCCTCCGACATCCGCGCTATTATCATCTCCCCTACTCGTGAGCTGGCAGAGCAGATTGCTGTGGAGGCTCGGCGGTTAGCGGCTCACTCAGGTGTCATTGTCCAGACTGCAGTTGGCGGAACTCAGAAGCGCGAGGGCCTTCGTCGCATCCAAAGAGAGGGATGCCATGTGTTGATCGGCACGCCAGGTCGACTCAAGGATGTCCTCTCCGACTCCTACAATGGTGTAACGGCCCCCAATCTGTCCACTCTAGTACTGGACGAAGCAGATCGTTTACTGGACGATGGGTTTTCGGATGCTATCATCGATATCCAGCGTCTTCTTCCGGACCCCATGAAGGTTGACCGTCAAACGCTCATGTTCTCCGCGACGGTCCCAAGGGAAGTCATGCAAATGGTTCGTAAGACCATGAAGCCTAACTTCAAGTTCGTCAAGACCGTGCGAGATGACGAGGTCCCTACCCATCTCACAGTGCCTCAGAAGTACGTTATTCTCAGAGGCTACGAGAATGCCATGCCTGCTCTTCTCGAGTTTGTGACGAAATATGTCGAAGGCGAAAAGGAGAATCCAAATCAGCGCCCATTCAAGGCAATTGTCTATTTCAACTCAACCGTGCAGACTAATCTGGTCTATGAGACATTCCGCAACATAGTCGAGCAGCGTCATCATCCGCTACGCCGTGTCCGTGTCTACGAAATCCATTCCCAGCTGACTCAGGCTCGGAGGACACGCTCCTCTGACTTTTTCCGGGCTGCTAAGTCTGCCATCCTTTTCTCGTCCGATGTGACAGCGCGGGGCATGGACTTCCCTGATGTAACTCACGTGATCCAAGTCAGTATTCCCAGGGACCGAGCCACATACATTCACCGTCTGGGTCGTACGGCACGGGCGAACAAGACTGGCGAGGGCTGGGTTCTCACCCACCGCGGAGAGCTGCCTGAGTTCCTCAAGCAACTAGAAGGCATTCCGCTCAACCTAGACAAGGAGACCTTCGCGACGGCTACGGTCGATATGACCAAGCCTGAACTGGACCCCAAGTCCCCCGCAACTAGATTCATCCAGGAGATTAAGGATGCTGTGAGAGAAGTTCCCGAAAGTCTGAAAAGGCGAGCATACACGTCCCTATTGGGCCCCTTGAGAGGTTATTTTGCTCGCAAGCAGGATCTGATCCAGGCCATCAACAACTGTGTCGTGCACGGCTATGGCCTGCCCGTACCTCCCCAACTGAGTCCGACCTTAGCCCGTAATTTGGGACTTGATCGAGTACCTGGTGTTCGTATTGCGAACTACCGCGGTTCCAGCGACAACATGTCGACCAGACCTGATTATCGCGGAGGCGATCGCGATATGTGGGCCAGTAACTCTCGCCGTGGCCGCGAGTTCAATTCTGACCGCCGTGAGTCAAGGTTTGGCAATCACCGCAACGCCGATGATTTCTTCGGAGGCCGCCGGCGTGCCTACAGAGACGACTACTAGACCTATTTTCGTTTCGCAGGTCCACTTAGAACCCCTGTGTAGACTCAGCCAGTGGTGTTATGAGTCTCGCACAGCCGATCCGCTTTGGTTTTGACAAAGAGATTGCATTGGGCGGCGTTTTTTACGATCTAACAGGGCACTTCTCATCTCTTGATCTGTTTTATTTCACCTGGGACTTCTGGGTTGTGGAATGTTCGTTGGTTTTGAATACTCGCGATGATATGGCTTGACTACCCATCTTAGTGTGTATTATAAGAGATTCCAATGTTTATTATTGATACTGTTGTTCGCTGCGGATTTTGATCTGGACATTGAGGATGGAATAAGTCAAGGAACATTTGATGGTGATTTTATATCCATAGAACAAGAACTGCAAGTAGAACAGTAGGGTTAGCTTTACAGACTTCTCATCAGTAATTAAGCAATATTCAAAGTCTGTATCAAGGTATCAAGTTCAAACGACAAGAGCCGACCAGGGAATAGGGAGTCGCTCTACCAAATGCGACTCTCAGAGAGTAAAATGTGACCAAAGAACACCCCAGAGCGCCATAACTATCCAGCCTGCGTCCAAGCATGCCAGAAACTCAGCGACCACCCCCCATTTTCGGTGAAAGACGCACCAAAGCTCGGCAGAAAATCGTCCAGCTTCTTATCGCATAAGCCAAAGAAACACACATATCCCATAAAACAAAGTCATAACCCATGAAAACGTGGTTGTGTCCCATTTTGTCCATGTCAGGCCCTGACAACAACCTAACCCGCAACCGCAATGCCGAGACCTCGGCTGGTGTCCACGAAATCCCCTCAGCGCATTGTGATACGATACTCCTCACGTTCGAAACGCATCATCGATATGTCCGCCTCTGCTCTCGATCTCAGCAATTAGCTCCTGCCTCTCCTGTAGCTTCATGTGTATGAAATCCACTGTCTTGCGAAGCACGACGCTCTCGCTCCGGCCCTGCCCTTCCAGCCCTGGAACCAGCTCCGTAAGCCGATCGAAGCCCTCTCTAATCGCGGCGCGTCGCTTCTGCTCCGAGGCGATGTGGTTGTTTTTCTTTTCTTGTTCCGTGAGGCGTGGTTTATCCCGGTCTGTCGCTGTGCCTGAGGCGGCCGCTTGCTTGGAGGATGAGGGGCCGGTGGGGGTGGTGGAGGAGCGAGTATGTCCGTCCTCTGCTGTTGTGCTTGCGCTGGCGGGAATGGGAGAATAGGAGGGTTCGGAGGAGCTGGAGGCAAGGGACGCTGGTGGTTGTGCAGATGGCATGTTGCTTTTCCCTCTTATTTTCCTCGTCTTGTTTTGGTGGTGGGATTATTTTGCAATCAAATTGCTGTGAGAGGTGGAAGCATGTGACTGCCTTTTTTCATGTGACAATCAGTGCGAAGGACGAGTGGTATATAAAAAGACCACTCGAGAATAAAAACAAACAAACAGGCAATCAGAACCACAAATAATGAGTGACAGAATCAGAGAAGTAACTGGATTGAAGGCTTGAGGATTGTAAAGATCAAGATCATTGTCGAGAGAAGGAGAAAGACCGCTCTGGCTCTGGCTCAGGTGGTTCTGGTTCTGGAGGATCCAAGCATTTAAGCAAGCCAGCCATCCTCCGCCCGAACCAAGTAGCATGCGGAGAATCAAGCCCGTCCGATTTCTCTGTTTCTAATCCCTCGTTCTTGGCCTCACCCTGATTCCCACTAACTAGATGAGTCCTAGTTACTTCGTATCTACTTCACAGTACAGCCGAGTCTGGACTGAAGCCACTAGTCGGAAAATAGAAATCCGCGTCGCGGTTAGCCGCCAGATGAGGTTGGCCAAGCCTCCGGGGATCCGTTGTCTGGGCCTCTTCACGTCATCGGTATGCTTATCGAATATCTCCTCATACGACCAACGATTCTGACCTTACTACAAACCTCTCTCTTCTTCCTTCAATGACACTGCTTCTAAACAGCTTCCTCTTTCCTATTCCTCTTTCCTACTAGACTTGTATTTCTCTATTATCCTGCTCGCAGTTACTACTCAATCATACATCGCCGCGTCAATCCATAACTTTATACTAGACAAGCTCAACTTACGACATCCAGACTTGATAATAGCCTCATCCAGAATATGAGTACTCGTGCACCTCTCCGCGGCTCCTGCTTATGCGGTCGCAATCAGTATTCGATCGACATCCCAGATAATGTAAAAGACCACGCTCATATCTATTTTGACAACAGCCGGGATCACCGTACGTATCGGCCCAAGAAATCATGCCATGCCCTGTACCTGCCCCAAGGCAACGCAAGACTGATATGTATCAGGAAAATCATATGGGTCTCCTCTTACCGCATGGTTGCGAGTTCCCCTGAGCTGGTATCAATCCCACACCGAGTCTTACTTTCCTGATGAAACCCATGCCACCATTCGACGGGTCTTTACCCCACACCATGCCCCTCACACACAGCGCATCTTCTGCGGATACTGCGGTACTCCGCTCACTTACTGGAGTGAGATTCCTCGGGGAGAGGCAGACTATATGTCTGTGACCATTGGTAGTCTGTACGGCGAGGCTCAACGCATGCTAGAGGACCTCGACCTTCTTCCGGGATCGTCGGACGAGGCCGAAGAAGATGAGGAAGAAACCGGAGAAGCAGAAGACAAAGAAGAGAATACAGGCGTGACTGTAAGCCCAGCTGAGCATACGCAAACATCGTCCGCCCAGTCAGCAGTTGTCGTGCCTTCGCGGGCTCGTGCGCCTGCCCTGGCTCGGAGCTACAGGCGGGGTACGACGCGGGGTATACCGTGGTTCGAGGAGATGATTGAGGGAAGTCGACTGGGCCGCATAATGAAGAGAAGGCGCGGTGTGGGGATTAGTGATGACAGCTCGACGACAATAGAATGGGAAGTGACCGAGTGGTTGGATGAGGATCCCAGTGAAGAAACACAGACAACGTCAGAAGATGCGCGGAGCGCAGTAAAACGAAAAAGAGGACATTATGTCGACACTGAGGGACCCGGTTCGGCGACAAAACAAATGTGATACTAGCGAGTTTCTACTCGCTTTGTAAACGCGAAATTGGTGGGCCTACAATACTCAAAAGGTATGTGCAACAGGAGCACCAGTATACGAGGAAGCTCCGCTTCCCTTCGCTCCAGATAAAAGCGATATGTCTATGTGCCATGATCACGAATGCTCACATTCATGCGATTGTCCCTTAGGTAGGGTCAGCTTAGGCGCCGAAGGATTTGCACGTCCCCATACATCGCAATAAAACTCAGGACAAGAGGCATCAGAATACAAAGAAAGCTGCTTCCATGCTAATCTTCCTGGTTTCAACTTGCATCTCTCGAGGGTTAGATGACCCCAAGCAATAAAGAAACACAAGTAAGGCGACCGTGAATGGCCAGTGCCTGAGGTGTGCTATCTATCATGTAGTTGGTTTCCCAAATAGGAATCGCCTCGCTTAGGTTGCCTATGCCTACAGTGAAGTGAAGGATATCTTCGTCTGCTCTCGCAATTGTGTTCTTTCAGAATAGAACTGTCATTAATTGCATGTCTGCTTGGAAAGCACTCCATTCCTTTGATCTACTTGGTAATCATCTTAATAACATATGCCACTTGCCTCAGGACTGAAGTATCAGCTTAGCCCTCATTCGGGTTCAAGACAACATTTACCAGGCCTGGAATAAGTCGCCTTGCTGTCATTTCATCTCTCGTCCTCAGGAACACCAACCTGAACATCTGCATGATCGCCGTCTTGTGTAGAAACTTACTATGCTCGAACATAGTACAACCAAGGTCGAATAGGTAACTTTCCCTGCTTATCTCCCATTCCTGTGTTTCAATTGCTGGAACGTAACCCCCGATAGTCCCCTTCTGTGAGTAATAGCCTGCGAGGCGATATCTCTGCCTGCTCGCAGGGCAGTCGACCACGACTCAAGATGAAGCATGACCCACGTTCAGCAAAGCTGAAAGAGAAGCGCTCAGCTCCTAATCTCAGGACCAAAAGAAGTGCCATCAATATTCCTGCCAGCGGCAAAGGGCGTAAGGTAATCAAGGAAAGCTATGTGCCAGGGGTTAGGAGCAGAGCATCAGCACCGAACTTGAAGCAAGCTGCAGAGGAGTTGCCTCCTAACCCCCCCTCCCCTCCCAGCGAGGGCCCCGGGAGTCAGACCAACAAATCGAATGATAAGCAGGATGGAGTGTCTCAGCCGAAGGAAATCCCACGATTTATGTTGCTCACTGAGACCAAGATTAAGCCTGTTGAGTATCGGCCACCGCGCCAATACACAGGTCCTCCTATTCCTAAGATCATGGGGATTGAACCGATATTCTTCCGACCAAAACCGGTTGAGATCAAGAAAGAGTCACGGAAAGAGAGAATCCTGAAGGAGATCAGAAAGAGGTATCAGGTCAGGAAAGCTCGTGTGAGAGGTGTTGTGAAGAATCTTAGGAATATCAGAGCGCTCAGGACGTTACATGCACTGAAGGCCTCTGTGAAGGCAATGCGTAAGGATGCGCAAGAAAGGATTCTCGAGGTACGTGTTGTCAAGGACGTTTGTTGTAAGTTGTAGGGAAGCTGAATGGATGGCATACAGTGCAAGCCAATTTATCATATCAAGGAGATCAAAGAGCTCAGGCGAGCTTCGATGTTCCTTGGTCTCCCTAGGCTTCAGAAAAGACCGCTATCAACTTTGTCTGTACGTGGATATACCTGAGGTTCGTGTCCAGGAAAGACTTACTCTGAGAAGGTAGGGAGCACCATCACACTCTGGGACTGTCGACGATACTCTGAGATCTCAGTATACAGCCGGGCAGCTGATTCTCCGAAGCTCGCAGAGCTTTTCGCAGAGGCTGGCACTAGTACGCAGGTCGAAGACGGACCTGGCCCTACAATAGTGAATGAAGACGAGGACTGCACAGTGCGCCAGTCCCTGTTGTATTTCTCAGATGTGGCCTCTCTTATTCAAACACAACCAAATTTCAGAAGTTCTGGCGAAGGCATCACCCAAACTGAATCTTCCGCAACTTCTTCCTCTTTCCTTCAGCGCCAGAATAGTCGTCCACTCTCACTCTCTTCATCCATACTTCAATATCACACTTTGCCCAATAGCCTCGACGAGGTTTCCCCTCGATCTTCTTTCTCAGATACATCTTCCGATTTAACTATCACTCCACTTCGAATCCAGAAAAAAGCCTGGATGCCACCTGGACCAGGTTCTGCGTCAAAGGATCCCTTTGTTGATTCTTCGACTGGGGGCAACCACACCGCAGGCAACCTTGATAACATGTCTCAGTTTCAAGTCTCTGAAGGTACAGCTCTGCTGTTTCTAGTTCAAAATTCCTATGCTCTGCAATGATGTGGAAGAGCTCCCGTACTCCGATCTGTTTCTTCAGCTATCTCAAGCCTGCGGTGGCTGATGAGTAGCTTCATGAGGACCTTCGCTTCTTTTCCATCTATCAGCAGCTATACCTTATAGTTAAGATGCTAACAAGTACTCATACGCAGGTGTTGTGGAGACAGCAGATCATGCTGCATCCACTGCAAAATCAGACCAGGACAACACAACCTCTTTTGAGTATGTAAGTCCTAAGGCTCTCAGCCAGGGTACGTACGGCCTTCCCACCTGAAAGCTCTTGCTGATATTGCAAAGACACAAACACCAACGAAGATACACCTCGACACGCCAGTCATGAAACTTGTATCCCTGCCCCAGCTTCCCAGAAGGTGGGTGCTGGAGGTAACCAACAGAAAGGCGCGCGAGTGACTTCTGAGCACCGTAGCTCAATCCCCGTCGCGGTCCGAAAGGTTGGCACGGAGCATCAGAACATGCCTGAAGGTGGCTCTATTGGACACGAGGCTGCTAAAACCCATGCCACTGAAAGTACACGCAGGCCTCATGTGTCGCCTTTCCAGCACCAAATTGACACTCTGTGGGGGTTCATACCCGATGAAGACATAGCAAATGAGGTTTCCCGCTACTCATCCACATCATCCTCCAGTAGCGACTGGGATGGTGATCAGGATGACGCCGACGAGCTGGAGAGGCCCAGCGGTTACACTGGCGATAATCTTCGGCCATTCGAGCGATCTGCTCAACGCTTCTACGGACCACGTCTGCAGATCGCGGCGTCGGCGGAAAATGTTATCATGGGCACCCCGAAGCTTTCTTCGAGATCGTCTCCTGATCTCAAAAGAGACGTCCCTCGTACTGCTACACAGAGTAGCCCCCACAACGCACGCCTCGGTGAGCAGGGTTCCAGATCGGTTGAAGGAGGTCAGGAAGCAAAGGTCAGCCCTGCTGGAACCCCTGAAGCTTCTCGGAACTTTTGTCGCCCTCGGCCTTCTCTTGAGAATAACTCCAGAAGGGACTTCAGCGGACGTGACCTTTCTATTCCACGAAAGCCTGTTGGTAGCCCAAGCCTCATCGATCTCCACAATCCCAGTTTGAATGATCTTCCGTCTCAGTACGTGGTACCTACTGTGCCTAAGCTTCCCGATGGCCACAATGCGTTCTTGCGCAAGGACAAACCTTTGCCTGAACTGAAAGCTGCGAGGGTTAAGGGGGCAGCAGCCGCTAGCGGCCCGCACCCAACTCAAACGTCCTCACTACAGTCGGTTCCCGCTAGCCACGGAGAGTCTGCCGTGACTACTCCTAGAACTCCCAATATACCAAATCCTGGCGGCACAACAGATTTGGAACACACTGTGACCTTCGACCATATCGTGCTCGAAAATAAACATAGCGCACAGCGCGGAAAAGGCAAGTTCCCAGACTCGAGGAGCAATCGCATGCTTGACGGCTTTCGCAACATCTTCAAGCATAAAAATGCCGCTGATAAAGCACGTATCAAGAATGAAGAGAGCACCGACGCTGCGGTAGAAGAGTCTGCAGTCCAAGCCCAAAGCGGTGCAGCCGATCGTGCTTGTAAGGATGATGGTAAAGTGGAATCGGCAACGACAGCCTCGAAGTCACGAATTAGATCCCCCAGACTGCCCGAACGAGCTGGTTGGAGCAAGGGTGCTCGCAGCATTAGTGCCCCTATCCATGTCTCACCCGGAGCGTTCCCGACTCCTACTTCCTCATTATCTTCCATCCCGGCTCCTTCACCACGTGTCTACGAGGAATACCAAACCCCCTCGTTTGCTAGGCCTACCAAGTCAACGCGTACTAGAGCGGCCACAAACCTGAGATTGCAAACGCCTGTTGCTGCAGACAGCCGCTTCCGGAGAACTTCAGCGATGGCAGCTTCTACTGGCAGCCCGCAGCGCTCGACTCGCGTTTCTCGTCATCTCAGATCAGCGACTGGATCCAAGAAGACATTACAGGCCAAAAAGATCGCAGAAGAACATGCAGCGACCTCCGAGTCTCCAGGGGCTGCTTCTTCCCAGACAACTCATACATCAAACACAGATTGGTTGAATCTTCCTCAGGAGCAGAAAGATGAGGAGATCTCTGCCTTTATTCCTCGGATTTTTCGAGAGATATGTGAAGAGGCCGACCGGGATAAGAGAGCAGAGATGCTTCGGGTAAGTCTCTTTGCCGTTGTGAACCTCATGTGACTGGGCCGTCTCGCTAATGACGCGTACAGGAAACTCTCTCACTCAAGCATCAACTGGATACTGTGAACAACGCGCGTGCGGTTGTTACAGAAGCCGAAGAGACGCTACGCAAAAAAATGGAAAAGAAAACCGTTGCGGAGAGAGCTCTTTACGAGAGGTTCCTTCAAGCTCGGACCAAAGTCGCCTCTTAGAGCGTCAGTTTATGACTTGCACGACTGATGACGATTACGGATATCACTTTCATCTGATATCTGTCTTATGACTGATAAATGAATGAGCAATGACGATTTTTGCTGTCTTGCGTTTTCGATACCCTGGTCTTGGTCATCCTTGAGTCGGTCCACACCTTCATTCAAACCCTAACTCGGGCAGCAAATGATGGTTTCATTTTCGTTGGTCGTTTCAGTTGCTCCTTCTGCTTGTCTGCTTCTTTAATGTTTCAACTGGGCAGAAAAAACAAAAATCACAAAAAAAAGGCTTCTGTCCGAGTGAACACTGCAGCCCATGTCTTGTTTTTCTTTTTGCTCTCAATTATGAGTTAGAAAAGCCACAAAAACACTAGAAAATTGAGAAAAAAAAATGGGGCGTAGCCCTACAAAAGAAGTGGTCATGAGTAAATGCTTGTCTCATCTTCCGCTCAATGAGTACAGTAGTTGAGCTTCAAAACTGTTCTCATTGTGTTTCTACAGACGAATCGAACTGGTGCCCACTAGAAGCATCAGCATTTGGCAGTGAGAGTGGTCCTCATACAACGATACAGAAGGAGGTGATTCCGACGGTACAAAGATCAAAGAGCCTCAGCTTCGCAGGGACTTGTCAATTTTGGAAAATAAACTTACATACAGTACCACAAAGAATTGTTATGCTTAGCCTATTTGTTCATTCAAGCGGCCTTGCCTAATGCCATGCTAGCCAAAGGCTTTCAACATATTGTGAATGGCCGTTGAGTGTCAGAGTGCAACAGATCCTTCACGTCTCCCTCTTCTTACCCAATGCTAAAGTGATGGCCACCCACAACTTCCCAGCTTCCTCCTCTTGCTGCTTCAACTCGTCCTGAACTTTATCCTTCAGTATTCTCGGTAACAAGCATCATGCGGAAGGAACACAGGAATCAGCGCTACCGGGTAAGTCTGTCTTTTCGAGTCTCGTCTCTGCACCATCAAAACCATCCTGCTATGACAGTCTTTTGTGTTTCAAGTCGCTAACTTGGCCGAGTGGCAGCCAAACAATTTCGGCAACACGACCAACATGGTCAATTTTCCAGACCAAATGAGAGGCCGCACCATTGAGCGATTCCCACCCTTCCCCGTGCAAGACGCAGAACGCTTCTCTAGAGACCCGAGAGTCCCCTTCGTTCCTCCTGAGCTCGCGCAAGCACCAGTTCCCAGAACCCGCATCAACGCGTTTAATGACCAGTCTCTGCCTTATCAGCATCATCAACCCGTGCACACCTGGGTTTTAGGCCTTCCGGGACCGGTCAATACCGGCCGGCCCACCATGATCCCGCCCAACACAATGATGGCCACTCCCCCTGCTGTGTATGCTCAGCCAAGACCTGTCATGACCGGGCGTCCCTTCTTGAATTCGGCTCATGCAATGATCAATAGTTTCCCTCCTGGTTATACCCAGCAACAGCCTTTCATGGGGCCCCATCCTGCCATGAATCCGACTCATGCAATGATGACTACTACTACTACTACTACTCCTCCTCCTATTCTTGCGCAGCGGATGAGGGAGCAAGTAGACCAGTACAAGATGATTCTGCATGACATTCGCAGGGCAAGCGGACGACTGGTATGTTTGACCAAACTTGTTGGGTCGCTCCTTCAGCCGATTATTTCCACTTCTTTGGATACTGACATGTTGTCCAACGCTAGGAGTCTGAACCACCTCGTTTCACGCCTCATCCAAGCTTCACAGATTCGCCACCCCCAGAGATATACTCGCCGTCCTCAGAGGAAAAGAGTCCCAAGGAGGTGATGTTCGCCGCATCGACTCCAACCTCGAAGCTTCGTGGGGACGCGCCCGAGTTTGTTCCTGGTAAACCATATGAGGGTGAAACCCAGGAACCAAAGACAGATCGAGGATGGATGATTGTTTCTAGCACGTAGCTTGGGAGTTTCTCCTCGTCGGCATGTTGCAAGACTTTGACGATGTCGCGAACGCTCGAGCTGTGCCGCTGAAGGTCCTGAATCAGTTCGGGTAGCTCTTTCGAGAGTCCTTTGTCCATATCAGGGCTGTACATTGCATGGGGGCCTGTATTTCGCCATCACTTGAGCATATTGAGTTAATCCAAATGCTATGCGAATATTTGTACTCTTCCCTGAACTGGCGTCTTGAGGGGATTTTGAGCGGACGTAAGGTAGGTTGGATCTGTAGGCTTGTGTGACCGTCCATATATTTGATCTGTATTCACCTGGCCCTCAAGGACCTCCAGATCCGAAGTCTGAACCAGATCTGCCTGATGGAGCGTGCGGGCCATTTTTCTGGAAGATCTTCAACTTTTACCCTCCAGCTTCCGTAACTCCCGAGATCTTGTCGAACATATTCCGAGAGCTTGCCGAACGACAACCCGCCCTTTTCTCAACTGTAACAACTCAAGCTCATCACACCGAATTGTGTCCACTTATTGCTAAAATGTCGGAAAATATGAGTATTGTTTGATTTCTACCCCCTGTTTTGAATTTCCTTTGTGCTCTCTAAGACTGGCCTGCCTGTAAGACCACACATATCTTATCTGTGCCGAAGCCTCAACTTATCCGTTAGCGACTCACTGTCTAAATTTCTCAGCAATCACTAGTTGCGCTATGGTATCAAGGATCTGCATGCTTTCATCCTACACTGGGATAGTCTACTGATTGCAGGCAGTGTTTATGCAGCCCGATTGCGGATCTATTGATTCCAGAAGGCTGATTTTGGCTGACTTGGCGAACCATGTGCCCGCGCGTCGCTGTGATAGAAACAATAGAAGTGAGGATTTAACCACACCGACAATGCCGTGGATCCAAGTGATCGACGGATATCTCACTTAATAGAAACTATCTCTCACTATAGACGTGTGATTTGATAATTCATGAGCCACAGACCCGGCGATCTGGTTTGCACAGTATGGCTGAGCTGAGGAGGCTCATTTGGCTAGTGGAATTGCGCAGCTAATGAATGTACTGGAATGCATCTTCTTGCATAGTTGCGTCTGGACAAGGCCATACTGCACAAATCGGAACTTTTGTTAGCCAGTCATGCCACTTGTTCAAAGAGGAAGCGGGCGCACTGCAGCCCAGTAAGTCTCTTCGGAAGTTATAAAGCAATGGATTCCCCCTGTTGCATTATACCCTGCATCGTTGCATTTGCACTGAGTTGGCATCTGCTCAGTCGACATGGGCTTCTTTCGCGATGGACTGACTTCCTTAGGCCTGCTTCTGTTATGCTTTGTTTCATGGGGATCAGCTGGTGTGGTGCGCTTCAAAATCACACTGACATGGGAGGACTGGACTCCGACTGGTATTGCGCGGAAAATGATTCTCACCAATGGCCAATTTCCAGCTCCGCCATTGTACGTGCGACAGGGCGATGATGTCGAGTTTTTGGTAGATAATCAACTTCCCTTTGCTACCGCAGTCCATTTCCACGGTAAAGCTTGTTCACTGACAGCAATTGCTAGCCAAGGCTGACACCTCACCTCAATCAGGTATTGACCAAATGGGGACGCCATGGTCCGATGGAGTTCCTGGTCTTTCGCAAAGACCCATTCCGTCCGGCAGCAGTTTTCTTTACAAATGGAATGCGGGACAGTATGGCAGCTATATGTATCACGCTCACAGCAGAGGGCAGATTGATGATGGCTTATACGGAGCGATTTATATCCGTCCTGGTGACGAAGTGGAGAAACCCTTTTGGTTGATAAGTAATCGTACACGTGAAGTCAAGGCCATGCGACGAGCCGAAGAAAGGACAACCCCCATAGTGCTGAGTGACTGGCGCCAGTTGACGTCCGAGGAGCTGTGGCATGCGGAAGAGGCAACTGGACTAGACGCATACTGTGTGAATGCGCTATTAGTCAATGGAAGGGGCTCCGTACAGTGTCTAGACCGCAGTACGTTGGATCGGTATAGCGCGGCAAAGTGGGCATTTTTGGGAAACTCTTCGCTGACTGATATTGGGTAAGAGTGAAAAAAATACGGCGATTCGACATATTGATCTGAAGCTGACTCTCCCAGCTGCGCGCCCCCGACGATTCCTCTGCTCCAAGGGGACTTTCCACACAACTTTAGTGCCACGCCACCGACACTGTTTTCTGGCTGTACTCCGTCTCAGGGATCGACGGAGCTACTCCTCGTTGATCCACAAGCTTCGTACGCCAGCTTTGACCTGATTAGTGCTGCTGGTGTGTCGATGCCTACTTTCTCAATCGACGAACATCCCATGTATATATACGCCATCGATGGAAGATATATCGTCCCGGTTCGAGTGGATGCCATCACCATCGGCAATGGAAACCGTTATTCGGTCATGGTGAAACTGGATAAACCGGCTGGTGATTACACCGTGCGTGTAGCGAACGCCGGAATCAACCAACTTATTACTGCTAATGCGAGCATGTCTTACAACACGCTTTTCAGGGCTCAATCACGTCCTTCGCAGCCATCAATCGACATCACCGGCGCAAACACAACAGCGGACGTCGTGATCCTCGACGAGAGCAGGGTGATCCCTTTCCCTGTGGAGGTACCGGCGCAAGACGTTGCCCAGACCTTCTTCCTAGATGTCGCCCGGTTCAACGCGTCCTACCGGTGGATTCTTGGAAGCTCGGACTTCCCGCTCTCCGTGGAGGAATCGCCCCCACTTCTGTTCAATCGCTCCGCCGCCAAGCCCGATCTTTCGATTTCAACGCGTAACGGAACTTGGGTCGATCTCATCTTCAGAGTCACCGGCCCTTTACAGCCACCACACCCTATTCACAAGCACTCGAACAAGTTCTTCGTCATTGGTCAAGGGAACGGTGTCTTCAATTATACCTCAGTGACTGAGGCGCGGAAACACATTCCGGAAAGCTTCAATCTTAATGCCCCGCAGATACGGGACACGTTCGCGACGCCTCCCAGTGTATCCGGCCCCACTTGGTTGGCAATAAGATATCATGTCGTGAATCCTGGCGCATTCTTGATCCATTGTCACATCCAAATCCATCTGAGCGGTGGTATGGCGCTGGCAATATTGGACGGCGTAGATAAGTGGCCTGTGGACATTCCCCAGGAGTACCAGCTTGCGGCCTCAGGATCATAGTGGTGGGAGTGACATATGTTTTGCGCGTGGATATGTTGAGCTCAGCCTTACAGCCACATGATAGTTTGTCTGACAACTATAACCCCGTAAGGTCCTGAGGACAGTTAACCTAAAAATCGAAAACAGAATCACGGTCGTGATAATAGGTGATAACCTCGGGAAACTGCCGAACTTTTAAGTTTAACCCCACAACTTAGCCAGATGGGGGTCGGTCGTGTGGGGGCGTGCACTCATGGTCTCTCCTGAAAGTTTCAGGAACCAAACCGACCATGACTGGGGATCCCCCTCTTGAAGCATCTCAAACCTATCGTGGTCCATAGTGGTAGTGAGCACGATCTTCCATCTCCATAATCAATCGAATCTCAACAGCCGTATCTTTACCTTAGCACATAGGAGGGTTCAGGCCATATACCGCGACTGGCCCTCTCCGCTGTGCACACCCGGTGGTACCACTTGCTCGCACAGCTTACTTACTCAGGAACGGGTTTCTGCATCCACACATTGTACCTGTGCGACCGAACAAAATAGCAACTTATTGGTTTACTATGGTCTTCTGTGGGAAACCCAGCAAAGGATGCGGCCAATGCCGATCGAGGAAGATCCGGTGCGACCAGGAGCGGCCTGCTTGTTCGCAATGCCTCAAAGGCAACAGGGTCTGCCCCGGCTACCGAGATGAACTGTCGCTGATGTTCCGCGATGAAAGTCAGCAGGTTGTCCGGAAGGCCCGGAATAGTGCTGCCGCACGCAAGTCCAAAACACAGGCAAGGAAGGCGGCCAGGCGAACCCTTTCGCCGAGTGAGAGTAGCCCGGAGTCCACATCTGGTGCGACGACGGTCTCGGTCGGCCGGAGTAGCGATGTGATTGACTTCGGCCACGAGAGCCCGGTGCAGACTGAGCTGATAGAGCGGCAACCACTGACGAGGATCCAGCCGTCGTACCAGACCACGCAAGATGAGGCGGTCTGTTACTTCCTCCGGTACAACCGGTGGCCTGGGTTTCACTGGATGTTAGACCTGAGTCCCGAGTTTCTTGCCAGCTCGGGCTTTTCTGTGAGCCACGAGGCTATGAAAGCGAGTGTCGGTGCTGTGGGGACGGCGATGCTTGGACGGGTTCGGCAAGACATGTCGATGATTATCGCTGCTGGAGCGGAATATGGGTTCGCTTTGCAAATGTTAGCCTTCGCTGTCTCAGATCCAGCAGAGGTGAAAGCTAACTCGACACTGGGAGCGGTCTTGATGCTGGCCATTTTTGAGGTGAGCTGCCTTTCTAGCCTCGTTTTTCTGCACATGCATTGCTCAGACATCTATCCAGGTCGTGACCAGCCGGACAACACAAAATATTGAAAAGTGGACGAATCATCTTCGCGGCGCCGCAGCGATTCTGGAACTGCGCGGTCCAGAACAAGTACAGAATGAGGAGGGTTTGAAGCTGTTCGTCCAGCTGCGATTTCAGATAGTATGTGCTTCCGCTGGCTCCTGCAGCTTGACCCCTTTTTCGCAGATGACAACTGACACTCGCAGATTACGAGCTGCTTACAGCTCAGCGTACACGTGCCGCCATCGGTGCTCGAATGCGCACCACTTGGCATGTTTCTCCGCCCACAGACAGAGGCATACGGTGATCGCCTAGTATACATCCTCGGCCAATTGGCCAACCTCCGTGCCGATGTCAGACAGAAATACATGACAGATAATCAAGAGATTCTAACAGCGGCCTACGACATCGAAGCAGAATTGCTAGCCTGGATTGCATCTCTTCCTCCCGACTTTTCATACACCACCGTCGAGAATACATACTCCGACTCGGAGTTCAAGAGACTCTGTCGCGGCATACTCCCATACAACAATCAATACCACATCTACAGCGATCTCTGGATTTGCCATACATGGAACCAGTATCGTTGCGCGCGCATTATCGTCTCCGAGATGATACTGAGCTGTCTACGTCGACTGCACCGCAAGTCACCGGGCGCACGCGCTGTCAGCGAACTGCAAAGTCACTGCATCAGGATCCGCAGCAGCACGCGGCAGTTGGCTGCGGACATCTGCGCCAGCGTACCCTACCATTTCGGCGTTGGCAGCACAGGTGAGAGTCAGACAGGCTCTGTCCCCCTCAACGAGTGTCACACCGCAGGTCTCGTGCTGCTGTGGCCGCTGGTCATGGCCGGTGCAACCGAGGGAAAGAACCACCCTGTGCGCAAGTGGGGCATTGACTGTCTGCGGCTCATCGGGCACGGTATGGGGATCGATCAGGCCCTAGCTTTGATCGATGTTCTAGAAACCGAAGCGGGGGTCTTTGACGGCGTGGGCGATGACGGAGTGCTCATAGAGGAGAGCAGCTCCGCCATTGTGAAGAACAAGGTTTTGGCAACCGCTTGGAAGCATTTGGAGGATAAATGACTGCTTCCTTTACGACGGTGATTTGATTGAACCTTTTCGTGTATAGTCTGGGCGATCTGGCGTATTGGATGGACGGACGTGTATCTCGTTGAGGCGCCTTATCAGATGATTTTATGCTGTACATGATGCAAATGACACATCCATATACATAATACACCTCGTCAATATCTCATATAGGCTATATGGAGCCTTCTGGTGGACTGCAACGTTCCGAATGCATTTGTTCCTGAGGCAGCGACACAGCCTTACTTTCGCTACGGTTGCGGGGGGCAGTGCTGCAAGGCTGACCTGTTGCACTCCAGAAACGGCAGCAAGGGTTATGTGACTAAGTCATAATGATTGACGACAAGACTCAGCCTCATTGTATTTTGGCACGTCCTTTATCCAGGTTGGCTAGTGGTTTTTATATTGGTCCCTGCATCCGAGGTTTAGCCCTCGTATTACCTTGAAGGCTTGATCCTGGATCATGACTCTCGAAGCTCAGGCCTTTCTGGCCTGGCGCACAGAAGTTTTTCTTTGTAGGAGTATGACGGTAGATTATTCTTAGTCTGCCTTGTATATGCCTTCATTGTTCGTGATAGTAAGGGTCATGGCAGATATAAGAGACTAGTATTTGCAGCGATGTAAGAGAATAAACAATAAGTTTCTATAGTTGACAGGTCCATAGAACTGTGCTTGAGACTGCCTGTTCAGTGAGGTCTGACTTCATTCACAACCAGGGAAAGGGCATCATAATTTCCCTCTTTTTGTGGGCCGATTGCATACCACCAGCATCATCCAGATCCCAATCTCAATGCCGCTTCTCTTTGGAAGATTCAAGTCTCGATCTCCTTGCCTTCCTCGTTCTCCTGTTGAATCTCTCACGCCGGAACCTCTACAGCACCAGCCCTTACCCGCGTATAGTATCAACGACAATCCAGAACTCACAATGGGCCATCGTCACTCCCGTGTAGCAGGCAGCTCAAGCACCTCATCCTCAAGAAAGACCACCTACCGAGGAACCCAGTCAACACCCCACAAGGGAAACACCTACGTGCAAACCGGCAACGTCGACGTCTGGTCTCCGCCTCCCTACACCCCTCAAGCATCAGCACCAGCCGCACATACTCCCGGCTCGACAGCCTCCTTCACCAGTAGCACAGGCGACTCGCCCTACGCCTTCCTCCGCGAGTTCGACACACTCTTCGTCGTCGACGACAGCTCCAGTATGCTCGGGGCACGCTGGAAGGAAGCCGAGGAGGCCCTGGCGGCCATCGCGCCCATCTGCACGCGGTACGACCAAGACGGAATCGACATCTACTTCCTCAACCACCGCCGTGAGGCGACTGCCACTTCCACGGGCGCATACCACAACATCACCACCGCGGCAGACGTGCAGGAGATCTTCAACAGCGTGCAGCCGCGCGGGCCCACGCCCTACGGGAAACGGCTGCTGCAGATCCTGACCCCGTACCTGCGGCGCGTGGAGAAGATGGCGGCCGCGACGGATGAGGACGGGAACCTGCGCGATCCGGCGAGGTTTGTGAAGCCGTTGAATATCATTGCGATTACGGATGGGGTGTTTACGGATGATGCGGAGAGTGTGATTGTGGAAGTTGCCAAGCGGTTGGATGCATGTCGCGCTGTGCCGTGGCAGGTTGGTGTCCAGTTCTTCCAGATTGGGGATGATGAGGGGGCGAGGCGATATCTGGAGGATCTGGATGATGAGCTGGGGCAAATGGCTCAGGAGGACAATCTGAGGGATATTGTTGATACGGTGCCATGGAAGGGGAGCCGCGGGCAGACGCTGAGTGCCGAGGGTATCCTCAAGTGCACGATGGGTGCTGTGCATAAGAAATACGATAAGCGGAAGGCGTTTTAGCCAGTTGTGTTTTCCTCCTTGACGAGATTGATAACTACGTGGTGGCTTTTTGCTTTGGCATGTTATTCAGGTTGAGGGCGGCTATTGTGTTTCCAGTTTGGACTTGGCGCATCTATCTAATACCTCTATCTCTGCTAGACGCGTGAATTGAAGCAGGCAGATTTTGCCATTTATTCTGGCCAGGGCGTTCCAAAGAAAAAAGCTAACGGGATGACAGGTAGGGTAGCATCCCAGTCAAACTCATCCGTAGGCTGAAACGCGCCGGTAAGCGCCAGGGTGTTCGAAGGTGAGCAGGATCCCGTTCATATTGAACTGACAAAGTCATCAAACCAAGTTGGTGTACATCTGAAAGTCATGCACAGTATGGAGTAAAGGCCAAAGGAGAAATCTTCCATACTCGTATCGCTCGAGGTTTTCGATTGAGTCCCTTCAGCCACCACTAGAGAGCGGGACCCATCGGCCGGCTCTGGACTATTGAAGACGATCCATGGGAATCAAGATCACGATATTCCTCTAACTCACAATCTTCGGACATCCATCAGCGACTCGCAGAATCGCACGCGATATCAATCCTCCACAGGATGGACAGAAACATAGTTGTCGGAACTGCCGTGGTCGGCTGTTTCTGACGTGTCCGAATCTGCCTCAATCTGTTGCCTGGCACCAAAAGCACGCTAAGAGCGTACCTGCATGGCTGTATCCGTGACTAGCCCACCCACACCGCTTCCCGCTGTGGGTGAGCTACACCGTAATCACCAATTTCACCGTAATCACCAATTTTCGATATTTTGAAGCTATTCTCAACACATTGGCTGACTATCTAAGAAAAAAACATCACTATTTTCATCTGCTGCCCCTGCTGATCTATTTGATACCAGATTCTCTTGTGTAGGTGCTGGTGGTGGGGGTTTACCATGTACTTTCTCCCACTGCCTTTGTAAACGCCTCTCTTGTGCAGCAGCATCTTTGGCCTTCCTTGAAGCAATTGATCGATTCGCATCACGTACTTTTAGTATACCATCCTGACTGAGTGGCTTAACATGTCGCTTAGTGTGTTGGCGCCGTAGGGGGGCTTGCGCAGCCCTGATTCGATTGATTGTTTCATTTGCTATAGCCAGATGCTCAGCAGCAATTTGATTATGTTCAAATATCCGTTCAAGATTCCGCTGTAGCTTTGGTGTAAGCAGATCTTTATGCTTAGATAGCTTTGCCTGATTCTTCTTAAGGGCCTGAATCGTCCTTGGAGGGGTGATATCCACACTAGATGAGGAGATAGGTGGTGGAGAGGGTGTCCCTCTAAGGCATGCATCAAGATCAGGCGCGTAGACATCTGGAATTTGTTCCCATGCCTGGATAGCAAGATTGTCGACTATCTTACTACCATCAACAGGCCAGATACCACGATCTTTGAAGGCCTCACGGATAATTCGTTGGTTGAAGGCTTTCTCCCGTACAGGTCCAATCACCCGTAAGAATTCTGACTTCCCTACTGGCTCACCAGCCCAGTAAGATAGCTCATTATTTATACGTCGGAAGTGTTGCTTATAGCTCAAGAATGGCTTGCCATCCAGTGGCTGGCAAAGGTGTGTTGTATGAGGAAGGAATCCAAAGGGAATAACCCTATTATCTTCGCATGTCTGTAAGAAATCAACAGTAAGATGGGAGCCATGACCATCAAATATAAGTATTCGTTTCTCTCCTCTCTTTGTACGCTCATTTGTTGCCTTGATAAAGCTTTGAAGCCATTGATGGGTTAGTTCATCTG
Organism: Aspergillus fumigatus Af293; assembly: GCF_000002655.1. NCBI lineage: Eukaryota > Fungi > Ascomycota > Eurotiomycetes > Eurotiales > Aspergillaceae > Aspergillus > Aspergillus fumigatus. The sequence goes on from NC_007194.1 coordinate 4,240,208, forward strand.
ATATCCAGCCATTGGCTTGCGTAGCTATTGTTGTATTTGGTGGTAGGGCCTCGCTCTCGTTAAACCAACATTCCATGAAGATCCCGTTGCCTTTAGGAAGCAAGAAAGGTCAGAAAAGAATGGTCTAAAAGAGTAGGAGCTTGCCTTTAAAGATAAACCATGGATCCATCTGCCAACCATCTGCAGCAATACATTCGATAGTTGTTATATTCTCACCCTTCTTAGATTCAGCAAGATCAAGGCAAGAACCTTTTAATCCAATCACATTCCTTGCCTTGCCTTCGCCAGGTCGGAAGCCACATTCATCAAAGTTGTATACCAATCGTGGTGGTGTATCTTTAACCACATTGGTAAGCTGATTATACTAATTCGCTAGTAAACCAGCATCCTCAGCCTTGATACGCTTTGATTCCTTCATCTTTTGCTTCACAGGGCCCAGATTGAGGTGTTCTGGGAGTTGTTTTTCAAAGCGATATGCCCATACCCTACTAACCTGTCTAGCTTCACCAGCGCGTTGAAGTGACTGATTTGCAAACTCTTCTAGTAGCTTAGGTGTCACTGGCATGTTATGATCTCGCATCCAGACTATCCACTGTATTAAGGCTTCCTCCTGGTACCCATCAAGTGCTTTATTCACTGGTTTCCGAGCTGTACGAGCCTGTCTGCCCTTTTTGATGCGATCACGTAGTGTTGAATAAGGAACGCCATATTCACGCGCAATCTTGGAGATATTCGGTTTATTTTGGGCCTGAGCGGCTTCGCAGGCCTTAAGGAGGTCAGATTCATTAAATTTAATAGATTTAGGCATGTTGGGTGGTGGGAATAGCTTCGAAAGGTCAAAATATCGAAAATTGGTGATTACGGTGAAATTGGTGATTACGGTGTAGCTCACCCACAGCGGGAAGCGGTGTGGGTGGGCTAGTCACGGATAAGCGCCAGGAGGATCTCAGTGTGTGCGGCGAATCCGACTGGTCAGTTTGGATCTGGTTGTCTATCTGGTCTGCTTACGGGTCGGTGAAACTTGCATTAGCTAGCTAAGTTGTCCAAAGTCAGTCCAGTCTGTAATCCGGATAGTGTGTTGGGATTGATTCATCCGTACTGGCCAGAGAGGCATCGCCAGTCATAACTTAGTCGAGTCTACTAGACTTAGTGTGTTGAACTAGTATACAGTACAGATTGCATTTGACCAGTCTTTTGTTCGTCTTGGAATGTGCTTGGACAATGGTTATGTCTACTCCGTACCTCAAGCCTTTAAGATGCCTACCTAGGAATGTGCCCCTGGTATTATGGTATGGAGTACGTATCTTGCCAAGGTAATTGGCTCATCGGATGGAACATAAGAGGACCCATAGATCGATATCAACAGTAGAGAGAACGCATGGTTTTTCACGTGGATGATCGTATGTTATTGATTATTCTGTGAAGTTGACTGGTCTGCTCATGTATAGCAACGCAGTCTAATGGTGGTTGAGGGCAATTGTGTTCTTGATCTCCACTCTTCGGTCAACCACATGGCCGGTTGACTGCAATGTTGTGGCTTCTACTCCGTAACTCCGTACTGCTGATCGCATTCTCGGCAGGGTTATCAATACTGCATCAGTAGGTATGGGGATAATACGGAGTACTATGTAATAATGGCGTTATACGGAGGTACGTGAGCCTGTCTGTAATCCTCGCAGCCTACCTTATTATTGGACTCAACAAAAGGGCTCTCTACTTTCAGCTGAACCCTCTGCTGGTCTCGCTCGGCTGATGACCGAATATTGAAAAGCCAGCCTCTCAAGGTAAATTAAGTCTTATCATTGCCCTATGCTGTCGCCATCTTCCACTAGTCCGAGCAATTTCTCTCATCTCTTCCAATCCTTTTCTCCCTCTTCAAGATTCGACGCTCGGTTTCCTTCCCCCCCCCCCCCCCCCCTGCAGATATCGGCCTACAGGGCTGTGATGTGGTTCTCACAGCAGCCAATGGATCCTAGCTTATAATCAAGGTGCATTTCATGTCTGTTGATTGTTTACGATGATGGCTCAAGTTTTGATGGTTATTATTCCTCACGGCACCTATTTTACCTTCTATTGATGGCCGTCCCATCACAACGGTCAATTTTTCTTCGGTTTCTGGTTAAGGGTTCTTAAAGCACCCAAAACCAATTTCTCCCTTCGACCTGAAACCACAACAACTACCGTAAGCGCTGGTATACTGTCGCCGTCGTCGATCCCTTTCGCTGGCGCTTCGCATCGTCAAGCCCATTGGTGCTCCTCGCTCCGTTCTCTGTCGCCCAGGAACATCCAATTTCCGTCATTGTGGTTGTCGCGGCTACTGAGACACCAGCTACAAAGCGTCACAGATCGAACTTGTCGGTCAGATACCATTAATAGCTTCGCATTCGGTTTAAATTCTGTCTATTCAACTGTCGCAGTCGGCCCCTGATACCGACCTCTTGGATCTTATTAGAAGCAAACGGACAACCGGCGAGATTCGAAACGTCGAAGCGTTTTGCCGTCGCTCAGTTCGCCTTCACCAACTTGCGCTGTTCGGGCTGGTCCTAGACAACAGACAGTCCTTTCATGCTCTTAGACTATATATAATCACCGGATCGCCTGGAATACTTGGGATTTTTCCTTTATTGAACTTGCAATTCAGCGTCAACCAATCCGGCATATATCTTCAGCGTCTCTCTACTTGCGTTTGTTCATTCGGCTATAGCGATATTTATTGCGATCATGTCTTCAACAACTTTGATGACCTTCTTGCTGTAAGTTCCCCTCAACCAGTCTGCTTGAGCCTGGATTGACCCGCCACACAGTACGACCAGCCCCAATGTCAAGTCCGTCAAGCTGCTCGGGTCGTGGGATAACTTCTCGAAACCGTATGCCATGGAAAGGGATCGCCGCGTTGGTCCTGGCCATTGGAGAGGATGTCACACATTCACAGACATAGTTTGTGACGGCACTCCCACTCGTCAGACCCCAGCGCGATCTGGTGGACTCAAGATGGGCGGTACTTATTGGTATTATGTGAGTGCTTCCCACCTGTTAGTCATACCTCGAGACTGACGCCCTCGCTAGTACTTGCTGGACAACGACGTCGAGTATTATAACGAAGCGGAACCAGTGACATTACTTTGCCCGTTGCTTCCTGGTCAGCCACTCAATGTGCTCCAGGTTCCCATTATCCTTCCAGACACACGGCCTACACATACCTTTCAAGACGGCTCCAGCTCCAGGCAGCCTGATGTACGGACCATGAACCCAGAGGACAAGTATATGAACCCACGGCGGCCGCCAAAGCCAAAGCTTCCCCGACTCCGTACATCCCCGCCACTACTTCAGGCGCCAACCCCAGCTTGGTCCTTCAGTACGTCTCCTCTGGGAGCATTGACCAATAGAGCGACTTCCCAGCCAAGCAGCTCAGTAAACAAAACACCCCGAAGTTCTAGCTCCAAGGCTGCTCGCTCGGTGTCACCCCCGAGATCAAGAGGCCTTCGGGCTGCAGTCCGCTATCTGAATGCTTCATCTCCCGACCTCAGCAACACGCACCACTCCGACAGGGAGCTTGATTCAAAGGGCGAAGATGCCGCTGGGGTATGCCGCACCGGTAGTAGTGGCAAAGGCCGCTTTGACTTTCCCGAGCAGTCTTGCCATGCCTTCGCTCCGGCCTCGACCGCCAAGCATTACGAGCACTCCCTTCATCCAGAAGACCTTCTCTTCCGCCGACCTGTGTCTGCGGACCATGAAAACCCTCTGACAATGTCCATTCAGGATCGTCGTGCATTGAACATAAAATCCATAGAGCACTTGTCGTGTAAGAGTCCTCTAACTGTTGAGACGCAGCCTGACGATACGAGCGCGAGCGAAGAGTACTCGTCAAAAACTTTTTCATATATGGCTGCAGAGCTACTAGCGGCCTTAGAGTCGCCGTCCTTTTTGAGAACGGCCACTATTCCCGATGCTACGACGCCTACGCCATTCACATACAAGGAAAAGCGGCTTCCTACGTTACCCAACTCGCCCTCGTCAGTGATGGATGAAGCCCTGCGTGATATTGACGCCCGCGAGAGAGAACTCGATACCGAGAACCTAGGAAGTCGCTTTTCTGACTTCACTGAAACGGAAGGCTCCGTTGTCGGCAGCTCCTACTGCGAGAGAAGTCACTTTTCGGAATGGAGTACAGATACAGAGATTATCTCTCCCGAGTCCATGACCTCCTCTTCCACTTTCAACAACGAAACCCAGCTGTCCCACAATCCCGGCGACGCGGAATCTGCAGACCGGATTGTACCCTTCTTAGGCTCGGACACGAGCGATCCAAACACTCCTCACCTGACAGTGAATTCGAAATCGTCACCCGCGACCTCCGTTGCAAGCGATTCACCACGCTTCAACCTTCCTCTCCCCCGCTTGACGGTGTCATTGTCTCCGTCTGACCTTGACATGGCAGGTCTCGGTATTGAAGACATGTGCAATGTGGAGAGAGACCCCAAAAGACATGCAGCTTTCTTCGGCGCCATGAATGCTTTCGAGACGCTGGGTCTGGTGAAAAGTCCCGACGCGTCCACCACCGAGTTTCCGGATGGTGTCCAAAACGACACGGCTTCGCTTATTGACAACCGGGACGTATCCAATCGCCTTAGTTGTGCTTCTACGTCTATGCTGGATATGATGGATGAATTGGCCTATCTACGGAACGTGATCCAGTCTGGTACTGCCGAGGAATAGAACATTGGTCGTTTTTGATGTGAACAATGCAGGCATTGTACCCTTTGGCAATTTCCATACGCAAGGGGGAAATATATTATAATGGACGTTTTTAAATATACAAAATTTCGAATGTTTAGAATGTACTCAGTGCCTACCGAGACAGGTCAAAACCTATCTTGGTTGGAAGAAATATATTGTTGGTCTAGACGTTGATACAGAATTATACAGCCCGTTGTAGATTATCTGATACACCGCACTTTGAGTAATTGGCCACAAGCTTCTTGTTCTCGCTTCCCTTCTGAGCTAAATGACCATGCTTGCTTCAGTCTGATGAGATGAAGAGGTGTATGTTGAGCTATCAGTTTTCCCTGGGTGAAGTGCAAAGCAACGCGGCAAACGCGTGCCAAGCATCGTCGGTAAAATACCCACTCCAGCATCCATCAAACAACTACAGGAACAACCTTGACATCGTTACTAAGAACCTACTTATTCCACCGAACTCAATCGTTCTGTGTTACAGAGGATGGATTAAAATAAACTTATAACTATGGCTGAAGAGGTCTTCAAGCCACAGCTCACGCCCGTGGGCGAAAAGTCACTGCCGGCAAAATGCAAGGCACGCACGCTGACCTACTGTCCCACGATGGACCTGATCGCCCTAGTCACAGAGGATGAAGAATTACGCGTTTTCCGGCTGAACGGGCAGAAGGTCTTCGGGGGATCATTCAAGGGAGATCCGTACCTGGGCGAGGACGAAGCAGATGGGGAGATCCGAGCGGTGAAGTGGAAGGATAATGGTCATTGTCTCTTGTCACTTGAACCATACGATATTTTGCTGACAAGGCGCAGGGCATTTACTGGCGGTTGCTTGCGCAGATGACACTGTCCGGTTGATCAGCGCGTACAGTGGCAAAACGGTGCACCATTACCGTGCGGATCAGCCGGGCGCTCACGCTCAGCCCGTCAGCATCACCTGTCTGGGCTGGGGCGTCAACTTTACAGATAGCAAAGCTGCGCAGCGTCATCTGCAGGAGGCTGCGGGGCAGCTCACCGTTTCGGATTTACTGTCGCCAGATACCCAGCCGTCCAAGGCGGCGGCGCTGCTCAAGGCTGATTTGCCGCGGGAGTTGGCATTGCTGGATATCGAGAGCTCCTTGCCGAAATTGAGTACGTTGCCTGCGACGGGAAGCGAGTAAGTATTGGGCTAGATGGTTTCGGGGTTCATTGGGGCTGACTTCATGCTAGTGATGACGTGTTTAGCTCTCGAGCGTCAATTGATGCGATTTTTCACTCGTCCTCGAAAAACAGTAATGATGCGGTTGATGTGCTGTTGGTTGGGTTTGATGATGGGACCGTCCATCTGCGTATCTTTGACTGCTTCGAAATTGGCTCGGTTAAGGTCGGGGTGTCGGACGGCGGTTCGTCTGCCTGCAGAATACTCCAGCATGCGTCACATCCATTGAGCTCAACGCATGCATTGCTGGCATCCACGTCGACCCCTGGCTCTTCTGGTGGACTGCATCTACTCACTATTGATCTTCGCTTTATCACTAGATCAGGTCGGTATCTGTCGCTTCTGGCCTACAAAACCACCCAGTTACAGAATTTGCTCCGTTATATCGGCCAGGTCCAGAGGCAGATTGAGCTTGAGTGGAAGAATGCGCAGGAGTTGCCTGCGCGATACATGCGCAGTATCAATGAGGATCTGAAGGAGAAATGCCATTGTGACTTTGTCACGGCCGCTTACCATCTGGTGGTGACGGGCGATTGCTTTGAGCCACTGAAGGAATTTCTGGTAGATATTGTCGGCGAAAGGGTAGATACCTTCCTCTGCTTTGTTCCGAAATGCAGCTGACGATCAAATAGGGTCATAAGCGTTGGGAAAAGGCTGTCTCAAGCGGATATGAGAACGTCCGACGCCTGACGCACGAGTGTCTACTCCCCGCGCTTGAGCGATGCGAAGTGCTGCTTAGTCGACTTATCGGCCTGTCTCGATTCCAGAAGCTCAGCGAAGTGCTGGGCTTAGAGACCAACGACCTCAATGCGAGTGTCGAGACGCTTGATTGTCTTCATCTCCTTTGTCACCAGATCCTTATCAATGCTAACGAGGAACTGGCTCAGTTCATCGCCTTCTCCCAGTGGCTTCGACATGAGATTGATATGCAGACTGCGGAGCCCATGTCACAAACTCTGGAAGAACTTATGGAGAAGACAGACATGATAGATTATCCACAGACTCTAGAATACATTAGAGGCGCGCTAACCAAGAGCACACTCCAGCACTTTATCCAGCAGCTTCCCATGATGGGAGTGCCTGTTGGTAAGCCTTCTGCTACATCAGACAAGTGGACGGCCGCAGATGACCGGCCCTTTTACGACACATTCAAAAAGCTTCTTGAACAGCTGAATCGGGGCCAAAACAATGCAAACCCTCCGGAGGTTCCCAAACTGAATGATTTGACAAAGCGCCTAGGACTACAATTTGAAAAAGTCTTTGGGCAAATAGCGATAACACAACGCAGAGGCATCTTGCACCGATCGCCTCTTGCTCTTCACCCGGATGCCGATCAGGAGGTCATTGATATCATAATGTGCTCCGAGGTAAGGGTATTGATTCGACTAGATGCGTTACTGCTAACTGGATCAACATTAGAATAACGAAGATGGGACGGTTAGTGTTACCTATATCGCCGTGAGATCAATCAAGTCACATCATCTACGTAAGTTTGTCGAACTTCCAATCTCCTTGATTAATGCTGACTGTCGTGCTCTTAGTCTACATCTATCGTGTTGTGTCAGATTCCGAGAATGGAGTCAGTTCTACCCGGGAAATCTGCATAGGAGCACTGAATCTGCAGGAAGGAGAAATTTGCCAGATTCAATTCGTGCAGAACGATACCATGATGCTCCTTTGGTCGAATGACAGTACGTATATGAGTCTCGGACGCCTATTTTCCCAGCTGCTAACTGGCCCCGGGATGAGTAGAAGGATCTGCCTATCTGCTGAACTTCCCGTTTCAGCCCGCATCCACGTTTGATACCGAAGGAGCCTTCAGCTCGCCATCTCCTTTCTTCATCACCTACAGCGACAAGCTGCTTGACTCTACCTCACCTCAACCCACAATAGATGCTACGACGCTGGACTTGTTATCGCCGCATTCCACGCACGCGAGCCTCATCAAGCATGCCTTTTCTCCGTCCGGTCAGAAGGCCAGACCCTTGCGGTTCGACGTCAATGGACGAAAAGGTCGTCGGGCGATCTGCGTCTTGTACGGCGATGGGTTGCGGTATGAAGTCCTAGACATGGATGCTGAATTGGCCGATGAGGATGAAGAGAGTGAATAGATAGCATAATAATGACTTAATGAGAGCTCCGCAAGGCTTTTCTGTCTTGAAGAAGGCCATTTAAATTCATGTCTCATCCTAGTTGATCCACAGAGCAATGAGTGATGGTTTCACGGTGAGACGCATACGCATTCCTGGTTACATCAGTGACCATCAGGTCGTACTGATTTGAATTCTACATTCTATGATCCCTCGAAATACTCGGTATGATTGCGAGTACGGAGAAGGGAGAAGTGCGACAGTTCCAATCAATCTATCATATCCAATACTTTCTTTCTTTTTGAAAATCACTGGTGTTCTGTTTCGTCCAGTGTTTACCCCTCCACAGTCAGAGTCTGAATTTATTCCTTCTCGAAACAATCCAAAATCTTCTCAGCCCCGTCAACCAGTGGATCTCTTTCAAAATCCCAGACCAATCCATACAGAATCTTCAGTCCTAAGTCCAACTAGTGTGAGGATTTGTGCGCCGATTGGCCTTGACGCCCTGATGGGGGAATCCGTCGCCCGGGCCAACGCAACCACTGTGGAAAATGATCCTCCAATGCAGCAAAATGAAAACAAGCAAAGGAAGAATCTCCCCCCCCTTTGTGTTTACTCATCAGCAGTGTTATGTAATAGGGAGGGGCAAGCCACAAAACGTACTATATGGTATTAAGGTAGGAGAGTAAAGTACGGTAATGACGAAAGTGACTTTTCGACCTACCTGGCAACCTGAGGAAAATAGGATACAAAGACGTTACAGTGAAAAAGCTTGAAAATCACTGTCAGTTAAGTGATAGTTAGTTACCTTAGTTACCTCCTCCCAGTGCAATTATTCAATACTGCTGCTGTTGTCTGTCATGGTGGCTGAAGGGACGAAAATGTGTTATCACGTGACATTTCCATTCTCGGATGGGCGGTCGCCACCCAATGGTAGGCCACAGCGTTGGCGGCAGCTCCGGGCAGCAGCCCCAAGTGCGTCTCAGCGTCCAGTAACGACACCGGATCTCTCTGTAGGTAGGTGTAACGTAGGTACAGAGTCCAGAGTACGATCAAGAATCTATCCTTAGCGTTAGTCTACTGGTCTAGCATCATCTGCGTCCATACCATTTGGCATCAAAAAGAAAGGAAAATATCCCAGAGGCGAAGGCATAAAAAAAAGACGAAATTATCTTTTTGCCCCTCTATCCTCTTCCCTCGCCTTTCCGTTGTCTTACACTTCTCTCCCCTCAGCCTTATATCCTCCAGAAAAACTCACAGAAAGCCCAAAGCCTACGGAGTTACCAAAACCATCATTCCTCCACCCCACTACAGACTACACTACCCATCAAGCATCTGCCTGTCATCAAAGGTTTTTGGGGATTTTTTTTTTTGTTCATAGCTTTTCTCCCTTCTCCCTTGTTCTGGCGTGCATTCACCACATCTTCTGGTCCGCTGTCTGGTCTCTTCTCCAACCCGGTGCATGCCTTGTCATATCCACAGAAACAACCTTTTTGCTCTGAACCTCCAACATCTTTTATTTTTTCCTCCCCTTCTTCTTTGACTCTCAACTGTCCACACCAAACACTCCTTTTTGTTTGTGGACAAGTCTTTTCTCTCGATTCTTTACAATCCGTTCTGGGTCAAGTCAACAAGCGATTCTCATCTTTCTCTTTCCCCCGCCTTTCGCTGTCCTCGCCTTCTCTATTTCCCTGTGATTCTGGGTGCGACTTCCGCTTAAGGCAACATGAACGTCACTCAAGTGTTGGAGGGCACCCTGTCGCCAGGTACGTTGCTCACCTTTACCCTTCTGTGTTATAGAAGCGATTTTCTTTCTTTCGAATTCTACATGGATTTCATTCAATACGAGCATCAGAGACTGACTTTCGGTTGCTTATCTCTATAATAGATGCGACGACTCGTACAAATGCTGAACAACAACTCCTCCACGCGGCGGAGGTGGACTTCGTATGTCCAGCCGATCCTTTCTCCTCTCTCGTTTGATACTCGACTCCCCAGTTACTAATATCAACCTCGCTGTTTCTTATAGGCCGGTTACCTTACTACCCTTGGCCAAGAGTTGGCGAACGAAAGCGCCGCTCCGCACATCAGAACCGCCGCCGGTCTGGCCTTGAAAAACGCTTTCACTTTCAGAGATCTCGCCAAGTTAAGGGAGGTACAGGAGCGATGGATTTCAGGGATCAGCCCCGAGGTGAAGGCACAGGTCAAGGAGCTGGCGCTCAAGACTCTCGCTTCCAAAGATGCCCGGGCCGGCCAGTCTGCTGCTCAGTTCATCGTTTCGATCGCCGCCATCGAGCTTCCCCGTAACGAATGGCCAGAGCTGATGAACCACCTGGTTCAGAGCGTTGCAACCGGCACCGATCAGCTGAAACAAGCCTCCCTCATCACAATTGGTTTCATCTGCGAGTCGCAAGACCCAGAGCTACGGGAAAGCCTGGCTGCCCACTCTAATGCCATCTTGACAGCAGTTGTCCAGGGTGCCCGGCGCGAGGAGCCCAACATGGACATTCGTAATGCCGCCATCAAGGCCCTCAGTGATTCGGTGGACTTTGTGCGTTCCAACATGGAGAACGAGGGCGAACGGAATTACATCATGCAGGTTGTCTGCGAGGCCACGCAGGCTGATGATCTCCGTGTCCAGGCCGGTGCTTTCGGATGCCTGAATCGGATTATGGGTTCATACTACGATAAGATGCGTTTCTACATGGAGAAGGCTCTCTTTGGCTTGAGCATTATGGGCATGAAGAGTGAAGAGGAAGACGTTGCCAAGCTCGCCATTGAGTTTTGGTGCACCGTTT